>NC_138173.1:34722169-35432169 GCF_964165515.1 Mesoplodon bidens | reverse complement strand
GTGTAATAAAAAAGTTAAAAAAAAATCTGTATTCTCCTGCCTCCCTTATCCTCAGTGTGTGCCACGGCTGTCCACACAGTGGCCCTGATCTGGGTGTCCATCCTCATCCTCCATGGTGCTGAAGCACGTTTGTAGAGTTTTTAATTAATTAATTAATTTTTTGACTGTGTCAGGTCTTAGCTGTGGCATGTGGGATCTTTCGTTGTGGCGCTTGGGCTTGGTTGCCCCGCGGCATGTGGGATCTTAGTTCCCCGACCAGGGATCGAACCTGCACCCCCTGCATTGGAAGGCAGATTCGTAACCACTGGACCACCAAGGAAGTCCCATGTCTGTAGAGTTTATTCAACTACAAAGCATGCCTCTGTAACAGGAATTGGCTCATCCATGATTGATGAATAGGGAATGATGTCAGAAGAGTGCCAAAGTCAAGTTAGTTCAGGGGCTGTTACCAGGCAAGAGGAGCCAGAAAAAATGGGAAGAGAGCTACAACCTTCCAGAGGAAAGGAGTGCTTGGTTTGCTTAGTTTAGCTGCTGCATAGGCAGGGCAGCAGAGGCCTTTTTGGCTGTATTTTGATAAAATTAGAAATGAGTTTCCTGCTTCTGGGTCGACTGTGCCAGAAAGGTTCATCCCAACCTTGAGCACTGGCTCTTCCAGTGCTCAGCTCACCCAGGCACACCTGAATGGCAGACCCACTGCTGCAGGGCTTGCTTCCATTTGCCTTGTCCACCATCCTCTAAAAGTCGCCAGCATCTCCACTCTTCATTTTTGTATATTGTTAGACATCCCATGTGACAATCTCCGCCTTTGCTGGGAGGTCGGAAGTATTCCCTCTGACATACAATTTTTCATGCTCTAGTTATAAACTTGATTAAGGTTTTGACGCCCCAACCCTTCTCCCACTGGCCCATGAATCCTATTAATTTTTATGTGTAATTTTCAAAACACAGGATTTTGGTTTTGTTTTTGTTTTGTTTTCTGAAGTAACGTATGTACTGTATTATAGCAGAAATTTCTCTTCCCTCTGAGTGTTCTCAACTTTGTGGGTTGAAGAATAGTTGCAAAGGACAGGAGGACAAAGCATATACAAGGGCCTGTATCTGGAGAGAGTGAGAGCTGGTTAAGTGGAGGCTTGAGACTGGCCATTCAGCTTCCTCCTTGTATCAGCTGCGTCCTTGTCCCATGGCCTGGCTTCTCTAACTTGTCTTCCTGGGAAGTATGCCTATTTTCACATTTCTTACTCTAGAAACACACAGAAAAAGAAATACAAAACTTTAAAAAATTAATGGTGGACACCTCCTTACCCCTGCAATTGTGATAGGGTTGGATACTTACCTTAGTAGTTAATGATTTATTTTGGCAAAAGACAGGCCAGCCTGACCTAAGGTGCCTACCCTTTAATGTGTTAATGTATCTTTTTTTTCCTCTTCAAAGTGGAACAGGCCAGAAGACAGCAGACAAGGATAGAAATGAGACCCATTGAAGTAGTTCCCTTATAAGTAATTCTTGAAAACACGTCTGTGATGTTTTCATGCAAGTAGATATATTGGACAAATGGGGAATGCTTTGTAGTTTATATGAAAGACATGAGCAAAATCTGGAGACTTCTAGGTGGTAGACACCATATTTTTTAGACGTGTTAATGATGTATTTGATGATATTATAAAAGAATGTGTCTGCCATGAAAGAACATTACAGCCATTTTTATGTAATGGGAGGGGATGGAATGAGCAAAGGGGCTTTGTTGCGTATGGGTGTCTATACCCTTAGTCCAAAGTGAAAAAATAAAGTTGTGTTTGCTCAAAGCTGTCCCTGGTCAGTCTGTTCTCAGTCATACTGGGGAAACTGAGTCAGACTATTACAGAAACTGTTTCTTCCCATCCATAGAAGAACAGATGTAGGACCAAGATACTGTGGTCATTTGCTTTTGGAATTTTCAGATTCAGATAACATTTTTGAAAATTCTTCAAGATTATACATGGGCAGTCTATGAGAACTCCTCAACATCAAGACAATTGTCTATTTTACTATAATAAAAATAATAATTGAATGTGGAGAAAACTTCAGATGAATAAGAGAAGGATTATCTGCTCTTAGTTCTTAATGTTCTTGTGTTGGAGTTCTGTATTCCACTGTCAAGAAAGGGATAAATTGAGATTGGTTCAAGATGTCGGAGTAGAAGGATATGCTCTCACTCTCTCTTGCTAGAGCACTGGAATCAACTAACTGCTGAACAATCATCGACAGGAAGACACTGGAACTCACCAAAAAAGATACCCCACATCCAAAGACTAAGGAGAAGCCACAATGAGATGGTAGGAGGGACGCAATCACAATACAATCGAACCACATACCTGCTAGGTGGATGATGCACAAACTGGAGAACACATAAAACAGAAGTACATCCACTGCAGTGAAGGTTCTGAGCCACACGTCAGGCTTCCCGAACTGGGGGTCCAACAATGGGAGGAGGAATTCCTAGAGAATCACACTTTGAAGGCTAGTCAGATGTGATTGCAGGGCTCTGACAGGACTGGGGAAAACAGAGACTCCAAAAGCAGTGTGCATGTCAGGACCCAGGGGAAGGAGCAGTGACCCCATAGGAGATTGAACCAGACCTATCTACTAGTGTTGGAGGGTCTCCTGCAGAGGCAGTGGGTGGCTGTGTCTCACTGTGAGGACAAGGACACTGGCAGCAGAAGTTCTGGGAAGTACTCCTTGGCATGAGCCCTCCCAGAGTCTGCCATTAGCCCCAACAAAGAGTCCGGGTAGGCTCCAGTGTTGGGTCCCATCAGGTCAAACAACCAACAGGGAGGGAACCCAGCCCCACCCATCAGGAGACAAGAGGATTAAAGTTTTACTGAGCTTTGCCCACCAGAGCAACAGCCAGCTAAACCTACCACCAGTCCCTCCCATAAGGAAAATTCCACAAGCCTCTTAGATAGCCTCATCCACCAGAGGGCAGACAGCAGAAATGAGAAGAATCATAATCCTGCAGCCTGTGGAAAAAAAAAAAAAACATTCACAGAAAGATAGACAAGAGGAAAAGGCAGAGGGCTATGTACCAGATGAAGGAACAAGATAAAAAACCCCAAAACAGCTAAATGAAGTGGAGATAGGCAACCTTCCAGAAAAAGAATTCAGAATAATGATACTGAAGATGATCCAGGACCTCGGAAAAAGAATGGAGGTAAAGAACAAGAAGATGCAAGAAATGTTTAACAAAGACCTAGAAGAATTAAAGAACAAACAAACTGAGATGAACAATACAATAACTGAAATGAAAAATATGCTAGAAGGAATCAATACCTGAATAACTGTGGCAGAAGAATGGATAAGTGACCTGGAAGACAGAATGGTAGAGTTCAATGCTGCAGAACAGAATAAACAAGAAAGAATGAAAATAAATCACGACAGCCTAAGAGACCTATGGGACAATATTAAAGGCAACAGCATTCTCATTATAGGGGTCCCAGAAGGAGAAGAGAGAGAGAAAGGACCCAAGAAAATATTTGAAGAGATTATAGTCGAAAACTTCCCTAACATAGGAAAGGAAATAGCCACGCAACTCCAGGAAGTGCAAAGAGTCCCATACAGGATAAACCCAAGGAGAAACACACTGAGACACATAGTAATCAAATTGGTAAAAATTAAAGACTAAGAAATATTTTTGAAAGCAGTAAGAGAAAAATGACAAATAAGACACAAGGGAGGTCCCATAAGGTTAACAACTGATTTCTCACGAGAAACTCTGCAAGCCAGAAGGGAGTGGCATGACATATTTAAAGTGACAAAAGGGAAGAAACTACAACAAAGATTACTCTACCCGGCAAAGATCTCATTCAGATTTGATGGAGAAATCAAAAGCTTTAGGGAGAAGCAAAAGCTAAGAGAATTCAGTACCACCAAACCAGCTCTACAGCAAATGCTAAGTGGGAAATACAAGAGAAGAAAAGGACCTACAAAAACAAACCCAAAACAATTTAAAAAATGGTACTAGGAACATACATATCGATAATTACCTTAAACATGAATGGATTAAATGCTCCAAGCAAAAGATACAGGCTCGCTGAATGGATACAAAAACAAGGCCTATCTATATGCTGTCTACAAGAGACCCACTTCAGACCTAGGGACACATACAGACTGAAAGTGAGGAGATGGAAAAAGATATTCCATGCAAATGGAAATCAAAAGAAAACTGGAGTAGCAATACTCATATCAGATAAAATAGACTTTAAAATAAAGAACATTACAACAGACAAGGAAGGACACTACATAATGATCAAGCAATCAATCCAAGAAGAACATATAATAATTATAAATATATATGCACCCAACATAGGAGCACCTCAATACATAAGGCAGTTGCTAACAGCTCTAAAAGAGGAAATCAACAGTAACACAATAATAGTGGGGGATTTTAACACCTCACTTACACCAATGGACAGATCATCCAAACAGAATATTAATAAGGAAACACAAGCTTTAAATGAAACAATAGACCAGATAGATTTAGTTGTTATTTATAGGACATTCCATCCAAAAACAGCTGATTACACTTCCTTCTCAAGTGCAAATGGAACATTCTCCAGGATAGATCACATCTTGGTTCACAAATCAAGCCTCAGTAAATTAAGGAAAATTGAAGTCATATCAAGCATCTTTTCAGACCACAACACTACAAGATTAGAAATCAATTACAGGGAAAAAAATGTAAAAAATGCAAACACGTGGAGGCTAAACAATACATTACTAAATAACCAAGAGATCACTGAAGAAATCAAAGAGGAAATCAAAAAAACACCTAGAGATAAATGACAATGAAAACATGATGATCCAAAACCTATGGGATGAAACAAAAACAGTTCTAAGAGGGAAGTTTATAGCAATACAAGCCACCTCAAGAAACAAGAAAAATCTCAAATAAAAAATCTAACCTTACACCTAAAGGAACTAGAGAAAGAAGAACAAACAAAACCCAAATTTAGCAAAAGGAAATAAATCATAATGATCAGAGCAGAAATAAATGAAATAGAAACAAAGAAAACAATAGCAAAGATCAATAAAACTAAAAGCTGGTTCTTTGAGAAGATAAAAAAAATTGATAAACCGTTAGCCAGACTCATCAAGAAAAAGAGGTAGAGAACTCAAATCAATAAAATTAGAAATAAAAAAGAAGTTACAATAGACACCACAGAAATACAAAGCATCCTAAGACACTACTACAAGCAACTCTATGCCAATAACATGGACAACTGGAAGAAATGGACAAATTCTTAGAAAGGTATAACCTTCCAAGACTGAACCAGAAAGAAATGGAAAATATGAACAGACCAATTGCAAGTAATGAAATTGAAACTGTGATTAAAAATCTTCCAACATGGGCTTCCCTGGTGGCGCAGTGGTTGGGAGTCCGCCTGCCGATGCAGGGGACACGTGTTCGTGCCCCGGTCTGGGGGGATCCCACATGCTGTGGAGCGGCTGGGCCTGTGGGCCATGGCTGCTGAGCCTGCACGTCCGGAGCCTGTGCTCCGCAACGGGAGAGGCCACAGCAGTGGGAGGCCCGCATACCGCAAAAAAAAAAAAAAAAAAAAAAAAAAAAAAATCTTCCAACAAACAAAAGTCCAGGACCAGCTGGCTTCACAGGTGAATTCTATCAAACATTTAGAGAAGAGCTAACATCCATCCTTCTCAAACTCTTCCAAAATTTTCCATAGGAAGGAACACTCCCAAAGTGATTCTATGAGGCCATAATGATGCCAAAATCAGACAAAGATACTATAAAAAAAGAAAATTACAGACCAATATCACTGAATGTAGACGCAAAATTCCTCAACAAAATAATAGCAAACAGAATCCAACTACACATTAAAAGGATCATACACCATGATCAAGTGGGATTTATCCCAAGGATGCAAGGATTCTTCAATATATGCTAAAAATCAATGTGATACACTATATTAACAAACTGAAGAATAAAAACCATATGATCATCTCAATAGATGCAGAAAAACCTCTGACAAATTCAACACCCATTTATTAAAAAAAACTCTCCAGAAAGTGGACATAGTGGGATCCTACCTCAGCATAATAAAGGTCATATACGAGAAACCCACAGCAAACATCATTCTCAATGGTGAAAAACTGACAAGTTTTCCGCTAAGATCAGGAACAAGACAACGATGTCCACTCTCACCACTATTATTCAACATAGTTTTGGAAGTCCTAGCCATGGCAATCAGAGAAGAAAAAGAAATAAAAGAAAGCCAAATCGGAAAAGAAGAAGTAAACTTGTTACTCTTTGCAGATGACATGATACTATACATGGAGAATCCTAAAGATGCCACCAGAAAACTACTAGAACTAATCAATGAATTTGGTAACATTGCAGTATACAAAATTAATGCACAGAAATCTCTTGCATTCCTATATACTAATGATGAAAAATCTGAAAGAGAAATTAAGGAAGCACTCCCATTTGCCATTTCAAGAAAAAGAATAAAATGCCTAGGAATAAACCTACCTAGGGAGACAAAAGAACTACATGCAGAACACTATAAGACACTGATGAAAGAAATTAAAGATGATACAAACAGATGGAGAGATATACCATGTTCTTGGATTGGAAGAATCAATATTGTGAAAATGACTATACTACCCAAAGCAATCTACAGATTCAATGCAATCCCTATCAAGTTACCAATGGCATTTTTTACAGAACTAGAACAAAATATCTTAAAATTTGTACGGAGACACAAAAGACCCCGAATAACCAGAACAGTCTTGAGGGAAAAAAATGGAGCTGGAGGAATCAGACTCTGACTTCAGACTACACTACAAAGCTACAGTAATCAAGACAATACGGTACTGACACAAAAACAGAAATATAGATCAATGGAACAGGATAGGAAGCCCAGAGATAAACCCACGCACCTATGGTTAACTAATCTATGACAAAGGAGGCAAGGATATACAATGGAGAAAAGACAGTCTCTTCAATAAGTGGTTCTGGGAAAACTGGACAGCTACATGTAAAAGAATGAAATTAGAACACTCCCTAACACCATACACAAAAATAAACTCAAAATGGATTAGAGACCTAAATGTAAGACCGGACACTATAAAACTCTTAGAGGAAAGCATAAGAAGAACACTCTTTGACGTAAACCACAGCAATATCTTTTTTGATCCAACTCCTAGAGTAATGGAAATTACAAATGGGATAAACAAATGGGACCTAATGAAAGTTAAAAGCTTTTGCAAAACAAAGGAAACTACAAGCAAGGCGAAAAAACAACCCTCAGAATGGGAGAAAATATTTGTAAATGAATCAACAGACAAAGGATTAATCTCCAACATATATAAACAGCTCACGTAGCTCAATATTATAAAAACCGACAACCCAATTCAAAAATGGGCAGAAGACCTAAATAGACATTTCTCCAAAGAAGACATACAGATGGCCAAGAAGCACATGAAAAGCTGCTCAACATCACTAATTATTAGAGAAATGCAAATCAAAACTACAATGAGGTATTACCTCACAACAGTTAGAATGGGCATCATCAGAAAATCTACAAACAACAAATGCTGAAGAGGGTGTGGAGATAAGGGAAACCTCTTGCACTGTTGGTGGGAATGTAAATTGATATAGCCACTGTGGAGAACAGTATGGACGTTCCTTAAAAAACTAAAAATAGAATTACCATATGATCCAGCAATCCCACTACTGGGCATATACCCAGAGAAAACCATATTTCAAAAAGACCCCTGCAGCCCAATGTTCATTTCAGCACTATTTACAATAGCCAGGTCATGGAAGCAACCTAAATGCCCATCGACAGACAAATGGATAAAGACGATGTGGTACATTTATACAATGGAATATTACTCAGCCATAAAAAGGAACGAAATTGGGTCATTTGTAGAGATGTGGATGGATCTAGAGACTCTAATACAGGGTGAAGTAAGTCAGAAGAGGAAAACAAATATCGTATATTAAAGCATGTATATGGAACCTAGAAAAATGGTACATATGAACCAGTTTGCAGGGCAGAAACTGAGACACAGATGTAGAGAACAAATGTATAGACATCAAGGAGGGAAAGCGGCTGGGGGTGGTGAGTGGTGGTGTGATGAATTGGGAGATTGGGGTTCACACATATATACTAATATGTATAAAATGGATAGCAAATAAGAACCTGCTGTATAAAAATATAAATAAAATAAAATTCAAAAAAAAAAAAAAAAGAAAGGGATAAATAACACAGTGGGAATTTGAGACTGGGGAGAACATGGCTGCTGGAGGCCACGTGGGTCCCCACATAAACCAATGGCACCTGGAGTCCTTTTCAGTGCCTCATGTGGGGCCAAGCACCCAGTTAGCACTCAAAAAATACTAATTAAAATACAACTGAGTTTGCAGCTAGAATAATGTGGTGCCAGTTTTCCCAGAAATGAACAAATTGGCCAAAGGAACAGAAAGTAAGGGAAATGATTTAACTGGCTGGAGGAATAGTTTGAAGAGGGGAGATTAACCTACATGCAGCTTGATCAGATGGCATTGAAGAGGCAGCGTGACCACTGTTGACAAACATCAGAGGGTATAAATGCAAAGGTGTGAGGGAACTGTTCAGGTCACTATTTGCAGGGTAATTGTTACAGTTCTCTATTAATTTATTCATGTAGAATACCACGTTTCTAACGTTCTGAAACATTAGAAAATATTTTGGAATTTTAGAGATCTAACAGCCCACAGTGACAACTGGCGTAGCTGGGACCTCATGGTCTCGCTTCTGACCATTTAGGGCTTGCCCAGGTTCTGGATTCCCACATGAGGTCAAGTTAAGCAGGAAACAGGTTTACAATGCCTCACGGGCCACAGGTGACATTTTTGTTCCTGTGCCCCACTGCTGACTTACAGAATCAGAATCTTATAACAGGATATGCAGCCGCATTTAGGGGCTACTGCTGGTGATAATGAAGCCCTAGTGCTCTTTGTGTTTATCAGAGAACTAAGCCTATCTGACCAAAGGGTTGGGCAAGAAGGTGGTCATCTTGGAGTAACGGGCAGAGGGAGCAAAGTTTTCCAAACCAGTTCAATTAATAACTCATTTTGGGGGCCCCTGCATTTGCTTCAGGGAATGTTCTCAAGATGAGCTACACAAGAATGAGGACAAAGAGGTGCCACAAAAAAGAGGGTGTGATGGTGCTATGATCAGAATATGTCCCCCACACATTCATATGTTGAAACCTAACCTCCAAGGTTAGGAGGTTGCGGGGTGGGTGGGTGAGAGGTGATTAGATCAAGAGGGTGAAGCCCTCATGAATGGGATTAGTGCTCTTATAAAAGAGACCCCACAGAGATCCACCATGTGAGGACACGAGAAGTCTGCGCCCCAGAAGAGGACCATCCCCCAACCATGGTGGCATCCTGCTCTCAGCCTTCCAGGCTCCAGAGCCATGAGCAATAAGTTTCTGTTCATAAGCCACCCAGTCTGTGGTGTTTTGTTGCAGCAACCCAAATGAACTAAGACAGAAGGAGAGAACATTCCTGGCAGAGGTGACTCCATGAGTATAAGCACAGATGCCAAAAAAGCAACATCGCGTGCCTGTGAAGAAACAGCCCTGAATTTTGCTGAAACATAAGAAATAAGGCAGTGTTGGGTTTTTGTTTTTGTTTTCAGAGGGAGGGAAAGTTTTATAATAATAGGCTTTCTCAGGAAACTGATGATGGCTTGACTTTCTTGTAAATAAAGAAATTATCAATTCTTTGCTTACTTGAAAATGAGGTCAATATTTTCTCTGGCAAAGAAAAACATTTTTGTATTCTGAATTAAACTTGTTGCAAACCCTTGTTTTAGATGGTGTATACTGCTATTTAAAACCCATCTTCTGGAGGTGTGATGAAGGATAGAGTGTCTGCAAAAAAACTAATGGCAGACTTTTACAATTCTGCTTATTACAATTGTGCATTTTGCTGACAAAGTCACAGACAGTAAAATTAAGGCAAGTACAAACCACCCCTTTTGATGGCGAGTAGTACATTCTTTTTGTTCTGTTAGCAAAGACTTTGAAAACCGTTAGCAAGATACTTTTTTCCTACTGTTCTATTTAATACATTCCCCATAAAGTAGGCATAAAGTAATAACTATCGCTTTTTGTGGAATTAAATGGATTATAAAGAATACAAACACACATATACACATATACACAAATGCACACATGTACACATGTGTACATGCATATACTGTATACATGTGTTCATGTCAGTTGTGATTACTACCTACTTTTATGAAATGTTCTTACAACATTATCATCTAAGTTAATTTCAGTAACCTAGTAATTTATGGTTCTGAAACAAAAATATTAAGTTGAATTCAAATATGCTTATACAAGGTCTGAGATTGATAACCCAAGGCTGGACTAGAAACTACTAATAAAAAAGCTGAAGCTTGGTCAACAAATAACTCAGCATTTCTCAAATCATGTTCTTTGGAACTGTGGCTCCAGAAGTCAATAATAGGCGACTCATGGGAAAAATGTAAAATGTGTTCAGTGATCAACACGTGGATAATGTTATAACTTATATGCCCTAAGGGATCTGAAAAGTCTAGTATTGGAATTATCAGGTAGTTCTGTGTACTTTGATATTTCCCAAACTTAACTGAATGCTTTCATAAGGCACTTACTCATATAAGTTTCTGTAATACATTTTTCCCTCTCATTTATCACATTTATCATAAACAATACCTCGAATGGATATAAATCTTATCATTCTCTCCCATTATATTTTTCTTACAAAGTTCAGCTCTTTATCATCCCTAACTGCACACCTAAATGACCAATCTTTTTTAAACTCAACTTTTAACAGAAACCTTTATTGGCAGTTCAGTTGTCTTCAGAATAAAGGCTGAACGCCATGGTCTGGATTTAAAGCCCTTCAATAACTAGTCTTTCTCCCTCCTTCGTACCTCTAGATTGCACTACTATCTTTGACAGATCTCCTTGCCAGCCATGTTTATTTATTTATGGATAAATTAGCTATCTTCTTCCTGCCTCTGTGCCTTTGTCCACACCCTCTTACCACGAGAGAGCTGTCAATGGCCCTCTCTAGTGGAAACAGTCCCTGCTGGCTCCCTGACCCCACTTCATTCTCTTCTGTAACAAAACAAAATCATTCCCGTTTCATTTGTGAACTCTTCACACTTAGGCTTGTTCTGCTTCTTTCACTACTGTAGTTGGAAAGTTAAGAGAGTGGTTAAGAAAAGCATAGGACAGGAATAGATACGTAACCCCAGGTGCACATCTGGCAATGGGGAAGGAGTGTATGGAAAAGAACAGAGTCAGTCCATCCACACATCTGGACCCCCAGCTGGTGCCAGTCCCAGTACGGTCACAGAACTCGAAGCTCCAGGATAGACAAGGTAGTGGATGCATCAGATTACTTTCCTATAACAGTGCACAAGTGTTCCTTTTTTGCCACAACTTCCCCAGCACTTGTTATTTCTTGTCTTTTTGATAATAGACATTCTAACAGGTGTGAGGTGATATCTCATCATGGTTTTGACTCGCATTTCCCTGATAATTAATGACACTGAACATCTTTTCACACGCCTGTTGACAATCTTTGGAAAAAATCTATTCAGATCCTCTGCCCATTTTTTAATCATACTGTTTGTTTGTTTTGCTATTGCTTTGTATTAGTTCTTTATATATTTTGGATATTAACCCTTATCAGATATATGATTTGCAAATATTTTCTCCCAGTCAGTAGGTTGTCTTTTTATTTTGTTGATGACTTCTGTTGCTGTGCAGAAGGTTTTTAGTTTAATATAGTCCCACTTGCTTATTTTTGCTGTCTGTAGTATTATTAAAATATTTATTTGTACAATTATCCTTATTCAGAAGAAAATATTGAGGTGCAGGAGGTTTTGTAATTGCCTAAGGTCACACAGCTAATAAATTTAAAGTCAGGGTCTTAATCCAGGTCATCTGACTCCAAAGCCTGTGCTTGTGACTGCTTTTTTTGTGTTGCAAATGTTAAGGATTATTCTAGTTCTAAAATAAGATTCTATGTCATTAACACATTTAAATGCTATTCTTTATTTGGGTTTTAAATGTTTAGTGAAAAAAACATGCTATAATTTGGGGGAAACAGCTGTATACTTCATCTTTCTTTTGTAGCATGGATAATGGAGTGCTCTTTATAAGTACAATCATGCTCTTTATTCTTCCCTTGGAAGAACTGAGTAAGTGGCTCTTTGCAAAGCAAAGCAGTAAGAAATGTATTATCCCCCAATTGGATGAAATGCATGCCATTAGAAGGAATACGATCCATAATCTAAGTCACTCTCTTCATGGTAAAATGTTCTTGTGCCTTAATTAAGGAAGAGAGAACATTAAGGTTCAATAAGAGTCAGTGTCTGTCCTGTTGTTTGGCATCTGAACTGATTTTCACACCTGATTTCCATCTGCAGATGTAATCAGCAAGAAGGAGGGGTTTGAGAAGAGAGCTCTTATGGAGTTCAAGGAAGCAGCACTCCAGATATTTTAGCTAGAGCTGAGATTTACAGAGCAAATCAATATTTTTTCATCGTTTCTACCAGGAGATTAATCAATATGATCAATCTGACTACTTAAGAAACAATGTTTGGATACAAACATTGGAAAGAGAGAGGGATAGTGAATATTATATGGTAACTAGCTTCTGGACTTAGAGGAAGCAATGCCACAGTCAATATGATCTCTAGCTGCCGTAATCATGATATGGTGTTTTTGAGGCCAATCTGTGCATGTGTGGCAATTAAAAGTGATATAAAATTGATTATCTAAAGCAAACCTTCTAGAAATGATACATTCAAGCATGGGTTGTTGAAAATCAAGCTGTCCAATGCATTATTCTTCCCAATTACTAAGTAGTTGCTTGTACATTCTGTTTCATCAAAATAAGTAAAATTCATTTTTTGCTACTACTAGTTGAAAGAATTAGTTCAACAAATATGAATTTCTAAGCTCTGTGTTAAGGGAGGGGCTATAATTGGCAACAAATTGAATGAGACATGACCCATAGTTTCATGGAATTTACAAGATAATGAGGTGATAAAGCAACCGGTACAGCCAGGATTCTAACCAAGTGTGTGAGCTGTCAAAGCTCAATCGCCTTAAACACCATCAAAGAGTACTTCCTAAATCTATTAGAAACAGAAGTCTCCCTCTGTTCTCTGAGAGTCTAATTTCTTCATGTCAACATTTTGAAGGCGTACACTGCCTGGCATGTCTGTATCAACTTGCTATTTAAGTGTGCAGAGAGCTTGGTATTATGAAAATACACGGAAACCAATTTGAGCAAGGAGAGCCAGGCTTCACCAAAATGTAGACACAATCATAGAGCAGCTCTGTCTTTCCTTGGGCTGCTTTTTTTCTGGACCTCTGGTCTGTGCTTTCTGTGAATGAGCTGCTTCTGAAAGGTCTATAATTTCTATTCCCCTGTAATCTCGGCTTCTATGTGACTTTGGGTTGCCATTTTAGTGGACCTCTGTCATGTTTGTGACCACTGAGCACCTTTTGAACAGACTTTTTATGTTTGGGGAATTTGCCACATGATGTGGCCAATCCTACCTACTTAATGTTAAATCAAAACTCATTTTCCAGCCTCCAGCTCAGGAGTAGGCTCTCCCAAATGGAGCCACTCTCCTGAGATAGTCTTATTCAGAAGGGAACATCAGGAAGAAACAGGTGGAGCTGTTGCATAGCATCCATATTCTATGAGAATAGCAGAACGTGGAGAAGAGATAACAGGCATTCCAGAGGCAGTAATGAAGATGTCACAGGGATAGTGATGATATGCACGTATGCAGTGTCCACTGTGTTAACAGCTATGTCTATGCTCAGAAGGACCTCTACTGGAGAGGTGTGCAATTTGGAGATTGTTCTTTTTTTTTTTTTTTTTTTTTTGTGGTATGCGGGCCCCTCACTGCTGTGGCCTCCCCCGCCGCGGAGCACAGGCTCCGGGCTCACAGACCCAGGGGCCACGACTCACGGACCCAGCCGCTCCGCGGCATGCGGGATCCTCCCGGACCGGGGCACGAACCCGTGTCCTCTGCATCAGCAGGCGGACTCCCAACCACTGCGCCACCAGGGAAGCCCCTGGAGATTGTTCTTGTACGTGAGTCTTTAAGCCTCCTGAAGCTTTCCATTAGTTTTCTAATAGCTTACAATAAACTATTTTTCTACTTTAACTCAAGGGGTTTATGTTGCTTGTAAGCAAGATCTTTGATGATAGATGTAAACTTCAAAGCGACAATTTTTGGCAGGTTCAGAATTCTGGAATATCAAGTACAATGAGTCATATCAAGCAGTAGGCATACTCTGAAGTGATAAAATAGACAGGTTAAACTGATTCTATAATTGTCAGGAAAGAGACAGAATGAGTGTGAGAACTGAGTCAGTATATCTTGGTGCTTAACAGTGTAGATCTTGCAATCAAAGTTAGATTTGAGTCTTAGCTCTATTATTTATTAACTGACTGATCTTGATCCAGTTATTCAATCACCTGGATTTTCATTTTTATAATCTGTACATAGGAACTACAAAATTATATTTTGCTTGGCATATGAAAAGTGCTCAGTTCTTACAATGTCATATGTAGGTATTCACATTTATTTTTGTGATATGTTGATAAGGATAATTATTTATTCGTTTATTGTCCAGGAATTTTAATAGAGACAATATGATCAAGACTGTCATTCATACTAGCTGAATTAGTCACAATAGACTAACTGGCACAAGAAAACAGCCCTATAATTTCAGAGCCTTAACACATTTACAGTTTATTTAATAGTCAATAGTCAACTCATTGTTGGTCACTTCTCATCCAAATGGCAACTCAGGGACCTAGATCATTCTGCCTCTTTCACCTCTTCCCTTCTCTGAGTTCTTGGAGTCCCCACATTTAGCCAATGGATGGGAAAAGAGAATGGATGGTTGTACACAGGAGAGATCTTTTAAAGGACAGGCGTGGAAATGTCAGGCATCACTGCTGCCCATATCCTATTGAACGGAACTCAGTTTCATATAGCAGTAGCTAAGTTCAAGGAAGGCTTGAATATGTCATATAACTGCGTGCCCAGGGAGCAAGAGGATAACAATTTGGTGAACAACTAGCTGGTCTTCACCATGCTATTTCACTCTTTTGGTTTTGACAAATAGAGCAGAGCTCCAAAATTGGGATAGAACAGCATCCAACCTTTTGCTTAGAATTTTGCCATCTAAATCTACTGTGATATTCTTTGTGTGTTTCATTTAGAACAATGAGTGTAAATCCCAGCCCAAAGATATATATGAGAAGAGCAACTAGATAATTCATAGTTCTTGCTCATTCTGAAAAATATGATAACTGGATTTGGCTGTTTTCATACACTGAAGATGACCTTGCTTTAAAGTAAACTGAAAGGGACCCAGATTCTATTTATTTATATGTAAAGAATATTAATTACCAGAAATTTAAATCTGAAAGGTTAAACTTTATTTTTAGATTGGTTGATTGATTAATCCAATAGAAGCAAGTGGGTTTAAAAAAGAATCTACCTCAGCTCTCTGAGTTGGGATTACTTTTTGGCCTTGTAATAAATTGTACTTATAAGTGGTTGTAATTTTTATCTCTAACTATACCAACAAGGTCTGAAATGTCAGCATGTAAATTTTTATTCTGAGGAATAAAAAAAAATGTTTAAAGAAAATTTTTAATGGGAAGTGAACACCAATACATAGCTACTTAACTTTGTAGGACTAAGTGTGAATTCTCATTAAATCAACATAAATAATAGCAGTTATCTCTTGTTAGTGAAAGTGCCAAACACAGATAATGTACTCCCCATTCAAAGGTATTTAGATCCAATTTATGTTGTCTTATTGACCACCCATTGCTACTGCTCTGGATTTTGAGTTTTGACACATGGGACATCAGTCATTTCCACGTATAGAAAACACAAAAGGACCAGTTCCAAGATAGCTATGTTGGTGATGGAAGTTTATCATAAGATTGGAAAGGCCTCAGGATGACAAATCTGTGGCATGAAAACTGCCATGCATACATCACTAATGAATGATGGTACTCATTTCTGCTGAATCTATTCTTGACCTCAGAATTCTTATTCCACCTCAAGTAGCATTCTCAATATATCAGAATTATCACTTGTGATGAAACTCTTTTATGATCCTTGGGCTAAACTTTGGTGGTTTCATAAAAATTATTAAAAAGGATGGGAGGGCTTCCCTGGTGGTGCAGTGGTTGAGAGTCCGCCTGCCGATGCAGAGGACACGGGTTCGTGCCCCAGTCCGGGAGGATCCCACATGCCGTGGAGCGGCTGGACCTGTGGGCCATGGCCACTGGGCCTGTGCGTCCGGAGCCTGTGCTCTGCAATGGGAGAGGCCACAACAGTGAGAGGCCCGCGTACCGCAAAAAAAAAAAAAAAAAAAAAAAAAAGGATGGGAAGTTAAAAACATTTAAATGGCAAGCTTCATTGTTGAAACTGGGTGGACTTAAGTCTCCAACCTTCAGCAGGGGGTTGACCCCAGGATACTGGATCCTCAGACATTAAGTCAGACTTGGGTGGGGCAGAGCAAACTGAACTGGAGTTCTGAGGCACATGGCAGGTCTGAACCCCTTGCACAGCACAAGTCCCCCTGCACACAACTATAAACTTAGATATAGGGGAAAAGACCATTAGGGTTTTTAATGTTAGTTTTCATGTGGCTAATTTATAATGAATGGAAATCACTATAACACAGTAGTCACTGACAAATATGATAGGCCCTTTCTGTTGATAACATCAGAGACTGTGGGATAAGGACAGAACCAGAAAGGTTTAGAGAAGATAAAATACATTGAGATGCTGGTAGCTTTCAAAGCAGGATGGTGAATGACTGCTTTATGTTATTAGCATGGTCCCCAATCACCAGGAACTAACATCAACAAAGGGCCCAGATCAGTGTTTGAGTTACAGATGGGGCAACTCAACTGGAATAGACCACACTATGCACCAGGTAAAGCAAAGAAGCCAAGTTGGCATTGCTTACAGACTGGGCGAACCCCAGGATCATTCACTTAACAGGGATTATGTATTTTGTAAGTGTGTTTTGTTTGCTGAGTTACTGAATAACAGGCATCAAAGCTGTTTCTTCAGACCAGCATTTCCCAAAGTGTGTTTGTGGTAGTCCTGCTGTTTACCAAAGAATTTGGCTCTCCGCCTTTGTAGCACATGGTAGAATTAAGATTCACCTTTGACACAGCAGTTGGACATAGCAATAATATTTGCCTTAGTAAATGAGATTTGACAGAAAGAGAGGAATGTCATTTCCTGGAGGAATTTTTTTAAAGTAGTGAATGATTTGCTAAATTTCTTTACCATTGTTGTAGTGACCGTGAAAAAAAAAAAATCCAACTCACACTCTTCACCACGTGAACACAGTAAGTGGAACTTCCTCCTGAACTACATTACATAAGTGGTCTGAGTGATAAATAAATTTTCTCATGTTATGTCACTGATATTTTGGGGTAGTTTGTTACCATGGGGTGACAAAGCACATCCTAATTACTATGATATTGTGAGTATTGTTAGGTGTTGGGTGTAAAATGGCACCATGGTCAAATACAATGGGGATATACCAATCTAAATTTTTTTTCTGTAGGACTTTTGGAAGACTTCACTATACTAATATGAACTGTGAATTTTCGAGAATGTAATATAGCAAGTAGTGCTTCTCAAACTTATGTGACTCCAGCATTTTTTGTTTTTTTCCTACGAAGATTTCCCAATGAAATACTACCTTAGAAAAACTAATATATATGAGATATAGTTTAAAAAGAATATATAACACAATCAACAGATGCACCTTCAAATAAGAAGTGTGTGTGTGTGTGTGTGTGTGTGTGTGTGTGTGTGTGAGAGAGAGAGAGAGAGAGAGAGACAGAGAGAGAGACAGAGACAGAGAGAGAGGGAGAGAGGAGAAAAGAGGAAGTAAGCAAGAGAAAGAGAGTAAAGAGGAATTCTTTTTGTTTTAGATCTACTTTCTGTTCTATTTCATTTGAGTGAAGAAGATAGAATTTTAGTTCTAAATTTAAGAACATTTCTGTTTGCTTTAGTGCAGTGAATTGGTTAGTAAGTTTTTACAGTTGTACCTGTTGTATATTATTCATAATAAATAATAATAATTTTGGACACAATTACACAGCATGACCAAAATTCTATGCTTCTTCTAAGGGTTTATGCTTAGGTTTATTACAATTAGGTGAAATGTTAGATTCAGAATTTTAAAATGCTTTTTTCTAAATATAAAGATTTATTTTTGTCAATAAGATAGAGCATGTTAGAATAAAATTCAAGAGCTCTGTAATGTTGATATTAAAATGTTGATGTTTGGTTACTTCTATGGTTAACACGGTTTGGGTTTTTTTTTTTTTTTTTTTTAAGCCTTATGAAAAACCAAAGTCCCATGTAGTTTGCAGCTTCTAATGACACTAGAAGAATTTGGGAAGACACATAATTATCTCAGACTATTTCAGTCTTGTTCAATACATGATTTCCTATGTGCATTAGTGAATATGTACTAAAAAACAAAGATACACTTTGATCAAGTTCTATTGATTCTTCTCCTCATTTTCTCTTGGATTTTTCTCTCTTAATTGCACTTCCAAACCAATTACAGTAGCCTATTTACTTCCCAGATCTAAACTAGATGTGATTCTAGAAATTCTTCAATAACGTATAGTTACCTAGAATTCTATATCATAGGCTATCTTCAAAGTATCTGTCATACAACTTACAAGATTATCTATAATAAAGTCCACAGGTACTTCTTAAATAATTGGGGGTAATACAAAAGCCAAAATAGATATTCTTGAGGAGTTTGAAATATTATTGAGAAGAAAGAACTTTCCTACATAAAACAACTTGCTAGTAATAAAAAGCAGTTTAGAACCAGGTGCTAAATTTTACTGGGATCTATACAGTAATATAAAATTCAGAGATGGAAGACAAAATGGGTCACTAGCAAAATGGTCTACTATGTCCTATTTATCAGCAATAATCATTTAGAAAATTTAACAGACAAAAAGAGATTCAAATCATAACAGGAAAGGAAGGAAGGAAGGAGAAAAGAAGTGAGTGAGGGAAAGAAGGAGAGTGGAAGAAATCAGAACACTTATGCAGTGTTAGTGGGAATCTTAAATGGTGCAGTTACTGTGGAAAACAGTTTGGCAGTTCCTCAGTAAGTTAAACATAGAATTACCATATGACCCAGCAATTCCACTACCAAAAGAACTGAAAATAGGTATTAAAATAAAAACTTGTGTGCAACTGTTTACAGCAGCACTATTCACACTGGTCAAAAGGTGGAAACAACCCAAATTTTCATCAGCTGCTGAATGAATAAACTAAATGTATATCCATATAATGAAACATTATTCAGCCATAAGAAGGAATGAGATACTGATATATGACACAACATGGATGAAACTTGAGACCATTATGCTAAGTGAAATAAGCCAGATACAGAGGACAAATATGTGTGATTCCACTTACATGAAATCCATTAGAGACAGAAAGCAGATTTGTGGCTGCCAGGAACTAGGGGAAGGGAGCAAAAAGGAATGACTGCCTAAAGGGTACAGGGTTTCCTTCTGAAGTGAAGAAAATGTTTTGGAACTAGATAATGGCAATGGTTGCACAACATTTGAATGTGCTTAATGCCTCTGAATTTCACACTTCAAAATGGTTAAAATGACTAACTTTATATTATGTTTATTTAACCTCAATATTTTAAAAAGCCAAGTAAAAGCTGAGAGGAATAGTAATTATTGGGGAGGGTTTATATCACCAAAGCTACAAAAATTAACTGAATATTGTACATGTGCTGGAATAAATGATAGATTAAGGGAGTAGAATATAAATCCTCCAAAATAAGTTCGAAGTGTTTAAATATTTGGAATGTAATAAAGAGTCTTTAAAACTGGAGGAAATTTCAAATATTTTACAAATGATTACTTGATAATTGGTGGATAAAATTAAGTTATTAAAGAATTAAATGTAAAAATAAAATAATGGAACTAGAAAAAATATTGATGAATGTATAAATTTGAATAAAGGAAGGCATTTATAAGCTTAACATTAAGATATAATCATACATGAAAAAGTTTGACTATCTAAAATGTTAAAATGTATGTTTATTTAAAAATTCTATACAATAGAATCAAAAGGTAAAAGACAAATGGGAAAACATTTGCAGCATATATGACAAAGTCTTGTTATCCTCAATAAATAAAGAGATGCTTAAAAAGGGAAAAAAAATTAAGCATGTGTGTTACAAAATAGGCCCTTTTTGACATTCTTTTAGAAATTACAACCAAAAAATTGAGTTGGTTTTCAGTTACTCTTAGTTTCCTCTGCACCACACAGTTCTCTCCAAACATTGTCATTGCTCTCTCAACCCCAGAAACCTCTCTCCTCATATGAGAGGTTTGCTTTCATTTTCTGCCTCTTCTCCAGTCTTCCTGGGTATGTCCTTCTTACCTCTCCCTGCTGCCATTTTGCTAGATTTCTCCCTTCCAATATCCTTGGCATGGGTATTGGTCTTTACACAGGAACACCAGTCTGCCTTACCAACACTGGGACTAATTCAGGCCACTTTTCCTACAGTGAACACAACCAAGTGGAAACCAAAATAGAGAAAAAAGTGTAGTAAACATCATGTGGTGACAGCAGCCCAAAGATGACTTTTGAGCACTCTTTTATGATTCCCATAGTTAATTGGAAGTAGGGAGCAAGGGGAGCTTTATTTCTTGAAATGAAATAGGTAGGCTCGAGCTATTGCATATATATATATATATATATATATATATATATATATATATATATATATATATATATACACATATATATATGGTTTTACCAACAATTCCCCCCACCCGACACAAAAAATTGATACACATTTATAAGGTCAACCCACTGATTTCAGACTTGTTCAACATATTAACAGATTATGAGGAAACAGTGTTTCAACGAGTGAAAAAATACTTAACATTGTAAATAAAGAATATGAGTTAAAACTCTAATATTAATTAACTATAATATAAATTAATATTAATACATTAGAAAAAGTATTTAAATTAGTATCAGCTTTGAGCCACACTATTTGGTAAGTTAAAGTATGAATAGAGAGCCATCATATTTTGATAGTTCTGTTGGTGTGAGTGAATTGAAATTCTTTCTATCACGAACCTTATTACAATCGGTATTTACTTTGTACCTTGTAACTGTACATTTTTGATGAGCAATATATTTTCTTAAATTTAATCTGAGTATGATTATGCTGCCTGTCTAGACTGTGTCTCTAGGGCAGAGAAGTGTTGTAGCATTTTGTTTCTTTTAAAATTAATTAATTAATTAATTAATTTTGGCTGCTCTGTGTCTTCGTTGCGGCATGCAGGCTTCTCTAGCTGTGGCATGCTGGCTCTAGAGAGTGCAGGCTCAGCTGTTCCAGCATGTGGGCTCTCTAAGTGCAGTGTGCAGGCTCTCTAGTTGCGGTGTGGGAGCTCTAGATTGCGTGGGCTCGGTAGTTGCGATGCACAGGCTTAGTTGCACTATGTGGGATCTTAGTTCCCCAACCAGGGATCGAACCCTGGCCCCCTGCATTGGGAGCATGGAGTCTTAACCACTGGACCACCAGGGAAGTCCCCTGTTGTAGTATTTTAATCAAATCTCTTACAATGAAACCCTCTATTATTCCTTTGGTCTTCAATGTTTCCCTTGGTTGTATCCAACCACATGTAAACAGCTTTGGAAAATTCTACTGGCAAACTAGAGTACTTGTGTTTCTGAAATTCTTGATAAGAAAACTGATCTAGCAGCATGTCAGTGACAGGGAAAATCTATTCAGCCTTTGTTTGATTTGTGTGTTATTTGTAGTGATGGTTACTAGATATATCTGTGACTCAACCTACAGATTTAATGATTCAATAGGCACATATTAAATGGGTTCCATGAGGCACCATGTTGTTCTAGTAATTTTCCTTTAACAGGGGTGGAAAATATATATATTTCCCCTTCAGGCTTTATATGAATTTAATCTATTCCTTGATGCTCTGCTTTTGTTCTCTTTTATTTTTAAACTTTTTTTTCCATCTTATTGATCAGTTTTTTCTGATAAGTGATTTTTCTATGCAGAACGATCTTTAGTTGAATGTGGTTCAAAAGGCACAAAGCCCCTGAAATTATTAACCTCTATTTCCAATTTATCCATGAGATTATCAGCAAGAAAATCATCCACTTAATTCCATTAGGAATTGAGGAAGGAAAATGTGAGGGATTATTTGCAGAAGCTGCAAAAACCATATGCTGCGATCTAAAGAAATTATACCGTTTCACCACTTGTAATAAAAGGTTTATGAAAAGGCCAGTTGGTGAAAGATACAGATATAAGAAACATTGCAGAAGCAAGAGTTATTCCAGGAAGATGGTATTGAATACATCATTTGCAAAAGAGTCCTGAACACAAATTTCAAGTATAAAACAATTCAATGGGAAAAGTATGACTTAGTTTGCAATTACACTTTCAGGAACAAAACTATTACATAAAGCAACATGTGGTGAATCTTTATTTTTTCCATTTTTATTGTTGGCAGATTATATCTCTTTTAAATTAAAAATATCCTGAAAGAAACCCTTTCACTAGTGAAATGGCACAATTAATTCACCTTCTAAAACTGTCTCATTTTACACCACTTTGCGCTGTAAGCTAACAAATATGGATTAATATGCTTTAAAGCCTCAACTACTCAGAAAGACAAAATTAGTTTCTGAAGGTTGAGAATGAATGTGTTGCCTGTTCAATCCAGTGTAGATATGAACTCATCTTCTTTAAGCAAAGTAAAACTTGAACTTGTTAGTTTCAAAAAGTATTTTTTTTTACATATATGCTATATTAAAAAAAAGACAACACTCTTGAATGCAGATCATGATAGACAGTTACATCTGAGATGTAAGAAAAATTCTGGCACTGTGAAGGTGTCAACATAATCAGTAAAAAATTATTTTTGATGACATGAAGAGGAAAAGTGTTAGCAGAATGAGAAGAATTTTTGAACAGCAGACACACAGCAAAGTCCTTTCCCCTTGTCTGCCAAATGCACCCACACTTGTCATCAGTGAATGCAATTAAATTTTTTTTTCTTTTACAATACAGAAGAGACTTTTGGCAGTCAATGAGGGCTAATTTTTCCTTCATTTGTATACCCCTTTTAGCCACTGTGAAGATGTGAGCTGAAAGATGTTCATAGGGTTGACTTTGTCCCTCAAGTATGAATTTATGAAGAAATTGAGACAGAAATTGGGAAATTGGAAGACATCAGACACTGTTACATATGAAAACAGGCTTGGCCAAAAGGTTAAATCACTTAAGGGCAAAACAGTCCCTTCTGGTATTCTCGTAGTTTTTTAAAACAGATGAAATTTTATTTTTCAGACAAAGAAAAAATGACAAAATAACAAAAATCTCTTCATGACTTCCTTAGGCAGCAAATAGCATAAAAACTTAATAGTTGCAATCTATGTAGTGTAATCACAGAGAATTACATGGCAAGAATTTATAGCACTTTTCAATGAATACTCACACTTGTTATCTTCCATGAGCCTCAGATAAACATCCTGATATATTTTAGTTTTGTAAGTGTTAAATGTATCATGGTCTTTGGATTCTATATTCGTCTGTGGTCACTTCAATGAAGGAAAATGCGTGGAGGAATCAAATTCTCTCAGTCTCATTTGTTCTTAACACCTCACCACACACACACACGCAAAACACACACACACACACACACACACAATATTTCTTCAAGTGATTTGACAGAATGAAAATGAGAATGTTTTGAAACTATAAAGCTCTGAATTAATGAAACTATCTGGTTTTTATAGTCAACTGGTTAATCCAGGTGGGAAATAATTGATATTGGAATGCTAGGTACAATAGTATATGAGCCTACATTTTTCTGCAACTCTAATAATTACCAGGTTATACTTTCTAATACTGTTAGTATTGTGGCAAAGTAGAAAATATTTAGTTTCTAACTGGAGTTCAAATTTACCATTAAAATTAACCATTCTGTCCCTCCCATCTGCTATCCCTGATTTTTCAAGATAACTTACATGGCAAATATTTTCATCTATTTACCTAAGTTCCTCAAAGCCAACCTTTGTTGAATTAAATTTGTTGAAATCTTAGTTTTGCTAGCATTAGTTAAGTTGCACTCTTGGGACAAAATATACTTCAAAAAATAATTTGCACCTAACTTCCCATCAAAAATTACTACTGCATGTAATCAAGAGAATGGCATTTCTAATTGAAATACTTTATTTAACATCTTCTAATTGGCATAATGTTATTGCCCACACATCATTAAGATGGGCATGGGTGATCAACAGGCATTTAGAAAGAGGAAGAAAAAATGTGGGCCTCCTCTGTGGGTTTCTGATAGTAGAGATGACTTCTTGGCAGGCTAGTCATATTTCATTATTCAAACCCACTTGTTACCTTCTGCTCACATTTTCAAAGGCAGCTATGTCCATATGGGTGAGCATCATCAGACACTATAGAAGTGAAACAAGTCAGACTCATATGGGTAACTGGGCAATATGAGGACTGACTGTACTGAAATTAGGACTTCAATTTCATAAGCACTTTTAGTGGCCTCATCACTGTGTTGTCCAGACAAGCAAGATTCTATATGGGTGGCCTGATATTGGCAGCCATTTCTTTCCTCCTCATGTTCTTTATGGCACTACTATTTACACTCTCTTTTTTTCTCTTTTGTTAGATTTTGTATCAACATTAAGTTATAAGCCAATGGTTTAACATCAGTTTCTCTCCTCAGCATCTTTAGACAATGGGAAAGGCCTAGTGAAAGCCACAAAATAAGCAGAATATAAAACTAGGAGTCCTTACCAAGTAGGGTCAGAAATATCGTTGATTTTTTTCTAACTTCAGTTAAGTTATTTTTTCTTTGTTTTTCCCCTAGCTCTAGCATTAAAACAGAGGCCAAAAATAATTCTGGAGTCTTTATTTTTTTCAATTAAAAATTTTTTATTGGTGTATAGTTGATTTACAATGTTGTGTTAGTTTCAGGTGTACAGCAAAGTGATTCAGTTATACATATACATATATCCACTCTTTTTTAGATTCTTTTCCCATATAGGCAATTATAGAGTATTGAGTAGAGTTCCTTGTACTCTACAGTAGATCCTTACTAGTTATTTTATATATAGTAGTGTGTATATGTCAATTCCAATCTCCCAATTTATCCTTCTCCCCACTTTCCCCCCTGATAGTCATAAGTTTGTTTTCTACATCTGTGAATTCTGGAGTCTTTAGGAGGTAGAAGAGAAAACTGAAAAAATCCAAAGGAGAGTAGAAAGTAAAGATTGAGGGCCTATGAAAAACAAACATTACCTAGAAAACGGAAAATGTACACCTTGCTGTATTTTGCTAGGTATTAATTACCCTCTACAGTATTGGATCGAATTATCCTGAAATTCCAAGAAAGAACAATTGGAGAAGTGAAAAATACAAATCCCATTGTTTCGTTTTGTGTGATGGTTCACTGCACAGTCATTTCTTTAATATAAACATGATATTTTTAAAGTAAGACAAATAATTGTATCAGAAAGAAAAACACATGGAATTAGGGGGACTCATCTAGATTTTGGTAAAGCTGAGGGAATTTGCTCTTCTTCTTTATCAATGCAGTTGCACCGTATTCTTGAGGTAGTATATCTGAAGTTAGGAAACACAACTCTATAGCTAAGTTATTGTAATTTCATTAAAATTACTTGGCAATGTTTTATTTTTAATGTCTCACAAGTGTAATTAGGGAATGATAGAGTTAATTATTTAAATTACTTCAGAAAATGTTTGCAAATCTTTAAACCAAGAATTAATATATTTATTCAGTTAGTGAGTCACATTATTAGATATTGTTTTTCTCTGCCTTATAAATGAAGTAGTTGAGAGTTTCATGATGATGCAGTGAATATGTGTACAGAGTTGAGAGGCACTTGAAACCTCCTATAATTGTTTCTGCTTTTGAATCAATAATTTCAGGCTCTCACCTGCTGATTATAATCCCTCACCTCAAATAATTATTTAAAATGTATTAATAGCATATTGTGTGTTTGATGCTATACAGGGTATAGGCTTAGATTCTGTCCTTTACTGTATAACTAAAACTCAGCAGATAAATTAGACATGCCAGACACTCACAAGTAAGCAGTGATTAGGTTCATGTTAACACTACTTTGCTTTTGTTATTTTATGATGTAATTTTTCCTGATTATAAAAGAATGGCAAAAAAAAGTGGGAATAGAAAGAAATATAAAGAATGGAAGGGGGGATCAAGATGGTGGAGGATTAAGACATGAAGCACACTTTCTCCCACAAAAACATTAAAAATACATCTACAAGTGGAACGATCCACACAGAATTGATACTGAATGCTGACAGAAGACCTCAGACTTCTGAAAAGACAAGAAACCTCCACGTAACCAGGTAGAACAAAAGGAAAAAGAAAAAGAAGGAAATGGGGTGGGGCCTGTGGCCCAAGGTGGGAGCTGTGAAGGAGGAAAGATTCCTGAACCCAGGGAAGTCTCTCCACTGGTGGGAGATCAGACTGGACAGAGGGGGACCCTCAAAGCCTAGGAGGAGAGCAAAGCGACCAGTTTGTGGAAGGCAAAACAGAGAGTAAACTGCACAGAAGTCAGAACTGCCACCCTGTGGTGCCCAACCTGAGACACTTGTCTGTTGGTGTGGGTGGGGGCTGGGTGCTGAAGCTCAGACTTCAGAGGTCAGACCCAGGGAGAGGACCAGAGTTCGCTGCATGGAAGCAGCCTGAAGAGGCTGAGCTGTGGCAGCTGAGGGTGTACTCAGAAGAAGCCTGGGCCCACCAAAGAGGCAAGGTGCCATTATTTGGGAGCACATGAGGAGAGGGGTGGGACCACCATAAGTGCATCTTTCCCTGTGAGTGCTCCCAGACAACAGGACATCTCCTAGTGGAGCTCTGGGGGCAGGTGCAAGTCACTGCTGCCATCATGGGCTCCAGAGGTGGGCACTGGCTGCTGCTATGAGACCCATAAGCAGGTGGCAGGCCTTTCCTCCACTGTCCTGGGAGGGCATGGATAACACCCACCCCTAGAAAATCCATGAGCAGGCACTGGGTCCTGTCCCCACTGTCCCGGGAGGGCACGGAGAGCATCAGCCTGTAGGAAATCCACGAGCAGGTGCTGGACCCTGCATCTGCTGTCCTGGGAGGGTGTGGAGAGCACCAGCCCCTAAGAATTCTGCAAGCAGGCACCAGAACTGCACCTGCTGTCCCATGAGGATGCGGATAATGACCATCTCTAGCAAATCTGTGAGCAGGCATCAGGCCCTGTGCCTGCTGTCCCAGGACAGCATGGATAGCACCTGTCTCTGCCATGACCAGGCACTGGGCCCTGCCCCTACTGTCCCAGGAGGAAGTAGAGAGGAACTGTCCACAGAAGACCCTCAAGTAGGTGCCAGGCCCTGCCCCACTTGCCCCCTGGGAGCGTGCAAGGGCCGCTGTAACTGCACATCCCATATCAGGGAGATAACGGCCAGCACACACTGAGGAGACAGCAAGTATCCAATCTAAAAGTAGCCCTTTGATTCCAGAAAAGAAGGTGGACTAGAAGGACTTGAGCTCACCTCCTCTCACAGAAACACCAAAATCACAACTAACTGCTGAAAATCGATCAATAAAAAAGACTGGAACCCACCAAGAAAGATATTTGACATTCAAAGACAAAAAGAAGCCACAGTGAGATGGCAAGAAGGGTGCTTTCGTGACATAATCATATCACATACCTGCCAGGTGGACAACCCAAAACTGGAAAATAATTATATTGCAGAGGTTCTCCCACAAGAGTGAGTCCTGAGCCCATCAGTCTCCTCAGGCTGAGGGTCTGGCATCAGGAGGAAGATCCCCAAAGCATTTGCCTTTGAAGGCCAGCAGAACTTGAGTGCAGGAGCTCCACAGGAATGGGGGAAACAGAGACTCCATTCCTGGAGGTCGCACACAAGATTTCACGTACACTGGGACCCAGCACAAAGCAGTAACTCAATAGGAGCTGGGGCTGAACCTACCTATGAGATGGAGGATTTCCTGGGGAGGTGGGCATCAGCTGCAGCTCACTGGGGGTGGGCAAGGACACTGGTGGCAGAGGCCCCAGAGAATATTGATTGGCGTAAGCTCTCCCAGAGGTCCCCATTTTGGCATCAAGACCTGGCCCCACCAATAACCTACAGGCTCCAATGCTGGAATGCCTCAGGCCAAACAACCAGCAGGATGGGAACACAGACCCACCCATCAGCAGACAGGGTGCCTAAAGCCATACTAAGCTCACAGCCACCTATAAACACACCCCTAGACACAGCACTGCCCACCAGAGGGACAAGACCCAGCTCCAACCACCAGTGGGCAGGCACCAGCCCCTCCCACCAGAAAGCCTCCACAAGAAGCCTCAGGACCAAACTCACCCACCAGAGGGCAGACACCAGAAGCAGGGAGAGCTATGATCCTCCAGCTGGAAAGGAGTCCACAAACACAGAAAGTTAGATAAAATGAGATGGCAGAGAAATATGCATCAGACAAAGGAATAAGATAAAAACCACAAGGGGCTTCCCTGGTGGCGCAGTGGTTGAGAGTCCGCCTGCCGATGCAGGGGACACGGGTTCGTTCTCCGGTCTGGGAAGATCCCACATGCCGCGGAGCAGCTGGGTCCGTGAGCCATGGCCGCTGAGCCTGCGGGTCTGGAGCCTGTGCTCCACAACGGGAGAGGCCACAGCAGTGAGAAGCCCGCATACCGCAAAAAAAAAAAAAAAAAAAAAAAGATAAAAACCACAAGAACAGCTAAATGAAGAGGAGATAGGCAACCTACATGAAAACGAATTTAGAGTAATGATAATAAAGATTATCCAAGATCTTGGAAAAAGAATGGAGACACAGACCAAGATGTTACAATAAATGTTTAACAAAGAGCTAGGAGATTTAAAGAACAAACAAACACAGATGAACAATACAATAACTGGAGTGAAAAATACACAGGAAGAATCAATACAGTATAGTGAGGCAGAACAATTAAGTGAGTTGTCAGACAGAATGGTGAAAATCACTGCTATGGAATAGAACAAAGGAAAAGAATATGAAAAGAAATGAGAACAGTCTCTGGGACTACATTAAATGCACCAACATTCACATTATAGGGGTACCAGAAGGAGAAGAGAGAGAGAAAGGGCCTGAGAAAATATTTGAAGAGATTATATCTGAAAACTTCCCTAACATGAGAAAGGAAACATTCATTCAAGTCCAAGAAGCACAGAGAGTCTGATACAACATAAACCCAAGGAGGAACACACTGAGACACGTATTAATCAAACTGACAAAAATTAAAGACAAAGAAAAAATGTCAAAAGCAACAAGGGAAAAACAACAAAGAACATACAAGGGAACCCCCCCCCCCTAAGGTTATCAGCTGATTTTTCAGCAGAAACTCTGTAAGCCAGAAAGGAGTAGCATGATATATTTAAAGTGATGAAAGGGAAAAACCTACAACCAAGAATACTATATAAAGCAAGGCTATCATTCAGATTAGATGGAGGATTCAAAAGTTTTACAGACAAGCAAAAGCTAAAAGAATTCAGCACCACCAAATCAGTGTTACAATAAATCCTAAAGGAACTTCTCTAGGCAGAAAAGAAGAGGCCACAACTAAAATCAAGAAAATTACAAATTGGAAAGATCACTGGTAAAGGGAAACATAAAGTAAAAATACGAACTCATCCACACACACCAATATGATATCAAAACCAGCAATCATGAGAAGAGGAGAGTATAAAAGCAGGATATTGGAAATGCATTTGAAATTAAGAGATTAGCAACTTAAAACAATCTTCTTGGGGCTTCCCTGGTGGCGCAGTGGTTGAGAGTCTGCCTGCCGATGCAGGGGATGCAGGGTCATGCCCTGGTCCGGGAGGATCCCACATGCCATGGAGCAGCTGGACCTGTGAGCCATGGCCGCTGAGCCTGCGCATCCAGAGCCTGTGCTCCACAACAGGAGAGGCCACAACAGTGAGAGGTCCATGTACTGCAAAAAAAAAAAAAAAAAAAAAAAAAAAAAATTCTTTACCTATAGACTACTATATCAAAACCTCATGGAAACAACAAACCAAAATTTATAATAGATACACACAAACAAAAGAAAAGCAATCCAAGCACATCACTAAAGATAGACATCAAATCACAAGAGAAGAGAATAAAAGAGGAAAGGAAGAAAAAAGACCTTCAAAAACAAATCCAAAACAATTAACAAAATGGCAATAAGAATATTCATATCAATAATTACCTTAAATATAAATGGATTAAATGTTCCAACCAAAAGACATAGACTAGCTGAATGGATACAAAAACAAAACCCATATATATGTTATATATGAGACCCACTTCAGACCTAGGGACACATACAGCCTGAAAGTGAGGGGATGGAAAAAGATATTCCATGCAAACGTATATCAAAAGAAAGCTGGAGTAGCAATACTCATATCAGACAAAATACACTTTAAAATAAGGAATGTTACAAGAGACAAAGAAGGACACTACATAATGATCAAAGGATCAATCCAAGAAGAAAATAAAACAATTGTAAATATACATGCACCCAACATAGGAGCACCTCAGTATACAAGCCAAATGCTAACAGCCATAAAAGGATAAACTGACAGTAATAGAGTAACAGTGGGGAACTTTAGTACCTTACTCTCATCAATGGACAGATCATCCAGACAGAAAATCAATAAGGAAACGCAAGCTTAAATGACACATTAAACCAGATGCACTTAATTAATATTTATAGAACATTACATCTGAAAGCAGTCAAATACACTTTCTTCTCACTCACACACAGATCATTCTCCAGGATAGATCACATCTTTGGCCAAAAATCAGGCCTTGGTAAATTTAAGAAAATTGAAATCATATGAAACATCTTTTCCAACCACAAAGCTATGGGATTAGAAATAAATTACAGGGAAAAAAAAGTGTAAAAAACACAAACACATGGAGGCTAAACAATATGTTACTAAACAACTGTGGATCACTGAAGAAATGAAAGAGGAAATCAAAAAAAATATCTAGAGACAAATGACGATGAAAAAACGACGGTCCAAAACTTTTGGGACACAGCCAAAGCAGATCTAAGAGGGAAGTTTATAGCAATACAATCTTACATCAGGAAACAAGAAAAATCTCAAATAAATAACCTAACATTACACTTAAAGCAACTAGAGAAAGAGGAACAAACAAAACCCAAAGTTACTAGAAGGAAAGAAATCAGAAAGATCAGAGAAGATATAAATGAAATAGAAACAAAGAAAACAATAGCAAAGGTCAATGAAACTAAAAGTTGGTTCTTTGAGAAGATAAACAAAATACATAAGCCTTTAGCCAGACTCAAAAATATGAACAGACAATTCAAAAGTACTGAAATTGAAACAGTGATTAAAAGACTTCCAACTAACAAAAGTCCAGGACCAGATAGCTTCACAGGCAAATTCTATCATTTAGAGAAGAGTTAATACCTATCCTTCTAAAACTCTTTCAACAAATTGCAAAAGAAAGATCACTCCCAAGCTCATTCTAAGAGGCTACAATCACTCTGATACCAAAACCAGACAAAGATATCACAAAAAAGAAAATTACAGACCAATATCACTGATGAACATACATGCAAAAATACTCAACAAAATACTATCAAACCGAATCCAGCAACAACATTAAAAGGATCATGCACCATAATCAAGTGAGATTTATCCCAGGGATGCAAGGATTCTTCAATATCTGCAAATCAATCAGTGTGAGACACCACATTAACAAACTGAAGAATAAAAACTATACAATCATCTCAACAGATGCAGGAAAACCTTTTGCCAATATCCAACAACATTCATGATGAAAACTCTCCAGAAAGTGGGACTAGAGGGAACTTACATCAACATAATAAAGGCCATATATGAAAAACCCATGGCTGACATCATTCTCAATGGTGAAAAGCTGAAGGATGTCCATTTGCACCACCTTTATTCAACATAGTTTTGGAAGCCTGAGCCATAGCAATCATAGAATAAAACTAAATAAAAGGAATCCAAATTGGAAAAGAAGCAGTAAAATTGTCACTGTTCGCAGATGACATAATACTATACATAGAAAATTCTAAAGATGCTACCAGAAAACTACCAGAGCTCATCAATGAATTTGGAAAGTTTCAGGATAAAAAATTAATACACAGAAATCTCGATGGCAGAGTAGAAGGATGTGCTCTCACTCCCTATTCTGAGAACACCAGAATCACACATAGCTGCTGGACAATCTTCAGGAGGAAGATGCTGGAACTCACTAAAAAAGATACCCCATATCCAAAGACAAAGGAGAAGCCACAATGAGATGATAGGAGGGGCGCAATCACAGTAAAATCAAATCCCATAACTGCTGGGTGGGTGACTCACAGACAGAAGAACACTTATACCACAGAAGTCCACCCACTGGAGTGAAAGTTCTGAGCCCCACGTCAGGTTCCCAAACTGGGAGTCTGGCAAAGGGAGGAGGAATTCCTAGAGAATCAGACTTTGAAGGCTAGTTGGATTCGACTGCAGGACTTTGACAGGACAGGGGGAAACAGAGAATCCACTCCTGGAGGGGACACACAAAGTAGTGTGTGCATCAGGAACCAGGGGAAGGAGCAGTAATGCCAGGGGAGACTGAACCAGACCTACCTGCTACTGTTGGAGGGAGGGTCTCCTGCAGAAGAGGGTGGTGGCTGTGGCTCACCGGGGGACAAGGACACTGGCAGCAGAAGTTCTGGGAAGTACTTCTTGGTGTGAGCTCCCCCCCAGAGTCCACATTAGGCCCACCAAAAAGCCCAGGTAGGCTCCAGTGTTGGGTTGCTTCAGACCAAACAACCAACAGGGAGGGAAACCAGCCCCACCCATCAGCAGTCAAACAGATTAAAGTTTTACTGAGCTCTGCCCAACAGAGCAACAGCAAGCTCTACCCACCACCAGTCCCTCCTATCAGAGAACTTGCACAAGCCTCTTAGATAGCCTCATCCACCAGAGGGCAGACAGTAGAAGTGAGAAGAATCATAATGCTGCAGCCTGTGGGAAAAAAACCACATTCACAGAAAGATAGACAAAATGAAAAGGCAGAGGGCTATGTACTAGATGAAGGAATAAGGTAAAACCACAGAAAAACAACTAAATGAAGTGGAGATAGGCAACCTTCCAGAAAAAGAATTCAGAATAATGATAGTGAAGATGATCCAGGACCTCAGAAAAAGAATGGAGGCAAAGATCGAGAAGATGCAAGAAATGTTTAACAAAGATGTAGAAGAATTAAAGAACAAACAAACAGAGATGAACAATACAATAACTGAAATGAAAAATACACTAGAAAGAATCAATAGCAGAATAACTGAGGCAGAAGAACAGATAAGTCACCTGGAAGACAGAATGGTGGAATTCACTGCTGTGGAACAGAATAAAGAAAAAAGAATGAAAAGAAATGAAGACAGCCTAAGAGACCCCTGGGACAACATCAAACACAGCAACTTTCTCATAATAGGGGTCTCAGAAGGAGAAGAGAGCGAGAAAGGACCTGAGAAAATATTTGAAGAGATTATAGTCGAAAACTTCCTTAACATGGGAAAGGGAATAGCCACCCAACTCCAGGAAGTGCAAAGAGTCCCACTCAGGATAAACCCAAGGAGAAACAAGCCGAGACACGTAGTAATCAAACTGGCAAAAATTAAAGACAAAGAAAAATTATTGAAAGCGACAAGAGAAAAATGACAAATAATATACAAGGGAACTCCTATAAGGTTAACAGCTGATTTCTGACCAGAAACTCTACAAGACAAAAGGCAGTGGAATGATATACTTAAAGTGATGAAAGGGAAGAACCTACAACCAAGATTACTCTACCCAGCAAGGATCTCATTCAGATTCGATGGAGAAATCAAAAGCTTTACAGATAAGTAAAAGCTAAGAGAATTCAGCACCACCAATGCAGCTCTACAACAAATGCTAAAGTAACTTCTCTAAGTGGGAAACACAAGAGAAGAAAATGACCTACAAAAACAAGCCCATAACAATTAAGAAAATGGTAGTAGGAACATACATATTGATAATTACCTTAAACATGAATGGATTAAATGCTCCAACCAAAAGACACAGGTTCGCTGAATGGATACAAAAACAAGACCCACCTATAGGCTGTCTACAAGAGAACCACTTCAGACCTAGGGACACTTACAGACTGAAATTGAGGGGATGGAAAAAGATACTCCATGCAAATAGAAATCAAAAGAAAGCTGTAGTAGCAATACTCAAATCAGATAAAATAGATTTTAAAATAAAGAATATTACAAGAGACATGGAAGGACACTACATAATGATGAAGGGGTCAATCCTAGAAGAAGATATAACAAGTATAAATATATATGCACCCAACATAGGAGAACCTCAATACATAAGGCAACTGAAAACAGCTCTAAAAGAGGAAATCAACAGTAACACAATAATAATGGGGGATTTTAACACCTCACTTACACCAATGGACAGATCATCCAAAATGAAAATAAATAAGGAAAGAGAAGGTTTAAATGACAGAATAGACCAGATAGATTTAACTGATATTTATAGGACATTCCAGCCAGAAACAGCAGATTACACTTTCTTCTCAAGTGTGCATGGAACATTCTCCAGGATAGATCACATCTTGGGTCACAAATCAAGCCTCAGTAATTTAAAGAAAATTGAAATCATATGAAGCATCCTTTCTGACCACAATACTATGAGATTAGGAATGAATTACAGGGAAAAAAAGGTAAAAAGCACAAACACATGGAGGCTAAACAATACGTTACTAAATAACCAAAAGATCACTGAAGATATCAAAGAGGAAATAAAAAAATACCTAGAGAAAAATGACAATGAAAACATGTCGATCCAAAACCAATGGGATGCAGCAAAAACAGTTGTAAGAGGGAAGTTTATAGCTACACAAGCCTACCTCAAGAAACAAGAACAATTTCACATAAACAATCTAACCTTACACCTAAAGGAACTAGAGAAAGAAGAACAAACAAAACCCAAAGTTAGTAGAAGGAACTAATCATAAAGATCAGAGCAGAAATAAATGAAATAGAAACAAATAAAACAATAGCAAAGATCAATAAAACTAAAAGCTGGTTCTTTGAGAAGATAAACGAAATTGATAAACCATTAGCCAGACTCATCAAGAAAAAGAGGAAGAGGACACAAATAAATAAAATTAGAAATGAAAAAGAAGTTACAACAGACACTGCAGAAATACAAATCATCCTGAGACTATTACAAGCAACTCTATACCAATAAAATGGGCAACCTGGAAGAAATGGACAAATTCTTAGAAAGTTAGAAACTTCCAAGACTGAACCAGGAAGAAATAGAAAATATGAACAGACCAATCACAAGTAATGAAATTGAAACTGTGATTAAAAATCTTCCAACAAACAGAGTCCAGGACCAGATGGCTTCACAGGTGAATTCTATCAAACATTTAGAGAAGAGCTAACACCCATTCTTCTCAAAATCTTCCAAAAATCTGTGGAGGAAGGAATACTCCCAAAGTGATTCTATGAGGCCACCATCACCCTGATACCAAAAGCAGACAAAGATACTCCAAAAAAAGAAAATTACAGACAAATATCACTGATGAATATAGATGAAAAAATCCTCAACAAAATACTGGCAAACAGAATCCAACAACACATTAAAAGGATCATACACCATGATCAAGTGGGATTTATCCCAGGGATGAAAGGATTCTTCAAGGTACATAAGCCAATCAATGTGATAAACCATATTAACAAGCTGAAGAATAAAAACCATATGATCATCTCAATAGATGCAGAAAAAGCTTTTGACAAAATTCAACACCCGTTTATGATAAAAACTCTCCAGAAAGTGGGCATAGAGGGATCCTACCTCAACATAATAAAGGCCATATAGGACAAACCCACAACAAACATCATTCTTAATGGTGAAAAACTGATAGCATTTCCTCTAACATCAGGAACCAGACAAGGATGTCCACTCTCACCACTATTATTCAACATAGTTTTGGAAGTTCTAGCCATGCAAACAGAGAAGAAAAAGAGATAAAAGGAATACAAATTGGAAAAGAAGAAGTAAAACTGTCACTGTTTGCAGATGACATGTTACTATACATAGAGTATCCTAAAGATGTCACCAGAAAACTAGTAGAGCTAATCAATGAATTTGGTAAAGTTACAGGATACATAATTAATGCACAGAAATCTCTTGCATTCCTATACACTAATGATGAAACATCTGAAAGAGAAATTAAGGATACACTCCCATTTACCACTGCAACAAAAAGAATAAAATACCTAGGAATAAACCTACCTAAGAAGACAAAAGACCTGTATACAGAAAACTATAAGACACTGATGAAAGAAATTAAAGATGATACCAACAGATGGAGAGATATACCATGTACTTGGATTGAAAGAATCAATATTGTGAAAATGACTATACTACCCAAAGCAACCCACAGATTCAATGCAATCCCTATCATATTACCAATGGCATTTTTTACGGAACTAGAACAAAAACTCTTAAAATTTGTACTGATATACAAAAGACCCCAAATAGCCAAAGCAGTCTTGAGGGGAAAAAAAATGGAGCTGGAGGAATCAGACTCCCTGACTTCAGACTATACTACAAAGCTACAGTAATGAAGACAATATGCTACTGGCACACAAACAGAAACATCGATCAATGGAGGAAGATAGAAAGCCCAGAGATATACCCATGCACCTATGGTCAACTAATCTATGACAAAGGAGGCAAGGATATATAATGGAGAAAAGACAGTCTCTTCAATAAGTGGTGCCTGGAAAACGGGACAGCTGCATGTAAAAGAATGAAATTAGAACATTCCCTAACACCATACACAAAAATAAACTCAAAATGGATTAGAGACCTAAATGTAAGACCAGACACTATAAAACTCTTAGAGGAAAACATAGGAAGAATACTCTTTGACATAAATCACAGCAAGATCTTTTTTGATCCACTTCCTAGAGTAATGGAAATAAAAACAAAAATAAACAAATGAGACCTAATGAAACTTAAAAGCTTTCATAAAGCAAAGGAAACTACAAACAAGATGAAAAGACAGTCCTCTGAATGAGCAAAAATATTTGCCAATGAATCAATGGATAAAGGATTAATCTCCAATATATATGAACAGCTCATGCAGCTCAATATTAAAAAAAAATGAAACAACCCAATCCAAAAATGGGTAGAACACCTAAATAGACATTTCTCCAAAGAAGATATACAGATGGCCAAGAAGCACATGAAAAGCTGATCAACATCACTAATTATTAGAGACATGCAAATCAAAACTACAATGAGGTATCACCTCATACCAGTTAGAATGGGCGTCATCAGAAAATCTACAACAAATGCTGGAGAGGATGTGGAGAAAAGGGAACCCTTTTACACTGTTAGTGGGAATGTAAATTGATACAGCCACTATGGAGAACAGTATGAAGGTTCCTTAAAAACCTAAAAATAGAACTACCATATGACCCAGCAATCCCACTACTGGGCATATACCCAGAGAAAACCATATTTTAAAAACACACCTGTACCCCAATATTCATTGCAGCACTATTTGCAATAGCCAGGTCATGGAAGCAACCTACATGTCCATTGACAGACAAATGGATAAAGAATTTGCTACATATATACAATGGAATATTACTCTTAAAAAGGAAGGAAATTGGGTCATTTGTAGAGACGTGGATGGTTCTAGAGATTGTCACGTAGAGTGAAGTAAGTCAGAAAGAGAAAAACAAATATGTTAACACATATATGTGGAACCTAGGAAAATGGTACAGATGAACCAGTTTGAAGGGCAGAAATTGAGTCACAGATGTAGAGAACAAAAGTATGGACACCAAGGGGGGAACATGGTGGGGAAAGGGGGGCATTGTGGTGTGATGAATTGGTCTATTGGGATTGACATGTATACAGTGACGCATATAAAATTGATGACTAATAAGGACCTGCTGTATAAAAAATAAATAAAATAAAATTCAAAAATTAAAAAAAGAGAAATCTCTTGCATACCTTTACACTAACAACAAAAGATCAGAAAGAAAAATCTGTGAAACAATCCCATTTACCATCTCATCAAGAAGAATAAAATACCTAGGAATAAACCTAACTCAGGAGACAAAAGAGGTCTACTCTGAAAACTGTAAGACACTGATGAAAGAAATCAAGAACAACACAGACAAGTGGAAAGATATATCATATTCTTGGATTGGAAGGATCAGTATTGTCAAAATTAATATACTACCCAAGGCAATCTACAGATTCAGTGCAATCCCTATAAAGTTACCAATGGCATCTTTCACGAAACTAGAACAAAAAATTCTAAAATTTATATGGAAACACAAAAGGCCTTGAATAGCCAGAGCAATCCTCCCTGACTTCAGACCATATTATAAAGCTACAGTTATCAAGACAGTCAGTTACAAAAACAGAAATATAGATCAATGGAACAGGATAGAAAACCCAGAGATAAACCCATGCATCTATGGTCACCTAATATATGACAAAGGAGGCAAGACTATACAATGGAGAAAAGACAGTCTCTTCAATAAATGGTGCTAGGAAAACTGGAGAGCTACATGTAAAAAGAAATGAAATTAGAACACCCTCTAACACCATACACAAAAATAAAGTCAAAATGAATCAAAGACCTAAATGTAATTCCAGGCACTATAAAACTCTTAGAGGAAAACAGAACACTCTCTGACATAAATCACAGCAATATCTTTTATGATGTACCTTCTAGGTTAATGAAAATAAAAACAAAATTAAACAAATTGACCTAGTTAAAATTAAAAGCCTCTTCACAGCAAATCAAACCATAAATAAAACAAAAAGACAACAGAATGGGAGAAAATATTTGCAAATGATGTGACCAACAAGGAATTAATCTCCAAAATATACAAACAGCTCAAGTAGCTCTATGTCAAAAAAAAAAAAAACCCAAACAACTGAATCAAAAATAAGCAAAAGTTCTAAATAAAAGGTTACCAATGGCATTGAGGGTGGGCAGAAAAGAGAACCCTCGTATACTGTTGGTGGGAATGTAAATTGGTACAACCATTATGGAGAACAATATGGAGGTTCCTTAAAAAAACTAAAAATAGAACTACCATATGATCCAACAATTCCCCTCATGGGCATATACCCAGGGAAAAATCTAATTTTAAAAGATACGTGCACCCCAATATTCATAGCAGAACTCTTTACAATAGCCAAGACTTGAAAGCAACCTAAATATTCATCAACAGATGAATGGATATAGAAGATGTGATACTTATATACAGTGGAATATTAGTCATAAAAAGAATGAAATAATGCCATTTGCAGCAACATGGATGGACATAGATATTATTATACTAAGTGAAGCAAGTCAGACAAAGTCAAATGTCATATGATATCACTTTTATGTGGAATCTAAAAAAAGTGATAAAAGTGAACTTATTTACAAAACAGAAAAGAGTCACAAATATAGAAAACAAACTTATGGTTACCAGGGAGGAAAGTGGGGGGGGGAGGGATAAATTGGGAGATTGGGATTGACATATACACACTACTATATATAAAATCGATAATTTTTGGTAGATAAGTAATAAAGGCCTACTTTATAGCACAGGGAACTCTACTCAGTACTCTGTAATGTCTTATATGGGAAAACAATCTAAACAAGAGTGGATATATATATATATATATACACACATATACATATACATATGTAAATGATTCACCTGAAACTAACATAACATTGTAAATCAACCATACTTCAGGTTCCAGGGGAAGATGTCAGAATAGTAAGATGCGGAGATCACCTTCCTCCCCACAGGTACATCAGAAATTCATCTACACGTGGAACAACTCCTACAGAACACCTACTGAACACTGATAGAAGACCTCAGACCCCCCAAAAGGCAAGAAACTCCCCACATACCTGGGTAGGGCAAAAGAAAAAAGAATAAACAGAGACAAAAGGATAGGGACGGGACCTGCACCAGTGGGAGGGAGCCGTGAAGGAGGAAAGGTTTCCACACACTAGGAAGCCCCTTCGCGGGCAGAGACTGCAGGTGGCGGACGGGGAAAGCTTCGGAGTAGCGGAGGAGAGCGGAGCAACAAGGGTGCGTAAGGCAAAGCGGAGAGATTCCCGCACAGAGGATCGGTGCCCTCAGGCACTACCAGGCCAAGAGGCTTGTCTGCTCGGCCGCCGGGGCGGGCAGGGCTGGGAGCTGAGGCTCGGGTATCGGGTTTCAGTCAGAGCACAGGGAGAGGACTGGGGCTGGAGGCAGGAAGAGAGCCTGAAGGGGTTAGTGCACCATGGCTAGCCCGGAGGGAGTCCGGGAAAAAGTCTGGAGCTGCCGAAGAGGCAAGAGACTTTTTCTTTCCTCTTTGTTTCCTGGTGCACGAGGAGAGGGGATTAAGAGCGCTGCTTAAAGGAGCTCCAGAGACGGGCGCTAACCGTGGCTAAAGGCGCGGACCCTGGAGACGGGAGTGGGACGCTGGGGCTGCTGCTGCCGCCAAGAGGCCTGTGTGCGAGTGCAGGTCACTGTCCACGCCCCCTTTCCAGGGAGCCTGTGCAGCCCGCCACTGCCAGGGTCCTGGGATCCAGGGACGGCTACCCCGGGAAAGCACACGGAGCGCCTTGGGCTGGTTCAACGTCACGCCGGCCTCTGCCGCCGCAGGCTCACCCCACACTCCGTGCCCCTCACTCCCCTCTGCCTGAGTGAGCCAGAGCCCCTGAATCAGTGGCTCCTTTAAACCCGTCCAGTCTGAGTGAAGAACAGACGCCCTCCGGAGACCTACATGCAGAGGCGGGGCCAAATCCAAAGCTGAGACCCAGGAGCTGTGAGAACAAAGAAGAGACAGGGAAATCTCTCTGTGCAGCCTCAGAAGCAGCGGATTAAAGCTCCACAATCAACTTGATGTACCCTGCATCTGTGGAATACATGAATAGACAACAAATCATCCCAAATTGAGGAGGTGGACTTTGAGAGCAAGATTTAAGACTTTTTCCCCTTTTACTCTTTTTACAACGAATTATCCAAAATTGAGGAGGTGGACATTGAGAGCAAGATTTATGATACTTTTCCCCTTGTTCTCTTTTTGCGAATGTGTATGTGTATGAGTATGATTCTGTGTGAGATTTTCTCTGTATAGCTTTGCTTCCACCAACTGTCCCAGGGTTCTATCCGTACTTTTTTTTTAATAATTACTTTTTTATTTTAATAATGCTACTATATTTTATCATACTTTATTCTATTTTACTTTATCTTCTTTGGCTTTTTCCTACCTTCACTTCCTCCCTCCCACCCTCCCACCTTTCTTTCTTTCTTTCTTTCTTTCTTTTTCTTTCTTTCTTTCTGTCTTTCCTTCCTTCCTCCCTCCTGTCTTTCTTTCTTTCTCTCTTTCTTTCTTTCTTTCCTCCCTCCAGCCCTCCCTCCTTTCTTTCTTTCTTTCTTTCTTCATTCCCTCCTTGTTTTCTTTCCTTCTTTCTTTCTTTCTTTCGTTCTCTCTTTCCTTCTTCTACTAATTCTTTCTTTATACTTTTTCTCCCTTTTATTCTGAGGCGGGTAGATGAAAGGCTCTTGGTGCTGCAGCCAGGAGTCAGTGCTGTGCCTCTGAAGTGGGAGAGCCAACTTCAGGACACGGGTCCACAAGAGACCTCCCAGCTCCACATAATATCAAGCGGTGAAAATCTCCCAGAGATCTCCATCTCAACACCACCACCCAGCTTCATTCAATGACCAACAAGCTACAGTGCTGGACACCCTATGCCAAGCAACTAGCAAGACAGGAACACAACCCCACCCATTAGCAGAGAGGCTGCCTAAAAACATAATAAGGCCCCAGGCACCCCAAAACACACCACCAGATGTGGACCTGTCCACCAGAAAGACAAGATGGAGCCTCATACACCAGAACACAGGCACTAGTCCCCTCCACCAGGAAGCCTTAACAACCCACTGAAACAACCTTAGCCACTGGGGACAGACACCAAAAACAACGGGAAATACGAATCTGCAGCCTGCAAAAAGGAGACCCCAAACACAGTAAGATAAGCAAAATGAGAAGACAGAAAAACACACAGCAGGTGAAGGAGCAAAATAAAAACCCACCAGACCTAACAAATGAAGAGGAAATAGGCAGTCTACCTGAAAAAGAATTCAGAATAATGATAGTAAAGATGATCCAAAATCTTGGAAATAGAATAGACAAAATGCAAGAAACAGTTAACAAGGACCTAGAAGAACTAAAGAAGAATCAAACATTGATTATAAACACAATAGATGAAATGAAAAATACTTTAGATGGAATCAATAGCAGAATAACTGAGGCAGAAGAACGGATAAGTGAGGTGGAAGATAAAATAGTGGAAATAACTGATGCAGAGCAAAATAAAGAAAAAAGAATGAAAAGAACAGAGGACAGTCTCAGAGACCTCTGGCACAACATTAAACGCACCAACATTCGAATTATAGGGGTTCCAGAAGAAGAAGAGAAAAAGAAAGGGACTGAGAAAATATTTGAAGAGCTTATAGTTGAAAACTTCCCTAATATGGGAAAGGAAATAGTCAGACAAGTCCAGGAGGCACAGAGAGTCCCATACAGAATAAATCCAAGGAGAAATACGCCAAGACACATATTAATCAAACTGTCAAAAATTAAACACAAAGAAAACATATTAAAAGCAACAAGGGTAAAACAACAAATAACACACAAGGGAATCCCCATCAGGTTAACAGCTGATCTCTCAGCAGAAACTCTACAAGCCAGAAGGGAGTGGCAGGACATATTTAAAGTGATGAAGGAGAAAAACCTGCAACCAAGATTACTCTACCCAGCAAGGATCTCATTCAGATTTGATGGAGAAATTAAAACGTTTACAGACAAGCAAAAGCTGAGAGAGTTCAGCACCACCAAACCAGCTTTACAACAAATGCTAAAGGAACTCCTCTAGGCAAGAAACACAACAGAAGGAAAAGACCTACAATAACCAACCCAAAACAATTAAGGAAATGGGAATAGGAACATACATATCGATAATTACCTTAAATGTAAATGGACTAAATGCTCCCACCAAAAGACACAGATTGGCTGAACGGATACAAAAACAAGACCCATATATATGCTGTCTACAAGAGACCCACTTCAGACCTAGAGACACATACAGACTGAAAGTAAGGGGATGGAAAAAGATATTCTATGCAAATGGAAATCAAAAGAAAGCTAGAGTAGCAATTCTCATATCAGACAAAATAGACTTTAAAATAAAGACTATTAGAAGAGACAGAGAAGGACACTACATAATGATCAAGGGATCAATCCAAGAAGAAGATATAACAATTGTAAATATTTATGCACCCAACATAGGGGCACATCAATACATAAGGCAAATACTAACCGCCATAAAAGGAGAAATCGACAGTAACACAATCATAGTAGGGGACTTTAACACCCCACTTTCACCAATGGACAGATCATCCAAAATGAAAATAAATAAGGAAACACAAGCTTTAAATGATACATTAAGCAAGATGGACTTAATTGATATTTATAGGACATTCCATCCAAAAACAACAGAATACACATTTTTCTCAAGTGCTCATGGAACATTCTCCAGGATAGATCATATCTTGGGTCACAAATCAAGCCTTGGTAAATTTAAGAAAATTGAAATTGTATCAAGTATCTTTTCTGACCACAATGCTATGAGACTAGATATCAATTACAGGAAAAGATCAGTAAAAAATACAAACACATGGAAGCTAAACAATACACTACTTAATAATGAAGTGATCACTGAAGAAATCAAAGAGGAAATTAAATAATACCTAGAAACAAATGACAATGGCGACACAACGACCCCAAACCTATGGGATGCAGCAAAAGCAATTCTAAGGGGGAAGTTTATAGCAATACAATCCCACCTTAAGAAACAGGAAACATCTCGAGTAAGCAACCTGACCCTGCACCTAAAGCAATTAGAGAAAGAAGAACAAAAAACCCCCAAAGTGAGCAGAAGGAAAGAAATCATAAAGATCAGAGCAGAAATAAAAGAAAAAGAAATGAAAGAAATGATAGCAAAGATCAATAAAACTAAAAGCTGGTTCTTGGAGAAGATAAAGAAAATTGATAAACCATTAGCCAGACTCATCAAGAAAAAAACGGGAGAAGACAAATCAATAGAATTAGAAGTGAAAAAAGAGAAGTAACAACTGACGCTGCAGAAATACAAAAGATCATGAGAGATTACTACAAGCAACTCTATGCCAATAAAATGGACAACATGGAAGAAATGGGCAAATTCTTAAAAATGCACAACCTGCCAAGACTGAATCAGGAAGAAATAGAAAATATGAACAGACCAATCACAAGCACTGAAATTGAAACTGTGATAAAAAATCTTCCAATAAACAAAAGCCCAAGACCAGATGGCATCACAGGCGAATTCTATCAAACATTTAGAGAAGGGCTAACACCTATCTTGTCAAACTCTTCCAAAATATAGCAGAAGGAGGAGCGCTCCCAAACTCATTCTATGAGGACACCATCACCTTGATACCAAAACCAGGCAAGGATGTCACAAAGAAAGAAAACTACAGGCCAATATCACTGACGAACATAGATGCAAAAATCCTCAACAAAATACTAGCAAACAGAATCCAACAGCACATTAAAAGGATCATACACCATGATCAAGTGGGGTTTATTCCAGGAATGCCAGGATTCTTTAATATACATAAATCAATCAATGTGATACACCATATTAAAAAATTGAAGTAGGAAAACCATATGATCATCTCAATAGATGCAGAGAAAGCTTTTGACAAAATTCAACACCGATTTATGATAAAAACCCTGCAGAAAGTAGGCATTGAGGGAACTTTCCTCAACATAATAAAGGCCATATATGACAAACTCACAGCCAACATCGTCCTCAATGGTGAAAAACTGAAACCATTTCCACTAAGATCAGGAACAAGACAAGGCTGCCAACTGTCACCACTCTTATTCAACATAATTTTGGAAGATTTAGCCACAGCAATCAGAGAAGAAAAGGAAATAAAAGGAATCCAAATTGGAAAAGAAGAAGTAAAGCTGTCACTGTTTGCAGAGGACATGATACTATACATAGAGAATCCTAAAGATGCTACCAGAAAAGTACTAGAGCTAATCAATGAATTTGGAAAAGTAGCAGGATACAAAATTAATGCACAGAAATCTCTGGCATTCCTGTACACTAATGATGAAAAATCTGAAAGTGAAATTTAGAAAACACTCCCATTTACCATTGCAACAAAAAGAATAAAATATCTAGGAATAAACCTACCTAAGGAGGCAAAAGACCTGTATGCAGAAAATTATGACACTGATGAAAGAAATTGAAGATGATACAAATAGATGGAGAGATATACCATGCTCCTGGATTGGAAGAATCAATATTGTGAAAATGACTCTACTACCCAAAGCAATCTACAGATTCACTGCAATCCCTATCAAACTACCACTGGCATTTTTCACAGAACTAGAATAAAAATTTTCAAAATTTGTTTGGAAAATCAAAAGACCCCGAATAGCCAAAGCAATCTTGAGAATGAAAAGTGGAGCTGGAGGAATCAGGCTCCCTGACTTCAGACTATACTACAAAGCTACAGTAATCAAGACAGTGTGGTACTGGCACAAAAACAGGAAGATAGATCAATGTAACAGGATAGAAAGCCCAGAGATAAACCCATGCTCATATGGCCAACTTATCTTTGATAAAGGAGGCAGGAATGTACAGTGGAGAAAGGCCAGCCTCTTCAATAAGTGGTGCTGGGAAAACTGGATAGGGACATGTAAAAGTATGAGATTAGATCATTCTCTAAAACCATACACAAAAATAAGCTCAAAATGGATTAAAGACCTAAATGTAAGGCCAGAAACTGTCAAACTCTTAGAGGAAATAATAGGCAGAACACTCTATGACATAAATCACAGCAAGATCCTTTTGGACACACCTCCTAGAGAAATGGAAATAAAAACAAAGATAAACAAATGGGACCTAATGAAACTTCAAAGCTTTTGCACAGCAAAGGAAACCATAAACAAGACCAAAAGACAACCCTCAGAATGGGAGAAAATATTTGCAAATGAAGCAACTGACAAAGGATTAATCTCCAAAATTTATAAACAGCTCATGCAGCTCAATAGCAAAACAACAAACAACCCAATCCAAAAATGGGCAGAAGACTTAAATAGGCATTTCTCCAAAGAAGATATACAGACTGCCAACAAACACATGAAAGAATGCTCAACATCATTAATCATTAGAGAAATGCAAATCAAAACTACAATGAGATATCATCTCACACCAGTCAGAATGGCCATCATCAAGAAATCTAGAAACAATAAATGCTGGAGAGGGTGTGGAGAAAAGGGAACACTCTTGCACTGCTGGTGGGAATGTGAATTGGTACAGCCACTATGGAGAACAGTATGGAGATTCCTTAGAAAACCAAAAATAGAACTACCATATGACCCAGCAATCCCACTACTAGGCATATACCCTGAGAAAACCATAATTCAAAAAGATACATGTACCAAAATATTCATTGCAGCTCTATTCACAATATCTCGGAGATGGAAACAACCTAAGTGTCCATCATCGGATGAATGGATAAAGAAGATGTGGCACATATATACAATGGAATATTACTCAGCCATAAAAAGAAACGAAACTGAGCTATTTGTAATGAGGTGGATAGCCCTAGAGTCTGTCATACAGAGTGAAGTAAGTCAGAAAGAGAAAGACAAATACCGTATGCTAACACATATATATGGAATTTAAGAAAATAAAAGTCATGAAGATCCTAGGGGTAAAACAGGAATAAAGACACAGACCTACTTGAGAATGGACTTGAGGATATGGGGAGGGGGAAGTGTAAGCTGTGACAAAGCGAGAGAGAGGCATGGACATATATACAGTACCAAACGTAAGGTAGATAGATAGTGGGAAGCAGCTGCATAGCACAGGGAAATCAGCTCGGTGCTTTGTGACCGCCTGGAGGGGTGGGATGGGGAGGGTGGGAGGGAGGGAGACACAAGAGGGAAGGGATGTGGGAACAGATGTATATGCATGACTGATTCACTTTGGTATAAAGCAGAAACTAATTATAAAAAAATAATAATAAAGTAAAAAAATAAACCATACTTCAATAAAAATTAAAAAAAAAAGAAACAGTGGAAAAGCAAATTACCTTAATCACATCAACTAGGAATAACTACTACTGTTAACATTTTGGTGTATTTCTTTGTAGTATTTTTCCTGCATATTTATAAATTTGCAGCTATAATATATATACAAATTTATTCTCAGTTATTAATATTTAACGTTTGTATTTTAATTATGTGTGTAATTTTTATGTCCTGAATTAGTATTCACAAATAGAATTTTTAAAATGACCCATAAGTCAAAAGCCTGTTTCCATTCTTTTTAAAATTTATTTATTTATTTATTTATTTATTTATTTATTTATTTATTATTTATTTATTTTTGGCTGCACTGTGTGTTCATTGCTGCGCACGGGCTTTCTCTATTTGCAATGAGTGGGGCCTATTCTTCATTGCAGTACCTGGGCTTCTCATTGCAGTGGCTTCTCTTGTTGTGTAGCACGTGCTCTACGTGTGTGGACTTCAGTAGTTGTGGTATGCAGGGTCAGTATTTGTGGCTTGCTGGCTCCAGAGTGCAAGCTCAGTTGTTGTGATGCACATGCTTAGTTGCTCCTTGACATGTGAGATCTTCCTGGACCAGCAATCCTACCCTGCACTGGCAGGCAGATTCTTAACCACTGTGCCACTAGAGAAGTCCCTATTTCAGTTTTTAATGCATATTGTCTAACTACCTCTGGGAAAGATTGTATTAATTAGAAATCTTACCACTAACCTGTGAGAGTAATTGCCTTACTACATATTCTTACCAGCAGTGGGTATTATTGGTTTATAAATCTTACCAATTTAATATGTTGAGAATGGTATTTCAATATTGTTTTAATTTATTTGATTGCTATACTGCTAGATACTTTTAATACCTCCTTAGAGTTGTCTTTTCATATTCTTTGTCTACTTTCCTATTGGGTATTTTTAATCAATTTTTACAATCTCTTTATATATTAAAGGTGTTAAATCCTAATTAAATTTATTTTTGCAAAATTTTCCAATTTTAACTTTATTTATGTATTTTAACACATACAGAAATTTAAAATTTTTATGCAATGAAATTCATTGGTACTTGCCATTTTCATTTTTTTCTTTGCTTTTATTCACTGTGCTGAGTTTCCTATTGATTTATATTTACTTCTTTTAAATTATTTTTTTTTATTTTAAGGGGTGGGATTAAAATAATTGTACATCAAATCTTCTCTGTGCTGTTTCAATTTTAGTGTATTTGCTGCTAAAATGAGCACATAATCTTGTTTTCTTATGGTTTAACAGTTTTATATTTAACCCTGCTATCCATCTGGAATTTATTTTGTTGAGAATCTATATTGAGTTTTTTTCCACAAATAGCTGAATTTTCCAACATAATTTGTTAAACAATCCATTTCTTCCTATGGGTTTCTGATCTCTCTTTTATCATATATTAAATTCTTACATACATACATGACATATCTGATTTAGGGCTCTCCCATTCTAGTCATCTGTAGATTCTAGAGATAATACAATGTTGTTTTAATCTTCAGAGTTTTTTTTTAAATTTAATTTAATTTATTTTTTTATGCAGCAAGTTCTTATTAGTTATCTCTTTTATACATACTAGTGTATATATGTCAATCCCAACCCCCCAGTTCATCACAGCACCACCACCTCCCTCCACCGCTTTTGCCCCTTGACGTCCATACATTTGTTCTCTACATCTGTGACTCAATTTCTGCTCTGCAAAGCAGTTTATCTGTACCATTTTTCTAGGTTCCACATATATGCATCAATATACGATACTTGTTTTTCTCTTTCTGACTTACTTCACTCTGTATGGAAGTCTCTAGATTCATCCACATCTCTACAAATGACCCAGCTTCATTCCTTTTTATGGCTGAGTAATATTCCATTGTATATATGTACCACATCTTCTTTATCCATTCATCTGTCAATGGGCATTTAGGTTGATTCTATGACCGGGCTATTGTAAATAGTGATGCAATGAACATCGGGATGCATGTGTCTGTTTTTTTCTTTTCTTTTTTTGAATATTATTTTTATTTTATTATTTTTAATATTTTAATATTATTTTTATTTTATTTTATATTTTAAATCTTCGTTGGAGTATAATTGCTTTGCATGTGTTTTTTTGAATTATGGTTTTCTCTGGGTATATGCCCAGTAGTGGGATTGCTGTGTCATATGGTAATTCTAGTTTTAGTTTTTTAAGGAACTTCCATACTGTGCTCCATAGTGGCTGTATCAATTTACATTCCCACCAACAGTGCAAAAGGGTTCCCTTTTCTCCACACCCTCTCCAGCATTTGTTTCTAGAGTTTCTGATGATGCCCATTCTAACTGGCATGAGGTGATACCTCATTGTAGTTTTGATTTGCATTTCTCTAATAATTAGTGATGTTGAGCAGCTTTTCATGTGCTTCTTGGCCATCGGTATGGCTTCTTTGGAGAAATGTCTGTTTAGGTCTTCTGCCCATTTTGGATAGGTTTGTTTGTTTTTTTTTTTAAATATTGAGCTGCATGAGATATTTATATATTTTAGAAGTTAATCCTTTGTCCATTGATTCATTTGCAAATATTTTCTCCCATTCTGAGTGTTGTCTTTTCATCTTGTTTGTAGTTTCCTTTGCTTTGCAAAAGGTTTTAAGTTGCTTTAGGTCCCATTTGTTTATTTTTGTTTTTATTTCCATTACTCTAGGAAGTGGATCAAAAAAGATCTTGCTGTGATATATGTCAAAGAGTGTTCTTCCTATGTTTTCCTCTAAGAGTTTTATAGTGTCTGGTCTTACATTTAGGTCTCTAATCCATTTTGAGTGTATTTTTGTGTATGGTGTTAGGAAATGTTCTAATTTCATTCTTTTACATGTAGCTGTCCAGTTTTCCCAGCACCACTTATTGAAGAGACTGTCTTTTCTCCATTATATATCCTTGCCTCCTTTATCATAGGGTAGTTGACCATAGGTGCGTGGGTTTATCTCTGGGTTTTCTATCCTGTTCCATTGATCTATAACTCTGTTTTTGTGCCAGTACTTTGATTACTGTAGCTTTGTAGTTTAGTATGAAGTCAAGGAGTCTGATTCCTCCTGCTCCGTATTTTTCCCTCAAGACTGCTTTGGCTCTTTGGAGTCTTTTGTTTCTCCCTACAAATTTTAAGATATTTTGTTCTAGTTCTGTAAAAAATATCATTGGTAATTTGATAGGGATTGCATTGAAGCTGTAGATTGCTTTGGGTAATATAATCATTTTCACAATATCAATTCTTCTGATCCAATAACATGGTATATCTCTCCATCTGTTGGTATCATCTTTAATTTCTTTCATCAGTGTCTTATAGTTTTCTGTATACAGGTCTTTTGTCTCCTTAGATAGCTTTATTCCTAGGCATTTTATTCTTTTTGTTGCCATAGTAAATGGGAGTGTATCCTTAATTTCTCTTTCAGATGTTTCATCATTAGTGTATAGGAATGCAAGAGATTTCTGTGCATTAATTATGTATCTTGCAACTTTACCAAATTCATTGATTAGCTCTACTAGTTTTCTGGTGGCATCTTTAGGATACTCTATGTATAGTCTTATGTCATCTGCAAACAGTGAGAGCTTTATTTCTTCTTTTCCAACTTGTATTCCTTTTATTTCCTTTTCTTCTCTGATTGCCGTGGCTAGAACTTCCAAAACTATGTTGAATAATAGTGGTGAGAGTGGACATCCTTGTTTTGTTCCTGATGTTAGAGGAAATGCTATCAGTTTTTCACCATTGAGAATGATGTTTGCTGTGGGTTTGTCCTATATGGCCTTTATTATGTTGAGGTAGGATCCCTCTATGCCACTTTGTGGAGAGTTTTTATCATAAACCAGTGTTGAATTTTGTCAAAAGCTTTTTCTGCATCTATTGAGATGATCATATGGTTTTTATTCTTCAATTTGTTAATATTGATTTGCATATATTGAAGAATCCTTTCATCCCTGGGATAAATCCCACTTCATCATGGTGTATGATCCTTTTAATGTGTTGTTGGTTTCTGTTTGCTAGTATTTTGTTGAGGATTTTTGCATGTATATTCATCAGTGATATTGGTCTGTAATTTTCTTTTTTTGTAGTATCTTTGCCTGGTTTTGGTATCAGGGTGATGATGGCCTCATAGAATGTGTTTGGGAGTGTTCCTTCCTCTGCAATTTTTTGGAAGAATCTTCAGAGCTTTATAAATATGTTTTAGTGTCTGTTAAGACAAATCCCTTTGATTAATCTCCTTTTTATTATATATTTTTGATGAATTTTAGAATAATATTATCGAACATAAAATAATTTTACATTTTGATTAAAAAACGTTAAACATATTAAGGTATTTGGTCATCTCATTCAGGATAATTGCGTGCCTTTCCTTTTATTCATAACTTTTTATATGTCCCTTGGTGGAGTTTAGCAGTGTTCTTCATATGGGTCTCTATAAAGTCCTAGTTCTAAAAACGACAAACAGTTCATTCTTTAATACCTAGTAAAAGCACTTCTTACTCTTCAAAGGCCTTAAAATTTTCTACAATTTTGGCCACTGGTATTCTCCGTCTTCCCCTTACTTACCTCATGGTTACATCCTCATTTATTTTTCTCTGATTATTTCACGTAGCTTAAGCTGTTATTCCTTAACAAAATTAATCACTGTTTTTTTTTTTTTTTTCAGTACGTGGAGCTCTCACTGTTGTGGCCTCTCCCGTTGTGGAGCACAGGCTCTGGATGCACAGGCTCAGTGGCCATGGCTCACGGGTCCAGCCACTCCGCGGCATGTGGGATCTTCCCAGACCAAGGCATGAACCTGTGTCCCCTGCATCGGCAGGCGGACTCTCAACCACTGCACCACCAGGGAAGCCCCCTAAATTAATCACTTTTAAAGAATATAGACAATGCTTTATAGTTTGTTTTGAAGTACATGCAGTAATCATTTTCACTCATTACATCATCAGCTACTCACTTGGTTCCAACCATTTGAGTGGCCCTGCACTAAGCACGAATATATATCAGCAAACAAGTCCAACACAGAACTTAGCCTTTGAGGAGTTTATAACCTAGTGTGAGAGATAGATTTTAAGAGACTAATTGAAAAACTAAATTTCAAAAGTGATAACTAATAGAATAAAGATCCGCAGGGTGTCATGAGAAAACATAACAGAGACACTTGATTTACATCTGGGGTGTCTAAGAAGACTTCCTTTTATAAGGACCAAAACCTGAGTTTTGGAGGATAACTATGTGTTAATTTGGTGATGAAGGTTTAAGGGTGGGACAACAAGAATTCCAGATATAAGGAAAAGAATAACTAAGAGCTAACACTGATTACTTATTACTTATTATGTACCAAAAACTGAACTGTGCTAAGCTCCATATATACTATATATATATATATATATATATATATATATATATATATATATATATTAACCCTAACAGTCTCCAGTTAACTCATGGAGAAACTGAGGCATAGAGACCTTAAGCAACTTACAACTTGCAGGCAATGTGTACAAATCTCGTGTGACTCCACAGCTCATAGTCTTAACTCCTATGCTATCTGGTCCTTCTATGCAGGCTTTGAAGGGGGAAGAAGCATTTCATGTTTGCATATCTAAAAGAAGGTCCAGAGTATGGAGAGCTGGGAAAAGTGGAGCTACCTCAGACTGTTGGGTCAGGTAGGTGTCAGATTGAATTTGTAGACCATGGTGAGACATTGGCTTTTGTCCTAAAAGAACTCAGAGCCCACTGGTAGGTATTCATCAGGAAAATGACAAGATCATATTATCACTTAAAAAAGATTTATCTGGCTATGGTATGAAGAATAGATTGAAAGAGTTGAAATGAGGGCAGAGAAAACAGTGTGGAAACTATCTCAGTACAGGCACACCTCATTTTATTATATTCACTTTATTGTGTTTCTCAGATACTGCATTTTTCTTTTTTTTTTTTTTTTTTACAAATTGAGGGTTTGTGGCAATCCTGTGTTGTCAGATGATGGTTAGCATTTTTTAGCAATAAAGTATTTTTGATTAAGTTATGTACATTGTTTTTCTAGACATAATGCTATTTCACACTTAACAGACTATAGTATAGTATAAACATAACTTTAATATGCACTGGGAAACAAGAAAAATTCATGTGACTTACTTTATTGTGATATTCACTTTATTGTGGTGTTCTGGAACTGAACCTGCAATATCTCCAAGGTCTGCCTGTACTACGAGTTAGAGATAATGGTAGCTGAGAGTAGGGTAATAGTGACGAACATAGAAAGAAGACTATATTTGAAATATACAGTGGAGCCATAAAGAAATGGACTTTTGATAAGTTGGGTATAGAAATAAGTGAAAAGGAAATATAAAGCACATTTTAGGCACGTGTAACAGAGTGACTAGTGGTGACAATCACTAAAATGAGAATCACTTATTAGTTCTAGAAAGAAAAACAACACAGAAAATAGTCTGATATTTCCCCCTCTTTAAGAACGCTAGAAAACATTTTTTCTTGTCTTTGATTTTCAGTTTCACTATACTAGCCTTAGGTGAATTTTTCTCAGTGTTTATCAGGCTTCTTAAATCTGTGCCTTGATATCTTTTGTCAAATTTTTGGAAAGTCATTTGTCATTATCCTTCAAATATTGCTTCAGTTTCCCTTCTCTGTCTTCCCTTTCTGGGACTCCAATTATATATATGGTAGAACTCTTAATTTATTCTCTTTTCTGTATTCTCTCTTTTTTCTCTACAGCTTCAGTCTAGATATTTTTTTCTGTCCCCTTCCGCATAACAAATGCTCTCTTCACTGAGTTTAATCTGCTGTTAAATCTACTGTGTCAGTAATTACATTATTGCCTCTCAGCTCCAAACCTACTCTTTTGTACTCTGCTTTGGGATGTTGAACTGGGACTCTGCAAACCACCTTTCTGCTTCGTCACTAGGATCCAAATTAGGTCGTCTGGTTCTACATTAGGATCTGACCAGAGGAAACACTAGAGGGAGAGTGCAAGATTGGAGAAGGAAAAAGGAACTTGTTTCTTACTCTGTGTCCTGTGAGTTTCCTATGAGATTTCTTTCTCCTACCAGATCCTTTGAGCATTACCTCCATGCTTCTTGAAATGCCTTCCTGTTGCATCAGCTGAATACTGCTTGCAGTTTTTCCATATGAAGCTAGCAGAGATAGCTTCATTGTTCTTCCCTCTAAGGCCACAGAATCTCAGAGATTTAAGTCCCAGACTCAGAAACACCAACACCAGCTGGCCAGGGCCTCCTTCTCAGAGGCCCAAGTTTCATCTTCACAGGACTCTTCCTCTAAGTTTTAATAATGTCAATGTCTTCACTTTGTTTCCCTATTTCTGTTGTAGGTGTGGTATTAACTCCTTGAAGTTGCTAATTTCATGATATATTAGAGTTCTTATCCTACTCTTTTAGTTACTTAGTTAATAAATTTATGCCTAGCTAACCATTCTATATATTAAACTCCTCTGTTCAAATTACTGGTAGTGGTTTTCTCTCCTGGGTCCTGTTACTTCCACTTATTGTGTTCTTATTTTCAGTTGTATTTCTCAATTCTGAAATTAGCATTCGTTTTTTTAAAAGAATTTTTACTTTTCTGATGAAAATTTTCATTTTGTCGTCTAATATATTGTGTATAAAATCATACAACTTAAGAGTTGGTGTCTGGTACTTTTAATATCTCAATATCTAAATCACCTGTTAGTCTATTTCTACTATCTATTTTGTTTGTATGATTTTTATTGCTTGTTTGTGTTTGATCATTTGGTCTTGTCTCCTGGTATCCCTTGTAACTTAATGATGAACCTTGTATATGAACATTTGTAAAGGCAATTTGGGTCTTTGGATATATTAGCATCCTCCAGAAGATTTATGCTACTTGTGTCAGGCAATTAAGAGTCAAGAAGATCATCTCAATCAAACAAGGAACTGAGCTGACTTGAAGACAGTTTTCAATATTTTAAGGGCCCAGCTTCTTTTAGTTTGTCTTTATTTCTAGGGTATGACCTTCAGGGGTCTCAGCTAAAAGCTAGGGTGTTTACATTGGTGTAAATGTATCCTGAACTCCATTTTTATGCCTTAGCCTTATAAGACATCCAGAAATTATTTTCAACTTCTCATTTTCTACTTGAGAATCAGCAAATCTCTTGAGGGGTGCTGATTATTGGACTCCCTTCTCTGTTCTTTTCTCCCCTCTGAGATGTCAAGTTGTCACTGCCTTGTTAGCTCTTCTATGCCTTTATGCATATTTTTGAAAAATATATACATTTTATCTAGCTTTAGGAACATTCTTACTCTATTTAGTAATTGTGTTTTTTTTTACCTGTTCAAAAGATCCCCATTATACTAACCAGGTCAAAGATATTCTCTCTTTGAACAAAGAGTAAATAAAACATTGCAATATTACTTTATTAAAAGAAAATGTCATTTTTCTTTCTTACCTTATTCTGATAGACTCATGACTCACAGAAAAGAAAGGCTTCTTTTGTCTTCTTTCCATGCTCTCCTAATCTCAACTTTACCACTCAAAGTGAATCCTCAACATATTATTGCTTCCAAACAAAGATACATTTTTTAGGAACTGTGATGTCATTTGTTGGGATAATATGTTTTTTCTTGCCCCCACTGTAAAGTCAATGATAATTATATTTACTGTTTTAAAATTTTAATTTCTTGAGGTTTTAAAATAACATTATATGTCTCATGAGGATGACATTCTATATCTACTTCTGTATACCTTATGATGTGTTCACCACCAAAAATTTAGTTTCCATTTGTCACCATACAGTTGACCCCCTTTACCCATTTTGCTCTCCCCCCTGCCCTTTCCCCTCTGGTAACCACTGGTCTATCCTCTGTATCTATGTGTTTGTTTTATTTGGTTTGGTTTGTTCATTTATTTTGTTTTTGTTTGTTTATTAGTTTTTGTTTTATATTCCACATATGAGTGAAATAATATGGTATTTGCTTTTCTCCTTCTGAGTTATTTCACTTTGCATAATACCCTCCAAGTTCATCCATGTTCCTGCAAATGGCAAAATTTCATTCTTCTTTATGGCTTAGTAGTACTCCACCACATCTTCTTTATCCACTTATCTGTTGATGAGCACTTAGGGTTGTTTCCATTTCTTGGCTATTGTAAATAATGCTGCAATGAACATGAGGTGCAGATCAGGTTTTGTATTCTTTGGATAAATACCAAGAAGTGGAATAGTTGGATCATAAAGTAGTTCTATTCTTAATTTTATGAAGAATCTCCATACTGTCTTCCACAGGGGCTGCACCAATTTACATTCCCACAAACAGACTGTGAGGCTTCTCTTTTATCCACATCCTTGCCAACACTTGTTATTCCTTGTCTTTTTGATAACAGCCATTCTGACAAGTGTGAGGTGATATCGCATCGTGGTTTTGATTTGCATTTCCACAATAACTGGTGATGCTGAACGTCTTTTCCTGTGCCATATGTACATCTACTTTGGAAAAATATCAACTCCTTTGTCCATTTTTAAATTAGGTTTTTTGGGGCTTCCTTGGTGGCACAGTGGTTGAGAGCCCACCTGCCAATGCAGGGGACACGGGTTCATGCCCCAGTCTGGGAAGATCCCACATACCACAGAGTGACTGGGCCCGTGAGCCATGGCCGCTGAGCCTGTGCATCTGGAGCCTGTGCTCTGCAACGGGAGAGGCCACAACAGTGAGAGGCCTGCATAAGGCAAAAAAAAAAAAAAAAAAGAAAAAAATTAGGTTTGCTGTTGTTGAATAGTATAAGTTCTTTATATATTTTGGATGTTAACCCCTTATCAGATATATAATTTGCAAATATCTTCTCCCATTTGGTAGGTTGTCTTTTCACTTTATTGATTGTTTCCTTTGCTGCACAGTTTTTTAGTTTGATGTAATCCCATTTGTTTATTTTTGTTTTTGTTTCCCTCGCCTGAGGAAACATATCTAGAAAGATACTTCTAATACTGATGTCGAAGAGTGTACTGCCTATGTTTTCTTCTAGTTTTATTGTTTCAGTTCTTACATTCAAGTCTTGAATCAATTTTGTTATCACATTTACTCTTTTTATAATAAGTTTTTGTTGGAGTATAGTTGATTTACAATGTTGTGTTACTTTCTGCTTGACAGAAAAGATAATCAGTTATACATATACATATATCCACTCTTTTCTAGATTCTTTTCCCATATGGATCATTACAGAGTACTGAGTAGAGTTCTCTGTGCTATACAGTAGGTCCTTATTAGTTACATATTTTATATATAATACTGTGTGTATGTCAACCCCAATCCCACAATTTATCCCTCCCTCCCTCTCCCCCCTGGTAACCATAATATTTACTCTTGATTCTGGCTTTGAGTCAGAGGAAAGACCTATAAGAAGTTATTTGCACATGTAAAAGATGATGATTCTCAGCCTTTGTTTACAATTCAACAATTACTTAGTTCAGCTTTTCCCAGATTTGCCTAAAGGTAAGAAGCAGCCTCTCACTTTCTTGTTAGAAATTCAGACCTCACCTCTGGAAACCCTGAATTAGTAGGTCTGGACTGTGGTTTAGTGATTCTTCTGACAAGACAAGTTTGGGAAATAGTGATCTGGTTATTATTACATCACAGGAGAACCAATTAACAATTAAAACAGCCTTACAAATCACTAAATATAGTAGAAAAATGATACTGACTTTGCATATTATTTTAATATTGACAAAGTTTTCAGTTCGGATGAAGCTGTGTTGCACATACATATCCAATTGAAGAATTAAGGCAATTACTTTTATAATTTAGGCCACCATCACTCCCTGCCCACCTCCTCAATCCATTAACACATAAATATATCCTTAAATGATTTGTTGGTTTTGGAAGATGAAAAGATAGTAGAAAGATGACTGGTGAATAATGAAGAGAAGAACTTCTTTAAACAATTTAACTGAATGATTTTATGTCATCTATGTGCACATGGAGTTTTGGGTCTCTCTGGTTGAACATATATACATTTGAGATATTTGCAATCAATATTGTTGCATGTTAAATTAAATGAGTTTGCATGTATTTCTAAGGTTGTACAAAATAACTAATGTATATCCAACTTTTAGCTACAGTAATAACTAATCAATTACATCTATTTTAAGATGTGAGTCTATTATAAAGTCTGTTATAGTACTGACAGACAAGCTTCCCCCAAAATTTAGAAATATAAGTTGCAGTATCCATTGCAGGTGGGATCTTATTGTTTTACCTACACATCAGACATTTTCACTAATATGCAAAATAAGCCATAAATTCAACTGATGTAGTTTTTTTCCCCTCCTTATTTACTAATTTGTTTGCAATGCTACTTAACTATCTGGGTAACACAGGTTTATTTCAACTATTGTCAGAAAGAAGTTAAAGAGTCCCTTTCTCTTATTCAAGTTCGATTTCCTATAGTACTGCAAGTATGTCTATATAACTTGAACATGGCTAGAAATATCCCTTAGAGAAATTATACTGGTTTTGCAGCTTATGGTGCTTCAGTATAGACATTTTAAAAAGCAAGAGAGTTAATTTAGATACTTTGAAATGACTATGTTAATATGAGCTTGAGATTTGTTTTCAAAAACTAATTTAGGTCAATAGAAAAACCTTGGATGTTGTAACCAATTGGTCGAAGGAGTGAGAAACGTTAGTCTAGGATATAATTTTACTAACATTGGAGCCATGCAGGCTTACGATATAGGCAGTATTGAAAAAGATGCAGGAATTGGTCAAGTTTAAGTTATTTAAAGTTAGATGGAGTGAACTTTTACTAATTTTAGTGGCCAAATAAATGAAATACTAAGTCAAGTAACCTAGCAGATATGGGTCAGTGTTCAGGCTTTTTTGAACTGATAAAAGAAGTTGGTGGCATAAAAGGGTTGCAGGTCACATGAACACTTCTTTCAAGTCACGGAGTCACTGCCATAGCAATTTTAAATAGAGTTCAGTGTGTTTCTGCAAGGTCATGGCTGAAATTCTATTAGTGCTTGAGTTGAAATGTCTGCTCGTTATGCCACTTTAAGCATCTGAGGTGGTCTCCCCTTCAACTGCTTAGGGTGACAAAGTTGCTTTCCTAGTTTATCAACTTCAATCCTGGAAAATTTTAGAATTAAGTGTAGAAGTGTTACAGAGACTTAAACACATTATTTATTTCTTTGCTTCATTCAGTTTTTTCCTCAAATATTGTCTCAAAACAGATTCAGGTTTCCTAAAACAGGAAATCCCATCCATTTCCTTATTGTGCCTTATTTTTTTCTATAGCATCTATTACTACCTATTATACATTATACTTTATATAATATATTTATTTAAGTTATTTGGTTCTTTTTCCATTGGGATATAAATTCCTCTAGGGTGTGGACTTTTATTTTTTCTTTGCTATATCCCCAACATATAGAGTAGTGTACCCTGATGTTACACAATAAACTGTTGTTAAATGAAAGAAAATAACTACTGGAGTCACTGTAAAAAGGAACCCTCACTTTTCAGGCTTCTAAAGCAATCCAAGGAAGCTAAAAATGAAGAAATAATTCCTTAGCATTACTTTGTCTTTGAAATTACAGAACAGCATTTTTATTTTAAGTAGTATTTCTTCCAGTGACTACCTGTTCTTTTCTTATAGTTCTCCAGTTCTAAAAGGTATGGTAGAGGTGGTAATTATGTACTTTTGTATTTTAGTCATCCATAAAACAAGTTAAGCAAACAAACATATTAAAAACCTTATAATGTTCCAGGCACCCTATTAGATGCTCTAGATTTGAAAGTAAAGAACATGTCCTTGTCCTTAAGAGGTTTTCCAGTCCTGTAGAGGAGGCAGCAAGAAAACAAACACTTAGAACATGATGCAATGACATTTGCACAGAGTGTGAAGAGAGTCCAGAAGTAGGGCATGTAATCTAGAACAGGAGTGTCAGCAAAGATTTGCTAGAATAGATGCTACTTTAACTCAGCATTGACTGATAAACATAATAAAAATATTAACAATCATCATTCATTGAGTGTTTATTATATGTCAGACAATTTACAACCCTGATGTCATTATATCCTTTCAAGAATCTTCATGTGGTAAATATTATTATTCTTATATTACAGAAGAGGAAAGTATGTTTAGAAATACTGAATTAGTAATTTGCCCAAGATTACATAGGCAGTTCAGTGTCAAAACAGAAAGTTGGGTGTAACAGAACATGACAAGGCAGGAACTAATGGGACTGAATCAGGTATTCTTTGGAAGCTGAGGGAAGTAGCAATAATTTGATCTAATGTTGCAGATGAAAACAGAGCCAGATCATAATGGACAAGGATCACTCCAAGAATTTTAAAGTTTATACTGGTTTTGACCCAATATTCCAAAGAATTGTTAATTAGGTTTGCACAGAAATTGGTGGAAAAGTTTGAGATATTAAACGTGCCTTATTTAGTAATTTCTTATTCTTTAGACTAGTGAATTTATTGATTTATTGATTTATATTTTTTGAAAAGCACTTGTTAACATTTAATGAACCTTCTACCATGTGGCTTCAAGCTACCAGGACACAAGCCCCACCTACATCCTTAATCTTCTCCTCAGCTCTTCTGCTGAAGAATTTGGCCTTCACAATGACAGGCTGCTTTGGGAGCTTCCCCTTCCCCAGAACTTTGTAGTAGCCCGATAGCACCATATAAATGATAGGAGCAGCTCCAGTCTTGTTCTTTGCAGCATTTACCCAAGTCTCCTCACTGACGAAGGTCCATAATTTATCAAGGTTGACAGATGGGCAGAAGTTCTGGTTCCTCTTTAAGTGGTAATGCCTCATACCAACTTTCCCAAGGTAGCCTGGGTGGTATTTGTTGAAGTTGATCCTGTGGCGATGTATGCCACCAGCATTACCCTGGACTTCTGGGTGCTTCCAGTGTTTGCCGATGTGGCCGTGGCCGTGGCCATGGCTCACTTGGCCCCTAATAGACTAGAGAATTTAAACAAGTGTTTTGTCTATGAGTTTGTGAAAAAGACTGAGAATGAAGGAGAGGGAGAAGGTTTAAAAGGGTTTGAAAAGCAGTGTTTCTACAGAGAGCTTGCTCCCTCTTAGGCTTTTTGAGATTTAAGGGATGATCCATGAACTAATATTTATTTTCATTCTACCATGTATCAGAGAATGGGCTTGGATTTTCACATGTCAACTCAATGATCCTCACAATCTTCCTGCAAAGTAGGAATATTACCTCCATTCTAGGGTTGAGGAAACTGAGCATATGAGCTAAGGATCTTGTCAAAGGTCACATGGCCGTCAATAGCAAAGTCAGATTTTAAACCTATTTCAAGACACAAGCTCTTTCTAGCTTAAGCTGCTTTCATCCCTTGAGACAGTGTTTTTCAACCCTTTAGGTCAAGACTTAAAGGATAATGGAATCAATTTAGTGGTTCTTAAACAGCATTTGAAAAAAATACGAAGACTAGAATAAAATAAAATAGAGGGTATCAGAGTGTACTACACATAGTAAGGGTCAACACTGGTTGAAATTCGTGCTTCAGTTAGACATACACATGTATAAACATAAATACTAGTGTGTCCTGAGTTGTGATGGGAAATATACCTCTTACAATTGGCTGAGTTTTAAAAGTTTGAAAAACTCATCTAGTGAAATAAAGATCATATCACAGCTACTACGTTAACTCATTTCTTATTTCCTCCTATGAAGTTGAATGTTCGTAGGTAACCGACAGGACACCACACCTCACAGCAAGGGTAGAATAGGAATGAGAAGCAGAAAACTTCATGAGGGCTGAAGGAGGACAGTGGACCTTCATTTTAGTCATGGCAAACTACAAGACTTCTTTAATTTAACCCTTCACCTGCCATATCAAGGGAAGATAGTAGTAATTACTGTTTAAAGGAAAATGTATGTGTGTGGGTCATTTATTGAGGTGATAAACTGAGGGGGGTTCCCCACCTCCTGCTTCCCACCTCCCTCTGGATTTTTTACCTGTAATGAAAGAGAAAGAGGAATAACATTTGAAATTGAAGCGTATGTGTATGCTAATATTTCATACTTATTGAACACATGTGCTTTTGCAGATTTATTATTTATACTGTATAGAATTATATATAAAATCCAACTAAACTCTGTGTGTGGTGTTAAGTTACAATGTTTCTCTTTGGAATCCCATTCTGTGTACAAACATTTTTACAAAACATGTGGATTAGTAGTAGGAGTAGATGGTTTAAAAACGTTATGTTAAAGCAACACCTTAAGTCAGCATGTTGAAAGAATGAGAAAATCAAAATAGTACTGTAGTTCCTTTACTGGTGGAAATAAGAGGGGAATCCGAGGATGAGGGGAATATATAGATTTCTCTGTATGTTTACAAATGTCCCAGCAGTTGTTAATTTCTCCTGGAAGAACCTTAGATACACTAAATTTCTCAATAAATATTATTTTACATTTTAGCAAAGAAACTTAACTACTTACCTAGTAAACAAGGTTTTAAATTTGCCATTTTCCTCTTTTCCCTTTTTATATTCAAATATTAGTGCTAGTGCTGTTTTTTGTTTGTTTGTTTGTTTGTTTGTTTGCGCTACGTGGGCCTCTCACTGTTGTGGCCTCTCCCCTTGTGGAGCACAGGCTCCGGACGCACAGGCTCAGCGGCCATGGCTCACGGGCCCAGCCGCTCCGCGGCATATGGGATCCTCCCGGACCGGGCACGAACCCGTGTCCCCTGCATTGGCAGGTGGACCCTCAACCACTGCGCCACCAGGGAAGCCCCGCTAGTGCTGTTTTGAAGAGCCTAGATTTTACTCTGTACTGTATTTAAATTTTATAAGTCTGAATAAATTATTGTAACTAGCTAGTTGTGTTAATTATATTTGAGTTTCTAACTAGTCAGATTTTAGAGGATTAAAAGACAGAAAATTTAATTGCCTAGTGTCAACCATTTCCAAATGCATGATGATACCAAGCAGAGTGGACTTAGATATAGTGAAATAAACAATTCTATGTGTATGTCACTGACACCATAAGATATTTAAATTTATCTAAACCAACTCTTTCCATAGTGTTGCCTACTATAAATTAATATAGAAAGCCCTTAGGATGCTTGGCCAGTGATATGGAAATTGACACAGTAAATATTTGTTTCCTGTTCTGGGAATTGTGTACACTGCAGATCAGTGGTGTTTAATCATTACCATTTGGCCAATTTTGCTTTTTCAGAACAAAGATAAATAATTATGTATTGGATATGGCAGTCTTGGTGCTTGTTAAACACATAGCTCTTTTAGGCTTATACTGCCCTACCTTGAGTCCCTTGCTCAGGAGGTGAAAGCTATAATTTGTGCAGAGAAAGGGAATTTGTTGTCTCAAATAACTGAGAAGGAAAAAATAGGGTAAATTCAAGCATGGCTGGATCCAGAAACCCACTTATTGGAGTTAGTAGCTGGTTTCTACCTGTTGCCCAGATTGGCCATGTTTTGGCTTCATTTTCAGGATCAGTGAGGTCACAAGATGGTAGCAGCTGCGCCAGCCTCACATCTCCTCAAGTCAAAGCCAAACTGAAGGAGGAAATGTCCTTTCTGTTGAAATATCTCTTTCTGGTTATTCAAGTAAAAGTCCTGAGATTAGCTCTGATTTATTCTGACTAACTTGGCTTGAGTTAAGTGCCTATTCCTGGATCAATCTTTGTAGCCAGGGGAATTCATAGTTCTGATTAGCTGAACTTGGGCCTTATGTTCCATCCCTGGAACCAGGAATTGAGGTTGGATTCAAAACACATGGATTGAAAGTTGGGAAGGGGTATTGTTTTTAGAATAAAGAGGAGTGGGCTGCTGGAGAACAAAAAATATTCACAATGCTCAGATCATTTTTATTTTCTTTAGGCTAATTCAATATTTTTTAAATGAGAATGGGAAATATATGTATATTTATCAGTCTCAATCTAGGGAGAATATATATGGAAGGAGCCAGTCACTTACTGACTTTGTTATCTTGCGTGGATCAAAATATCTTTGATCCTTGTTCTCCTCAGCAGCAAATGGGGATAATATTGTTTTTCTACTACCTCACAGGTGGTTGTGAAGACTCAAACAGTTAATGCTTCTAATGAAAATCATAACATCTAATATTTATGAGCAGTTTGTCTAGAAATTACATTGTTACATCCCTATAATCATTCTGTACAGTAGATACTACTACTATAATACTTATTTTTAAATGACCTAAGGCTTACAGAGGTTAAGTAACTTGCCCAGTATCAATCACACAGCAGTTAAATGACTGAGTCAGTACTCATGTCTATCTGGCTACCAAGTTCATGCTAATAGCTACCATGATGCAGATATAGGGGATTGTCATTGGATTCTTCAATTGTAAGACTCACATGTTTTCACATTTCAGCATTAAAAAAAATCAGTATGTGTCTTACAACTGATGGTAAGAGGACAATCATGACGTAGTAGTTGTTGCTTGTTATGTGTAACTTGGTTACCACTAGTCTTATTGTTATTTCAATTGAGTCTGCTACATGTGTTGAGTTTAAATGCTATACAAATATTAAAATATTACATTATGATTTGGCATTGAAATAGAAATTTATTTAATAGAAAGATGCAGAAACAGAGCAATGAAGCCTAAATGTGATACAGTGAAGTAATATCCATCACCAGAGGAATAGCCAGTTTCACACTTTCTTATAAGGCAATGACCACATGCTTTATGGGATCTTAGAAAGGAGGATCCCCAAAAGTAGAAGCTACCTTATGTTTTCTACTGATATATGTGCTAAAGGATTGCCTGTCAAATGACAACATTTACCAAAGCAATAATGAATTTATTTTGCTTATATTTTGCTTTCTATGTAGGAATAAGATGATAAATATCTATGTCCAAGTAAGTCACAAAGATCTCTTTTTTAAAATATAGAACACAATGTTAAGTGACAAGAAGCTTTGTGCCATAGTTTAATTGACATTGGTCTTCCATTTTAATGTGTATAAAACATTTGTGTTTCTTACAGTTTATGGAGTCTTAAATTCTATAAAATATGACATTATTGTAATGTAGAAATAAGAGAAAGGTTTTTTGTTAAACATCTTTATTGGAGTATAATCGCTTTACAATGTTGTGTTAGTTTCTGCTGTATAAAAAAGTGAATCAGCTATACATATACCTATATCCCCATATACCCTCCCTCTTGAGCCTCCCTTCCACACTCCCTATCCCATACAACTAAGTGGTCACAAAGCACCAAGCTGATCTCCCTGTGCTATGCAGCTGCTTCCCACTAGCTATTTATTTTACATTAGGTAGTATATATATGTCAATGCTACTCTCTCACTTTGTCCCAGTTCACCCTTCTCCCTCCCCATGTCCTCAAGTCCATTCTCTACATCTACATCTTTATTCCTGCCCTGCCACTAGGTTCATAAGAATCTTTTTTTTTTTTTTAGATTCCATATATATATATGTTAGCATATGGTATTTGTTTTTCTCTTTGTGACTTACTTCACTCTGTATCAGAGACTCTAGGTCCATTCACCTCACTACAAATAAATCAATTTCATTTTTTTTATGGTTGAGTAATATTCCATTGTATATATGTGCCACATCTTCTTTATCCATTCTTCAGTCGATGGACACTTAGGTTGCTTCCATGTCCTGGCTATTGTAAATAGTGCTGCAATGAACATTGTGATACATGTCTCTTTTTGAGTTATGGTTTTCTCAGGGTATATGCTCAGTAGTGGTATTGCTGGGTTATATATAGTTTTATTATTAGTTTTTTAAGGAACCTCCATACTGTTCTCCATAGTGGCTATATCAATTTACATTCCCACCAACAGTACAAGAGGGTTCCCATTTCTCCACACCCTCTCCAGCATTTATTGCTTGTAGATTTTTTGATGATGGCCATTCTGACTGGTGTGAGGTGATACTTCACTGTAGTTCTAATTTGCAGTTTTCTAATGATTAGTGATGTTGAGCAACCTTTCATGTGTTTGTTGGCAATCTGTATATCTTCTTAGGAGAAATGTCTGTTTAGGTATTCTGTCCATTTTTGTATTGGGTTGTTTGTTTTTTGGTTATTGAGATGCATGAGCTGTTTGTATATTTTGGACATTAATCCTTTGTCAGTTGCTTCATTTGCAAATATTTTCTCCCATTCTGAGAGTTGTCTTTTGATCTTGTTTATGGTTTCCTTTGCTGTGCAAAAGCTTTTAAGTTTCATTAGATTCCATTTGTTTATTTTTGTTTTTATTTCCATTTCTCTAGGAAGTGGGTCAAGAGGGATCTTGTGTGGTTTCCCTGGTGGCGCAGTGGTTGAGAGTCCACCTGCCAATGCAGGGGATGCGGGTTCGTGTCCCTGTCCAGGAAGATCGCACATGCTGTGGAGTGGCTGGGCCCATGAGCCATGGCCACTGAGACTGCTCGTCTGGAGACTGTGCTCCAAAATGGGAGAGGCCACAACAGTGAGAGGCCTGCGTACCACAAAAAAAAAAAAAAAAAAGGATCTTGCTGTGATGTATGTCATAGAGTGTTCTGCCTATGTTTTCCTCTATGAGTTTTATAGTGTCTGGCCTTACATGTAGGTCTTTAATCCATTTTGTGTTTATTTTTGTATACTGTGTTTGAGAGTGTTCTAATTCCATTCTTTTACATGTAGCTGTCCAGTTTCCCCAGCACCATTTAATAAAGAGCCTGTCTTATCTCCATTGTATATTCTTGCCTCTTTATCAAAGATAAGGTAACCATATATGTGTGGGTTTATCTATGTGCTTTCTATCCTGTTCGATTCATCTCTATTTCTATTTTTGTGCCAGTAGCATACTGTCTTGAATACTGTAGCTTTATAGTATAGTCTGAAGTTAGGGAGCCTGATTCTTCCAGCTCCATTTTTCTTTCTCAAGATTGCTTTGGCTATTCAGGGTCTTTTCTGTTTCCATAGAAATTGTGACATTTTTTGTTCTACTTCTGTGAAAATGCCATTGGTAATTTGATAGGGATTGCAATGAATCTGTAAATTGCTTTGGGTAGTATAGTCATTTTCACAGTGTTGATTCATCCTAACCAAGAACATGGTATATCTCTCCATCTATTAGTATCATCTTTGATTTCTTTCAACAGTGTCATACTTTTCTGCATACAGGTCTTTTGTCTCCTTAAGTAGGTTTATTCCTAGGTATTTTATTCTTTTTATTGAAATGGTAAATGGGAGTGTTTCCTTAAGTTCTCTTACAGAGTTCTCATCATTAGTGTATAGGAATGCCAGAGATTTCTGTGCATTAATTTTGTATCCTGCTACTTTACCAAATTCATTGATTAGCTCTTTTCTGATTTGGATTCCTTTTATTTCTTTTTCTTTTCTGATTGTTGTGGCTAAAACTTCCAAAACTGTGTTGCATAATAGTGGTGAGTGTGGGCAACCTTGTCTTGTTCCTGATCTTAGAGGAAATGGTTTCAATTTTTCACCATTGAGGATGACGTTGGCTGTGGGTTGGTCATATATGGCCTTTATTATATTGAGGTAGGTTCCCTCTATGCCTACGTTCTGGAGAGTTTTTATCATAAATAGGTGTTGAATTTTGTTAAAAGCTTTTTCTGTATCTATTGACATTATCACATGTTTTTTATTCTTAAATTTGTTAATATGGTGTAACACATTGATTGATTTGCATATATCAAAGAATCCTTGCATTCCTGCATTAAACTCCACTTTATCTTTTTTTTTTTTTTTTTTTTTTTTTGTGGTACATGGGCCTCTCACTGTTGTGGCCTCTCCTGTTGTGGAGCACAGGCTCTGGATGCGCAGGCTCAGCGGCCATGGCTCACGGGCCCAGATGCTCCACAGCATGTGAGATCTTCCCAGACCGGGGCATGAACCTGTGTCCCCTGCATCGGCAGGCAGACTCTCAACAACTGTGCCACCAGGGAAGCCCTATCATGGTGTTTTATCCTTTTAATGTGCTGTTGGATTCTGTTTGCTAGTATCTTGTTGAGGATTTTTGCATCTATGTTCATCAGTGATATTGGCCTATAGTTTTCTTTTTTTGTGACATCTTTGTCTGGTTTTGGATCAGGGGTAAGTTGGCCTCGTAGAATGAATTTGGGAGTGTTCCTCCCTCTGCTATATTTTGGAAGAGTTTGCAAAGGATATGTGTTAGCTCTTCTCTAAACGTTTGATAGAATTCCCCTGTGAAGCCATTTGATCCTGGGCTTTTGTTTGTTGGAAGATTTTTTTTTTTTTTTTTTTTTGCGGTACGCGGACCTCTCACTGTTGTGGCCTCTTCCATTGTGGAGCACAGGCTCTGGATGCGCAGGCTCAGTGGCCATGACTCACGGGCCCAGCTGCTCCATGGCATGTGGGATCTTCCCGGACCGGGGCACGAACCCGTATCCCCTGCATCGGCAGGCGGACTCTCAACCACTGCACCACCAGGAAAGCCCTGTTGGAAGATTTTTAATCACAGTTTCAACTTCAGTGCCTGTGTTTCCTCTGCTTATATTTTCTATTTCTTCCTGGTTCAGTCTAAGAAGGTTGTGCTTTTCTAAGAATTTGTCTATTTCTTACAGGTTGTTCAATTTATTGGCATATAGTTGTAATCTCTCATGATTCTTTGTATTTCTGCAGTGTCAGTTGTTAGTTCTCCGTTTTCATTTTTAATTTTGCTCATTTCAGTCTTCTCCCTTTTTTTCTTCGTGAGTCTGGGTAATGGTTTATCACTTTTGTTTATCTTCTCAAAGAACCAGATTTTAGTTTTATTGATATTTGCAATCATTTCCTTCATTTCCCTTTCACTTATTTCTGATCTGATCTTTATGATATCTTTCCTTCTGCTAACTTTGGTTTTTTTAAAATTCTTTCTCTAGTTGCTGTAGGTGTAAGGTTAGGTTGTTTATTTGAGATTTTTCTTGTTTCTTGAAGTAGGATTGTATTGCTATAAACTTCCCGCTTAGAACTGCTTTTGATGCATCAAATAGGTTTTGGGTCATCGTGTTTTCATTGTCATTTGTTGCTATGTATTTTTTGATTTCCTCTTTGATTTCTTCAGTTATCTCTTGGTTATTTAGTAGTGTACTGATTAGCCTCCATGTGTTTGTATTTTTTACAGTTTTTCTTCCCTGCAATTGATATCTAGTCTCATAGTGTTGTGGTTGGAAAAGATACTTGATATGATTTCAATTTTCTTAAATTTACCAAGGCTTGATTTGTGACCCAAGATATGATCTATCCTGGATAATGTTCCATGAACACTTGAGAAGAAAGTGCATTCTGCTGTTTTTGGATGAAATGTCCTATAAATATCAATTAAGACCATGTTGTTTAATGCATCATTTAAAGCTTGTGTTTCCTTATTTATTTTCATTTCGGATGATCTGTCTATTGGTGAAAGTGGAGTGTTAAAGTTCCCTACTATTATTGTGTTCCTGTCAATTACCCCTTTTACGGCTGTTAGCATTTTCCTTATGCATTGAAGTGCTCCTATGTTGGGTGCATAAATATTTACAATTGTTATATTTTCTTCTTGGATTGATCCCTTGATCATCAAATACTGCGTGTCTTTGTCTGTTGTAAGAGTCCTTATTTTAAAATCTATTTTATCTGATATGAGTATTGCTACTCCAGCTTTCTTTTGATTTCCATTTACATGGAATATCTTTTTCCATCTCCTCACTTTCAATCTGTATATGTCCCTAGATCTGAAATTGGTCTCTTGTAGACAGCCTATATAGAGGTCTTGTATTTGTATCCATTCAGCCAGTCAATGTCTTTTCATTGGAGCTTTTAATCCATTTACATTTAAGGTAATTATTGATATATATGTTCCTATTACCATTTTCTTCATTGTTTTGTGTTGTAGGGCTTTTCCTTCTCTTGTCTTTCCTGACTAAAGAAATTCCTTTAGCATTTGTTGTAAAGCTGGTTTAGTGGTACTGAATTCTCTTAGCTTTTGCTTGTCTGTAAAGGTTTTCATTTCTCCATGAATCTGAATGAGATCCTTGCTGGGTAAAGTAATCTTGGTTGTAGGTTTTTCCCTTTCACCTCTTTAAATATGTCCTGCAACTCCCTTCTGGCTTGCAGAGTTTCTGCTGAAAGATCAGCTGTTAACCTTATGGGGATTCCCTTGTATGTTATTTGTTGCTTTTCCCTTGCTGCTTTTAATATTTTTTGTTTGTTATTAATTTTTGATTGTTTGATTAATATGTGTCTTTGCATATTCCTCCTTGGATTTATCTTGTATAGGACTGTCTGTGCTTCCTGGACTTGATTTACTATTTCCTTTCCCATGTTAGGGAAGTTTTCAACTATAATCTCTTTAAATATTTTCTCAAACCTTCTCTTTTTCTGTTTTTCTTCTGGGAGCCCTTTAATTTGAATATTGGTGTGTTTGATGTTGTCCCAGAAGTCTCTGAGACTGTCCTCAAGTGTTTTCATTCTTTTTTCTTTATTCTGCTCTGCAGTAGTTGTTTCCACTATTTTATCTTTCAGGTCACTTATCCGTTCTTCTGCCTCAGTTATTCTGCTATTGATTCCTTCTAGGGAATTTTTAATTTCATTTATTTTGTTGTTCATCATTGTTTGCTCTTTTGCTATTCTAGGTCCTTGTTAAACCAATTTTTGTATTTTCTCCATTCTATTTCTATGATTTTGGTCACCTTTACTATCATTATTCTGAATTCTTTTTCAGGTGGACTGCTTGTTTCATCTTCATTTGTTTAGTCTGGTGGGTTTGTACTTTGCTCCTTCATCTACTGCATATTTCTCTGTCTTGTCACCTTGTTTAACTTACTGTGTTTGGGGTCTCCAATCTGCTGGTTCATATTTCCTGTTGTTTTTTTTCTGCCCCCAATGGGTGAGGTTGGTTCAGTGGCTTGTGTAGGCTTCCTGGTGGAGGGGCTGGTGCCTGTGCTCTGGTGGGTGGGACTGGATATTTTCTTTCTAGTGTGCATGACTGTGTCCGGTGGTGTGTTTTGAGGTGTCTGTGAACTTATTATAATTTTAGGCAGCCTCTCTGCTAATGGGTGGGGTTGTATTCCTGTCTTGCTTGTTGTTTGACATAGGATGTCCAGCACTGGAGCTTGTGGGCCATTGGAGCTGGGTCTTAGCATTGAGATGAAGATATCTGGGAGAGTTCTCACCAATTGATATTACTTGGGGTCAGGAGGTCTCTGGTGGTTCAATGCCCTGAACTCGGCTCTCCCACCTCAGAGGCTCAGGCCTAACACCAGGCTGTAACACCAAGACCCGGTCAGCCACACGGCTCAGAAGAAAAGGGAAAAAAGAAAGAAAAAAACCAATAAAAATTATTAAAATAAAAACATTAAAATAATAATAATAATAAAAAAGTAGAGAGCAATCAAACGAATATACTAATCCACCTAAGATAACAAGCGCTAAAAAGCGTACTAAGAGAAACATAAAAATCTGAAACAAATCAGTCACAGACAGCAAACCCCAAGTATACAGTTGCTTGTAAAGTCCACCACCTCTGTTTTGGGATGATTTGTTGTCTATTCAGGTATTCCACAGATGCAGGGTACATCAAGTTGATTGTGGGAATTTAATGTGCTCCTTCTGAGGCTGCATGGAGAAATTTCCCTTTCCCTTCTTTGTTCGCACAGCTCCTGGGGTTCAGCTTTGGTTTTGGCCTCACCTCTGCATGTAGGTCACCCTCAGGCACCTGTTTCTGCCCAGACAGGATGGGGTTAAAGCAGGGCTGATTAGGAGGCTCTTGCTCATTCACGCCAGAGTGAAGGAGGGGTATGGTAGTTATAATTGGAATATGGAGTGAGCCTGCTGTGGCAGAGACCAACGTGATGTTGCAATAGCCTGAGGAGCACCGTGTGTTCTCCCAGGGAACTTGTCCCTGGGTCACACGACCCTGTCAGTGGAATTCTGCGCAGGCTCCTGGTGGTTGTGTGCATGGATAGTGACCTGTGCTTGCATACAGGATTCCTGGTGTCTGTAGCAGCAGCATGAGCATTTCATGCCCATCTCTGTGGTCTGAGCTGATAGCTGTGGCTCACGCCCATCTCTGGAGCTAATTTAGGTGGTGCTCTGCCTTCTGTGGGCAGACAGGGAAGGAATCCCCTCTCCTTGTGCACCCCGAAACAATGGTCTCTTGCCTCTTAGGAAGATCCAGACTTTTTCCTGGACTCCCTCTTGGCTAGCTGTGGTGCACTGGCCCCCTTCACGCAGTCAACCCCAGTCTTCTCCCTGGGGTCTGACCTCCAAAGCCCAAGCCTCAGCTCCCAGCCCCCACCAACCCTGGTGGGTGAGCAGACAAGCGTCTCAGGCTGGTGAATGCTGGTTGGCACTGATACTCTGTGTGGGAATCTCTCCACTTTGCCCTCTGCACCCTTGTTGCTGCTTTCTCCTCTGTGGCTCTGAAGTTTCACCCTGACCACTCCCTGTCTCCACCAGTGAAGGGGCTTCCTAGTCTGTGGAAACTTTCCCTCCTTCACAGCTCCCTCACAGAGGTGCAGGTCCAGTCCCTATTCTTTTGTCTGTTTTTCCCTCTTTCTTTTGCCCTACACTGTTACATTGGGGAGTTTATTACCTTTTGGAAAGTCTGAGGTCTTCTGCCTGCATTCAGTAGGTGTTCTATAAGAGTTGTTCCACATGTAGATGTATTTTTGATGTATCTGTGGGGAGGAAGGTGATCTCCATGTCTTACTCCTCCACCATCTTGAAGGTCCCCAAGAGAAAGTTTTATATTTTGAGTTTTTCTTACAGATCTGTAGTAGCTCAAATATTTTCAAGATCTTTAATATAAAAATTAAACCATTAATTCTAAAAGCTAAAGCATTGGAGATTCATTATAAAATTCAGAAAAATTATAAGTACTTAAATTTTCATTTAACAAATTATAAAATTGGCTAAAAAAATAGAAACAGGAACAGATTTCTGGCCAGGTAATTACTCAACCTACTCTTTCTTTAGCAAATACTAGACAAATATGGGTATATGGGCCTCAAAGTATTTTGAAACTAATACTTAGTTTGGGGCTCAAGATTGCTCTTAATCAGCTCTACTTTTATTTTTGTATAAAATAGGAAGTTTTAAAAATATACTCTATCATCCATAACTATGATTTCATAGGGAAGAAAGAGGGATCAGTTGAAATCCAGGAGGGCTTATTTCTTACCATTAATGATTCTCCTTCCTCCAAAGAATTGAATCTTAAGATACTAAACCTTTTCCCACAAAACAATTATTACAGAGAAAGGGTATCCATTCTCAATTTGCTTGAAGCATTTACTTAAAAACCCCATTTTGATCAACTTTTATTAAACTGCAGAACTTCTGCAGTTATTAAACTGCAAAAGTTCACAGGAACCTCTTATTCAGAGGCTGTGAAGTAACTGAATGAAATAAAATCAAATTTGGCCTGGTATTTCATGGAAATCTTATTAGCAGAGGCTGGGCTGTTTTCCTTGGGATTGAACCTACTTAGCACTGTTTAATGATGATCTCCTAGGTCTCAATAGGTTCAATAATAACAGAATATTTTTACACTAAATTGTGCTGAAAAATACAATATATTTTCTTTTCTAGGAAAATATCAATATGAGTAAATTTGATTTGATTTTTATCCCTGGACATTTACAGATTGCCATTTTAGTCTTGAGTTCCTCAAACCATGAAGTTTTGCAAATAAGTAACAATGAATGTGTTCTTAGAAATTATTACTGTTACTACTGCCAGTACTACCTAAACTTCATCTAATGCTTTGTAATTTATAGTGTCACTTCACATGTATTATCTCGCTAAATTCTTACATGTTTATTGTAGAATACCTATAGAATTCAATATGTAAAATATATTTTGTCTCATGTACTGGTTTCCATATACTGACCTCAATCTTTCCTATTACAAAGGGAGGTGTGTGCTTTACCTGGTAGAAACCTCCAAAGATTATGCAGTGTGTCTGTCAGAACAATTTTCCAGTTAGTCATGATGGGTAATCTCCCTAGTATTACAATAGTCTTGATACAATGTTTGAGAGTAAGGGTTGGGAATTTGTGGCACACTGAAAAATGGTGTGAAGTATAAAGTATTGAAAAGGAATTCGATTAATGCATTGAAAGATTAAAAGGAAAACAAAAAGGAGAAAACATGCTCTCAGAACACTTCAGAAAGTGTCAATTTTGTTAGTTCAAATTATTAGTTATCTAGCTTTTTTTTTTTAATTTAAATGTTCTATCATGGAGACACAATCTCACCTTAGTCCATGACTTTGGTGTTGGGACATTGATTTGGGATTCTGGGATTTTGCTTGTATTTATCAAATAAAAAAGATTATCTTAAAAATGCAGTCCTTCAGGAGCTGAGCTTTTTATTTTAAATTGAATTTTCCTTATCTGTTTTATTACATGTATATGTTTATGATTTTTATCAAGATGATGAAAATAAATTTTAAATTTTAATTTTTAGGATAGACTAGATACACTACTTCCAGTTAAGGCCATGTTCATACAAATCAGGATCCCTGGCAAGCTTCAGTAAGCCAAGGCCCCTCAGAGTGAACCATCAGGAGGAAAAAATAGGTTGAGAGGCAGTGAGAAGAAGCTCATAATTGCACATGTTTAATTTCAATAATTAGGCATAGTGTTAATAGAAACATTCATTTGAAGCAAAGGCTGGCTATTTGCACAAACAGAGGAAATATGTGGTGCTGTAGTTTTGCTATGAAGACTGCAAAATTAAGCAAGAAATACTCAGCTCAATGTAAATTTAAAAACATGTTTTCAAAGAGAATTAGAAATAGAACTTGGGAACTAAACCTCAAAATGCCTAATAGATTTTATTTCAGAAGAGTGTCCTTAACATAGTTAGTTCTATTTTCTTTTAAAAGCTTCATTGAAATATAATTAGTATACTATACAATTCATTCTTTGAGTGTAAAATTCAGCACCTTTCAGTATATTCATAGTTGTGCATCCATCACCACAATCAATTTTAGAACATGTTCATTGCCTAAAAAGAAACCCTGGATCCCTTAGCTACCATTCTCTAATCCTCCCATACTCCTAACAACCTTAGGCAATCTCTGATTGATTTTCTGCTTCTATAGATTTTCCAATTCTGTACATTTTATATAAGTGGAATTGTACAATATATGATCCTTTAACACTGATTATTTAACTTAGTCTAATGTTTTCAAGGTTCAACCATGTTGTAGCATATATCAATAATTTAGTTTTATTGATGAATAATGTTCTATTGTAGAGGTATACTGCATTCATTAGTTGATAGACATTTGGGCTGTTTCCACCTTTTCACTATTATGAAGAATGCTGCTAAGAACACTTGAGTACAAGTTTTTGTGTGCACATATATTTTAATTTCTCTTGGGTGTATACATAGGAGTGGAATTGCTGGATCATATAGTAACTCTATGTTTAACATTTTTAAGGAACAACCAGACTGTTTCCCAAAGTGGCTGCAACATTTTACATTCCCATCAACAATGCATAAGTGTTCCAATTTCTCTATATCCTCTCTGGTACTTATTATTTTCTCTCTGTGTGTTGTATGTGTGTATGTGTGTGTGTGTAATGATAGACATCCTAGTGGCTGTGAGGTGGTATCTCCTTGTGGTTTTCATCTTTATTTCCATGTTGGTTAATTACACTATCTTAGACATTTGTATATCTTCTTTGGAGAGCTATCTATTCAGATCCTTTGCCTATTTTTAATTGAGTTGTCTTTTTATTATTGAGTTTTATAGCTCTTTATGTAGTCTAGATACAAATCACTTATCAGATTTATGATTTGCAAAAATTTCTCCTGTGAGTTGTCTTTTCACTGTTTTTTTAAATTTTATTGCAGTATAATTGCTTTATAATGTTGTGTTAGTTTCTGCTATACAATGAAGTGAATCAGCTATATGTATACATATATCTCCTTCTTCTTAGACCTCCCTCTCCCATCATCCCACCCATCTAGGTCATCAGAGAGCACTGAACTGAGCTCCCTGTGCTATACAGCAGGTTCCCACTAGCTATCTATTTTACACATGGTAGTGTATTTTTGTCAAACCTTATCTCTCAATTCATCCCATGCTCCGCTTTCCCCACTGTGTCCACACGTCCGTTCTCTATGTCTGCATTTCTATTCCTGCCCTACAAATAGTTTCATCTGTACCATTTTTCTAGATTCCACATATATGCATTAATATACGATATTTAGACTCTAGGTCCATTTCTACAAATGATTCAATTTCATTTCCTTTTATGATCTCCCTGTGTTACACAACTGCTTCCCACTAGCTATCTATTTTACATTTGGTAGTGTATATATGTCAGTGCTATTCTTTCACTTCGTCCCAGCTTACCCTTCCCTCTCCCTGTGTCCTCAAGTCCATTCTCCACGTCTGTGTCTTTATTCCTGTCCTGTCCCTAGGTTCATCAGAAACTTTTTTTTTTAGATTCCATATATATTGGTTTGCATACAGTATTTGATTTTCTCTTTGTGATTTATTTCACTCTGTATGACAGACTCTAGGTCCATCCACCTCACTACAAATAAATCAATTTCATTTCTTTTTATGGCTGAGTAATATTCCATTGTATATATGTACCACATCTTCTTTATCCATTCATCTGTCAATGGACACTTAGGTTGCTTCCATATCCTGGCTATTGTAAATAGTGTTGCAATGAACATTGTGATACATGACTCTTTTTGAATTATGGTTTTCTCAGGGTATATGCTCAGTAGTGGTATTGCTTGGTCATATGGTAGTTCTATTTTTAGTTTTTTAAGGAAACTTTATACTGTTCGCCATAGTGGCTGTATCAATTTACATTCCCACCAACAGTGCAGGAGGGTTCCCTTTTTTCCACACCCTCTCCAGCATTTATTGTTTGTAGATTTTTTGATGAAGCCCATTCTGACTGGTGTGAGGTGGTACCTCATTGTAGTTCTGATTTGCATTTCTCTAATGATTAGTGACGTTGAGCATCCTTTCATGTGTTTGTTGGCTACCTGTAGGTCTTCTATGGAGAATGTCTGTTTAGCTCTTCTACCCATTTTTGTATTGGGTTTTTTGTTTTTCTGATATTGAACTGCATGAGCTGCTTGTATATTTTGGAGATTAATCCTTTGTCAGTTGCTTCATTTGCAAATATTTTATCCCATTCTGAATGTTGTCTTTTCGTCCTGGTTATGGTTTCCTAGGCTGTGCAAATGCTTTTAAATTTCATTAGGTGTCATTTGTTTATTTTTGTTTTTATTTTCATTACTCTAGAAGGTGAGTTATAAAAGATCTTGCAGTGATTTATGTCAAAGTGTTTTTCCTGTAAGAGTTTTATGGCGTCCAGTCTTACATTTAGGTCTTTAATCCACTTTGTGATTATTTTTGTGTATGGTGTGAGGGAGTGTTCTAATTTCATTCTTTTACATGTAGTTGTCCAGTTTCCCTAGCACCATTTAATAAAGAGTCTGTCTTATATCCATTGTATATTCTTGCCTCTTTATCAAAGATAAGGTAACCACATTTGCATGGGTTAATCTCTGGGCTTTCTATCCTGTACCATTGATCTATATTTCTGTTTTTGTACCAGTACCATACTGTCTTGATTACTGTAGCTTTCTAGTATTGTTTGAAGTTGGGGAGTCCTGATTCCTCCAGCTGCATTCTTCTTTCTCAAGATGGCTTTGGCTATTTGGGGTCTTTTGTGTTTCCATAAAAATGGTAAAATTTTTTGTTCTAATTCTGTGAAAAATGCCATTGAAAATTTGATAGGGATTGCACTGAATCTGTAGATTGTCGATCTGTAGATCTACAAACAATAAATGCTGGAGAGGGTGTGGAAAAAAGGGAACCCTCCTGCACTGTTGGTGGGAATGTAAATTGATACAGCCACTATGGCAAACAGTATGAAGGTTCCTTAAAAAACTAAAAATAGAACTACCATATGACCAAGCAATACCACTACTGGGCATATACCCTGAGAAAACCATAATTCAAAAAGAGTCATGTATCACAATGTTCATTGCAACACTATTTACAATAGCCAGGATATGGAAGCAACCTAAGTGTCCATCGACAGAAGAATGGATAAAGAAGATCTGGCACATATATACAATGGAATATTACTCAGCCATAAAAAGAAATGAAATTGATTTATTTGTAGTGAGGTGGATGGACCTAGAGTCTGACTATAGTCATTTTCACAAAATTGATTCTTCCAACCCAGGAGCATTGAATATCTTTCCAACTCTTTGCATCATCTTTGATTTCTTTCATCAGTGTTTTATAGTTTTCTGAGTACAGGTCTTTTGCCTCCTAAGGTAGGTTTATTCCTAGGTATTTTATTCTTTTTGTTGCAGTGGTAAATGGGATTGTTTCCTTAATTTCTCTTTCTGATTTTTTTGTTGTTATTGTATAGGAATGCAAGAGATCTCTGTGCATTGATTTTGTAACCTGCAACCTTACCAAATTCATTGATTAGTTCTAGTAGTTTTCTGGTAGCATCTTTAGGGTTTTCTATGTATAGTATCATGTCATCTGCAAACAGTGACAGTTTTAATTCTTCTTTTCCAATTGGGTTCCTTTTATTTCTTTTTATTTTCTGATTGCCATGGCTAGGACTTCTAATACTATGTTGAATAATAATGGTGAGAATGGACATCCTTGTTTTGTTCCTGATCTGAGAAAATTCTTTCAGTTTTTCACCATTGAGAATGATGTTGGCTGTGGGTTTGTCATATCTGGCCCTTATTATGTTGAGGTATGTTCCCTCTATGCCCACTTTCTTGAGAGTTTTTACCATAAATGGGCGTTGAATTTTGTCAAAAGCTTTTTTTGCCTCTATTGAGATGATCATATGGTTTTTATTCTTTAATTTGTTAATATGATGTATCACATTGATTGATTTCCATATATTGAAGAATCCTTGCATCCCTGGGATAAATCCCCCTTGATCATGGTGTATGATCTTTTTAATGTGTTGTTGGATTCTGTTTGCTAGTATTTTGTTGAGAATTTTACATCTATGTTCATCAGTGATATTGGTCCATAATTTTCTTCTGATATCTTTGTCTGGTTTTGGTATTAGGGTGATGGTGGCTTCACAGAATGAGTTTGGGAGTGTTCCTCCATCTGCAATTTTTTTGAAGATTTTGAGAAGGAGAGGTGTTAGCTCTTCTTTAAATGTTTGTCAGAATTTGCTGGTGAAGCCACCTGGTCCTGGACTTTTGTTTGTTTGAAGATTTTAAGTACACTATCAATTTCATTACATGTGATTTTTCTGTTTATATTTTCTAATTCTTCCTGGTTCAGTCTTGGAAAGTTGTACCTTTCCAAGAATTTGTCCATTTCTTTTAGACTGTCCATTTTTTTGACATATAGTTGCTTGTAGTAGTCTCTTATGAGCCTTTGTATTTCCTCATTATCAGTTGTAATTTCTCCTTTTTCATTTCTAATTTTATTGATTTAAGTCCTCTCCCTTTTTTTCTTGTTGAGTCTGGTTAAAGCTTTGTCAATTTTGTTTATCTTCTGAAAGAACCAACTTTCAGTTTTATTGATCTTTCATATTGTTTTCTTCATTTTGAATTCATTTATTTCTGCTCTGATCTTTATGATTTCTTTCCATATACTAACTTTGGGATTTCTTTGTTCTTCTTTTTGTAGGTGAGTTAGGTGTAAAGTTAGGTTGTTTGTGATTTTTCTTGTTTTTTTGAGGTGAGATTGAATTGTTATGAACTTCCCTCTTAGAACTGCTTCTGCTGCATCCCATAGACTTTGGATTGTTGTGTTTTTGTTGTCATTTGTTTCTAGGTATTCTTTTATTTCTTCTTTGATTCCTTCGGTGATCTCTTGGTTATTTAGCAGCACACTGTTTAGCTTCCATGTGTTTGTGTTTTTCACATTTTTCCCCTGTAATTTATTTCTAATCTCATAGTCTTGTGGTTGGAAAATATGCTTGAAATTTTCTTAAACTTTCCAAGTCTTATTTTGTGACCCAAAATGTGATCTACTGTGGAGAATGTTCCATGTGCACTTGAGAATAAAGTGTACTCTTTTTCCTTCGAGTGTAATATCCTATAAATATCAATTAAGTCAATCTGGTCTACTGTGTCATTTAAAGCTTGTGTTTCCTTATTTATTTTCTATCTGGATGATCTATCCATTGGTGTAAGTGGAGTGTTAAAGTCCCCCACTATTATTGTGTTACTGTTGATTTCTCCTTTTATGGCTGTTTGCATTTGCCTTATGTATTGAGGTGTTCCTATGTTGGGTGCATAAATATTTATAATTGTTATGTTTTCTTCTTGGATTAATCCCATGATCATTATGTAGAGTCATTCCTTATATCTCTCCTTTTTAACTAAATTTTTTTTTTTTTAATTTTTGCCTGTGTTGGTCTTTGTTGCTGTGCACAGGTTTTCTTTAGTTGCGGTGAGTAGGGGCTACTCTTCGTTGCTGTGTGGGGGCTTCTTTTGTTGTGGAGCATGGGCTATAGGCACGTGAGCTTCAGTAGTTGTGGCTTGTGCACTCTAGAGAACAGGCTCAGTAGTTGTGGTGTACAGGCTTAGTTGCTCCACGGCATGTGGGATCTTCCCAGACCAGGGTCTGAACACATGTTCCCTGCATTGGCAGGTGGATTCCTAACCACTGCACCACCAAGGAAGTCTCTTGCCTTATCTCTTGTAACAGTCTTTATTTAAAAGTGTATTTTATCTGATATGAATATTGCTACTCCAGCTTTCTTTTGATTTCCATTTTCATGGAATATCTTTTTCCAGCCCTTTACTTTCAGCCTGTATGTTTCCCTAGGTCTGATGTGGGTCTCTTGTAGACAACCTATGTATGGGTCTTGTTTTTGTATCCATTGAGGCAGTCTGTGTATTTTTGTTGGAGCATTTAATCCATTTACATTCAATGTAATTATTGATATGTATGTTCCTATTACCATTTTCTTAATTGATTTGTGTTTGTTTTGGGGGGTCCTTTTCTTCTGTTGTGTTTCCTGCCTTGAGAATTTCCTGTAGTATTTGTTGTAAAGCTGGTTTGGTGTTGCTGAATTCCCTTAGCTTTTGCTTGTCTGTAAAGCTTTTGATTTTTCCATTGAATCTGAATGAGATCCTCACTGGGTAGAGTAAACTTGGTTGTAGGTTTTTCCCTTTCATCACTTTAAATATATCCTTCCACTCCCTTCTGGCCTGCAGAGTTTCTGCTGAAAAATCAGCTGATAACCTTATGGGGATTCCCTTGTATATTATTTGCTTTTCCCTTGCTGCTTTTAATATTTTTTCTTTGATTTAAATTTTGTTAGTTTGATTAATATGTGTCTTGGTGTATTTCTCCTAGGGTTTATCCTGTATGGGACTCTCTGGACTTCCTGGACTTGGGTGGTTATTTCCTTTCACATGTTAGGGAAGTTTTTGAATATAATATTTTCAGATATTTAAAAATATTTTTCAAATATTTTCTCAGGTCCTTTTTCTTTCTCTTCTTATTCTAGGACCCCTATAATCCAAATGTTAGTGCATTTAATGTCTCAGAGGTCTCCAAGACTGTCCTCAATTCTTTTCATTCTTTTTTCTTTATTCTCCTCCTCAGCAATTATTTCCACCATTCTATCTTCCAGCTCACTTATTTGCTATTCTGCCTCAGTTATTCTACTATTGATTCCTTCTAGTGTATTTTTCATTTCAGTTATTGTGTTGTTCATCACTCTTTGTTTATTCTTTAGTTCTTGTAGGTGTTTGTTAAACTTTTCTTTTATTTACTCGATCCGTGCCTCCATTCTATTTCCAAAATTTTGGATCATGTTTACTATCATTAGTCTGAATTCTTTTTCTGGTAGGTTGCCTATTTTCTCTTTTTTTATTTGGTCTTGTAGGTTTTACTTTGCTCCTTTGTCTGTAACATATTTTTTTTACTTGGGTGTTGCTCTGTTGCTGTCTTACTGGTTGTTTGTCCTGAGTTGTCCAGCACTGGAGTTTGTAGGCAGTTGGGTAGAGCTGGGCCTTGGTGCTGAGTTGAGAACCTCTGGGAGACCTCACTCTGTTTAATATTCCCTGGGGTCTGAGTTTCTCTGTTAGTCTAGTGGTTTGGACTTGGCACTCCCACCACAAGAGCTCAGGCCTGACCCCTGGCCTGGGAACCAAGATTCCACAAGTTGTGCAGTGTGACAAAAGAAAAAAAAAAAGGAGAGTACAATAACAAAGAATAAAACATGAAATAAAAATAGAAAATATCTTAGGAAAAATAAAAATATAGGTGAAACAACTACAACAAGGTAAAACAGAACAATAACAGAAAAAAGAAAAAAGAAAAAAAGGGGGAGAACAAGCCAAAAGGAGGAGAACAATAATAAAATATCAATAAAATAAAATTAGAAAAATATAAATTTATTAGAAAAAATAAAGATATAAATGAATCAAAAACAACAAAGTAAAACAGAACCACAACCTAAAAAACCCCAGAAAGGTCAGAAAGGCTTTGGCTGTGGGGCCAGGACTTAGGCGGTGGTGGGGCTAAGGTTGGGTGGGGTTTAGGGTGGAAGCGGGGCCTAGACTCAGGACCCACATGGCCAGAAAAGGCCTTGGGAGCAGGGCCTAAGCGGGGGTGACATTAAACATAGTGCAGCTGGGAAAGGCAGCAAGGCTGGAGGGGGGCCTGGAGTGTGGAGCTTGGAGGTAAGCACCTGGGTTGGACTGTGGAGACAAGGCTTAGGCTCAGTTCAGCAGGAGGGAGCATTGGAGGGCAGAGGATTAGGCCTGGGACCTCAGTAGGCTCCCTGGGGCCGAAGTGGGTAGGGAAAACAATGGCTTCATTCCCTTCCAATTCTCCCCTCTCCCGAGGGCCTAACCCATCCCTGTTGATCCCCTAACCATGGGTGGGCCCCTCTGGGCATGAAAACCCATCACTTCCCTCAGCTGCCCCTCAGAGGTGCCAGTCCCATCTTGTCAGCCTTTACTTTTCCTCCCCCATTACTCCTTCAGGACTCACGTGGCTGGAGGGGGCCTCTCTGGGCAGAGAATCAGGTCCAGGACCTCATCAGGCTCCCTTGAGCCCAATTAGGCAGAGGAACACTGGCCTCGTTCCCTTCTGATCCTCCACCCTCCCAAGGGACCTTCCATCTCCATTGACCTGTTGATCCCCTAACCATGGATGGGACCCTCCAGGTGTGGGAACCCCTCTCCTCCCTCAGCAACACCTCAGGGGTGCTGGTCCTGTCCTATGTCTACTTCTCATCCCCTATCTCCCGCCACATCCTACCCAGTTGTTTGGGGATTCTTTCCATACCCTCAGGTGTCTGTGGTCCTCCACTAGTGCCTGGTAGGTGGCTTAGTTGTGCAGAGAAGTGAACTCTGCGTCCTCCTAGTCCACCATCTTGACTCTGCCCCCTTTTTTCACTTTCTTAATAGTGTCCTTTGGAGCACAGAAGTTTTTAATTTTGATGATTTACAGTTTGTTTTTTTTCTTGTTGTTTGTGCTCTTGGCATGACATCTAAGAAACCATTGCTTAATCCAAGTTTACAAAGATTTACACCTAAATTTCATTCTAATATTTTTATAGCATTTACCTCTTAGGCTTAGTTCTTCAATCCAGATTGAGTTAATTTTTATATATGGTATAAGGTAAGGGTCCAACTTCATTGTTCTTCATGTGAATATCTAGCAGTCCTAGCACAATTTGTTGAAAAAAACTATTGTCTTGTCATATTTGTCAGAAATCAATTGGCTGTAAATGTGAAGGTGTACTTCTGGACCCTCAATTATATTCCATTGTTCTATATGTCTATTCTTAAGCTAGTACCTTTTTTTTTTTTCTTACCATAGCTTTCTAGTAGTTTTGAAATTGGGAGGGAAATGTAAACCCTCTAACACTGTTCTTCCTTTTCAAGATTTTTTGGCTATTCTGGTTCTTTTGCATTTACACATAAATTTTAGAATAAATTTGCTACTTTACCAATTTGTGGAGTATTGCCATCTTAACAATATTAAGCTTTCCAATCCATGAGCATGGTATGTCTTTCTATTGATTTAGATCTTTAATTTCTTTCCACATTTGTAGTTTTCAGTGTATAACTTCTTCACTTATTTGGTTGAATTTATTCCTAAGTATTTCATTACTTTGCTGAATTGGTTTATTAGTAGTTAGTTCTATTTTTACAATAAGCTTTCAATGTCATATTTAAGACTTAAGTTTGGGTCACATTCTCAATACTTTTTGACAAGATTAGAGACTTCCTGACTTACAGCAAAACATGGTCTGAAACACAAAAACTTTATCATTTCTTTTTTAAGTAAATTAATACTATGGTGGAATAGCAAACAATGCAATTCATTTTGTGGCACTAAATTTCCATTATTTTGTATACTACGTTTAAAATCTAGATCTGGGGCTTCTCTGGTGGCACAGTGATTGAGAGTCCACCTGCCGACACAGGGGACACTGGTTCGTGCCCTGGTCCGGGAAGATCGTACGTGCCGCAGAGTGGCTAGGCCTGTGAGCCATAGCCACTGAACCTGCGTGTGCAGAGCCTGTGCTCCACAATGGGAGAGGCCACAACAGTGAGATGCCCGCATACCACACAAAAAAAGTCTAGATATGAACTTAAGAAAATAATAAGTTAGGTGCATGAAAAATTTTAAATCATTCTTTCTCAAAATGAAGTCTCCAGACCAGCAGAATGTACTAGCATCACTTGGAAAATTGTTAGACACCCTTGTGTCCCACTTCAGACTTACTGAATCAAAAGCTCTGGGGTTAGTTAGGGCCCAGCAATCTGTGTTTCAACAGGCCCTGATGCATATTAAAGTTTGAAAGCCACTGCACAAGTCACCCTTTCTTTAGTCTGTACATAAAAATCATCTGAAAAACTTAAAAAAAAATTCCTGGTTTCAATTTCAGATATAATGAATCAGAATTTTGGGGGTTGGGGCCTAAGAATCTATATTTTTAAAATGCACCCTAAGTAAATCTGATGTGCAGGTTTGTGATCCACTGCTTCAAATAATGGTATACCCTCATATTTAGAAGGGTTTCCTGGAAGTTCTGAAGCTGGTGAAAAAAAAATAGTGAACTTGTTATAATTTTAGGTATCATATTTTAATCTTGGTAACTGAAAAAAGCTAAATATATTTATATCTTGTTAATTTTGTAACTTCTTTTAATGAAAAACTATTTCAAATAATTTTGTTGACAATTTAATTAATTGTTGCAAAACGTTTTCCTCCTTACCTGAAATCAGGGGTTGGTAACCTTTTTCTATAAAGGTCCAAATAGTAAATATTTTAGTCTTTAAATTTATACATAAGATAAAATACATGGCACCCAGTTAAATTTGAATTTCAAATGAACCACAAATAATTTTTTTTTATAAATATATCCACATTGCTGCACAGATCATACTTATAATAAAATTATTTGTGGTTTATCTGAAATTCAAATTTGACTGAGCTTCTTGTATTTTTATTTACTAAAATACAAATCTGGCAACGTTATCCATTTGGTCTCTGACTCTGTTGCAACTACTCAACTTTGACACTATGGTGTGCAAACAGCCATAGACAGTATGTAAGCAAATGGGCATATATTGTGGTATTCCAATAAAACTTTGTTTACAAATATATGTACAGTGCATGGATGGAGTCCCTGCCCATATTAATGAGCACATGTGGTGTGGCCTTCTTTAATCCATCTCTTCGTGCTCCCACCTAACCCTGAATGTTAAATGTGTCTTGTCATACTGCACTGATTACTGAAGCTTTATAGTTAAGTCTTGGACTCAGGTAGTGTGAATCATTAAACTTTGGGGTTATAAACAATTATTTTGGTTATTCTATGTCCTCTGCTTTTTCATATAAATAGTAGGATCATATTTTCAGTTTCTACAAAAGCCTTCTGGGTTTTTGATTGGAATTTCATTGACTCTATCGATCAGTTTGGGGAGAATTGGCATCTTTATAAACATTGATCCTTCTAAACCATGGACACCATATATTTTTTAATTCCTCTCACCAATGTTTTATAGTTTTAACATACAAATCTTGTTAGAGTTAACATACAAATTTTTTAGATTTATTTCTAGTTTATTTTTTGGATGCTATTTTAAATAGTACTTTAAACATTTCAACATGCAATTTTTCAGTGATTGAATATAAAAATACAACTGATATTTGAAGATTGACCTTATATCTTGAGAGCTTGCTAAACTTCTCATTAGATCCAGTGGTCTTTCTTTCTTTCTTTCTTTCTTTTTTTTTTTTTTTTTGTAAATCTTTGGTATTTTCTACATAGACAATCATTCTTCTTAAATTTTTTTTAAAAAGTTTTATTTCTCTTTCCCAATTTTTAAAATTATTTTTCTTCCCTTGTTGCACTGGTTATGATTTCCCATATAATGTTAACAAGGGGTGATCAGAGCATAAAGCATTTCAAAATGTTTTATCTACCATTACATGTTATGTGGAAATGTGGGAGAAAGGCTTTAAGATATAAAATTATGATATACTTATTTTGTAATCATCAGAAAAAAATCAATTAACAATTTTAAAGAGAAAATAATAGATTGTACAAAGTTTTACACCAGCATTTGACAACAGAAATAGGAGGAATGGGAGGATATAGGAGATCACTCTATCCAACTCTCTTATTATACAGACTGTGATACTGATGATCTAAGTTGAAGTGACTGGCAAATTTTAGTATAATAATCAGATCTTGAGACTCTTAGCCACATTCTCTTTCCCTTGAAAGATAATATCTTAAGAAATGATGACATCTCCATAGCCATTGATTTAAGTTTTAATTTTGGGTGTCCAGAGCTCAGTCTCCACACCCTCAACACACCACATAAAAAAACACTGCAGCTTTGCACTTTGAGAAGTGGTCCTTTCTGTCTGCATCCTGCCCGCTGCAGGGGCAGTTTATAGATAAGTATTGATGCTTGGATCCACCACCAAAGATTCTGACTTAATTGGTCTGGGTATAGCCTAGCCATTGGGACTTTTAACAACTCCCCATGTGATTTTATTGTGGTAATATTGTCCTTCCTAAGTGCTCAGAAGCTTTAGGTGGAAACTAGTTATAATCTTAGAATCAGATGTGATTCAGGAGTTTGGGATATTAATATACACCAGGCCCTTCTTTGGACAGCTTAAGTGCTTGGTGTATATCACCCTTGGCCTACTGTCTATATAGACATAAAGAGTTCTTAGAGAGTAATTTCTGCTGCTGGGGAAACGGCCTTTCTGTGCAATCAACTTTCAGTGATCATCCAACATTGATTCCCATCTGGCCTCCACCTGCAGATGTCTGCTTGCCTGTTCTCACTGGCTGGCTTGGCAGAACTGCTCATGCCATCTGTCCTGGGCTGTCTGGACCAAGAGGGTGTGAACAGAGGGCAGACTTTCCAGGGAGACAAAAGTCAGCCATGTACACTAGTCCCCTCCACCAGGAAGCCTACAAAATCCACTGAACCAACCTTAGACACTGGGGACAGACACCAAAAACAATGGGAACTATGAACCTGCAGCCTACGAAAAGGAGACCCCAAACACAGTAAGTTAAGCAAAACGAGAAGACAGAGAAACTCACAGCAGATGAAGGAGCAAGGCAAAATGCCACCAACTTAACAAATGAAGAGGAAATAAGCAGTTTACCTGAAAACGAATTCAGAATAATGACAGTAAAGATGATCCAAAATCTTCAAAATAGAATGGAGAAAATACAAGAAACGTTTAACAAAGACTTAGAAGAACTCAAGAGAAAACAGTGAGGAACAACACAATAAATGCAATTAAAACTTCTCTAGAAAGGATCAATAACAGAATAACTGAGATAGAAGAACGGATAAGTGACCTGGAAGATAAAATAGTGGAAATAAATACTGCAGAGCAGAATAAAGAAAAAAGAATGAAAAGAATTGAGGACAGTCTCAGCATCGTCTAGGACAGCACTAAATGCACCAACATTCGAATTATAGGAGTCCCAGAAGAAGAAGAGAAAAAGAAAGGGACTGAGAAAATATTTGAAGACATTATAGTTGAAAACTTCCCTAATATGGGAAAAGAAAGAGTTAATCAAGTCCAGGAAGCACAGAGAGTCCAATACAAGATAAATCAGAGGAGAAAAAAGTCAAGACACATATTAATCAAACTATTAAAAATTAAATACAAAGAAAAAATATTAAAAGCAGCAAGGGAAATACAACAAATAACACACAATGGAATCCCCATACGGTAAACAGCTGATCTTTCAGCAGAAACCCTGCAAGCCAAAAGGGAGTGGGAAGACATATTTAAAGTGATGAAGGAGAAAAATCTAAAACCAAGATTACTCTACCCAGGAAGGATTTCATTCAGATTTGACAGAGAAATTAAAATCTATACAGACAAGCAAAACCTAAGAGAATTCAACACCATCAAACGAGGTTTACAACAAATGGTAAAGGAAATTCTCTAGTCAGGAAACACAAGAGAAGGAATAGGCCTACAATAACAAAGCCAAAACAATTAAAGAAAATGGTAATAGGAACATAAATATTGATAATTACCTTAAATATAAATGCATTAAATGCTCCAACCAAAAGATATAGACTTGCTGAATGGATAGAAAAACAAGACCACTATATATGCTGTCTAGAAGAGACCCACAGCACACCTAGGGACACATACAGACTGAAAGTGAGGACATGGAAAAAGATATTCCATGTAAATGGAAATCAAAAGAAAGATGGAGCAGCAATTCTCATATCAGACAAAACTGACTTTAAAACAAAGACCATTACAAGAGACAAAGAAGGACACTACATAATGATCAAGGGATCAATCCAAGAGGAAGACATACAAACTGTAAATATTTAAGCACCCAACATAGAAGCACCTCAATACATAAGGAAAATATTAACAGCCATAAAAGGGGAAATCGACAGTAACAAAATCATAGTAGGAGATTTTAACAGCCCACATTCACCAATGGACAGATCATCCAAAATGAAAATAAATAAGGAAACACAGCTTTAAAGGATACATTAAACAAGATGGACTTAATTGATATTTATAAGACATACCATCCCAAAACAACAGAATACCCATTCTTCTCAAGTGCTCATGGATCATTCTCTAGGATAAATCATATCTTGGGTCACAAATCAAACCTTGGTAAATTTAAGAAAATTGAAATTGTATCAAGTATCTTTCTGAACCACAACACTATGAATTACAGGAAAAAAATCTGTAAAAAATGCAAACACATGGAGGCTAAACAATACACTACTTAATAACGAAGTGATCACTGAAGAAATCAAAGAGGAAATTAAATAATACCTAGAAACAAATGAAAATGAAAACAGAATGACCCAAAACCTATGCGATGCAGAAAAAGTAGTTCTAAGAGGGAAGTTTATAGCAATACAATCCTACCTTAAGAAACAAGAAACATCTCAAGGAAACAACCTAAACTTATACCTAAAGCAATTAGAGAAAGAAGAACCAAAAAACCCCAAAGTTAGCAGAAGGAAAGAAATCATAACAATCAGATCAGAAATGAATGAAAAAGAAATGAAGGAAATGATAACAAATATCAATAAAACTAAAAGCTGGTTCTTTGAGAAGATAAACAAAATTGATAAACCATTAGCCAGACTCATCACAAAAATAAGGGAGAAGACTCAAGTTAATAGAATTAGAGACGAAAAAGGAGGAGTACCAACTGACACTGCGGAAATACCAAGGATCATGAGAGATTACTGTAAGCAACTATATGCCAATAAAATGGACAAACTGGAAGAAATGGACAAATTCTTAGAAATGCACAACGTTCTGAGACTGAACCAGGAAGAAATAGAAAATACGAACAGACCAATCACAAGCACTGAAATTGAAACTGTGATTAAAAATCTTCCAACAAATAAAAGCCTGCAACCAGATGGCTTCACAGGTGTATTCTATCAAATATTTAGAGAAGCGCTAACACCTATCCTTCTCAAACTCTTCCAAAATATAGCACAGGGAGGAACACTCCCAAACGCATTCTAGAAGGCCACCATCACTCTGATATCAAAACCAGCCAAAGATGTCACAAAGAAAGAAAACTACAGGCCAATATCACCGATGAACATAGATGCAAAAATCCTCAACAAAATACTAGCAAACAGAATCCAACAGCACATTAAAAGGATCATACACTATGATCAAGTGAGGTTTATCCCAGGAATGCAAGGATTCTTCAATATATGCAAATCAATCAACGTGATACACCATATTAACAAACTGAAGGAGAAAGACCATATGATCATCTCAATTGATGCAGAGAAAGCTTTTGACAAAATTCAACACCCATTTATGATAAAAACCCTGCAGAAAGTAGGCATAGAGGGAACTTTCCTCAACATAATAAAGGCCACATATGACAAACCCACAGCCAACATCATCCTCAATGGTGAAAAATTGAAACTATTTCCACTATGATCAGGAACAAGACAAGGCTGCCCATTCTCAACACTATTACTCAACATACTTTTGGAAGTTTGAGCCACAGCAATCAAAGAAGATAAGGAAATAAAAGGAATCCAAATGGGAAAAGAGGAAGTAAAGCCGTCACTTTTTGCAGGTGACATGATAATATACATAGAGAATCCTAACGATGTTACCAGAAAACTACTAGAGCTAATCAATGAATTTGGTAAAGTAGCAGGATACAAAATTAATGCACAGAAATCTCCTGCATCCCTATTCACTAATGATGAAAAATCTGAAAGAGAAATTAAGGAAACAGTCCCATTTACCACTGCAACAAAAAGAGTAAAATATCTAGGAATATACCTACCTATGGAGACAAAAGACCTGTATGCAGAAAACTATAAGACACTGATGAAAGAAATTAAAGATGATACAAATAGATGGAGAGATATACCATGATCTTGGATTGGAAGAATCAACATTGTGAAAATGATTATACTATGCAAAGCAATCTACAGATTCAATGCAATCCCTCTCAAAGTACCACTGGCATTTTTCACAGAACTAGAACAAAAAAATTCACAATTTGTATGGAAACACAAGACACCGAATAGCCAAAGCAATGTTAAGAATGAAAAACAGAACTGGAGGAATCAGACTCCCTGACTTCAGACTATATTACAAAGCTACAGTAATCAAGAGAGTATAGTTCTGGAACAAAAACGGAAATATAGATCAATGGAAGAGGTTAGAGAGCCCAGAGATAAACCCACCTTATCTTTCATAAAGGAGTCAAGAACATACAGTGGAGAAAAGACAGCCTCTTCAATAAGTGGTGCTGGGAAAAGTGGACAGCTACATGTAAAAGAATGAAATTAGAACACTCCCTAACACCATACACAAAAATAAACTCAAAATGGATTAAAGACCTAAATGTAAGTCCAGACACTATCAAACTCTTAGAGGAAAACTTAGGCAGAACACTCTATGACATAAATCACAGCAAGGTCTTTTTTGATCCACCTTGTAGAGTAATGGAAATAAAAACAAAAATAACCAAATGAGAGCTAATGAAACTTAAAAGCTTTTGCACAGCAAAGGAAACCATAAACAAGATGAAGAGACAACCCTCAGAATGGGAGAAAATATTTGCAAATGAAGCAACTGACAAAGGATTAATCTCCAAAATTACAAGCAGCTCATGCAGTTCAATATCAAAAAAACAACAACCCAATCCAAAAATGGACAGAAGACCTAAATAGACATTTCTCCAAAGAAGATATACTGATCGCCAACAAACACATGAAAGCATGCTCAACATCATTAATCGTTAGAGAAATGTAAATCAAAACTACAATGAGATATCATCTCACACCGGTCAGAATGGCCATCATCAAAAAATCTACAAACAATAAATGCTGGAGAGGGTGTGGAAAAAAGGGAACCCTCCTGCAGTGTTGGTGGGAATGTAAATTGATAAAGCTACTATGGAAAACACTATGGTTGTTCCTTAGAAAACGAAAAATAGAACTACCATACGACCCAGCGATCCCACTACTGGGCATATACTCTGAGAAAATCATAATTCAAAAAGTATCATGTACCAATATGTTCATTGCAGCTCTATTTACAGTAGCCATGACATGGAAGCCACCTAAGTGTCCATCGACAGATGAATGGATAAAGAAGATGTGGCACATATATACAATGGAATGTTACTCAACCATAAAAAGAAACAAAATTGAGTTATTTGTATTGAGGTGGATGGATGTAGAGTCTGTCATACACAGTGAAGTAAGTCAAGTCAGAAAGAGAGAAACAAATTCCATATGCTAACACATATATATGGAATCTAAAAAAAAAAAAGGTCATGAAGAACCTAGGTGCAAGACAGGAATAAAGACACAGACCTACTAGAGAATGGACTTGAGGATATGGGGAGGGGGAAGAGTAAACTGGGACAAAGTGAGAGAGTGGCATGGACATATATACACTACCAAACGTAAAATAGATAGCTAGTGGGAAACAGCCGCATAGCACAGGGAGATCAACTCGGTTCTTTGTGACCACCTAGAAGGATGGGATAGGGATGGTGGAAGGAGGGAGACGCAAGAGGGAAGAGATATGAGGATATATATATATATATATATATATATATATATGTGTGTGTGTGTGTGTGTGTGTGTGTGTGTGTATATATAACTGATTCTTTTTCTATAAAGCAGAAACTAACACACTATGTAAATCAATTATACTGCAATAAAGATGTTAAAAAAAAGCCATGTTGCTGTGGCTCAGAGCAAATATTTTCTAGCTGGCTCTATTTCACAACTTCTCACATCACATTGTGTCTTAAAAGAGGTGTGGAATATATATATGGAGGATATTTATGTACTTATGAAATAAAAAACAATTATATGCAATTATTTGAATTATTTTCCACAGCCAAACAATTGTTATATGCAATTATTACATGTAAACAATTATTTGCCTATAATAAGGACATACAAATCTTATTTAATGAAATAATTATAATATTTTACCTTCATTTCACTAACCAGTTTATTGACTGTAGTAAGAACTACTCCAAGACCAAAGATTTAAAAAGCTTACAAATTAAAACCACTCCTGATGTGGAAAAATCCCTTCTAATCTGAAACATTCCTTCTGATTCTGTTTTTAAGATCTGTAAACACCATATGTTGAGGGGACAGTATTATCGTGTTTTGACTTAAACTGTGGTCTGTTTCTCTTTCTTTCTTTTTCTTTTTTTATTCTCCTGAGACTGACCTAATTGATTCAAAAGACAAAAGACCAAGGACATTACAAGAGAAATAGGAATTGAATACTAACAATTCATCTACATATGGAATTACTTATTTTATCATCAAAAAATGTTCACACAGAGAATGGCCAAAGTGATTCTTTTACCATCTGATTTTTCAGTTAATGTAAAGAGTCCTGTGCTGCATTCCTACCCTGGAAAGACATGCAGTAAAGTAGATAATGGAAAGTTCTCTTACCCTGGCAAAATAGCAGTTACAATTGACCAAAGAACAAATTTTGCTGCTGAGAAGCTTGGGAAAAAATTTACAGACACCCAAATTCACAAGATCATGGATACCTTTTCTCTGGAAATAGGGTCAAATTTTATGGATTATGAGCGTCAATAAGAGTAAAAGTTTTTTAGAAAATTATTTTCTACCTAAATCTAGCTCCACGTCACTTTCTGCACCCCTCCCTCTCTCCTGATTTGATCCACCTCAGTCCCTCCTTACACATATTCAGACTTGCTGTTTCAGGATGTCCTTGGGTGATGAGTGAGAAAGGCTAACATTCATGTAAGATGATCATCATGTTGATAAAACTGAATCTGTGAGTTCATGGGCTTAATATGCCACAAATCAAAGAACTGTATTGTCAAACATATGTATTTTTTAAAGAATAAACATTATTGACAGCAAGCATATGCCTTATGAAACTGATAACATACAATCCAGCATTGTTTCATCTCAGGACTGGTACACCTGGCTGTACCTCAAACCCTATCCACTGACAGACAATAGAGTTCTTAGTTGTAATATTCAATAAGATTCATCCTCCAGTAAAATCACCTTTGTCAAGTGCCGAGACACAGATGACTGCTCACTAGTAGTGGAGGCCACACCTGTTGAGTCCATGAATAAAGATGCAAGTCTAAGACCTCTTAAATTCAGGCCAGGCAAAGGAGAGTCCTTCATGATTCCACTCAGGAAAAAGCATGTGCCTGAAGCCATCTGATTTCACAGATTGCAGGGCAATGCACACCCCATCCTGGAGGTATTGATAGATGGGTCAGGATGAGTCGAGATGCAAGCCTAATGTGCACCCCTCCCCATTTTCCACAGCCAAACAAGTACACCTCCTTTCTCCTGGGAGAAAAACAAATGGGTTTAGAACAGAAGAGAAATAAGGGGAGAATATTTCTCTCCTTTTGCTGTGGGAACTAGATAAGAAAACAATTGAAAGTAAATACTGTTTCTTTGGCCCTGGATGTTTCCAAGTAACATTTTTAGGAACTCTAATAATAACAGCTAATATTTTTGAGCATTTATCATGCATTAAGCACTTCTATAAGCATATGAATTAACTAATGTAATCCGCACAACAATGCTCCTAGTATTTATTATCTCCATATTCCCGAAGAAGAAACTGAGACTAAAAGAGAATTACACAGAAAGTATGTGACGTGTTTATGTTTAAACTTTACACTGAGGTTAGAGTCTGCATTATTAACCATTATTTTATAGGGATGTCTTTGAATAAGCACTTTATGTACATCAGCTTATTAAATCTCAACAATGCTATGAAGTGACTACTGTTGTTTTCCTACTTTACAGATTAAGCTACCGACGTCTGGAGAGGTTAAACAACTTGCTTAAGAAAACACATCTGTACACTTCTGGAGATGAGGTCCAAACCCACACAGGTTGACCAGAGACAGCTCCCTTAACATCCTTGCAATATGCCCAATGTTTCTGATCAACCACAGTCAGCAGAGACTTCATCTCTGTGGTCTTCTGCTTACCTCCTCCCTTTGCCTTCGGCATTGCCATCTCCACCCCTGTCCTAGGATGAGCTCATGTGAACATAATTGACTACACCAGCTCCGGGGTCACTCATTTCGCCATTCCTAAGCTCCAGGTCATGGCAGGCTGCATTTTCAAATCACATAATCATTATACTTTAGGACTGATATTAAAACTGTGGATGGTATTTCTATCTATGTTTGCCCTTGTGACAGAAAATACCTATGCAAAAAGAATGCATTTTCAAACATCAAAATATACTTCAAAATAGAGCTTAAATACTAAGACTTTCAGTCTGACTAGGTACCTTTAGAAAGCAAGCTATCTTTTGTTCAAAATATATTTGATATGAGGAAGCAAGAGTTAGAATATATTTCCCCTGGAGTCTATAAAATTCACATAGCTTGCAATAGAACATCATAAATTTACTTGAGCCCTTTCAGATATTGAAACTAAATATATCAAATATAAAATACATTCACATATCTTTAACCTGCACATGCTTATGGTAGTTGGTCTCTGTGGAATTTCTCTTCTCGTTGTATAATGACTGTAAATTCTTTGAGAGGCAGGGAGAGAAGGAACATTCCTTTCAATATCTCCAAATGATAAAAGATAGACATCTTTTGTTTGATGAGAACTATGGTCAAAATAACCATTTAAAGGATACAGAAAAAGAGAGCACAGAGCAAAGTACAATTGAACAAAACCAGACCCTGAGTCTCTTTGGCAGAGAGAGTCCAGATATAGCACAGATGGATCCCGAAAAAGGTCAGCATCATTAGACTTTTAAAATGAGGAATGCAATCTTTGATAGGAGGTGGGGGAACAAAAGCTTTCTTGGCTGTTGTCCACTTTGGAAGTCTTTATCAAAGAATAAGAGGAGTTTCCTTTTGATAATGGCCTCTTAGATAGAGTTAATCCTTCAATTTTGGATTCCCCCTGTTGTCTCGTGCCAGCTACAAATACTTAAAACAACTCCAAGATTCCTAATGTCTATGTAAGTGCAACTGCAAACACTGAATAAGGTGTGAACATTTCACTACATTATAAAATATTTTTACCAATATTGTCTTGAAAATCCAAATGTGGACTTCAGTGTTTATCTGAATAACGTCAAACAAGAAATTTTGTTTAGAAAATTTTCAGGTTTGTGAAAGTTTCAGGGAGAGGGAAAGGGAATCCCTAATTTCATGGTTTCCAGTGATATGCTGGCAGAGGATAGAAGGGTTCTAGCTTTTGGGATGATAGCAGGAACCATTGCCTGAAAAATCAGAGACACCTGACCCAAGAGGTATCCTGGATTGGTGGAGAGAGTATTAAACAGAGAATCAAAATTATAGATTTTCACTGAGCCTGCCTTAAGTTGCCTATCCTGGATCTCAGCTATTAAACTGGGTAAGCTCTGGGGGCCTCTTTCAAAAGTCTAAGCTATAAATTTACTGTTATTGTTAGTAGCTCTTATTATTATTATTATCATTTTTATTATAACCCACTTTGTACAAAAAGTGTTTGAGGTCATGGCTTGAAAAAACAGACAACTTGCAACTAGATACAATAAGTAGATAAATGGGTCAAAGGAAGAGTAGAATAGTTAAAATAAAGATTAGTGCCCTGCCACTAATATTGATATTAAGGTGGTCTGAAGTACTGGCTAAAGGTAAGACAAGTTTTTATGCAGAAAAAGTTCTTGGTCCACTTGAACTTTTATGCCCATGGGTGACTGAGTTCCCAAAGTCCAATTCTATAGAACACAACTATACCAGTTTATTTTGAAGTATTTTCAAATGAACCATTGCCAAGTGTCTGTGGTAGCTAAAAAGTTTCAGTGAAATACACACAGGTTAACTAATTTAAAACAACTCAGCTTCTTATAAAAATCAGATAAAGATTAGTGAGTAAAACGTAACCCTGGAACATGGAATGATTTGATTCCATGTGTAGAACTGACAGGTACTTGCTAATTAAATATTAGAGGCCACCTGTCAAAAATGATTATTTTGGTCTTAGAATAATTGATTTTGTCTCACTCTTTTTTATGAAAATCACATGGAAACCCAACTACTGTATGTAAATTGGCCTTTGTACTTGTACACAGAGGGCAAGGAGACATCAAAGAAAGATGCAGACCACTCCAGGTTGGTAGGTAGCATGTTTAATAAGCAAGGGAACTTACTTAGGAGGGTGTCTTGGGCGGTTGAGTAGATTCCCGCACATGTGCACCAGAATCTTAAAGTTTATATAGAAGCCTTATCTGGGTTCAGTCACCTATACTGTTCATATGGCCTCAACAACACCTTACTCTCTGAACTGTGTCCTTGGGGCAGCTTCTAGTGTGGGGAAGGCAAGTGGAACACACATCCCAAGGGCGGAAAGGGAGTGAGGAGACTAATTGCCTGGATCCAGTTTGCCGGTCAACCTGATGGTCATGTCCTGTCGATGACCTCCTCCAACAACTACTCTTTTTATCACTATTCTTAGCTACCTAGGATCGTCATTGTCTTTGAGCCAGCATATAACTACAGGTACAATGAAGGAGACATTTGTCTAGTTGATCAGAACAAACCTGATGAGAATTGAAATGACAGATTGTGGTACAAGATCACTCGATTATCCATTTGAAAACAGTGAAATAGAGAAGAATGTTTAGCTCTTTATATTTGGTAGTACATGGCTATAGCTCCTACTTCTTAAGTATTGCCTTCAAATCATTAAGGTGCAAGGCAAAGAGAAGGAGGCCAAAACCCATCACCATTTTACATATCTCAATCTAAAAAAGTGATACAAATGAACTTATTTACGAAACAGAAATAGACTCACAGACTTTGAAAACAACCTTTCCAAAGGGGAAAGGTTGGGGGAGGGATAAACTAGGAGTGTGGGGTTAACATATACACACTACTATATATAAAATAATCAATAAGGACCTACTGTATAGCACTGGGAAATCTACTCAATATTTTGTAATAACCTATATGGGAAAAGAATCTAAAAAAGAATGGCTATGTGTATATGTATAACTGGATCACTTTACAAACTAAACGACATTGTAAATAAACTATAATTCAATATAAAAAATTAAATTAAATTAAAAAAATTTGATATCCAGTCTGTACATTAATAACAATGAATCTAGGTAAATTCATACATGATCGGTTTCTGCCCACAGTCAAACCCTAAGTAGATACCAGCTGAAGAATAGTCAGTCTTCTGCTACACCTCTGAATTTCTCAAAATATGATGGAGTGTGTTACAATCATCAATTGTTGGAAGAGCTCACCTGCTCCTTGTGTGAAATATTGGCCAAAACTTAACAATTTGTGGGAAAAAAAACTGGCATGAAGTTAGAAAAAAGTGTTTAACTAACCAACATGTTCATAATTTGCTGAGGCTATAGGGTTTTCTTTTCTTTTTCTTTAGTTTTATTGAGATATTATTACATATAGCACAGTAAAAGTTTAAGGGGTACAACATAATGACCTGAATTATAAATACTGCAAAATGATTACCACAGTAAGTTTAGTAAACATCCATCTCCTTATATAGTTACAAATTTTTTCCCCTTGTGTTAAGAACTTTTAGGATTTACTCTTAGCAACTTTCAAATATACCATACAGCAGCATTAACTATAGTCATCATGGTGTACTTTACATCCCTAATATTAATTTATCTTACAACTGAAAGTTTGTACCTCTCAACTACCTTCATTCAATTCCTCCTCTCTCCACCCCCGGCCTTTGGTAAGAACAAATATATCTCTTTTTCTATGAGTTTTGTTTGTTTGTTTTTTTAGATTTTATGTATAAGTGAGATCAAACAGTATTTGTCTATCTGTCTGGCTTATTTCATTTAGCATAGTGTCCTCAAGATCCATCCATGTTGTTGCAAATGGCAGGATTTCCTTCTTTTCTTAGGGCCATATATTATCCATATATCCATATCCATATATATATATATATATATATATATATATATATATATATATATATATATATATATATATATATATATATATATATATATATATATATATATATATATATATATATATATATATATATATATATATATATATATATATATATATATATATATATATATATATATATATATATATATATATATATATATATACATACAGTAAGTCCCCTACATATGAATGAGTTCTGAGAGCATGTTTGTAAGTCTAATTTGTTCGTAAGTCAAACAAAGTTAGTGTAGGTACCCAACCAACACAATCGGCTGTATAGTACTGTACTGTAATAGGTTTATAATAATTTTCTCACAAATGATACATGAAAAACAAATAATAAAAAATAAAGAAAACATTTTTAATCTTACAGTACAATATCTTGAGAAGTACAGTAGTACAGTACAAGAGCTGACATACAGGGGCTGGCATCAAGTGAACAAGAAAGAAGAGTTACTGACTGGAGGAGAGAGAGGAGGTGGGAAATGGTAGAGCTGAAGGATTATTAGCAATAGGAGATGGAGGGAAAGGTGCAATTTCACTTATGCCTGACGTTGAAGGCACAGGTTCTAGTTCCTTGCTGGATTCGATTCTATCTACCCTCTTGAAAAAATGATCCAGTGATATCTGGGTAGTAGCTCTGTAAGCTTCACATACTGTTCTACATTTGGGTCCTGTGTCTCAAAAACTAACAGTGCCTCCTCAAATAAAGAAAATCCCCTTGCCATTTCCTGCATCATGAATCTCTTCAGTTCTTCAGTTCTTCTTCCTCTTGTCTCTCTTTGTCCTTTCTCTGGGCCTCCAATTCCATCAGGTCTTCACTAGTAAGCTCCTCGTGTTACGCAGCAAGGAGTTCAATGAAGTCCTCCTCTTGCAGATCTAGCTCCAGCTTCTCTCTGAGGATCAATAAGTTGCAGAAGACCTCTTTGGACTCCTCATCCACCTTCTCAAATCCACAAAAATCATGAACAAATTGCAGGCAAAGGTTCTTCCAAGCCACATTCATGGTGACAGCTGTAACCTCATGCCAAGCAAAGTCAATGTTTTTTATGGCCTCATAGATGTTATAGTCCTTACAAAATTTTTGCAAGGTTGTTCCTGATTTGTCACTCACCTTTACTGCTTGACAAAAAGTGTGACATAAATAATATTTCTTGAAAGTCGCTATAACTCCCTGGCCCATAGGTTGGATGAGCGACATAGTATTTGGTGGCAGATGCACTACTTTGATGTTGGGATGAAAGTTGTCCATGAATGGAGGGTGGCCCAGAGCACTGTTGAGCAGCAAAATAATGTTGAATGAGACTTCCTCCTCCAAGCAATATTTCTCTACCTCCAGGATAAAATGGTGGAAAAACCAGCCTTGGAAAAGGGCCTGTGTAACACAGGCTTTGAGGTTACTCTTCCACACAACAGGAAGAGAGCCCTTGACTATGTTTTTTAAGGGCTCTTGGTTTCTCTGAATAATAAACTAAGAGAGGCTTCAGCTTCATATCACTGGAAGCATTGCCACCAAACAATACAGTTAGCCTATCCTTTGCTACGTTATAGCCTGACATCAACTTTTCCTCCTTAGTGATGTAACTTCGGTCTGGCATCCTCTTCCAGTACAGTCCTGTCTCATCTACATTAAAAACTTGCTTGGGTAAATACACGCCTTCACCAAGAATTTATCGAAGGGTTTCAGGAAATTTCCGGGCAGCTACCATATCTGCACTTGCTGCCTCGCCACTTACTTTTACGTTGTGAAGGTTGGCTCTAGCCTTGAACTGATGAAATCAGCCATGGCTGACATTAAAAGATGTTCCCTCTGATTCTTCTTCATGTTTCTTCTTCAAGTCTTCATAAAGGCTTTTAACTTTCTCTTGAAACAGCATTAAGCTAAGCAAGACTCGACACTGATGCTGATCCTGCATCCACACACTGAGAAGTTTCTCCATCTCCTCCCTCACTTTTCCACATTATTGTTGACATCATCGGCACAGCAGACTTCACATGTTCCATGATCTTGCCTTTGTTTAGAATCCTGCTGATGGTTGAACGATTCATGTTATAAGAATGAGCAATGTCTACCAACTTTTGCCTTTCTCTACTCTCTCAATTATTTTCACTTTTGTTCCCATCATTATCTCTTGGTGCTTCTTAGCAGTACCAGCTATATCACTGTTGCTTTTACACTTGCTTCTGGATACCCTGGGCTTGAAATAAAGAGACTGTACTACCGTACTGTATGCAGTACTGTAAAGTACAAAAAGCACAACCACTTGTAGAGGATACACACACGTGACAATGTACACCAGACACATACATGAACTAACTTACGTGATTGGACATGTGAATGCACGTTTACATATTTGAAAGTTCGCAACCTGAAATATGTAGAAGACACTGTATACGTTATATATATATATATATATATGTATATGTATATATATATATATATATACATATATATATATACACATACACACACACACACATCACATTCTCTTTATCCATTCATCTACTGATGGACACGTAGGTTGTTCCCATGTCATGGCTATTGTGAATAATGCTGCAATGAACATGGGGGTGCAGATATCTTTTTGACATAATTTAATTTTTTTCAGATATATACCCTGAAGTGGAATTGCTGGATAGATTTTCTTTCTTTTAGAAAACTGATAATTTCTACTTTGGGCCCTTTCAGTGTAAAATTGGGGGTCATACTCATAGAGTTAACAACAGAAAATGAGGAGTCAATGATCAGGACTCACAAAAAAGAATTAGTATAATAAAATTCCAGTGGTAAAAAGACAGAGATTCTATAAAACTCTGCCGTTACTTTTCTGTTAAAAAACAGCCTCTGTAAATGCCAACCAAGATTGGTACTTCTATAATTGTATTTATTGTTTGCCAAATTCATGACAAGAGAAAATATATCATCAAATCTGACCTCATTCTTTTCTAATTGCCAAAATCATGTCTTACTATCAGGATTATTACATTTAAATTTTATAAGGGCTGTAAAGAGCCTAGTACAGTTTAAATGACACAAGCACCTATGTGGCTATTTCCAAATTCTGTCTCCCCCGTTACCCCTCCAACCTGGTCAAGAGTTAGTTTAGCTCCTTGGTGGTCTTCTTCAAACAAAGGACTAAGAGAGTGAGCCCCATGACTAAAAACACGCATAGTACATGCACCAGTTTTAGTTTTATATACTGAGTGATATAGACTGAATATTTGTGTTTCTCCCCTCCTCCCCACCAAATTTATATGTTGAAACCTAATCCACAGTGCAATGGTATTAGAGGGTGAGGCATTTGGGAGATGATTAGGTCATGAGGGTGGAGCCCACATGAATGAGATTAGTGCCATTTAAAAGAGACCTCAGAGAACTCCCTTGCCTCTTCTGCCATGTGAGGACACAGCAAAAAGCCATCTATGAACCAGGAAATGGACTCTCATCAGACACTGAATCTACCAGCCCCTCAATCTTGGAATTTTTCAGCCCACAAAACGGACATGAATTGCTGTTGTTTATAAGTAACCTAGTTTATGGTATTCTGTTATAGCAGCCTGAATGGACTAAGACACTGAGACATCAATGATGGAAGTTTAAAAAAGTTCCTAGGCTTAAAAGGTCACTAATGGATATTGAAAAAAAAATTTATTCTATTTTTCTAAAAAATTGAAGACTTACCATTCCAGTCTTATGAACAAAACAGTATGGTATAACTTTCTCAAGGATTAGGGAAGGGGCTGCTATTGTGTTCTACTTGGTCTCAAAAACCTTACTAAATGTGTTGGTAAGCAAAGAGGATAAACATAATACAGCCTGTAACGTTGGCCCACCAGGAAGTGATGCAAAGATAGGTACACCCAGAGTTATTTTATGTTTTACCATTTAGAATATTTGCATAGGATATTTCACATATATTATCACATTTAATTATCATTTCATAAGCTTATTTTACAGATGAGGAAACTGAGGATAGGAGAATAGGAATAATATTTACCATATTTAGTACATATGAGTCTTGTCTGATATAGTCTCCTCAAAATAAGAAAGCATTTCTTAATAATTATTTCATTAAAAGTTAATGTTAAAGCTGTTGCTGTCTTAGTAGTTTATGGTTTGTAACAATCTTCAAGTAATAAATTTAAACAAGGTAGATTGGATTATAGACATTTAAAGAAAAAGTAAGTTAAACTACATATGTTTTCTCTTTTCAGTAGTGACAATTAATATTGATATTTGGTTGGTTGAAATGATTACCTACTTCTAAGATATAACGGTAATAATTTTACCAAAAATTCCAAGTACAATGTACCAAGAACTAGTTTCTTTTTTGTTAATTAACTTTTATTGGAATATAGTTCCTTTACAATGTTGTGTTACTTTCTACTGTACAGCAAAGTGAATCAGCTATATGTACACATATATCCCCTCTTTTTGGATTTCCTTCCCATTTAGGTCACCACAGAGCATTGAGTAGATTTCCCTGAGCTATACATACGTTCTCATTTGTTATCTATTTCATACTTGGTATTGGTAGTGTATATAAGTCAATCCCAATTTTCCAATTCATCCCACTCACCCCCTTTTCCCCTTTGGTATCCATATGTCTGATGTCTACATCTGTGTCTCTACTTCTGCTTTGCAAAAAGATCATCTATACAATTTTTCTAGATTCCACATATATGCGTTAATATATGATATTTGTTTTTCTCTTTCTGACTTACTTCACTCTGTATGACACCCTCTAGGTCCATCCACATCTCTACATGACCCAATTTTGTTCCTTTTTATGGCTGAGTATATTCCACTGTATATATGTATCACATCTTCTTTATCCATTCATCTGTGAATGGACATTTAGGTTGCTTCCATGTCCTGGATATTGTAAATAGTGCTGCTATATACTCCAAATGCAACTGTTTTTCTCTGGGTATATGCCCAGTAGCAGGATTGCTGGGTCATATGATCATTGTATTTTTAGTTTTTTAAGGAAATTCCATACTGTTTTCCATAGTGGCTATATCAATTTACATTCCCACCAACAGTGCAAGAGGGTTCACTTTTCTCCACACCGTCTCCATCACTTACTATTTGTAGATTTCTTTTTGATGATGGCCATTCTGACCAGTGTGTGGTGATACCTCATTGTAGTTTTGATTAGCATTTCTCTAGTAATTAGTGATGTTGAGCATCTTTTAATGTGTTTGTTGGCCATCTGTATGTTTTCTTTTGAGAAATGTCTGTTTAGGTCTTCTGCCCATTTTTTGACTGAGTTGTTTGTTTTTTTGATATTGAGCTGCATGAGTTGTTTGTATATTTTGGAAATTAAGCCTTTGTCAGTTGCTTCATTTGCAAATATTTGCTCCCATTCTGAGGATTGCTTTTCGTGTTGTTTATTGTTTCCTTTGCTGTGCAAAAGCTTTGAAGTTTCATTAGGTCCCATTTGTTTATTTATTTTTGTTTTTATTTCCATTACTCTAGAAGGTGGGTCAAAAAAGATGTTGCTGTGATATATGTCAAAGGGTGTTCTGCCTATGTTTTTCTCCAAGAATTTTATAGTGTCTGGCCTTACATTTAGGTTTTTAATCCATTTTGAATTTATTTTTGTGTATGGTGTTAGGGAGTATTCTAATTTCATTCTTTTACATGTAGCTGTCCAGTTTTCCCAGCACCACTTATTGAAGAGACTGTCTTTTCTCCATTGTATATCCTTGCCTCCTTTGTCATAGATTAGTTGACCACAGGTGCGTGAGTTTATCTCTGGGCTTCCTATCCTGTTCCATTGATCTATATTTCTGTTTTTGTGCCAGCATCATATTGTCTTGATTACTGTAGCTTTGTAGTATAGTCTGAAGTCAGGAGTCTGATTCCTCCAGCTCCTTTTTTTTCCCCTCAAGACCTCTTTGGCTATTCAGTGTCTTTTTTGTCTCCATACAAATTTTAAAATTTTTTGTTCTACTTCTATAAAAAATGTCATTGGTAATTTCATAGGGATTACATTAGGTAGTAGATTGTAGATTGCTTTAGGTAATATAGTCATTTCAAAATATTGATTCTTCCAATCCAAGAACACGGTATATCTCTCTATCTGTTTGTGTTGTCTTTGATTTCTTTCATCAGTATGTTATAGTTTTCTACATACAGTCTTTTGCCTCCTTAGGTAGGTTTTATTCCTAGGTATTTTATTCTTCTCGTTGCAACCAAGAACTGGTTTCATATTTCCTATGATACATCTTGATCTCTTATTTCATAATCAGTATTTTCCTTGAACTTGCTCCCAATGCAATTATTACATGAGTTTTCAATGAGTTGATTTTCATCAAAATCTGGTGTCTCAGAGAAAATTGCTTTGGATTAAAAATGTTGGTGTAGGGCTTACCTGGTGGTACAGTGATTAAGAGTCTTCCTGCCAATGCAGGGGACATGGGTTCGAGCTCTGGGACAGGAAGATCCCACATGCCACGGAGCAAGTAAGCCTGTGCACCACAACTAGTAAACCTATGCTCTAGAGCCCGCAAGCCACAACTACTGAAGCCCACGTGCCTAGAGCCTGTGCTCTGCAACAAGAGAAGCCACCAGAATGAGAAGCCTGTGTGCCACAACAAAGAGTAGTCCTTGCTCACTGCAACTAGAGAAAGCCTACGTGCAGCAATGAAGACTCAATGCAGCTGGAAAGAAAGAAAGAAAGAAAGAAAGAAAGAAAGAAAGAAAGAAAGAAAGAAAGAAAGAAAGAAAGAAAGAAAGAAAGAAAGAAAGAAAAAGGAAAATTAACAACAACAACAAAAAAGAAAAATGTTGGTGCAGATCAACTGTTTGCCTTTCAGCAACTGTTTGGCAAAGCTCTCACATTCTGATTCTCCTCAGAGCAGTCTCAAGAGGGGACTATGTCTTGCACAAGTTGTGTCCTTAGGGATATGAAGGCCTGACTCAACAGGCCAAAACCTGAGAGCTGATGTCTTTAAAGTATTTGTCAGAATACCCTTCAAGAAAAGAAAAATAAAACAGATAAAAATCTCTAATACATCTGAAAATGATATACTCTATTGTACTTTCCATTTGGTGAGTGAAAGAACAAATTACATTATTGATTAACGTATTTCATAGATGGATTTTTATCTGTTCAGTACTTCTAGAGAAGGTTACTAATATACAGTTCTGTATCAAAAAGTTGGAATCAGCAGAAATTGCACTTGTCAATTGATCACAGATGTCACTTTTTAGGATATCTTTGTAGGAAACATGGATTTCATGTACCTTTCTCTGAAGAGCACTCAGCCTTTGCCAACTAACAGAATGAACCAAGAGAGGTATATTTGGTAATGTCATAATCTTTCTCCACTAAAAAAGTTGCCATCACTTCTACAGCTCTAGAAATCTAAAATCACAAAGTACCAATCTACAAACAAAGTCTTTTCAAGACTTCTCAGTGCTTTACTCACAGGTACAAGTACACATGCTTTGTTTTGTTGTGTTTCTAGAGACATCCGGTCCCTCAGGCCCTCTCCTTTCTCCCTTTCTTCCCACTTCATTCTCTAGTGGCCTTGATGGTTCAGTCATTCTACCACTTTTCCCGTTTCATGACCAGCACACTAGATCCCCTACATTTTTCCCTCAGATGCCCTGTAAACTCTAAATTATGGATCAGTCCATACATATGCCAAATTTTTAAATTCTGGAGCTGCTTTTTCATAAATTTCTCCTCTGCTTGGATAGTCTTTATAAAGTATTTTCATCCATAAAACTATGGTATTTCATACTCAGCTCAGATGCTCCCTTATTCTGAATCCTGACTTCTTCTTCTTCACTTACTCTGCAGTTCATAAATCTCCTGTGTGCTTCCTTAGTACCAAAGCACACTATCACCCTGTATCAACAGTATTTCTCTGTTTTACCTGCCTGTGGATTATGTGATTTTTTTAGGCAAAGGGCAATGTCCAATCCATTTTATATCCTCAGAATCTACCCAGTAGTATGCCACATTCTCAGAAGTGTTTATTGAACAAATAAATGAAGAACTTATTAAGAGTTTGAGAACATGACGAGATAAATGCTCTCATGTATGTCTTTCTCTGGGGAAAAGGCAAAGATTGCAAATAAGAACAGAATATGACGATCTAGTTAAGAGTAGTAGCTAACTATTAAGAATGCAAAAACACTCTAATGTAACATTCAAGAATATGGATTTTGGAGCCAGGGTTCAAATCCTAGCTCTCTCTGGTCTTTGAAGAGGTTTATTTTCTCTTCCTTCAGCAAAAGAAAAAACTATTTTTAAATACTTACTATGAAAAAGTGCCCAGCAAAATTCAAACCTGTTAACGTATCTTGATTAATTTATTCATATATCAAATTTATGACTTTTTTGAGACATATGATGAGTACATGAAACCTCTAGTCTCTAAAGAAATGAACCCTCAGGTATTTGGGACACAGGTATTATAAATTAAATGATCTTCATTGCTGCTAATCAGAATCAATACAAATCTGACGAGTTAGCCACTTGCACCAGTCAGTTGTGGCCACATCAATTTGTAAACCTGAGTCAGGGAAGGATATTTCACAAGTGGCTTAGCAAGAGGCCTGGTGCTCTCAAATCAAGCAAGATGGCTAGTGTCTTCCTGAAAAATATTACTGTATTGCAACTGATAGAAAGATTGTCTTCACAATCTGAGGCAAATTGCAAAATAACTAAAATATGATCTTCATGAAATACAGAAAATAATAAACAGAAAATTTTGTGTGCCTTTTGAGAACTGCCCAAGATAAAGCATCCTGAGACTAATAAACACTGTGTGTGATAGTAACATGGTTACTAGTGTAGGCATTATTAAACGGGAAGTAGTGTGTACAGCTATCTAATGTGAATATATTCTTGCTTGCTCCTGTGCATATTTTTCACTTCAAATTAAAAAAATGTACTGCAGTCTTTGTATAGTATTGCTTTGTAGTTTTATAGATCTATTTTCATATCCTGACTTTCTGGGTAACTTTGGACTGGATTATTGAATCTCTCAGATACTCAGTTTCTTCATCTGGAAAGCAGAGATAAAACACCTTCCTCAGCATAGTTATGGAAAGTTAATTAGCAATACATCAAAAGCACTTTCTGCAGTGACTGACATTTGTGTAATTCCCAGAAATGTCTTCAGCCATGGGTGACTCTTTTCTTGGTCTGACATCAGGCAAATAAACAAACATATGTGTGTTCATGTGACATAATTTAAATAAACAATTGTGTCTATGTGACATCATACCAATAAATAAGACTTTGTTTAGAAATGGCACCATTGACAATTATTCTTGATTGATTTGTATAAACAAAATTGTTTGGTGAAATAAATCATTTAATTATGGGTCCATACTATTCTTTAGGCACTAGGACCCCCAGTATTATAGACATGATGGGAACTCAATAAAATATAAACTCTCCTTGATTTATTGCTCAGTCAGCCTCTGGATCACTAGTCAAGGAAATAAAAATATTAGTTTGTACCCTCATGCTCAGAATTTCCACCCTGTGTCTTTCATGGAAAACCAGACTTTTATGAATGTTGAAAAAAAATTGTTTAAATGAGACAAGGTACAATTTATCCTTCATTGGAAATCTATTGATTGTCACTAAGCCTGGGCCTTTTACATCCTAACCAGGCAGATAATGAATTAAATATAGAAAATAGTCATTAAGAGACTTCATAGAACACTAAGAGAACAAGTTCTGGAGTAAGTTTGTAAGGAGTCAGCTTCTCTATTTCCTTCTCTTAGTTAGTTCCGTGATCTTGAGCAAGATATTTCATCTTACTGTGAAATGGGGATGGTAACAGCTATAGCCTCATCAGAGAAGAAGAATGGTGCCAAGAAGAGGGATGAGAGTGTCAGATGGTGAGGGGTAGTAAGAGAATTTTAAATAATGTGGTTAAGGAAGGCCTTACCGAGGAAGTGATTAAGAGCAGAAAGGGGATGGAGGGTGAAGAGGAGGTGTCTCAGGAAAGAGGGTACCAGACAAAAGGATCATAGAAGGTTAAAGGGCCCTGAGGAAAGAGCATGCCCTGTAAGACAGAGAAGCATAGTGAGCAGTGTGAGATGAATTCACATAGAGTGTGGAAGAAAAGTGTGTGAGGCCATTATAGTGACTTTGAGCAAGGAAGTCATTGGACCGTGCTATGGGTTGAATTGTGTCCCCCACCAGTTGAAGTCCTACCCACCAGTAGGAATGTGAATATGATCTTATTTGAAAACAGTATCCTTGCAGATGTAATCAAATGAGGTCATACTGGATTAAGGTGTGCCTTAATTCAATGACTGATGTCCTTATAAGAAGAGGGAAATTTGGACACAAATACATAGAGAGGGAAACACCATGTGAAGATAGGAGCAGAGATTGGAGCAAAGTATCAACAAGTCAAGGAATGCCAAGGATTGCCAGCAACCACCAGAAACTAGGAAGAGGTAAGGAAGGATCCTCTCTTAGAGCTTTCAGAGAGAGCCTGACCCTGCTGACACATTGATTTTGGACTTCTAGCTTCCAGAACTGTGGGACAATAAATTTCTCTGGTTTCAATTTCTTTTTTTGTTCTGATGATCAGTGATCATTTGGATTTCACCATCTGTTTGCAGTCAGATGGTGGCTGGGCTGAAGTCATATGAAAGCTCGACTGGGCTGGACATCCCAGATGGCTTCTTCACTTGTACGGGCTGGAACAGCTCAGGCTGTTCAGCCTCTCTCCCACCATGTGGCCTCCCACATGGCTATCTTAGCTTCCTCAGAGCATGGAAATCTTAGGGTAGTCACTCTTCTCACATGGCAAGTGTCTTCCATTAAAAAATATGTTCCAAAGAGACCCTAGTAGAAGCTGCAAGACTTTTTAAGTACTGGCCTCAGATGTCATGCAGTGTCACCTTTACTGTGTTCTATTGGTCAGTCAAAGGGTGAACCTGATGAGTCATAGGGTCAGCCTGGACTCAAGGGGAGGGGACCATGCATAGATTTGCATACCAGGAGGTGTGGTTCATCAGTGTAACCATCATCAGAGACTAGCTATCACAGTGGTATCCTCACTAAGAGTTACTGAAACAGTCAACTTCTCTTCTTTCCTCCTCAGTTTTATCCAAGTAAAATACATACATATTTCAGATTAGACACGATTAAGTTCTTGTGCTTTCATAAATCTAGGAATACCTCTAGATAATGGAAATGTGGAATCCTAGAGCTAGAATCTTAAAAGCCTATAGAGCTAGAATCCTAGAACTCACATAGATCAATCCTATACTTTTTAGGCAATTTAGAAGAAACCTTTCATGGAAGGTGTGGAAATAAGGGAACCCTCCTACACAGTTGATGGGAATGTAAATTGGTACTGCTACAGTGGATAACAGTAAGGAGGTTCCTTAAAAAACTAAACATAGAGCTACCATATGATTCAGCAAATCCACTCCTGGGCACATATCCAGAGAAAACCATAATTTGAACAGACAGATGCACCTCAATATTCATTGCAGCACTATTTACAATAGCCAGGACACAGAAGCAACCTAAATGTCTATCAACAGATAAATGGATAAAGAAGATGTGGTACATATGTACAATGGAATATTTCTCAACTATCAAAAAGAATAAAATAATGCCATTTTCAGCAACATGGATGGACCTAGAGATTGTCACACTGAGTGAAGTAAGTCAGACAGAAAAAGACAAATACCATATTGCTTATATATGTAATCTAAAATAATGGTACAAATGAACTTATTTACAAAACAGAAATAGAGTCACAGGTGTAGAAAACAAACTTATGGTTACCAAGGGGAGAAGAGGGGTAAGGATAAATTGGGAGATTAGGATCGACACATACACATTACTATATATAAAATGGATAACTAATAGTACCTGCTGTATAGCACAGGGAATTCAACTCAATACTCTGTAATGACCTATATGGGAAAATAATCTAAAAAAGAGTGTGTATATATTTATATGTATAACTGATTCACTTTGCTGTACACCTGAAACTAACACAACATTGTAAATCAACACGAACCCATGTCCCCTGCATCAGCAGGTGGACTCTCAACCACTGCGCCACCAGAGAAACCCTGTTGGAAGATTTTTAATCGCAGTTTCAATTTCATTACTTGTGATTGGTCTGTTCATATTTTCTATTTCTTCCTGGTTCAGTCTTGGAAGATTATACCTTTCTAAGAATTCGTCCATTTCTTCTGGGCTGTCCATTTTATTGGAATAGAGTTCCTTTTAGTAGTACTCTAACAAAAATTTTAAAAAAAGAAGAAACCTTTTATGGAATAATGACATTGAAGTAAATTGAGTGCTTTTTTCCTACTGACTTTATTGTAAAACTGCAGAGTAATTTAATTGGAAAATACTTTCCATAAAAGTGAAGAAATCATAATAGAGAATATGGAATCATAAGACACACATACATACATATACATATCATATTATATATGTGTATATTATAACTTCTTACAGAACACTTAACAATAACATCAAATTGTAACACTTAAGAACTAATCTAGACCTCCAAATAAACCTCACTCATTTTGCTTATTGTAGCAATCTTTTAGACTTAGAAAAGTGACTGTTTTTCAACAGTTCTAAACAAACTTAAACCTAACTTTACATTTTAGTTTGTCATTTTAACTTTTGTAAAACATTTCTTATAATTTGAGCCTACTAGTATCTTTCTGGATGGCTTTACTTAGTATAACCTTGTTGTTAATAATAGAATTCTAGGATAGAAAGAAATAATACTACCAAAAGCAAGGAACCAAAATGTCAACATCTGGATTAACAATGGTGATCCCATTTGCCAGTTGACTAAAAAACACAACATAATGGCTGCTGAGATACTACACTGCCTGGGAAGAGTAAAGTACACCCCAAATACAAAATCAGTAGTTTATTATTTTGAAGATTCTTTTATCAAATTAAATATATATATTACAGATTATTTACTGTAATGATTCACTAAGTACATCATTTTACTTATGATGTACAGTGATGACATGTCTTCACTGTCAGGATTTTAAAGTGCTATCGGCCAAGGTGTTAATGGCTTTCATATTGTAGCTGATTGCTATGTTTTAGGTAAGCATATAGGGTAGAGAGTACCACGAGTAGATCAGCAGACTCTACTTGTTCCTATCTTTTTTTTTTTTTTTTTTTTTTTTTGCTGTACGCGGGCCTCTCACTGCTGTGGCCTCTCCCGTTGCGGAGCACAGGCTCCGGACACACAGGCTCCGCGGCCATGGCTCGCGGGCCCAGCCGCTGCGCGGCATGTGGGATCTTCCGGGATAGGGGCACGAACCCGTGTCCCCTGCATCGGCAGGCGGACTCTCAACCACTGCGCCACCAGGGAAGCCCATACTTGTTCCTATCTTTATCCACTATTCCTTTTTTATTCTTCTGAATTTTATTTTATTTATTTTTTCATACAGCAGGTTCTTATTAGTTATCTGTTTTATACGTATTATTATATACATGTGAGTCCCAAACTTCCAATTCATCACACCACCTCCATCCCCCACCACTTTCCCCCCTTGGTGTGCATATGTTTGTTCCGTACATCTGTGTCTCAATTTCTTCCCTGGAAACCAGTTCATCTGTACCATTTTTCAGGTTCCACATATATGCATTAATATACGATATTTGTTTTTGCCTTTCTGACTTACTTCACTCTGTATGACAGTCTCTAGATCCATCCACGTCCCTAAAAAAGATCCAATTTCGTTCCTTTTTATGGCTGAGTAATATTCCATTGTATATATATATACCACATCTTCTTTTTTGATTCATCTGTTGATGGGCATTTAGGTTGTTTCCATGTCCTGGCTATTGTAAATAGTGCTGCAATGAACATTGGGGTGCATGCGTCTTTTTGAATTATGGTTTTCTCTAAGTATATGCCCAGCAATGGGATTGCTGGGTAATATAGTAAATCTATTTTTATTTTTTTAAAGAACCTCCATGCTGTTCTCCATAGGGAGAATTTACATTCCCACCAACAGTGCAAGAGTGTTCCCTTTTCTCCACACCTTTTCCAGCATTTGTTGTTTGTAGATTTTCTGATGATGCCAATTCTAACTGGTGTGAGGTGATACCTCATTGTAGTTTTGATTTCCATTTCTCTAATAATTAGTGATGTTGAGCAGTTTTCATGTGATTCTTGGGCATCTGTATGTCTTCTTTGGAGAAATGCCTATTTAGGTCTTCTGCTCATTTTTGGATTGGATTGTTTGTTTTATTAATATTGAGCTTCATGAGCTATTTATATATTTTGGAGGTTAATCCTTTGTCCATTGATTCTTTGGAAAATATTTCCTCCCATTCTGAGGATTGCCTTTTCATCTTGTTTGTACTTACCTTTGCTTTGCAAAAGCTTTGAAGTTTCATTAGGTCCCATTTGTTTATTTTTATTTTTATTTCCATTACTCTAGGAGGTGGATCAAAAAAGATCTTGCTGTGATTTACATAAAGAGTATTCTTCCTATGTTTTCCTCTAAGAGTTTTATAGGGTCTGGGCTTACATTTAGGCCTCTGATCCATTTTGAGTTTATTTTTGTGTATGCAGTGTTCTAATTTCATTCTTTTACCTGTAGCTGTCCAGTTTTCCCAGAACTACTTATTGAAGAGACTGTCATTTCTCTATTGTATATCCTTGCCTCCTTTATCATAGATTAGTTGACCATAGGTCCATGGGTTTATCTCTGGGCTTCCTATGCTGTTCCACTGGTCTATATTTCTGTTTTTGTGTCAGTACCATATTGTCTTGATTACTATAGCTTTGTAGTATAATCTGAAGTTAGGGAGTCTGATTCTTCCAGCTCCGTTTTTTTCCCTCAAGACCTCTTTGGCTATTCGGGATTTTTTTTTGTTTCTCTACAAATTTTAAGATTTTTTTCTTCTAGTTCTGTAAAAGATGCCAATGGTAATTTCATAGGGATTACATTGAATATTTAGATAGATTTAGGTAGCATAGTCATTTCACAATATTGATTCTTCCAATCCAAGAACATGGTATACCTCTCCATCTGTTTGTATCATCTTTGATTTCTTTCATCAGTGTCTTATAGTTTTCAGTATACAGGTCTTTTTTTCCACATAGATAGGTATATTCCTAAATATTCTATCCTTTTGTTGCAGTGGTAAATGGGAGTGTTTTCTTAATTACTCTTTAAGATTTTTCATCATTAGTGTATAGGAATGCCAGAGATTTCTGTGCATTAATTTTGTATCCTGCAACTTTACCAAATTCATTGATTAGCTCTAGAGTTTTCTAGTGGCATCTTTAGGATTCTCTATGTATAGTATCTTGTCATTTGAAAATAATGCCAGTTTTACTTCTCCTTTTCCAATGTGTATTCCTTTTATTTCTTTTTCTTCTCCAACTGCTGTGGCTAGGACTTCCAAAACTGGGTTGAATAATAGTGATGAGAGTGGTTATCCTTGCCTTGTTCCTGATCGTAGGGGAAAGGCTTTCAGTTTTTCACCATTGAGAATGACGTTTGCTGTGAGTTTGTCATATATGGCCTTTATTATGTTGAGGTAGGTTCCCCCTATGCCCACTTTCTGGAGAGTTTTTATCATAAATCAGTGTTGAATTTTGTCAAAAGCTTTTTCTGCATCTATTGAGATGATCATATGTTTTTTATTCTTCAGTTTGTTAATATGGTGTATCACATTGATTTGTGTATATTGAAGAATCCTTGCATCCCTGGGATAAATCCCACTTGATCATGGTGTGTGATCCTTTTAATGTGTTGTTGGATCTGTTTGCTAGTATTTTGTTGAAGATTTTGCATCTATATTCATCAGTGATATTGGTCTCTAATTTTCTTTTTTTGGAGTATCTTTGTCTGCTTTTGGTATCAGGTTGATGGTGCCCTCATAAAATGAGCTTGTGAGTGTTCATTCCTCTGCAATTTTTTGGAAGAGTTGGAGAAGGATGGGTGTTAGCTCTTCTCTAAATGTTTGATAGAATTCACCTGTGAAGCCATCTGGTCCTGGAGTTTTGTTTGTTGGAAGATTTTTTTTTTTTTTTATGTTACACGGGCCTCTCACTGTTGTGACCTCTCCCATTGTGGAGCACAGGCTCCAGATGTGCAGGCTTAGTGGCCATGGCTCACGGACCCAGCCACTCCATTGCATGTGGGATCCTCCTGGACCGGGGCACAAACCCGTGTCCCCTGCATCAGCAGGCGGACTCTCAACCGTTACGCCACCAGGGAAGCCCTGTTGGAAGATTTTAAATTGCAGTTTCAATTTCATTACTTGTGATTGGTCTGTTCACATTTTCTATTTCTTCCTGGTTCAGTCCTGGAAGATTATATCTTTGTAAGAATTTGTCCATTTCTTCTCGGTTGTCCATTTTATTGGTATAGGGTTCCTTTTAGTAGTCTCTTAGGATGCTTTGCATATCTGCAGTGTCTGTTATTACCTCTCCGTTTTCATTTCTAATTTTATTGATTTGAGTCCTCTCCCTCTATTTCTTCATGAGTCTGGCTAATAGTTTATCAATACTGTTTTTCTTCTTAAGGAACCAGCTTTAGTTTTGTTGATATTTTCTATGGTTTCTTTGTTTCTATTTCATTTATTTCTGCTCTGATCATTATGATTTCTTTTCTTCTTCTAAATTTGGGTTCTGTTTGTTCTTCTTTCTCTAGTTCCTTTAGAAGTATTGTTAGATTGTTTATTTGAGATTTTTCTTGTTTCTTGAGATAGGATTATATTGCTATAAACTTCCCTCTTAGAACTGCTTTTGCTGCATCCCATAGGTTTTGGATCATCGTGTTTTCATTGTCATTTGTCTCTAGGCATTTTTTGATTTCCTCAGTGATCTCTTGGTTATTTATTAAGGCATTGTTTAGCCTCCATTTGTTTTTATGTTTTACATTTTTTTCCCTGTTATTGATTTCTACTCTCATAGCATTGTGGTCAGAAAAGATGCTTGGTATGATTACAATTTTCTTAAATTTACTGAGGCTTGATTTGTGAACCAATATGTGATCTGTCTTAGAGAATGTTCCATGCGCACTTGAGAAGAAATTGTAATCTGCTGTTTTTGGATGGAATGCCCTATAAATATCAATTAAATCTATGTGGTGTATTGTGTCATTTAAAGCTTCTGTTTCCTTATTTATTTTCATTTAGGATGATCTGCCAATTGGTGTAAGTTTGGTGTTAAAGTCCCCCACTATTATTATGTTACTGTTGATTTCCTCTTTTAGAGCTGTTAGCAGTTGCCTTATGTATTGAGGTGCTCCGATGTTGAGTGCATATATATTTATAATTGTTATATGTTCTTCTTGGATTGATCCCTTGATCGTTATGTAGTGTCCTTCCTTGTCTCTTGTAAGCTTCTTTATTTTAAAGTCTATTTTATCTGATATGAGTATTGCTACTCCAGTGTTCTTTTGATTTCCATTTGAATGGAATATCTTTTTCCATCCCCTCACCTTCAGTCTGTATGTGTCCCTAGGTCTGAAGTGAGTCTCTAGTAGACAGCATATATATGGGTCTTGGTTTTGTATTCATTCAGTGAGCCTGTGTCTTTTGGTTAGAGCATTTAATCCATTTACATTTAAGGTAATTATTGATATGTATTTTCCTATTACCATTTTCTTAATTTTTTTTGTAGGTCCTTTTCTTCTCTTGTGTTTCCCACTTAGAGAAATTCCTTAAGCATTTGTTGTAGAGTTGGTTTAGTGGTACTGAATTTTCTTAGTTTTCGATTTCTCCTTCAAATCTGAATGAGATCCTTGCCAGGTAGAGTAATCTTGCTTGTAGTTTCTTCCCTTTCATCACTTTAAATATGTCATGCCACTCCCTTCTGGCTTGTAGAGTTTCTGTTGAGAAATCAGCTGTTAACCTTATGGGAGTTCCCTTGTATGCTATTTGTCATGTTTCTCTTGCTGCTTTCAATAATTTTTCTTTGTCTTTAATTTTTGCCAATTTGATTACTATGTGTGTCAGTGTGTTTCTCCTTGGTTTTATCCTGTATGGGACTCTGCACTTCCTGGACTTGGGTGGCTATTTCCTTACCCATGTTAGGGAAGTTTTTGACTATAATCTCTTCAAATTATTTCTTGGGTCCTTTCTCTCTCGCTTCTCCTTCTGGGGCCCCTATAATGTGAATGTTGTTGCTTTTAATGTTGCCCCAGAGGTCTCTTAGGCTGTCTTCATTTCTTTCTTTCTTTTTTTTTTTTTCTTTATTCTGGTCTGCAGCCATGAATTCCACCATTCTGTCTTACAGGTCACTTATCCATTCTTCTGTCTCAGTTATTTTAGTATTGATTCCTTCTAGTGTATTTTTCATTTCAGTTATTGTATTGTTCATCTCTGTTTGTTTGTTTGTTCTTTATTCTTCTAGGTCTTTGTTAAACATTTCTTGCATCTTCTTGATCTTTGCCTCCATTCTTTTTCCTAGGTCCTAGATCATCTTCACTATCATTATTCTGAATTCCTTTTCTGGAGGTCACCTATCTCCACTTCATTTAGTTGTTTTTCTGTGGTTTTACCTTATTCCTTCATCTAGTACATAGCCCTCTACCTTGTCATCTTGTCTATCTTTCTGTGAATGTGTTTTCCCCCCCCACAGGCTGCAGGATTGTACTTCTTCTTGCTTTTGCTGTGTGCCCTCTGGTGGATGAGGCTATCTAAGAAGCTTGTGTAAGTTTCCTGATGGGAGGGACTGGTGGTGGGTAGAGGTGACTGTTGCTCTGGTGCACAGAGCTCATTAAAACTTTAATTCCTGGTCCGCTGATGGGTGGGTCTGGGTTCCCTCCCTGTTGGTTGTTTGGCCTGAGGCAACCCAACACTGGAGCCTCGTGGGCTCTTTGGTGAGGCTAATGGTGGACTCTGGGAGAGCTCACGCCAAGGAGTACTTCCCAGAACTTCTGCTGCCACTGTCTTTGTCCTCACACTCACTGTGTGTGTCTCACACACAGCCACACCCCGCCCCTGCAGGAGACCCTCCAACACTAGTAGGCAGGTCTGCTTTAGTGTCCTATGGGGTCACTTCTCTTTCGTCTGGGTCCCAATGTGCACACTACTTTGTGTGTGCCCTCCAAGAGTGGAGTCTCTGTTTCCCCCAGTCCTGTCAAAGTCGTGCAATCAAATCCCACTAGACTTCAAAGTCTGCTTCTCTAGGATTTCCTCCTCCTGTTGCCGGACCCCCAGGGTGGGAAGCTGATGTGGGGCTTAGAACCTTCAGTCCAGTGTGTGGACTTCTGTGGTATAAGTGTTCTCCAGTTTGTGAGTCATGCACCCAGTAGTTATGGGGTTTGATTTTCTTATGATTGTGCCCCTCTTACCATTTCATTGTGGCTTGTCCTTCATATTTGGTTGTGGGGTATCTGTTTTGGTGAGTTCCAGTGTCTTCCTGTAAATGATTTTTCAGCAGTTAGTTGTGATTCTGGTGCTCTTGCAAGAGGGAGTGAGAGCACCACCTTCTACTCCGCTATCTTGAACCAATCTCCCCACTACTCCTTTTTTTGCACTGAGAGATTTCTGGTTTTGTTCAGGATGGCCAAGTGTCTGAATAAAAATACTTAATCTCTCAGCCTTCCTTATAGTTAGGGTTGGTCATGTGAGAGTTCTGGCAAATGATTATTTTCAGAAATGCTTTCCTGACCTTTCTGCATTAAAGGTAAAACCCTCATTAGGAGAAAGTCCTTCTCCTCTTTCCTCTCTGTCCTTACTCCTGACTGGAATGTGATCGAGAGAACTGGAAGTACAGCATACATTGAGCAATTGTGAGGTACACATGGACTTTTTGCAATATGAGGCAAATAAACTTCCTTTTCTTTAAGCTACTCAACAACTGTATTATATATATATATATATATATATATATATATATATCAAAAGCAACAGATATAAGTGCATTTGTAACTTGATTCACTAATTCCAGACAAATGAAATCCCTTTAAGCAAAATGTTAAGCAAAGTAACACACAGGTTTCAATGAAGTCCACCATCATTATCAGTCTAGAGAGTACTCAGTTTCCAATCTTTCTCCCTAAAATCCATTCTCCACACAGTAAACAGAACAAGGTCTTAAAGAAGATTAGCTAGGTCAAGTTACTCCTCTACTTAAAATTTGAGTGTTTTTTCTATAACAATTAGAAAAAAAATCACGGAAGCCCTACAAGGCCTACAGGTCTGGCTCTGGGATGCTTTTCTTTTGCTACATCTGGCTCCTCTCTACCTCTCTGACCTCATCTCATATTCCAAGGCTGCTGCAAAAGACCAAGCAGGCTGTTTGTGGTATATCACCAGGGGATCCCACCCACATTAGTTCAGGGAAATAGGAACAACTATTTCTAGTTGACTGCTAATCTTTCTAAGGTTAAGATTTATCATTTCTATTTGGGGTTGGGGCACAAAAATGTGGTAAATGGCCACTGCCTATATCTATATAGTGGTTTCTATCAATGTAGTCATTTTTTAGATCTATTACTTTATTTGTATTTCATGCTAGACCAAATGCTGGGGTAAAAGGCTAAAATTAGGAACAGCCAGTGTCTAAATTATCCAGTTGAAGAAGACTTACAGAGCAGTGGACAGTTTTATCCTTTGTACCTCCTTATACTCTTCCCAATGGCAGGGCACATATATTCTTTGTGAGGAGGTTGCCTTTCCATTCAAGAATCTAATACAATTACATCTTTAAACCATTTTAATTCCTGAGACAAGTAGTTTGAAATTATTATAGTTTTATGTTTCTGTAGTTAATACAGCAAGCATCTATTGAAACAGTCCTTTCTTTGGCAGCCCAGTGAGAGTTGAAGCACACATCTGTTTCCCACCCAATTGACTCTTTACAGAAGATAGGTAGTGTCTAGTTTTCCAAAGTAAGGCATCCTAATTCAAATTTGTTGAAACCATTTGCATTTCATAACTGTTTTTCCTTACCAAGATTTTTCATGGCAAAAATAAATCCATATCAGACATTGAAATGGTTATTTCTCAGTTTTATCTCTGACTGCAAAACAAATCTTTTGAAATGTGGACTCCCAGATCCAGAAACAGTGTTTCTTATAGTCATACATACCAATTTGAGAAAGATGAGGAGAGCAAGAAAGCTCTGTAATGTGACCTGTTTCAAACTATCCAGAGGAAAGACCACAAAAACTGATCAAAATATTTTACTCTCTGCTTTTCTTCTCTAGTTTGTTTGAAGAATATTTTCAACGGTCCCTGTGAAGAGAGAATGCCCGGTCTCCTTCCTAAGTTTTGATTTCCAGATGTACTCAATGATGGTTTAACAAGAAGAGCATATATTTTCAACATGATTTCAGTTTGTAAGGTCTTGCTACTCTGAAATGCAAAGTTGCAGGGTGATTATCTCTGACCAGCAGACTTTAAAAAGATGCTCCAGAGATTATCCTGCCCCATTTTAATCTTTCTCAATATCTTCCTTTAATCAAGCACCTTTCATTTAAAGAGACTACAGTAGATGCATTGTGCACGTGTATGGCTTTGCGTTATGATTTGCACTTGTCCGTGTGAGTCTTCCAATCAAGGGAAAAATGTAGAGATTGGATATAAGTGATTTTGAAAGAAAGGCAATTCATTTTATCTACTCAGAACAGGGGACTGCCTATTTGATTACATAATTTTAGGACTAAATTTTTAGTAATTAACATTCACATAAGTTGAAATTGGAAAGAGAGGACATTTAGTAATAAGAAATCATGGTTCATCTCTAAGGACAAGACCACTTAGCTTGCTCTTCAGTGTCACTGAAAATGCTCCCTGCCCCCAGCCATGGAAGAATAACCTGGACGTCTTCTTTTCTTCCCTCTGCATAGCCAGATCCAGTCTTATGGTGTGATGTTGCTTACTCAGTACTCACTACAGGTCAAGAAGTAGGATGCTGAGCATGCTGTGTACAGTATAAACCACTTTGGATCCTCTCAGCCTCATTTCTTCCTCCTGTCACTACCTCAGTGACAGTTTTGTAGCATCCACCTTCCTTGCCAGATGCAACAAGATATCACCTCCCCTCAGGCCTGCAGGGCCTGACCTGGGGTTTCTCTGATGTGAGATTTTCACTACAAAGTGAAAGAGAAGTTAATACCTGTGGGACCACTCTTGACCAACAGAAGGTGAAAGATGACGTGTTACCTTTGTATCTATTGGGAAGATACCTTTGAGAGAATTTTATAAGATTCCTCAGATTTGTCCATGGTGGTGGCCAACTCGATAACTCATTCTAGTGTTGGCTCTCCCTATTTCCCTGTTTCCCTGAGATCACTTCCAGAATATTCTACTTGTTCATTTGCCTTTGTCCAGGCTCTGTCTTCAGGAGAATCTAGGCTAAGACACAAGAATGACATAAAACAAGATTCACAAGAGTACTAAGAAGAAGGTTCTATTATCTCTAGCCTTCCTGTTATTCCATGAGCTACCTGACATCATTTAAAAAAATCTATTATCTGTCTCAATTAATTGGAATTACTTTTTGTTGCTTACAAGGTAAAGAAATCTCCTGGATAGGACTAACCAAAGAACTAACCAAAGCAAATATATATTTTTCCAAGGTAATAATTTGTAATTCTCTGATTATTGATTTAAACACCATACTTCATTGTAAGTTCTGTGTAAAAATAATGCTCTTTCAGATTCCACATGGCTTCTCAGACTCTTAGAGACCAGCGCCTGTGAGGTCAGCCAGGACAAGGCAATGCTGACTAATGGTTAAGTACATGGGCTCCTAAATTTGAATCCTGACTCTGCTACTTACAAACTTGGGCAAGTTACTTAATATCTCTATGTCTCATTTTTCCCATCTGTAAAGTGGAGGAAGTTTATTGTCAAGATTAGATAAATTAACATATAACTTACTTTTAAAAAATTTAGTAAAATCTTACTCTTATTCTAGAAGGAGTCTGCCTGATCATGAATTGTGTACCAAACATCTCTTCTAACTGAGGTTTTTTGCTTGACTCTCAATACTATCTTTATATTTTCTAGTTCTTTATTTCTCTCCCTTGTAGTCTGCACCCTCAGCTTTTAGATGATCATGATAGAGGCTGCCATGTGTTCACCAAAATCCCACTGTCGTCTTACTGCTGGCCACACATCTAGCTCATTTTAGACTTATTTCTAGGGTGGGCAGTGTCTAAGCTGCAGCCAACAGTATGTGGACAGAAGAGATACATCCTGCTTCCAGGCAGGGCCTGTGGACACCTCCTATGAGATCCTCTGAACTCTGTTCTTCCACAATCAGCCATATGCAGAGGATAAAGAGAGGACTCTTGCACCCCAGGCGGACAGAGTCACAGATGGGGCCTGGGTTCCTGAATGATCCTATGGAGCTCCACTTGCCAAACAAGAATGTCCTTGTTGATTTTTATTGAGAAATAAACTTCAACGGGATTAAGCCTGTGGGACTTCAGAGTTTATGTCACATCATAGCCTTAGATGACATACTCCATAGGGTAGAGACCATGTGTATCTTGTTCTTCAGTACCAGAGCAGTGTCTGGCATGTGGTAGGCACCAAACACACACTTGTTGCATCAATAACTGAATATATATGTACAATTTCTATCACTTATTTCTCTCTAGTCTTAAAGGAAGAGGTCCCCTTCTCCTGTATAAAATAAATCCACTCTTAATGGACAGATTATATTCCTCAAGTATCTATCTTCTAAAACCAAGGCTTCTCAAACTTTAATATGCCTATGAATCACCTGGAGTTTGTGAAAATGCAGATTCAGATTTGGTGGGTCTGGTGTGGTGCCTGAGATTCTGCATTTCTAACAGGCTTCCAGGGGACTCTGGTGCTACACCTTGGGCTGCACTTTGAGCATCAGGGTTCTAGACAAGTAGCTCTTAATTACATCAGAACCACCTGGGAATGTCTAAACTGCAAGCTCTGGATTCCTCAGTCCCTCTTTTAAAGTCTAATCAATGATTTTGGTATAAGGCTCAGAAATTTGCATTTACTAAACCTGTAGAGATTCTGTTACAGATTGTTTGGGAGTCACACTATAAAAAGACACTGTTCTAGATCGTTGCTTTATCACTTATCACCTCTTTTGTCTGTATTTTGACTTTTCCTTTTCCTAAGGATTTTCTGTAAGACACATCTTCCTTATTTGTTTATAATCACTTATATATAGCATTTACATTGTGCCTGGCACTATCCTATGTGCTTCACATATATCAACTCATTTAGTCTTCACACAAAGCCCATCCTTAACTTGCACATGATGTGTAGAGAGGTCCAGTTACTTTCCCAAGGGCCCTGAGGCAGTAATTAATAGAATCATAATCAAACCCTTGCAGTGTGGTTCCAGAACTCTTGCACCCAACTACTAGTCTACGTAGCCTTCCATCCCTGATGTTTTCATGCCTCCTCAGAAAACAAGTCAGCTCAAAGAGCTCAGTTTGTGGAAATTCTTTCAGGACGCTCTTTATCTTTCTTTTCATATCCGGCTCTATTACCTTAGCTGCTTTGCAAGTGGGCAAACAGTTTGAGTTCCGTTAACTTTGAGTGCAATCACTTGGGAGCCCATTTTAATATCTCTCATCACAACCAGTTGAAAAATGGAAAACCGTATTTCATTTATGCTGTGTCTACTTAATGTCAAATAAGTAATTTCAAGTCTGCAAGCTCCTAGAATGCATTCATTATGAGTGAGGCCGTCTTCTAAGACCTGGGAAGAATACAAAGAGAAGTAAGACATGATCTTTGCCTTCAGTAAACCTATAATACTCTTAGGAAGATAGATGTTTATACAAAAATTTTTGGTATTAGGTAGAATCATTTTAGTGTTATATAAGTAGTAAAAAAAATGTTGTGGGAGGTGAGGGGAAAAAAGTGAGCATAAGCACAGATGGGGGAAAGTGGGGCTGTGTTTGGGAATGGTGCAGATATCCAGTACTCCTGGTTCAGAGGGCAGATAACTGAGGAGGAGAAGGCTGTGGCAGTTGCAGCTGGGAAAGCTTGTGGTTTGGGACCAAATGTGGGAAGGTCTACCTACTAACCAGTGTGGAATTCATTATGTAGGTAATGGGTTAGCAAGCCATGTTATTTATTTATTTATTTATTTATTTATTTATTTATTTATTTATTTATTTATTTTCTTAGTCAGTGGTTGACATAGTAAGAACTGTTTAAGGAGCTTGTTTTATTTTTTTTTATTTATTATTTTTATTTTATTTTTTAGCAAGAGAAAAGAGACTTTTTATTCATATGTGTCTATGGGTGCTCACAGAAAAATGTGACTCAAGGAGCCAGTTAGAATTTGGGGCTCATATATCATCTTAATAGGGAGGAGAGAAGGGCCCTTACGGGAAAACCAATAACTTTTAGGAATGATAAATGGCCCCTTCGAGGAATAGAAGGGAAGTAGGAGAGTTTTGTAATAAGGTTTGTTAGGCAGTTTCTTATCCTGGTGCCAATTTCTTGTCTCCAGTGCTAAGAGTCAATCTTCCCTGGTTTTGGAGCTCCCAGGGAGGAAATTTATGACAGATAAATTATTTTTAATTAATTAATTAATTAATTTGGCTGCATTGGGTCTTTGTTGCTATGCATGGGCTTTCTCTAGTTGTGACGAGTGGGGGTCACTCTTCTTTGCGGTGGGCGAGCTTCTCATTGCGGTGGCTTCTCTCATTGTGGAGCACAGGCTCTAGGCACATGGGCTTCAGTAGTTGTGGCACAAGGGCTCCGTAGTTGTGGCTTGTGGGCTCAGTAGTTGTGGCTCACAGGCTCTAGAGCACAGGCTCAGTAGTTGTGGCCACGGGCTTAGTTGTTCCGTGGCATGTGGGATCTTCCTGGACCAGGGCTCGAACCTGTGTCCCCTGCATTGGCAGGCAGATTCTTAACCACTGCGCCACCAGGGAAGTCCCCAGATGAATTATTTTCATGGCTTTGATTTTAGGCAGATAAGGGGAGCTCAGAAAAAACAAAAACAAAACAAAAAACTCTATAGTGGTGTATTTTGGATCCCTTCACTTCCAAGAACACTGCTCTCAGGAAGGGACATTAAGGTGGGAAGATCATCTGACATTGCAAAGTTTGTTTTGTGGGTAAGGATGGAAGAAAAATATTCTTGAAGGGAACGTCTATATTTATGGAGCATCTGTATTGTTTCAAATGTTTTCACATGATATGCAATTAAATTAATTATACAATTAAATAAATGTTATGATATACAATTAATTAAATTAATTAAGTAGTTAATTCTCACAATATCCCTATGTGATAAGTCCTCGTATCTCTCTTTAATGGGTTTATAAACTGAAGATGACACTGCTTATTTATATAACATGCCCAAGACACAGCTAGTAGGTAGTAGAGGCTGGATTTGAACTGGATCTCTTCGTGTTTTTTCTAAAACACCTTTTTGAGAGTATGTTAGGTAAACAAAGCAGGAAAAAATGTTTTGTATGTGCCTTGATCCTCTTGATGGCAAACAAAGAACATGTGCAGGAAAAGATTTTAAAATATTTATTATTCTATGTGAGATAGTTAAGACATGGGTAACTCTTTTTCCCCCTTCAGTAATTTAGACAGTTATCTGTCATACCAGATGACAGTATAAGTCCTACCGGATACCTATTCATTTCAGACGAAAAGTGTTTTGGAGGTGAAGATTTAGACATTTAAAAATCTTCACTTTGAATACATAGACTGTCTATAAACTCAAAGAAAGTCTTCCTGTGAAACTACTGTAAAGGTTTTATTTGTCTTATTCTTGTCTTATCCATCAGAGAATGTTAATAAAAACTGAATTTTTTTTTCAGATGAAATGAAGGTGATAACTGCTCTCAAAAACCATTATTTATTCACAGGCTTGATTTAGCAGTTATTTGCATCTTACTAAGCTTCTGATTTTGCCAATTTTAGCACCTTATACTATTATTTAAAGGGAAAAAATGAGATGAGTAGTAAGGGTATGACAATGGGAACTCTTGAAATAATAAGATCCTATTGTCTTACTATAATTGCTATTATTTAATGACTATTGAGACAATTCTCAGCCCAGGAAAGGAAGAGAGGAGGGAAATCATCTTTCTTTTCCATGATTCTGGAAGCAGCTCCAGAGAGGGGCTTGTGTCTTATTCATCTCCATAGTACCAGAACACAGTGAGTGAGCAAAATCTTTGCCTAAGGGCTACAGATGGGGAAATCAAATCCTCAAATACCTAGGGACTTTTTATGTCGATAAGCTAATGAATGACAGCAGTGCAATTCAAACCGTAGTTTTTGGTTTTCATTTTCACTGTCCTTTCCACACCACTATGCTACTTATTTAGGTTCATCTCTACACTTATCCACTCAACAAATTCTGATTGGTTGTTTTCAGTGAACAAAACTGTACACTAGACACTAGGAAAGAAAGACAAAAACCATGATTCCATCTGCCTGGAGTTTGTAAAGCTAATGAGGAAAACAGTAAATAAATAGCAGTTAAGTAAATATGACCCAATGAGATTTGTGATATAATTGAGTTACATAATAAATAAATAGATAGATAGATAAATAAATAAATAATGGTGGAACTTTATAAAACAGTATTCCAAGTGCTTTTAAAGTCAGATTTTATTTAAACTTCCTAACATTCTCAATAGATAGATACTACTCCCGTTTTACAGATAAGAAATCTTGCAATGGCCTATAAATCTAGCAAGTGCAGACTGCCTGACTATGGAGGATGTGTATTTTGTTTGGCTAATTCTAACATAATATGGAGTAGTATCTGCTTGCATTCACATCTCAGTCACTGGAGTGGAGACAATATAAACCACTGGCTCCCAAATTTCCACATTGTAAAATCACCTGGGAAGCTTTTAAAAATCCCAGTGTTCGGGTGACAATGAAATCACAATTCTGCGAGTGGGAGCTAGGCATCAGTATTTTAAAGCATATGTCCAAGTGATTCCAATGCACAGTAAAGTTGGGGACCACAGTTACAAATTATAAAGTCTATACCAATGTAAGATTTCTTTTCCCTTATCCCAATCTTTTTAAAGAGCTCAGTTTCTAAAAGCTCAAAGTCAGAAGACGTGTGGATACCTAATTTCAGTTAGCTTAGTCTTGTTTGTATCATATATGGGCTTAGTACAGTGTTTGTTGAGCCAGTCTCTGATTGATTAATCAGCTATCATTACTAGGCACAGGGCAGATAACTCAAGCTTAGCTCAGGGGTTGGTTATTAGAAAAATTAGTCGGGTTTTGTCAGAATGCCAGAGGCACAAGGGAAAGGTAAATTCATTCCTGCATACAGACCCTGGGAGTCGAGTCAGTGGGTCCTGCTTTAGTGAATGAACTGAGTGTTTATGAGGACTTCTGTCACCAGCAGCTGGTGGCAACAAAGCTTGAAGAAGTGGGTTTGATCATTTTTAAAAGAGGAAGTAAGGTAAAAGAAAACAATTATGTGTAGGGCAAAAAAGCAAGGAATTTGGAACTAGACCATGTTTAGTAGTCCAGGATTGCCACATTCTAGCTTTGTGACGTTAAGTATTTTTACCTCTCTTATTTTACAATAAGATTAGTATGGAAAGAATACTTTCCTAATTGAACGTAAGTGAAAACTAAATGATCTGTCAAGTGGCTTATGCATATTAACACTTAAAAATAATTAAAAATGGTTGTTGCAGTCGCTGTTGAAGTTTTTGCAGTAAAAATATTTTGTTTTTTTCTGATCTTTACTCACAAATCCAGGCTGTGGACTCCATGCCTAGCACAAAGAGGCAGGAGATAATAATCTTTTATCCCAAATTCTAATTTTTAAACAGGTGTAGCTATGTTTCTTTTTATGCAATATCTGAAAAGGTACTTAGTTCTTATGACCATCTCCTCTCCTTTTCCAGTTTTCTTGAAAAAGGACCTTTGCATGGAAAGAGCAGGTATGAGACAGATCCAGAAAGGCCAGTGTGCTCAGGCTTGGTTGAAAAGGGATTATGAACATAAAAGAAAAGCCAGAGATTCTGTGTTTGGCAGTAACCTCAGAAGAAGATGAGCCCACAAGGGGTCCCAAAGAGAAAAATATGGGAGATGAGACAATGTAAAGAAACAAAATGTGAGACCACTAATGAAATATCCAAACTGGGTTTAAGATTCCAGGACACCATCTAAAATCTGCCTGTTCTGGTTAGCCTGGTTCAATGTTTTGTATAAAAGAAACCCCTCCTGCAACCAAGACTGATACAGCAATAGAAGATGGAACGTTATCTAATTGCTTATAAGGAATGTTATCAAAACTCAACCACATTTTTGTCACCTAACGAGTTTCCATAATGAGATACATAGTCACCAAAAGACCCATTTAAGCACATGGTTTTGAGTGGTGAAGTGATTCCAACCCTCCTCCAAGAAAACTCAATTAAAGAGTGTTATTGTTGGGATCTACATGGAGTGAAAAGAAAAATCTTGAGACGAGCCAAGAACATAAGACTCAAAAGGTTGAGTCATGAAGCTGAAACCAAGGCATCATTCTGAATATCTAGGTAGGTTAGAGGCATGGAACACCCCTAGCGCATTGTCACTAACATGATACAATTATCCTTTGTTTGTATCCTTCTTTCTTTCCTGCTATCAGGTGCTTCCCTTTAAAATCATGATTTCATATATTTAAAACCATCATGTTCTTTTTAGCTCCAGCTACCCATCGTAACTTCTAGTAATGGCTCGTAGCACTGAGTGGCTGATTTTCAAGACAATGAGAGAGAGAGAGAGAGTTTAATTAGCACCCATCATTTCTTTGAGGCAGGCTTACAGGTCACTGGATTTCTTAGTGATTCGTTGTCCTGGAATCAGATGTAGACTTCTGGCCCAATCATCTGCATTCAGGGAGAGAAATTTTACAAAGTCCAGTATCGCTGCTTAGCTACCAGATCTTTGGTGAGGGGCAGGTTTCCTTTGAGGAGAATGTGAGTGGGGTAGGAATTATGATTGACACATCCAGCACTTTCCCAAGACCTCATAGTTAGATAGAAATGGAATTTGAATTCTAACCCCCTGGGTTTAAACACAGAGCTCTTCATTACATCACAGCTTCCTCTGAGGTAAAAAAATTTAGTTATCCCTTAGTTATCCCACATATGCATGCATATACTCATGTACACTCACACAAGCACAGTGTCTCCCTCTCATTCCCTCCCTCTTCCTCTTTTGTTCTCTCTCTCTCTCTCTCTCTCTCATACACTCACACACACATGCACACACATACACACACTCTAGGGCACAGCTTAGAATAGTTCATGCCTAGAGTCCTACATTCTCTGGCATGGTGGAAACATGTAGATTTGTAACTTTAAGATTATATAACTTTCCTCTCAGGGCCAAGGGGTCAAGCGGTAGGTTTGATAAGTGAATCCACTCTGATAACTAATTGAGAAGATGAGGGCCCATTAACAGTTATCATAAGAGCAAATTCTCTAGAGAAAATATCCTTTGAATCATTACTCATCATGTTAGTTGTTCTGATATGAATTTCAAATCATATAGGAAACAATGGAAAACCATTGTGGGGACCACTGTGGAGCTCTCTGACAGCGATCTGGTCTGTCACTAACTCTCGATTATATAAATTATAAAGTTGGTCCCCCGATTTTCCTATTTGAGCTCCAACATTCAAGCCAAATTCCTTAGGGACATGAACATTTTTTTTTCTTAAAAATGAAAAGATAGGAAAGTAAATGTTTTCCCTTCTTTCCCCAAAGCCATGATCATGAATATTTTATTTTTGACTCAAAAAACTTACAAATGTGAAAAAAGATAGCAATGGTCAAAAGCAATGGAAGCTAGGATTTTGAGTTGGTAAATGAGCCAGTGGTTCCCTGTTATTCCTCAAAAGAAAGACGTCTTTTAGGGGTATGAGAAATCCAGTGGTTTTTGGAAAATACTTGGCAAATGTCTAAAAATATGTTTCAAATGTTTTAAACTCAAACAAATTAAAAACATATTTTTTTCCTGGCACTATCTTCCTTCATTTTAAAGGATATGTGTATTTTTCAGGGAAATTTTAGGCATGTGGCTCTAATTTTCACTTAACTCATCATGATACTGTTTCATAAGAGCTATTCAATGACTAAAAATCCTTATGTCTTTTTTTATAAACCTTTAAAAAAACTTTATTTCTTAGAAGAGAAACCAGAACCGGAAAAGGACAAGTAAGTCCTACAAGTTTTTCCCTGACAAGACAGGATCAACCCTGATCCATTTTCTCCCGGTGAGACTTAACTCCCTGAAGTCAAGTACTTTTCTGGAAACACTGTCTCATTTGAAGGGGACTTCTTTCATTATGTGTCATGATGGAAAGTAGCAAAAACCATTCCAGACCTGCTGATAGTACCCATATATCATTCTAGTGACCAGAAGTGTTTCTGTCCTGTAGATAGTTATTGGGCCTTAAATTGTTCCCATTATCTTTGAAAAGGTCTCAATGCCCTCCTGCGTTTCTCAGGCAGTATTCTGACTTTTTTCTGAACTTCAATTAGTCTGTGTATATTCCTGTTTGTGGTTGTGGTTAACGTTGGTAATAATAATATGCTAAGCTTTTCAGATAGTCTTCTAAAATGGGCAGTTTCCTGTGGCTGATCACTCCACATATGTTTTTCAATATTCACTTTTTCCCAATGTTCCATTATTTTTCTCCTTTTTTTTTGAATACTTCTGAAAGAGGAGGTTTATCTGCTCAACAAGAGAATATATACTTCTCAACAACAAAATATACAAAAATATACATTTATGTATGTATGCATGTATGTGTGTGAGTATAGTCCAGGAACTACACTAATAGTTAATTAGTATAGTTAACTTTCTAATTCTAATTTTCTCACTCATTCAGTCTTTCAGCAGATGTTTATTACATTATAACTTACAATAACACAGGAACTGTCCAAGATATCAGGGGTGCAAATTTGAAAAAGACAAAAATTCTGATTTCAAAAAGTTCAAAGCACAGTAGTTGAGAAAATAAGTTAATAAAATGTATAATAAAGCATAACAATAGGAGTATATTGAAGTCTGAAAGTTGGTGTTTTCAGCTGTCTAGGGACAACAAAGAAAGAGTTGTAAGAGTAGCTGACAGGCCAGGGTCTTATAAAACGAATAGCTCTTCACCATACAGACAGGAGCAGGCAAGTCTAGGCTGAGGGAGCCATAGTAATGAAGGCATGAAAATGAAAACTCCTGACTCATTTGGATAAAGGCCAAGCATTTGGCATGACTGGTGTTGTAAGTGAGAGATGAATCTAGAGTGGCCCAATGAAGGACATTGTAGGCCGTGTTAAGGGCTTAGAACTTTATTCCAGAGACAGTGGAGATGATTACATGATGTTTGCCTTTTAGAAAAACTATTCTTGTGGCTTTATGAAAGATTGATTGGGAGGTAGGTGGAGAAAAAGAATAGAGGAAAGTTTATATATCTAAAATACTTACCTAAAAATGTGGGTGAGAAGTGATTGGTATCTGAATTAAAGGCAGCATCCACAAAGATAGAGAGAAAGGGAATAGGGAGGAAAAACATTAAGGAAGCAGAATTGACAAAATTAGTTGTCTATTGAAGGAAACAGGGCAAGATGAAGGGAAGTGAATGTTGTAGGATTACCACCCTCCAAGGAGGAGAAAATATGGAAGTATGGGAAGTGTGGAAAAAGGATGATGAATTCTATTTAAAATATGGTGAATTTGAGGTGCCTGTGAGACATCCATGTACACAAAGTATTCCCTTTTCTCCACATCCTCATCAACACTTCTATTTCTTACCTTTTTAAGATAGCCATTCTGAAAAAAAAAAAAAAAAGATAGCCATTCTGACATGTGTGAGGTGGTATCATATTGTAGGTTTGATTTGCATTTCCCTGATGATTAGTGATGTTGGGCATCATTTCATGTGTCTGTTGGCAATCTGTATGTTTTTTTGGAAAAATGCCTATTCAGGTTCTCTACCCAGCTTTTTTTTTTTTTTTTTTTCAGTACACGGGCCTCTCACTGTTGTGGCCTCTCCCATTGCAGAGCACAGGCTATGAATGCGCAGGCTCAGCGGCCATGGCTCACGGGTCTAGCCACTCCGCAGCATGTGGGATCTTCCCGGACCAGGGCACAAACCCGTGTCCCCTGCATCGGCAGGCAGACTCTCAACCACTGCGCCACCAGGGACGCCCTCTACCCAGTTTTTAATTAGGTTGTTTGTTTATTGATATTGAGTCGTCCGAGTTCTTTATATATTTTAGATATTAACCCCTTATCAGACACATAATTTGCAACTATATTCTCCCATTCAGTTGACTGCCTTTTGCTTTGTTGATAGTTTCCTTCACTGTGCAAAAGCTTTTTAGATTTTATAGTTTTTTAGTTGATGTTGTCCTATTTATTTTTGCTTTTGTTTCCTTTGCCTGAGGAGACAAATCCAAAAAATATTACTAAGAATGTATGTCAAAGAATGTATGGCTTATATTTTCTTCTAGGAGTTTTATGGTTTCAGATATTACATTCAGGTTTAAGCTATTTTGAGTCTAATTTTGCATGTCATGTGAGAAAATGTTCCAAATTCATTCTTTTACATGTAGCTGTCCAGTTTTCCCAAACCATTTATTGAAGAGACTATCTTTTCCCCACTGTATATTTTTGCCTCTTTTATCAGAGATTAATTGACCAAATGTGTGTGTGTTTATTTCTGTGCTCTCTATTTTGCTCCATTGATCTATGTCTGTTTTTGTGCCAGTACCATACTATTTTGATTATTGTATCTTTGTAGTACAGTCTGAAGTCAGGGAGAATGATACCTCCAGCTTTTTTTTTTTTTTTTTTTCCTCAAGATTGCTTTGGCTATTTAGGATCTTTTGTGGTTCCATGTGAATTTTAGGATTATTTGTTCTAGTTCTGTGAAAAATGTCATATGAGTATTTTGATAAGGATTGCATTAAATCTATAAATTGCTTTGGGTAGTATGGTCATTTTAACATTATTAATTCTTACAATCTATGAACACAGAATATCTTTCCATTTATTTGTATCATCTTCAATTTCCTTCATTAAAGCCTTACAGTTTTTAAATTATACATTTTTCACCTCTTTGGTTAAATTTATTCCTAGGTGTTTTATTCTTTTTAATGAAATTGTAAATAGGATTATTTTCTTGACTTCTCTTTCTGATAGTTTGTTATTAGTGTATATAAATGCAACAGATTTCTGTATATGAATCTTATATCCTGCAACTTTACTAAATTATTTATTAGTTCTAATAGTTTTTTGGTGAAGTCTTTAGGGTTTCCTATATATTATTGTCATCTGTAGATAATGACAGTTTTACTTCTTCCTTTCCAATTTGGATACCATTTATCTCTTTTTCTTGTCTTATTGCTGTGGCTATGACCTCCAATACTATGTTAAGTAGAAATGGCATGAGTGGACATCCTTGTCTTATTCCTGATCTTAGAGGAAAAGCTTTCAGCTTTTTACCATTGAGTATAATATTAGCTGTGGGTTTGTCATAAATAAGGTGCGTTCCCTCTATACCAACTTTGTTGAGAGTTTTTATCATGAATCGATGTTGGATTTTGTCAAATGCTTTTTCTGCATTTATTGAGAAGATCGTGTGATTTTATCCTTTGTTTTGTTACTGTGGTCATCATGAAGTTTTTATATGTTGACCTATATCTACTTATTTTAAATGATACTCATTTAAATTCAAACACATTCTAAAAGATCTACATTTTTTTACACCCTCTCACCACATCTTGTGTTTTTGAAGTCATACTTTACATCTTCATGTCTGTGCCTTAACAGTTTGTTGTAGTTATAGTTGATTTTACAATTTTTGTCTTTTAAACTTTGTACTAACATATTTAAGTGTTTTATCCACTGCCTTAACTATATGTTTGCCTTTACCATTGGAATTTCCCCCTTCCTATATTTTTCTTATTTCTCATTACAGCCTTTTCTTTTTCATTTAAAGAAGACCCTTTAACATTTCTTACAAGTTTGGTTTAGTGATGATGAACTCTTAGTTTTTGCTTGGCTGGGAAATGCTTTGTCTCTCCTTCAATTATGAATGATAAATTTGCTGGGTGGAATGTCCTAGGTTGTAGGTTTTTTTGTTTCAGTACTTTAAAAATATTATGCCACTCCATTCTGTCCTGCTGTAAAATTGGCTGATATCCTTATGGAAGTTTCCTTGTATATGACTCATTGTTTTCCTCTTTTTGCCTTTAAAATTCTCTCTTTATCCTTAACTTTTGCCATCTTAATTAGGTCTTGGTGTGGGTCTCTTTCGATTCATCTTGTTTGGGATTCTCTATCCATTCATCTTGTTTGGGATTCTCTATCCTTCCTGGACCTGTATATCTGTTTCCTTCTTCAAGTTAAGGAAGTTTTCAACAATAATTTGTGAAATACTTTTTCTGCCCTTTTCTCTCTCTCTTCTTCTGGGACCCCAATAATGCAAATGTTAGTATGCTTGATGTCATCCAGAGGTTTCTTAAACTATCCTGATTTAATTTTTTTTTCTTTTTGCTATTCTGACTGGGTAATTTCCACTATGCTATCTTCCAGGTCGCTTACACATTCTTCTGTAACACCTAATATACTGTTTATTCCTTCTAGTGTATTTTTCATTTCAGCTATTGTAATCTTCAGCTCCAATTCGTTCTTTTTTATATTTTCTAGTTCTTTGTTGAAGTTCTCACTGTGTCTGTCTATTCTTTTCCTGGGTTCAGTTAACATTTTTGTTACTATTGTTTCAAACTTTTTATCAGGTAAATTATTTAGCTCTGTTGCATTAGGTTTTTTTCTGGGGTTTCATCTTGTTCTTTCATTTAGACCATATTCATTTATCTTCTTATTTTGTTTTATTTTCTCTGTTCCTCTCTAGGAAATTAGGTGAAATAGTTGTCTATCCAGGTTTTGAGGACGTGTACTTTAGTGGGGACATCCCTATGCTGGCTGTGTGTGTCCAGTGGCTTTGGTGGCAGAGCTAAATCTGAAGTGAGCTTCTTCTTCCAGTGTGTGCCAGGAGCCATTGCCACTTTGGGAGGTAGGGCTGGACTTGGAGGGGCTAGAACCAGAGCCAGGCTTTTTCTTAAGTTTAATGGCAGTTGAACTATTAAGGGAATGCTGGGGCTAGGGGAGCTGAAACAGGAGCTCTGAGGGAATTGGGCTTCTCCCTGGGGTGATGGCAATCTCTACCTTTTTGGGGGTGGGGCCAGGGCCTGAGAGGTTGAAGTGGCCACTGAGCTGGCTTTGCTCCTTTCCTGTTGTTTGTACAGGACAGTGCAATGCAATTGCAATGGCAGGCTCTGTCTTAGAGATGGGGTCAGGGCCCAAGGAGTTGGAGTTGCAACCCTGAGCTGGCTGTTTTTTCCCAGGTGTGCATGATTCTTGGGAGCACACCTGATAATGGTGGTCTCCACCCAGGCTAGAGGTAGTGCTGGGCCTGAGCTGGCTCTGCCTTTCCCTGCTGCATGCAACAGTGGTGGTAGTCTTTGCCTTAGTGGAAATCAGTGTCAAGGCAGGAGAGGCTGGAGCAAGAGCCTAGTGTGGGCAGGGCATGTTGGGGCATCCTGGCAGGCTGGCCAGAGCACCAGGTGGTTTTTTCTCTGCTGTCTCTGTGCTGAGACTGGGAGCAAGCAAGTCTGTGCATGCACTCTTCAAGAGCCTTCTGATGAACTGGTAAGCTTCACTGGTTTCAACCATCTTCTCTTCCTGGTGTCGTACCCTAGGGCTGAGGTGCCTAATATGTGGCTTTAACCCCTCACTCCTTAAAGAGGATTCCCAAGCCTGTTATATCCCCCTCCTCTTCTGAGTCACCCACTAGTGGTATGAGTCTCTATTAGATTGATACTTGCCCCCTCCTACCAAACTTCGTGTGGTTCTTTCTTTACAGCCTTGGTTGCAGAATAGCAGTTCTGCAAGTCTTCAGGTTGTTATCAGCAAGAGTTGCTCTATATGTAGTTGTAGTTTTGATGTGTTTGTGGGAGGTCATGAGCTCAGAGTCTTTCCACTCTGCAATTTTGTTCCCACTCCTTTCGAAACTTTATGTGTATTTACTCATTTGATCCTCATTAAAATCTTTTGTCAGATATTATCATTATCTTCATTTTTCAGACAAATAAAGTTACAGAGCAAGTAAGTGACCTGATTAAAGTTACTTCACAGATTTAATGCAAGGATTTAATAAGGCACTACAGGTAAAATACCCAGCATAGGGCCTGGCACACTTTAAAAAAATTGTCAATATATGTTAGTTTCTTTCCTTCATCTTGCCCATCTAATTCATTTGTAAAGCTCAGAAGACTTGTTGAAGAGATCAAATAAAACAATGGAGGAGACAGAGTTTTGAAACTGAAAAAAATTTTGTATTTAAATTAATTAAAATTATTGTTACTATTACTCATTAATCAGCCATCAGACCTAAGACCTATGACTGGGAACTCTAGTTTTACAACAGCAGAATGAAGAATACAAAATTCATTTTGAAAATAAGATTCAAATTTAAAAAGTCATGATTTCTACTCATAATGTTCAAGAGCCATTTTAAAAATAAAAATCACTTATTTAGTGCCTTTATTTTATTTTTAAAATAAAATTCACTTATTTAGTGGAATCCATACTGTAGGATTTAAAATGGATTAATTTTTCTTACCCTGGTATCACTGGGGGCAAGAAAATCTGAAGGGAAAAACCTAACAAAAGTTCCGTAGGTTGACCGAGAATCAACATATGCAATCTTTCTTTTCAAAGTGTTTGTACTTGAAGTCTGAAGGAGACAGATCCAAGAGATGGGGAGATAAAGGTGTTTACATAAAGCTAATCTTAGCAGTGTTTTCAGCATATTTTTGTCTTATGAGCAAGTTCATAATTACTTTGTGTTTCAGCTATTTTTAAGTCAATTCATCTGTATGTTGTAAAGTAACTTTGAAATAAATTCACATTTTATCTCTCTCTGTCTTTCCATGTGTATTTCATTTCCTTTAACCACTGGTTTTGAAATCCCTTTGCCTAAAGCTTTCACGTCTGTTTGGAGGAGCTTCCTACACATACCCTCTAAATTGTCTTTTAGCCAGGGATATGTACACAGTGTCTTGAACATTGACTGGTAATTAATGCAAGTTAAAAGATTCATTTCAGAACTATTCAGTTCTTTGCCACAATGCATCCACGGTCTTTCTCATGGTATAGGCCTTGTAAGCCTGTGCATCTTACTCTATGACTCTTTACTACTCCTTTTTTCTCCCTCTTTTTCCAAAGAGGTGAGTTTAATGGCTCCAGGAAAGGACAGAGATAAAGGCAATAAGAGAGCAGGAAAGAGACAGAAAGATAGGAGTGCGGAAATATGCACAGAGGGCCCTGTCTCCAGTTCTCAGGATGCTCCAAACCTTTGGTCTGTTACCAAGATATCCGGGGAGCTATTGCTAAATAAACAACAGCCAGAAAAATTACCTCTTAAAAAAAGACAAAGTCTGACCAACATAGAGATCAATCAATTTGGGAGATTTTTGGAAACTCTTAAACCTTCAAAACTTTTGAGCTGTTCAGTGGCACCTGGGGATTGATAAATTATTAATAATTATTAATTGATGATTGATAATTAGCTTTCATTGTTTATTTTTATTAAAACAACCTTTCTTTAGGAACAGAAATCATGGCTTATATTTCTTTCTTTGTAATTGGTGCCTGGTACATAGTAAGCTTTCAGTAAATGCTTGCTTGTTAAATGAATGAACAAACTTTCTTTTTCCATATCAAAAGATATTGACAATTATCATAGAAAGAACTAAACCCAGTATCTAGAAAGCAAACTTTCTTTCCAAGTGCTGTAAACATAGAAACCTTATACTATTTCCAAGATGCTGAAGGACTGTGTAAATAGTCAGATATTGACATTTTTAAAAATTATATCAAGATCAAGAATGAATCTTGGGTAACTTAAATAAATTTGAAAATAAAGAAACTTCTCAAAATCAAGGTGAAGAGAAAAGGGAAATGAAATAAGTGGAAAGCCCAAGAGAAAAAGCTCTTGTGTCTAGAGAAATAGTAGCTTTATTCTACACATCTTTCATACGAATTATTTGGCAAGTACATGTAAACCACCTTGTGATACTTTTTAATTTGTTGTCTTCTATTCCTATTTAACTTTTCATACATTTATTTTTCTCTTTCTGACTGTAGTGTAAGTTCCTTAAAACAGAGACTACTGTATGTTTATCACATATGTAGCACTTTTTTACACAGCGTGTGTGTGTCTGTGTATGTTTCTGTGTGTGTGTATACAGAGATTCTCATATTTTTTTAATCATATTTTAGGAAAGGTGAACACCAAGAGGAAGAGCCAAGAACTAATTCTGCAAGTAAATTCTTCAGCTGGCATAATCACTTATACAAATCAATGGTATTTACTTGCATGTTCACACATATTTATAGTGCTTTATGTCTTAACTAGTTGTACATAACTGGCCACATATAGAAACCTGTCCACTTGCAGATGGGCGCATCTACCTACAAGTGATGATTGTCTGTGTCCAACTTTAGAGAGTTATTTAGTGACATTCAAAATCAACCATAGTATTAACATACTTTGAAAGACAGTTCCAATGCCTTTCTAAGGCACTTATGAACTGGTCTTTCCAACTAACAACAGTATGTACTTAGATTATTTTTTGGATTTGGACACCAACTTTTGATTTTAAGAGCTGAGGCTACTGAAATTAAAGTTTACTGAGCACCTAGTGTTTGCTCTGAAATTCATTATTATTGTTTCACACATCAGCCAAGGTAATCATTAGTAATAATTTAGCTTCTAATATTTCTTAGTTATATAAATTGACCCCTTTTTGTCCATTTAATGTTGGGAGGATGGGAAGACATAGTCCATCATAGAAAAAAAATCTTTTTATAGAAGGTCAAGTACATACCAAGAAACCAGATAATTAATTTAAAACATTTTGCATTTCCCCTAAATCACCTGTAAGTTCGTATAAGTCCTCCTTGGATTGGCATGTGGGAGTATCTACTGTGTGTGTTGTTGTCACAATTTGCCCTCTCCTTTTGCCCAGACTAGTAGGGTTCCATTTCTTTTTTCTTTGAACCTCAAGCTATCGCATCAATCCTTTGGTTTCATCTGGTTTCCCTCAAGGAACTACTCTGAGAATAGAGGATAAAGGACAGCAGGCTTTCAGGATCCAGTCTCAAATAGAAACCTCTAAAAGATCATCTTTTTATTGTCAAACTGTCCTCTGAACACAGTTTTGGATGTTATTTTGCTTTAAAGAATCTCTGCTTCTTTTTTTGTTCTGCAAAAACTCCCTCCTATTATCCTAGCTTGGTATTTGTTGCACCTCAGAAAGTAGCTGATGGTGGAAGGAAACCAAATTTTGCTATAGAACATTAGATGATACCATCACATTTTTCTGCCTCTTGTGCCTTTATCTTCCACCTTTTATTTCACTTTATTTCTATTAAGTTTTTTCATGTCAATGTTACTTTTCCTGTGATAGCCCAAATTAGTAAATCATTGGTTGGACTTTGTAATTTACTCAGCGTGTTACATCAACTCATGTTCTGAATGGAAAGCAAAAATGAGTAATTGCTGCAACAACTGTTTATAGAAAGGCTAAGAGCCTTAAAAGATAAAATAGTAACAACAGTGATATTGGTAATAATAACAGCCTTGAGGATAAACACCTCAAGCACCATTCTAAGTGCTTTATATACTATAACTCATTTTATTCTCACAACAATTGCAAGATGTGGACACTATTCTCATTTTACAGATGAAGACACGGAGGCAAAAAGAGATCAAATAATTTGCCTAGTAGCTAGCAAGAAGGAGAGTTGAGATTCAAACAGTCTGGCTGTAGAGTCTAAGTTTATAACTGTCACACTATTAAAAAAATATTGTGGGTATTGCATCTATCACACATATTAGCATATAATCAATTGGTTTATAAAGGCATGATTTAATAGAGCAAAGAATTACTGCATGCTGGAAAGAGGACTGGCTTGCTGATCCCATAGATCTAATCTCATCTCTCTTGCTTACTAATATAAGATCTATAATTGGGAATGCCCTTGGAAACCTCCTTGGTTTCTGGCATAACTCAGTGAGGTAAAAGACCAATCTGTTTTGCAAAGTTTTTAAGGTTTATTGATTTTAACATGGTCATTGACATCAAGAAATCAGGCAGCATATGGACATTGGAAAGTGTATTTTCTGCTTCTGTTATGTCCTATAGTGACCCATTTCAAATATTTTTAGCTCAATGTACTGGAAGCCATTTGCCATCCCAAACTTTAATTATTAATGTATAAGTGTTTAAAATATATGCATTAAGGCTGATAAAGCAGTGTCTGATTAATGGGCTTTTCATAAATACACTGACACAACCTTTTTAAAAAAATTAATTCAGCCTGCAAATGAACATCATCCATTTTGCTATCATATTTTATCAGTCTGCAAAGTGCATTCTCACTTCAGTTTTCAGCTCTGGATGCAGAACACTGTGAAAAATGACAGAATTTTAATGAGAAAGTGAACAACATGCCATCAACACCCTTTTGCCAGTAAAAATGGCACAACATCAAAGCTTTAAATCATGTTTTCTCCATACCTTTTGGACATCTGTGATTCTGAGTCCTCAAAATCTGCTACATCCATCACCAGGTGCAGCCTTTAAATATGGAGGCACTGTCTGCTTCACTGGTTGGCATGGCAACAGTTGTCAAATCATCCCTTGATAATGCTCTTTAATTGATTGTATATATTATTCTGAGATACGTGATTACAAAATGATGTACTGAGGCTCTTAAGTGTGCAGAGCAGCCTAGCTGCATTTAAAGATGCATTGATCCCCTGTCTTTACCCAGAAAACTGACCCTCAGAGTGCTGGAACACTTAGGAAGAAGCATAAATATTAAGTGTTAAGGAAAAGTGGTAAAGCAATGGCACAGTTAATTGCTACTCCAAGTGCATGTTAACTTACTAAACACCAACAGGCTGCATGCTGCATGCAGATATAAAGATATTTCTTAAAATCACATGTAGAAATAAGTCTATTCAAAGATAGCATTATTACCGGAATAGAATTTTTTTATTGCATTGGTGGAGAAGTTATAGGCTATTTGGAGACACATGGCATAATCTCTCTTCATTAACATGCCTTGGGTTTTTTCTTCTCATGACTCTTTATATACAATTAGTACAGAATGTGTTGCCAATGTATTGGCTCTCCCGTTGTCTCCATCTCTCAGCTGAATGGCATTCTGTGATTTCTGGCATCTCTATTCAATTGTGAGCAACATGGAAGTGATTAACTTGGAAACTATGCCTAAAGCATCCTGTTGTTTTCATTTCAAGTCTTTTTGTTTCCCTCTATAAAATATCCCTTCTAGCATTCCCTCTGCTCTCAAACTTAAGTCCAATGCAATCTACATGAAAGTATAAGTGTGGTTCCCAGTCTAGCAGCATCAGCATCACCTGGGAACTCATTAGAAATGCAGACTCACTAGAAGCTTTGGGAGAAACAAAAATCTATGTTTTAATAATCTCTTAAGGATTCCTATGCAGTTCACATTTGAGAACCATAGGAATAGGCTAGTCTTAGTTGCACATTAGAATTACCTGGAGAACTTTAAAAACTACCAAAACATGAGCTGCATCTCCCAGAGATTTAACTGCTTTGAGATGCACCTGGTACTTTCCCATGTGATTCTAATGAGCTGAGAAGACTGAGGCATCCTGGTATAGGACAACATTAAATGTAAGATACTGAAGTGTTTAGGAGATACTGAAGTGTTTAGGAGATGGTTACTAACAGACATTCTTATAGCATTCTTTTTGCTTTTATTTTTTAGATCCTATTTCACATTTGTTCATTTAGTTGTACTTTCAGCATTCATTTAGTGCGTATTATATGCCATGTGCTGTACTCAGCTTTGGAGATATAATGAAAATCACAGTCTTTAAGTTGGGGGAGGGGCAGACAATAAAATAGTGAACAGAAGAAAGTAAATACATATGTAATTATAAATGAAAATAAATGCTCTAAAGGAAACAAATCAAATACTGTGATGAAGAATCCAGTGGACCTACTTTATTTAGGGAAAGTCTAAAACGGTGATATTTAAGCTGAAAACTAAAGAATGATTGTAAAAAATTCTATGATTAGGTGGACTCTGGTTGCCGGGTGCAGTTGTGTGTTTGGAGATAGGTAGGGGAGTGTTCTAAGAAGAGGAAAGAGCATGTATACAACCTGTACTGAAGGAAAGTACTTGATGTGTTCAAGGAATTGAAAGAAGGCCACAACAGCTGACACTGAAGGGCTGGAAAGAAAGACCCAGACGAGCTTGGAGAGGAAGGTATGAGGTCTGTTTCTGATATGAGATGAAATAAAGAACCATGTTAGGTGCCACAGTGTAGTCTGAAGAAGAGGAAGCAATACAAATAGATGCCCTCAGGTGATTTCAAGTCAGTAAAGTCAAGGAATCTCTTAAACTAATCACTTTTCAGCAGGTTTCTAACTGCTTAAACAGATTGCTGCCACTTCAGTTCAATGTTTTGACTCCTACTCTTTCAGAAACTCTTGGCCTTCTTGGCTGGAGCAGCTTTGGATGGTATGTTGCCTGAGTTGACATAATCTAGTACTGACTTTTAGATCTAGAGTCATAATGAAAATCTTAAGATATAGGTAAATTTTCCTAGAGTGACTTAGGATTTTAGCTTCATCTTTAATTACTAGCAGCAGTAGAAATTGACTTTTTCTTTACTGTCTATATAGTAGATATAACTGTATATCTAAATAAGTTGAATATGTAAGGAGAAAACAGAGATTTCCCCTTTTGAACACGTTTGGATTTGTTTTACCAAATTTCTTTGTGCCTCTTGTGTTCTTCTTTACATTCATGTGCTAAATGTTTAGTGCCTTTTACAGTCTTTCTGGAATCTAATTTTCTAAAGTATATATGTATTTTATATATATTATATATATAATTATATATATAATATTATATAATATTATATATAATATATATATAATATATATATACTGGTTTATTATTGCCACAAGTTATTTCTGTCTTTGAATTTTAGTGTCCTATAAGCATCAAAACTTCCTTTGGAACCAGTCCCAGTAGAGATGAGAGAGTTACAGCCAAATTACCTATCAAAAGTGTGACAAACAACCCAATAATTAAGTATCCATTTGCTATAAAAGAGGTCCAAGAGTTTGAAATAATTAAATCAGGTTATATCAAGCCTAAGGTTTATACCAACTTTGTAAATAAGGACAGCATGACAGAAACAATGCAATTTTAAAGGAGACCTTACAAATACTACCTATTAAAATTGTTAAAAAGGAATACTATGATGATTAGCAGGAATAGGGTTTCTTTTTTTTTTTTTGAACTTGACAGATGATTTTCTTTTTCTTTTCTCTTTTTTTCCACAACTCACACACAGACACAGTGTATTTTATTTTTACAAGAGATAAATAAACTGACACCAAGCATTGTAAATGGATGACCACAACAAAAGCAACAATGATTGCAATTACCAAACACGAAACACACTCATACTATGTCATAATATTGACATTCAGTCCAGTAATCCTCCACTGTAACAGCTCCTTTACTTTGCAGTGAAAATTGATTTGTATATTTTTTGCCTCTGAGTCCTTGTGGGATTTTTTTTTAAATTCAAACAAAAAGTCACAAAAATTATGATCATCCTCATCAGTTCACTCAGTCCCATGTAATTAATTTCTTTTTTCATCTTGATGTTTTGTTAGCACTTTTATGAATTCATCAGTTTTCCATTAGAGTTCTGAAAATGCTTATTCATTCAGTTCAGCAGTATAGTCAGTTACCAGAAACCTGTACTTGTCAGTCTTTTCCATGAATTCCTTGAAGATGAAACACTTTTATAGGAACATTTTTGTGAAAGCATCAGAGTACACCCAGAACTGTCTGTAAATGACAAAAGACTTAAAAATGACCACAGTTAAAGATTTGATGAAAGTTCATAATAATGCAATTGACAAGGAAATTTAGTTATTTCTGAGATATACATTTTAAAGTAATAACTAGAATTATGACTTATAACATTATACCAGAACATATAAGATTTTTAGGAATTCCATGTGTCTGAAACATTTATATTAACATTTCCATACAAATAACCCAAAGAAAGTTTAGTCTTAGTTGTTTTTTGTTTGTTTGTTTGTTTTTATACTGAAGGTTCTTATTAGTCATCAATTTTATACACAACAGTGTATAAATATTTCTTTAAAATTATTTTTCACCATAAAGCTAAGGATACACATAGATAGAAACAGTAAGTCTAGTGAGCAAATTGGAATGTAGACTGGAAGCTTTTCTGCTTTCTCCAGGTGAAGTCACTGGTAGGTTAATCACCTGTGCTCTAGCAAACACTTTGTCCTTCAATGCTTGTTTGAGATACAGAATGAGAGCAGGTCAATCAACACATGAGTAGAGTTTAAGAGGATTGCCTTTTTCATTCTTTAGAGGTCATCAGAGGCCAAGGAGAGGTGAGTAACTGAACCATGGCAAAGGACATTGAGTCAATCAAGAGAAATGAAACGGTGAGTGGTTAAAAGGACTCTTTTTTATATCTTCCTGTCCCACTTGGTTTAAAACTAGCATAAGATACTACATTATGATGGTGACTTTAACTGTTCTCAACTTGTTATAAAAAGCTCTAGACCTAGTAGCTCACATAATTTTCCCCGGGGTAATATCACTTCTCTTTGAAAAACAACTTTGAAAACATTTAAATATATATGCAGTGAAAAATAGCATTTTCTCCCTAAAATTACATTTATTGACAAGCAGATCATGAAAAAAAAGAAAGAAAAAGAAAAAAAGAAAGAACTTCACTTTGTGTAGACATCTGGAATGGAGTGCAGGAATTATCTTTTATATTCCACAAAATAATATACCAAATTATCTCTATTCACTCTCCATTTTCAGACTGTACTCAACAGGCACATTGTGCAGGAAACATCAGCAGTTAGAGAGAAATTGTGGAGAAAGCAAGTCTGGAGTTCACAAATGTGCAGACACAGCATGGTATGTGATCGGTCATGGCACAATGCATACTGGGGACATCTTTGTGTTGATGTTTCCACTGGGATAATTAAGAGTGGCATTGTGAGCCCAGAGGGAGACATGAACTTCTAAAAGAAGGAATTTCTCAGAAAGAGGAATGAGGACATCATTTAATGAACATTTTCTGAATGTTTACTCTGTGTCAAACACTGAGGCTATAAGAAGTTTCCTGTATATTGGGGAGATATAGACAGTAAAGATGTAATTATGAAATATGTGATAGCAATAATAAAAGTGTTAATATTTATTGATCATTTACTAGCATGTTAAATGCATTTATATCTTATTTAATTTAAACTTCATAAAAACCTAGGACATTTTTTGTAAAGTTTACTATTTCTATTACTATAACTATTAAAAAAAAATTACTATTGTTGCCCCATTTTGCAGATGAAGAAACTGAGGCCCAAGCAGTCTATATATATCCCTCAGTTTAATCATCTGGTAAGTGGAAGGTTGGAGATGCAAACTCAGCTTTGTGTGGCTCCAGAGACTGTGAATTTTTTTTTTTTTTTTTTTTTTTTTTTTTTGGCGGTACGGGGGCCTCTCACTGTTGTGGCCGCTCCTGTTGTGGAGCACAGGCTCCGGACGCGCAGACTCAGCAGCCATGGCTCATGGGCCCAGCTGCTCCGCGGCATGTGGGATCTTCCCGGACCGGGGCACGAACCCGTGTTCCCTGCATCAGCAGGCCAACTCTCAACCAGTGCGCCACCAGGGAAGCCCCAGAGACTGTGATTTAAGTTCTCTGTTACACTGTCTGGGGGAGAGGAGGGCAGATAAGGAACACAGGCCTGGGGCCCAGGTCTGGCCTTGCTGAGGAAAAGGGGAAATTCTTCCGTGAGAAAATGACTAGCTAGGGACTGCCTATTCTTTTCTCTCCCAATGGGATAAATCTCATTTTTCCACCAAGGGAAGTCTAGAAGAAAATTTTTGCTGGGCTTCCCATGAGAGGCTGCACAGCCCTGTAGTAAAGAGCATTGACATGGAGCTTGCTAGGGTGAAACCTTCGCTCACAGCTTTGGAGCTATGCAAACTTAGGCAAGATTATATAAAATGGAGGTAAAGATTTCTACCTCATAGGTTCATTATGGGAACTGAATTAAATGAGTTTATCTCTGTAAAACATTTACACTTAGCACACACTGCACAAGTATTAAATAAATAAATTTGAAAAAGTTATAATACCAAAAATATCAGCAGAAATTCTTCTTTGGGAGAGTTAATCACAAATGGCTTTGCTTAAGAATGCCTCCTAGTTCTAAAACATGTTTCATCTCAGGTGGAATACTGAGGTTCTTGGTGGTGACAAGGGAGGAGTGCCTTGGGATGAGAAGGGCTGGGGTAACTGTCTTGGGTTTTATAAAACGAGCTTGATTTTGGTGTTCAAACATTCCTGGATTCAAATCCTGCCTCTGTCTTTCAGATCTTGAACAAACCATTTAATAACTTTATTCTCAATTCTTATTGGAGAAATGAGAAAAAATAACTCCTATAATTAAATGAATTATTTTTTATGACAAAACTTGTCATAGACTAGGGACTAAAATGGTGGCTGTTAACATATTACCACTTATTAGTGCAGTAATTTAGGAAAACCCAATTTATCTCTGAGTTTCAATTTTCTGCTATATATATCAAGACTTATGGAAGTTATAGTATTTATATACATAGTATTAAAGTAGCTAAGAAGGTTATTTCAATTCAGGAAAGACAAAGAAATGAGTAGGACAGAAATTCTTTGATTCTTTATCAGGTATAGTACTTGACTTACATTTAGGGGTCATGTGTATTGATGAGAGACAAATTTAAATGACTCTGACGGTTTCTCCCTCCTTCTGGTGGCTTAGCAGACAGCTGGCTCAGCTGGACTGACCCAGGTAGTCAGTATTACTGCCGATTAAGGATCTTCCTAGGGCCCTCATGTATAGACTTTGCCCTTAAGTACGTGAAACCAACAGCATTGTTCCTGGACCTGAAGATCTATCAAAATATTTTTTGGTACTCAGAGAAACTAGATGTTCCCTAGCCCCTCTTAGGCTTAACCCATAATTAAGTACTGAGATGTGTGGCAGGGCTCATGCTCTCTTGGCCTGCTCACTGTCACATGTGTAGTCCACTGGCCTGTGCAGGCTCCTCTCTCCTGGTATCTTGGCCATAGTGTGTTATGACTGCCTATGACTGGCCTATGCTGTGAATAATGTCAGTGCAATGCATATGTTCTTTTGCTTTTCTCTTTCTAAGTTTTGTCCCCAATAAACCCTATATTATGCTTGTATTATGTGGCACTATTGATGTGGATCCATGATCTGCTTGCATAACATGTACCAAAAATGTCTGTCTTTAAATTATACTTTGAGCTGCAAAATCTTCTCACAATAGGTGGCATAAGGGCCTGAGATCAACCTCTGGTGAATAGTTGCACTGAAAAAAATTGTGGGCAGAATGCCTCACACTTCATTATTTCAATTATCTCTCTCTCTCCCTCTACCCACTCTCTCCCTCTTTTCTTGTTGCTGGGTGATAGCATTTGATTCATAATTCATGAAAGTTAACTGCACATATGATTCTACTGTCCAGTTTATTTTATGAGGGGTTTTGATGATTTCATGGGAAGGACCCATCCCATACTTGGGAAAAAGTTGACGAGAGGTGAGTAGTGTCTTCTCCCTGGAGGTTAGGAGGATGGCAGTGGTGGTGGTGGCCACAGATGGAAAAGAGCTGTAGACAGTGTAGTGACAGGTTCATAAGTCTCGAAGCCAAAGACAACTTTCAGAGGAGGCCTGCACTGGGCAGGAATGGGACTGTACTGGTACCCCTGCTGTGCTCAGACACTGACTGGGGGCAGCCTAGGGGAAGAATGGTCTTGGCACAAATGTAGAGATGAATCCAGAGGGACAGCAGCTGGATCTGTCAGGCAGCCATGCTCCAGGCAGCAGGAGATCTAAGCAGTGTCTTTCCATGACTGCTGCAGCCTTAAGACCATATAAAATCTAGTCTCTGGCTACTTCTGTGCCATATCACCAACCACAGTCCTGCTAGCTTATCTGCTCGTGTCCTGCTGACCTCCTTGCCGCTTCCTGAACACAATGAATATTCTCCTGCCTCATGGCCATTGCAATAATTACTTCATCTACCTGGAAAATTTTTACCATATATTTATCTGTATGGTTTGCTCCCTCAATTTGGTTTTCCTTCAAGAGTTCCATGTCAGAGTTGCCACTCTGACCACTCTATCCAAAATAGCACATTCCCTGCTCCATCATACTCCATTGTACTCTCCTTTTTTTTTTTCTGCATTGTGTTTATTTTCTGTTTATTTCCATAAGAAGGTACGCTTTATGAGAGCAGACCTCACTTTTGTTCTCTAATAAATGACATGCATCTAAGATAAGTGTCTATCACATATTAAGTGCTCAGTAAATGTTTTTGGAATGAATAAATATTTACTTGCATTTCATTCATTCCACACAATCTCACTTATTGTAAACAGTACCCTTATATGCCAGGAGGGAGATCTATTACTTTTAGACATATGTCAGTAAGAATTACTTCTATAATCTGCTGAAGAATCTCTACCGGGGAGATGATAAATGTTCTCACTGATTTTAAATTTCATGACACAAATCAGTGGGGGCTGGGGGGAAGAACTTCCTTATTTTTAATTGACTTCATTTATTTACAAAGTCTTGGACTCAAATGAGCTTTTCTACAATAGAGCAAACTCCAATCTCTAAATCAATATGATGTCTTTTGCTTAGGTTTTATCACCATTGTGTTATATTTTGCTCATAATTGTGTAGTTAGTCTCTAGATATTCTAACCCCTCCTACCATCATCCCTACTTCTCAGCACTCCATCTTTCATTCCTTTCATAGCAAAATTCATTTTACATTTTGTTCTCATTTTTGTGCTCTGGTGGCCCCACTGGATTACTAGTCTCCACAGGGTTCAAGGACTCCACTAATCGGTATCCTCTACTATTTTAATGACCACATGGAATGCAATCCATTCTTTTAGATTATTACTGTTGATGTTAAGTGGAACTCAGTCTAAGCCTGATTCTTTTGACTCACCACTGGATACCTCTTTCACACACTCAGTCTGTTGCTCTTTATCATTATTCCTTGTTCATATTCCTCATTCATTTTCCATTTATGTGAATATGGTTGTGTGCAGGCCAATTTTACTTCAGTTTTAAAGTAGGATTTCTTGAGATCCAATTAAGCATTTTTCTAATGCTCAAATACACAGTGTCTACTACAGGATTCCCTTTGTGCTCTAATTTTATAATGAAACTGAAAGGAAATCAATCAAGTTCCTTTGGCATGGGTTGGTTGTTATAAACTCATGCTGTTTATTGTTTATTTTATGTTCCTCTGCTCTGCATTTTACAGAAATACTTTTCAGTATGTTTCCACTATTTCAGTAGATTATTACTAAACCTTGATCACAGTTTGTTTTTCAAGAAGTTAATACTATTTTTGTATTTCTTGGTTCTATCTCAGTTCTTACTGATTTAAAAATGACATTTAATATGAAATGATTAAGCAGTTCATCTGACAAATGTATGTGTATCTACACTATTAGTTACTTATAATATATGAAGTTTTCCAAATAAATTTATTCATAAAAATATAATATCACAGAAGCACTCCCCTAGAAGACAGTGCTCTGGTTTATGAAGCACAAGCAAGAGAATGGCTATGAATTTACTAGTTTCATCATGAAGAAAAGACAGAGAGGGCTTCCCTGGTGGTGCAGTGGTTGAGAGTCCGCCTGCTGATGCACGAGACACGGGTTCGTGCCCCGGTCTGGGAAGATCCCATATGCTGCGGAGCGGCTGGGCCCGTGAGCCATGGCCACTGAGCCTGTGCGTCCGGAGCCTGTGCTCCGCAACGGGAGAGGCCACAACAGTGAGAGGCCCGCGTACCGCAAAAAAAAAAAAGACATAGAGAGATGGTCAATGTATTACTTTCCTAGGCTACCATAACAAAGTACCACAAATTAGGTGTCTTAAAAAAACATAAATTTATTCTTTCATAGTTTTGGATGCCCGAAGCTCAAAATCAAGGTGTTCACAGGCCAGCCTCCCTCTGAAGGCTCTATGAAAGAATCCTTTCTTTCCTTGTCCTAGTTTGTGGTGGTTACTGACAATCCTTGTCTTATAGCTGCTTCACTCTGTTCTCTGTCTGTATTGTTCTGTGACCTTCCCTGTGTCTCCTCTGCATCTCTCTATTCAAATATCCCTCTCCCTTCTCTTATAAATAAATCAGTCATTGGATTTCAGTCCTACCTTAATCCAGTATGACCTCATCTGAACTTGATTACCTCTGCAAAGACCTTATGATAGTAATAATAAAGACATATATTCACAGGTACTAGGGGTTAGGACTTAAACATATCTTTATGGAGAGCACAATTCCATTCATGACATCCAAGTTCCCAAACCTCTGAATCTTTGGCCAGTTAGTGTGTTGAAAATACACCAGAAAGGTTGTCTTAGTCCATTTGGCCTGCTATAATAGAATACCACAGACTGGGTGGCTCAAACAACAAACATCTCTTTCTCACAATTCTGGAGGCTGGGAAGACTAATATCAAGGCACTGGAAGATTCAGTGTCTGCTGAGAGCCCACTTCCTGATTCTTAGATGATCGTCTTCACTCTGTGTTCTCACATAGCAGAAAGAGGACTAGAAAGTTCTCTGGTATCTCTTTTATAATGACACTAATCCCATTCATGAGGGGTTCATACACTGGGGTTTAGGATTTCAACATATGAATTTTGGAAGACACATTCCATAATAAGTATAATCTGGGCAGAGGGATTCAATATCTGATTGCTCTCCTATTCTGGTGACCTGGTTGGGGGCTTGAGTGATCCTTTGGCTTAGATTAGAGGCAGACTCAGTGTCTTGCCCATTATACATTTTTTTTTTTTTGCATTGAGTCCCATTCTGGTTCTAAAAGAGACTGAGAGACAAAATCAAAAGAGGCAACATATACATAAATAGCAACGATGGGGGGAGAGAGAGAGACAGAGACAGAGAGAGAGAGGGAATGAATTCCTCAAAAGGGAATTATATACTGCATCAAGATCTTTTAACCTCTTTGCTAATCTGTGGAGAGTACCACTATCATCATGGCTAATTATGGGCTGAATCCCTTTCAGAGCAATTAGAGGGAAGAATTGAACTCTTTGTGAAAGTTTAAATGCCTCAAATAATTCTGAGAGACAATAATTCTGTCTTACTTATTTTGTAACTTAAGAGATTGCTTAAACCAATGGTGTGCTGGTAAGCTGTCTCTATTTTAAAAAAGTCCTGATTTGTAGCATTTGTCAATTTACATGGTGTAAATATTTCCACCATGGTCAGTTTCATGATACCAATGGTTTAACAACTGGCTTTCAAAACTCCTGAAAATTTTATAATTGGATCTTGTGAGACAGTATATAACATAAATATGGTCTCATTATGGTTTAAGACATGAAAAATATGTAAAAGGGAGCAGGGAATGTCAAAATTTAGCTTTTTTTTGTTTTAAATTTAAAGATGCAAATTAAGTCAACAAAAAGCATCCCATGTAAAGTTATCAATTACTTCAAAAATTGTAATCCTTCATGTCAGTGAGTTTACACTGTCATGGGGATACTTACAGGTAGATGTTTAAATCAGTGTAAATTTCATAGAAAACAACTTGCTGACCCTATTCAAACCAGTACTGCCTCCATCACTCTATTCTCTTGCTCTGCATTATTTTTCCTTTTAGCACTTATCACTATATAATATTATATTATTTATTAATTTATTTTCTGTTTTTTCCTACTATATAAGCTCCATGGGGCAGGGGTCATGTTTATCTCATTCACTGTGGAATGGCCATACCGAGAATAGTGCCTATCATTTAGTAGGTACTCAATAAATATTTGTTGAAATAATAAATGGATGAATAAATGAATGTGTGAGTGAAACAAAAATCTATTCTAATTTACACATATTGCTATAATTTATTCTTCTTAAGGCCTGCTTAATATTTTGTCATAAGTATATACCACAATTTTTTTAATCAATCTTCTATTAGGTGTATCTTCCTGTATTGAATATCCTTATGTGTACATCTTTGTACACCTGCATATCTGTAGGTTAAATATCTAGAACTAGAATTGCTGGGCTAAAGAATATATACTTAAATTTTTTGTATATATATCACCAAGTTGCCCCCAAAAGTAGTTATACAGATTTGTATTCTCTTACTGATTTAAAAAATCCTATTTCTGAGTTTTTCAAATGACATGTTAACAAATAGGCTTAGATGGATATTTCAAATTCATGATGAAATACACGTAGTTCAAATGAAAAGCCAGCCTCAGGCTTGATGAACACTAAAAGAATTTCCATTTATATTAAGAACAAGGCAAAGGTGCTCATTGAAGACAAAAGAGTTGGATGGAGCAGGACTTTGGAGATGGTTGATGAGGCATGGGATGATGGGTTGAGTGATCAGGGTCAACAGGGCATTCCACATACAGATGTGCAGGCATGGAGTGCACAAGGGGGCACATTTAACAGAGTGCCATTCACGTGATAGACAGTACAGATTTGTGTATTTGATATGACAATTTTCTGGAGATAGCAGGAAACCATCTTGTTCCAACAAAATCAGGATATTATGACAATTTTCTGACAGATGAAAGGAAACTGTTTTGAGAAAGAGCACTTATTCTAGCTCAAAGGTACAAAATGGGCTAGTGGCTCTGAAAGACAACATCGAAAGATGGCCCAGCTCAGCCCATCCACTATGTCAGGAGCTGAATGGAGCCAAAGAAGCAACAGATTATCCATTGCCATTAGAGTGAGTTCTGTACGTGGTCTGGGCTGACAAGCCACAAGATCGGTTTTCTCATTGCAATCTAGTGAGGACCAGCCACTGACAGCTGCATGTCAATTGACAGGTGAAGATCATCTGGCAGAAGTGAGACGTGTCCAGACTCTGAGATTTGTTGAAATCTATCACTTTACCTGCCCAGAGCATAGTAAAGCATCTTCAAACAGAAAAACAGAAAGTGGGATCCTTGACACCAAAGACATGGGAAGGAACTCTTCCAGCACCTGTTATCAGCTGAGATAAAATGGACATACGTCTGTGTACATGTGATACAATATTGTTTGATAAATTCAAGCGATTTATAAATTCATGGTATCTTTATTACATGTGGCTCTGGACAAGCATGTGGAAATGTAAGCCAGGTATAGAATTCTCTGGAACAAATTCAGGTTCTTCAAAAGAAAAAGACTTTGCTTAGAAATAGAAGAAACAAAATAACTATATGTAATAACTAGACAAAAAAAGGAAAATTGGGTCAGATTGGAACCAAGATGAACATAATTACTGGAGTGCACAAATTCTTATTTTTTAGATCAAAGTGGGCCTTAATGTCCACATACCCAAGTCCCCTGGCTTGTCAACTTTCTGTATAAACAAATGCCTGATTGATGCTATTCCAGTGTGAGAAGAAGGTTCCTCTTGTCACCATTGGAACGGAGAGGTACTTTTGAAGCTCTAAACATCCAAATAATTGGAGCCAATCCCACAGGAAAAACTTACTCAGCTTTTGGCTATATCTAGAACAGACTGGTTCCCTTATTAATATGTGCTTTGGAATGCATTTCCCTGCCTAAATATGTTATAAGTGATACTAGCACTGTCTACAAGAACCTCCAAAACCACACTGTAGTTGTATCCCTTATTTGTTATTCTAAATTAATGCGCTCAACTAACATTAAAAAATGGTGTTGTAAGTGATATTTAGGAAAAATATGCAAGAGGATTGTAAAATGATTTAAAGACATGATCTTGAGCTAAAACTGAAAATAACAGAAGTTATTATGACTTAAGAGAATATGAGTTAAGTGCTGAAAAAGATCTTAGATTTTTTTACTCATCTATTCAACAGGGTCTTATTAAGTACCTCATATGTGAAGCATTTTGTGAGCTATTATAAAAGTTAGGAAAAAATGGAGGTGTGACCCAAAAGTTCACTTGAAACATGTAGATCAATAGGAAAGATGAGGCATGCTTACATGGAAATAACAGGAGAATGAGGAGTTAAATAACAAAGCACCAACGTATTGCCTGGGCCACAGTGAGTAGTATAGTCTACAAGTTGTACAGAAGAAACAAATATGAATTGAAGTGTAGAGAAGATTTCTTGGAAGAAATAGAATTTGAGCTATACTTTATTTTATTTATTTTTTTGTGTTCAGATATTTTTTAACATCTTTATTGGAGTATAATTGTTTTACACTGTTGTGTTAGTTTCTGCTGTATAACAAAGTGAATCAGCTATATGTATACATATATCCCCATATCCCCTCCCTCTTTGAGCTATATTTTAGACTAGGTAGGATTTTTCAATTCATTAAACGTCGTGAGCAGTGACTTGTAAACTGAAATAAGCATGGAGTCCATTTCTATAACAAGCTGAGAACTCAAATGGAGCAGAGGATTTGTGTATTGTAAAGTTTGGATAGCTGGGAGGGAGAGGATAGAGGGAGAATTAGAGGTGCCAGACTATGGAATGCCTTAAAATCTGGCTATAGGCGTTGATCTTAACTGCAGACAATGAGAAATTTTTGTCATTTGTTGTATTAGTCAGGGTTATCTAGAGAAACAGAACCTATCTATATCTATATCTAATCTATATCCATAATATTACATATATAAATAAAACATAATGAGATTTATTATAAGGAATTGGCTTATGTGATTATGGGGGCTGAGGAGTCCCATAATCTGTTGTCTGAAACCTAGAGACCCAGGAAAGTTGGTGGTGTAAATTCCAGTCCAAGTCCAAAGGCCTGAGAACCGAAAGTGCTGATGGTGTAAGTTTTAGTCCGAGGTCAAGAGCAGACAAATGTCTCAGCTCAAAGTCAGGCAGAGAGAGCCAATTTAACCTTCCTCCACCTTTTTGTTCTATTCAGACCCTCAACAGATCGGATGTTGCCCACCACACTGGGGAGAGCTATCTGCCTTATTCAGTTTACTGATTCAAATGCTAATCTCTTCCAGAAACATTCTCACAGACACACTCAGAAAGTATATTTAACCAGATATCTGGACAGCCTGTGGCCCAGTCAGGTCAACACATAAAACTAATCATCGCAGTTGTTGAATAGGAACAATATAACATATTTTTTTAAAAAAAAACTTCCCTTTAGAAATATTGAGCTGTAATAGTGGGTTAAGTGGTTAGAGGCAAGACAGATGAGAAGCAATGTTAACACACTGTTAACATGCTCTTGCAGGGCTATAGAAGTTAAGTAATAAAAGTCAAGGGTGTATTTTATAGGAAGGATCTCAAAGTATTTGGTGATTGACTTGGAGGTAAAGAAGTGAGGCAAAAGTTTTATGCCCTGGATGTAGCATTAGCAAAAATGAGAATTTTGAGGGAAGACTACAATTTTGAGGAATTACATATATTCAAGCTCAGATATAGACAACATGAGGCACAATATACAACTTGAGAATGAGGCCGTGATTAAGTGTTATGCCATGGTGTGAATAAGAGGCAAAGGACTTTTGGCCTCCCAGACAATCAAGATTATTATAAAGTCTGGTCAGTACATAGAGACTTTTTTTATGTATATAATAGTCAAATAGCAAAATTTTAATAAACTTTAGAGCTCAGAGCTCATAATGGGACTGAAGAGAGGGGATTCTAGAGTAGAGTACTGAAGAAGTAGAGAAACAGAGGATATTTACAAAGTCAAAGGAAGACAAGCACTGAAGGCAAATCCTGTGAGCAGTGGTGCTGGCAGTAAGGGAGCATTAGATAAGTGCTTGGTTGTAGAGCAACCCAGAGAATCAGGAAGAAGAACAAATAGACCTTAGTTGGAAGAGGTGGCTACCCATATTTTCTCAAGGTAACCAAGTTGCTATCCACTTTTTAATACAAATATAGTAAGTAGCACAAAGCAGTGCCTGACATTAAATGTTTACAATTTTTAGCTATTAGTACTAGTAAGTTATTAAAAAAAATTAATGGCTCCCTTCTTTTCTCCTCATATGATATAGGTGTAGTTTATATTCTGATTCCTTCCCTAAACTGGGTTTCTTGAGGACTAAAGAACCTGTTTTCTTTCTGATCCTTGGATATGAAAAATTAATAAGTATCTGGTTATCAATCATATTTATGGAATAAATACGAACAAACAGATAAATGTATGAAGGGCAGAAAGGAGGGAGGAAAATAATACAGATTTAAATATTCTACACAAGAATACTCTATCCTAGAAACTATTCAGCAAGATGACATACAGTCTTCCCTCAGTATCTGTGAGGGGTTGTTTCCAGGACTCTCTGGGGATAACAAAATCTGTGGATGCTCAAATCCCACATTCAGCCAGCTGAGTCCCTTGTTCCTATCTGAGCTTCCATATCCACCATGGATCAGGTGGTACTGTATTTATTGAAAAAAACTGTGCATATAAGTGGACACATGGTTCAAACTCATGTTGTTCAAGGATCAACTGTAATCTAACTACAAATTGGAGAGGGCATAAAAGTGCTTTTATTCAGCAAAGCTAGATTTGAATCAGGAAATTTCTACATGTATGCCCTCAAGAACTTTATATTATAAAATGAGGTGAAACTCCAGCATAAAGACTTGTAATTAATTAATTATTTTTTTTTCTTGTTAATCATCCATTTTATACATATAGGTGTATACAGGTCAATCCCAATTGCCCAATTCATCACACCACAACCCCCCCACCTGCCGCTTTCCCCCTTGGTGTCCTTATGTTTGTTCTCTACTTCTGTGTCTCAATTTCTACTCTGCAAACCAGTTCATCTGTACCATTTTCTAGGTTCCACATATATGTGTTAATATACGATATTGTTTTTCTCTTTCTGACTTACTTCATGCTGTATGACAGTCTTTAGATGCATCAACATCTCTACAAATGACCCAAGTTCGTTCCTTTTTATGGCTGAGTAATATTCCATTGTATATATGTACCACACCTTCTTTATCCATTCGTCTGTCGATGGGCATTTAGTTTGCCTCCATGACCTGGCTATTGTAAATAGTGCTGCAATGAACACTGGGGTGCATGTTACTGTCAATTTCCTCTTTTTAGAGCTGTTAGCAGTTGCCTTACATATTGAGGTGCTCCTATGTTGAGTGCATATATATTTATAATTGTTATATGTTCTTCTTGGATTGATCCCTTGATTATTATGTAGTGTCCTTCCTTGTCTCTTGTAAGCTTCTTTATTTTAAAGTCTATTTTATCTGATATGAGAATTGCTACTCCAGCTTTCTTTTGATTTCCACTTGCATGGAATATCTTTTTCCATCCCCTCACCTTCAGTCTGTATGTGTTCCTAGGTCTGAAGTGAGTCTCTAGTAGACAGCATATATATGGGTCTTGTTTTTGTATCCATTCAGCAAGCCTGTGTCTTTTGGTTGGAGCATTTAATCCATTCACACTTAAGGTAATTATTGATATGTATGTTCCTATTCCCATTTTCTCAACTTTTGGGGGTTTTGTTTTTGTAGATCCTTTTCTTCTCTTGTGTTTCCCACTTAGAGAAATTCCTTTAGCATTTGTTGTAGAGTTCGTTCAGTGGTACTGAATTTTCTTAGTTTTTGATTTCTCCTCCAAATCTGAAAGAGATTCTTGCCGGGTAGCATAATCTTGGTTGTCATTTCTTCCCTTTCATCACTGTAAATATGTCGTGCCACTCCCTTCTGGCTTGTAGAGTTTCTGCTGAGAAATCAGCTGTTAACCTTATGGGAGTTCCCTTGTATGTTATTTGTCATTTTTCTCTTGCTCTTTCAATAATTTTCCTTTGTCTTTAATTTTTGCCAGTTTGATTACTCTGTGTGTCAGCGTGTTTCTCATTGGGTTTATCCTGTATGGGACTCTCTGCACTTCCTGGACTTGGGTGGCTATTTCCTTTCCCATGTTAGGGAAATTTTTGACTATAATCTCTTCAAATATTTTCATGGGTCCTTTCTCTCTCTCTTCTCCTTCTGGGACCCATAGAATGCGAATATTGTTGCTTTTAATGTTATCCCAGAGGTCTCCTAGGCTTTCTTCATTTTTTTTCATTCTTTTTTCTTTATTCTGGTCTGCAGCCATGAATTCCACCATTCTGTCTTCCAGGTCACTTATGTGTTCTCCTGCCTCAGTTATTCTGCTGTTGATTCCTTCTAGTGTATTTTTCATGTCAGTTATTGTATTGTTCATCTCTGTTTTTTTTTGTTCTTTAATTCTTCTAGGTCTTTGTTAACCATTTCTTGCATCTTCTCAATCATTGCCTCCATTTTTTTTTCCGAGGTCCTGGATCATCTTCACTATCATTATTGTGATTTTTTTTTCCTGGAAGATTGCCTATCTGCATTTCTTTTAGTTGTTTTTCTGGGTTTTATCTTGTTTCTTCATCTGGTACATAGCCATCTGCCTTTTCATCTTGTCTATCTTTCTGTGAATGTGGTTTTTGTTCCACAGGCTGCAGGGTTGTAGTTCTTCTTGCTTTTGCTGTCTGCCCTGTGGTGGATGAGGCTATCTAAGACACTTGTGGAAGTTTCCTGTTGGGAGGGACTGGTGGATAGAAGAGCTGCAAGACTTTTTTTATTACAACCTAAGTTGTACTTTGGTAGGATCTCATGACATTTTTCTTTATTTCTACATATTTTTTATTAGTTTCTGCTTTATAACAAAGCGAATCAGTCATACATATACCTCTGTTCCCACATCCCTTCCCTCATGCATCTCCCTCCCTCCCAGCCTCCCCATCCCACCCCTCCAGGCGGTCACAAAGCACCGAGCTGATCTCCCTGTGCTCTGCGGCTGCTTCCCACTATCTATCTACCTTACGTTTGGTAGTGTATATATGTCCATGAATCTCTTTCATTTTGTCACAGCTTACCCTTCCCCCTCCCCATATCCTCAAGTCCATTCTCAAGTAGGTCTGTGTCTATATTCCTGTTTTACCCCTAGGTTCTTCATGACATTTTTAAAAAAATTCCATATATATGTGTTAGCATACAGTATTTGTCTTTCTCTTTCTGACTTACTTCACTCTGTATGACAGACTCTAGGTCTATCCACCTCATTACAAATAGCTCAGTTTCGTTTCTTTTACGGCTGAGTAATATTCCATTGTATACATGTGCCACATCTTCTTTATCCATTCATCCGATGATGGACACTTAGGTTGTTTCCATCTTTGGGCAATTGTGAATAAAGTTGCAATGAACATTTTGGTACATGTCTCTTTTTGAATTATGGTTCTCTCAGGGTATATGCCTAGCAGTGGGATTGCTGGGTCATATGGTAGTTCTAGTTGTAGTTTTTTAAGGAACCTCCATACCGTTCTCCATAGTGGCTGTACCAATTCACATTCCCACCAGCAGTGCAAGAGTGTTCCCTTTTCTCCACACCCTCTCCAGCATTTATTGTTTCTAGATTTCTTGATGATGGCTATTCTGACTGGTGTGAGATGATATCTCATTGTAGTTTGGATTTGCATTTCTCTAATGATTAACGATGTTGAACATTCTTTCATGTGTTTGTTGGCAGTCTGTATATCTTCTTTGGAGAAATGCCTATTTAAGTCTTCTGCCCATTTTTGGATTGGGTTGTTTGTTTTTTTGCTATTGAGCTGCATGAGCTGTTTATAAATTTTGGAGATTAATCCTTTGTCAGTTGCTTCATTTGCAAATATTTTCTCCCATTCTGAGGGTTGTCTTTTGGTCTTGTTTATGGTTTCCTTTGCTGTGCAAAAGCTTTTCAGTTTCATTAGGTCCCATTTGTTTATCTTTGTTTTTATTTCCATTTCTCTAGGAGGTGGGTCCAAAAGGATCTTGCTGTGATTTATGTCATAGAGTGTTCTGCCTATGTTTTCCTCTAAGAGTTTGATAGTGTCTGGCCTTACTTTTAGGTCTTGAATCCATTTTGAGCTTATTTTTGTGTATGGTGTTAGGGAATGATCTAATCTCATACTTTTACATGTCCCTGTCCAGTTTTCCCAGCACCACTTATTGAAGAGGCTGACCTTTCTCCACTGTGCATTCCTGCCTACTTTATCAAAGATAAGTTGGCCATATGTGCGTGGGTTTATCTCTGGGCTTTCTATCCTCTTCCATTGATCTATCTTTCTGTTTTTGTGCCAGTACCACACTGTCTTGATTACTGTAGCTTTATAGTGTAGTCTGAAGTCAGGGAGCCTGATTCCTCTAGCTCCGTTTTTCGTTCTCAAGATTGCTTTGGCTATTCGGGGTCTTTTGTTTTTCCAAACAAATTTTGAAATTTTTTGTTCTAGTTCTGTGAAAAATGCCAGTGGTAGTTTGATAGGGATTGCACTGAATCTGTAGATTGCTTTGGGTAGTAGAGTCATTTTCACAGTATTGATTCTTCCAATCTAGGAGCATGGTATATCTCTCCATCTATTTGTATCATCTTTAATTTCTTTCATCAGTGTCTTATAATTTTCTGCATACAGGTCTTTTGTCTCCTTAGGTAGGTTTATACCTAGATATTTTATTCTTTTTGTTGCAGTGGTAAAGGGGAGTGTTTACTTGATTTCATTTTCAGATTTTTCATCATTAGTGTACAGGAATGCCAGAGATTTCTGTGCATTAATTTTGTATCCTGCTACTTTACCAAATTCATTGATTAGCTCTAGTACTTTTCTGGTAGCATCTTTAGGATTCTCTATGTATAGTATCATGTCATCTGCAAACAGTGACAGCTTTACTTCTTCTTTTCCAATTTGGATTCCATTTATTTCCTTTTCTTCTCTGATTGCTGTGATTAAAACTTCCAAAACTATGTTGAATATGAGTGGTGAGAGTGGGCAGCCTTGTCTTGTTCCTGATCTTAGTGGAAATGGTTTCAGTTTTTCACCATTGAGGACGATGTTGGCTGTGTGTTTGTCATATATGGCCTTTATTATGTTGAGGAAAGTGCCCTCTATGCCTACTTTCTGCAGGGTTTTTATCATAAATGGGTGTTGAATTTTGTCAAAAGCTTTCTCTGCATCTATTGAGATGATCATATGTTTTTTCTCCTTCAACTTGTTAATATGGTGTATCACATTGATTGATTTGCGTATATTGAAGAATCCTTGCATTCCTGGAATAAACCCCACTTGATCATGGTGTATGATCCTTTTAATGTGCTGTTGGATTCTGTTTGCTAGTATTTTGTTGAGGATTTTTGCATCTATGTTCATCAGTGATATTGGCCTGTAGTTTTCTTTCTTTGTGACATCCTTGCCTGGTTTTGGTATCAAGGTGATGGTGGCCTCATAGAATGAGTTTGGGAGTGTTCCTTCCTCTGAAGTTGTTTGGAAGAGTTTGAGAAGTTTGGGTGTTAGCTCTTTTCTAAATGTTTGATAGAATTCGCCTGTGAAGCCTTCTGGTCCTGGGCTTTTTTTATTTGGAGGATGTTTAATCACAGTTTCAATTTCAGTGCTTGTGATTGGTCTATTCATATTTTCTATTTCTTCCTGATTCAGTCTTGGCAGCTTGTGCATTTCTAAGACTTTGTCCATTTCTTCCAGGTTGTCCATTTTATTGGCATAGAGTTGCTTATAGTAATCTCTCATGATCTTTTGTATTTCTGCAGTGTCAGTTGTTACTTCTCCTTTTTCATTTCTAATTCTATTGATTTGAGTCTTCTCCCTTTTTTTCTTGATGAGTCTGGCAAATGGTTTATCAATTTTGTTTATCTTCTCAAAGAACCAGCTTTTATTTTTATTGATCTTTGCTATTGTTTCTTTCATTTCTTTTTCATTTATTTCTGATCTGATCTTTATGATTTCTTTCCTTCTGCTAACTTTTGGGTTTTTTTGTTCTTCTTTCTCTAATTGCTTTAGGTGCAGGGTCAGGTTGTTTACTCAAGATGTTTCCTGTTTCTTAAGGTGGGATTGTATTGCTATAAACTTCCCCCTTAGAACTGCTTTGCTGCATCCCATAGGTTTTGGGTCATCGTGTTTCCATTGTCATTTGTTTCTAAGTATTTTTTAATTTCCTCTTTGATTTCTTCAGTGATCACTTCGTTACTGAGTAGTGTATTTTTTAGCTTCCATGTGTTTGTATTTTTTACAGCTCTTTTCCTGTAATTGATGTCTAGTCTCATAGCACTGTGGTCGGAAAAGATACTTGATACAATTTCAATTTTCTTAAATTTACCAAGGCTTGATTTGTGACCCAAGATATGATCTATCCTGGAGAATGTTCCATGAGCACTTGAGAAAAATGTGTATTCTGTTGTTTTTGGATGGAATGTCCTATAAGTATCAATTAAGTCCATCTTGTTTAATGTATCATTTAAAGCTTGTGTTTCCTTATTTATTTTCATTTTGGATGATCTGTCCATTGGTGAAAGTGGTGTATTAAAGTCCCCTACTATGAGTGTGTTACTGTCAATTTCCCCTTTTATGGTTGTTAGTATTTGCCTTATGTATTGAGGTGCTCCTATGTTGGGTGCATAAATATTTACAATTGTTATATCTTCTTCTTGGATCAATCCCTTTATCATTATGTAGTGTCCTCTTTGTCTCTTCTAATAGTCTTTATTTTAAAGTCTATTTTGTCTGATATAAGAATTGCTACTCCAGCTTTCTTTTGATTTCCATTTGCATGGAATATCTTTTTCCATCCCCTTACTTTCAATCTGTATGTGTCTCTAAGTCTGAAGTGGCTCTCTTGTAGACAGCATATATATGGGTCTTGTTTTTGTATCCATTCAGCCAATCTGTGTCTTTTGGTGGGAGCATTTAGTCCATTTACATTTAAGGTAATTATTGATATGTATGTTCCTATTCCCATTTCCTTAATTGCTTTGAGTTCGTTATTGTAGGTATATTCCTTCTGTTGTGTTTCTTGCCTAGAGAAGTTCCTTTAGCATTTGTTGTAAAGCTGGTTTGGTGGTGCTGAACGCTCTCAGCTTTTGCTTGTCTGTAAACGTTTTAATTTCTCCATCAAATCTGAATGAGATCCTTGCTGGGTAGAGTAATCTTGGTTGCAGGTTTCTGTCCTTCATCACTTTAATTATGTCCTGCCCCTCCCTTCTGGCTTGTAGAGTTTCTGCTGAGAGATCAGCTGTTAACCTGTTGGGTATTCCCTTTTGTGTTATTTGTTGTTTTTCCCTTGCTGCTTTTAATATGATTTCTTTGTGTTTAATTTTTGACAGTTTGATTACTATGTGTCTTGGCATATTTCTCCTTGGATTTATTCTGTATGGGACTCTCTGTGCCTCCTGGACTTGATTAACTATTTCCTTTCCCATATTAGGGAAGTTTTCAACTATAATCTCTTCAAATATTTTCTCAGTCCCTTTCTTTTTCTCTTCTTATTCTGGCACCTCTATAATTCAAATGTTAGTGCATTTAATGTTGTCCCAGACGTCTCTGAGACTGTCCTCTCTTCTTTTCATTCTTTTTTCTTTATTTTGCTCTGCATCAGTTATTTCCACTATTTTATCTTCCACCTCACTTATCCGTTCTTCTGCCTCAGTTATTCTGCTATTGATTCCATCTAGAGTATTTTTCATTTCATTTATTGTGTTTTTAATCGATGCTTGATTCATCTTTAGTTCTTCTAGGTCCTTGTTAACTGTTTCTTGCATTTTGTCTATTCTATTTCCAAGATTTTGGATCTGGGAAATAGAATCTTGGATCATCTTTACTATCATTATTCTGAATTCTTTTTCAGGTAGACTGCCAATTTACCTCTTCATTTGTTAGGTCTGGTGGGTTTTTATCTTGCTCCTTCACCTGCTGTGTGTTTTTCTGTCTTCTCATTTTGCTTATGTTACTGTGTTTGGGGTCTCCTTTTTGCAAGCTGCAGATTCGTCGTTCCCATTGTTTTCAGTGTCTGTCCCCTGTAGCTAAGGTTGTTTCAGTAGGTTGTGTAGGCCTCCTGGTGGGGGGGACTAGTGCCTGTGTTCTGGTGTTGAGGCTTGATCTTGCCTTTCTGGTGGACAGGTCCTCGTCTGGTGGTGTGTTTTGGGGTGCCTGTGGCCTTATTATGTTTTTAGGCAGCCTCTCTGCTAATGGGTGGGTTTGTGTTCCTGTCTTGCTAGTTGCTTGGCATAGGGTGACCAGCACTGTAGTTTGCTGGTCGTTGACTGAAGCTGGGTGCTGGTGTTGAGATGGAGATCTCTGGGAGATTTTCCCCGTTTGATATTATGTGGAGCTGGGAGGTCTCTTGTGGACCCATGTCCTGAATTTGGCTCTCCCACTTCAGAGACCCTGACTCCTGGCTGCAGCACCAAGAGCCTTTCATCTACCGGGCTCAGAATAAAAGGGAGAAAAAGTAGAAAGAAAGAATTAGTAGAAGAAAGAAAGAGAGAGAGAAAGAAAGGAAGAAGGAAAGAAAGGAAGGAAGGAAGAAAGAAAGAAAGGAGGGAGTGAGGGAGGAAGGACAGAAAGAAAGAAAGAAAGGAGGGAGGTACGAGGGAGGAAGGAAAGAAAAAGAAAGAGTGATAGGAAGATAGGAGGGAGGGAGGGAGGAAGGAAATAAATAAAGAAAGAAAGACAGGAGGGAGGGAGGGAAGGAGGAAAGAAAAAGAAAGAGTGAAAGGAAGAAGGGAGGGAGTTAGGGAGGAAGGAAAGAAAGAGAGAAAGAAGGAAATGAAGGGCAGAGGGAGGGAGGAAGGGAAGGTAGGAAAAAAAGAAAGAGCAGGTAAAGTAAAATAGAATAAAATATAAAATATAGTAGCGTTATTAAAATTAAAAAGTAACTATTGAAAAAAAACGGACAGATAGAACCCTGGGACATATGGTGGAAGCAAAGCTATACAGAGAAAGTCTCACACAGAAGCATACACATACACATTCACAAAAAGAGAGCAGGCGGAAAAATCGAAAATCTTGCTCTCAAAGTCCACCTCCTCAATTTGGGATAATTCGTTGTAAAAAGAGGAAAAGGGGGAAAAGCCTGAAATGTTGCTCTCAAAGTCCACCTCCTTAATTTGGGATAATGCATTGTAAAAAGAGGAAAAGGGGGAAAAGTCTGAAATCTTGTCCTCAAAGTCCACCTCCTCAATTTGGGATGATTTGCTGTCCATTCATGCACTCCACATACGCAGGGCACATCAAATGGACCGTGGAGCTTTATTCCGCTGCCTCCGAGGCTGCACAGAGAGATTTCCCTGTCTCTTCTCTGCTCTCACAGCTCCCGGGTCTCAGCCTTGGACCTGGCCCCGCCTCTGCGTGTAGATCGCTGGAGGGCGTCTGTTCTTCGCTCAGACAGGACGTGTTTAAAGGAGCCGCTGATTCGGGGGCTCTGGCTCACTCAGGCAGAGGGGAGGGAGGGGTGCGCAGTGTGGGGTGGGCCTGCGGCGGCAGAGGCCGGTGTGACGTTGCATCAGACCGAGGCGCTCCGTGCGCTTTCCCGGGAAAGCCGTCCCTGGGTCCCGGGACCCCGGCAGTGGCGGGGTGCACAGGCCCCCCGGAAGGCGGGCTGGACAGTGTCCTGCACTCGCACACAGGCCTTGTGGCGGCGACAGCCCCAGCCGCAGCGTCCCACGCCCATCTCTGGGGTCCGTGCCTTTAGCTGTGGCTCGCGCCCGTCTCTGGTGCTTCTTTAAGCAGCTCTCTTAATGCCCTCTCCTCGCGCACCAGGAAACAAAAGGGAAGAAAAAGTCTCTTGCCTCTTCGGCAGCTCCAGACTTTTTCCCCGGACTCCCTCCCGGCTAGCCGTGGTGGACTAACCCCTTCAGGCTCTCTTCCTGCCGCCAGCCCCAGTCCTCTCCCTGCGCTCCGACTGAAACCCGATACCCGAGCCTCAGCTCCCAGCCCCGCCCGCCCCGGCAGCCGCACAGACAAGCCTGTCGGGCTGGTGTGTGCCTGAGGGCACCGATCATCTATGCGGGAATCTCCCCGCTTTGCCCTCCACACCCCTGTTGCTGTGCTCTCCTCCGCTACTCTGAAGCTTTCCCCCTCCGCCACCTCTAGTCTCCAACCGCGAAGGGGCTTCTAGTGTGTGGAGACCTTTCCTCCTTCACGACTCCCTCCCACTGGTGCAGGTCCCGTCCCTATCCTTTTGTCTCTGTTTATTCTTTTTTCTTTTGTCCTACCCAGGTATGTGGGGAGTTTCTTGCCTTTTGGGGGGTCTGAGGTCTTCTGTCAGCGTTCAGTAGGTGTTCTGTAGGAGTTGTTCCATGTGTAGATAAATTTCTGATGTATCTTGGGGAGGAAGGTGATCTCCGCGTCTTACTCTTCTGCCATCTTCCTCCGGGACCCCTCTTCTTTTCATTCTTTTTTCTTTATTCTGCTCTGTGGTAGTTATTTCCACTATTTTATCTTCTATGTCACTTATCCATTCTTCTGCCTCAGTTTTTCTGCTATTCATTCCTTCTAGAGAATTTTAAATTTCATTTATTTTGTTTTTTATCATTGTTTGTTTGCTCTTTAGGTCTTCTAGCTCCTTGTTAAACTTTTCCTGTATTTTCTCCATTCTATTTCCAAAATTTGGGATCATCTTTACTATCATTACTCTGAATTCTTTTTTAGGTAGATTACCTATTTCCTATTCATTTGTTTGTTCTGGTGGGTTTTTACCTTGCTCCTTCATCTGTTGCATATTTCTCTGTCTTCACATTTTGCTTAACTTACTGTGTTTGGGGTCTCCTTTTTGCAGGCTGAAGGTTTGTATTTTCTCTTGTTTCTGGTGTCTGCCCCCACTGGGGAAGGTTCGTTCAGTGGGTTTTGTAGGTTTCCATGTGGAAGGCACTAGTGCCTGTTAATCTAGTGGATGAGGCTTGATCTTCTCTTTCTGGTGAGCAGGACCAATCCCCTGATGTGTTTTGTGATCTGTGAACTTATTATGATTTTAGGCATCCTCTCATCTAATGGGTGAGGTTGTTTGGCTTGGGGTGTCCAGCACTGGAACTTGGTGGTCATTAAGTGGAGCTGAGTCTTAGCATTGAGACTGAAATCTCTTGGAGAGCTCTCGCCATTTGATATTATGTTGGGTTGGGAGGTCTCTGGCCGTCCAGTGTCTGAACTCAGCTCTCCCACCTCAGATACTCAGGGCTGATGGCGAGCTGGAGGACTAAGATCCTTTCAGCCACACAGCCTAGAAGAAAAGGGAGGAAAAAAAAAGAAAGAAAGAAAAAATAAATAAATAAAGTTATTAACATTAAAAAATATTAATACAAAGAATTTAAAAAGTTATAAAAATAGAAAAGATGAAGAGAGCAATGAAATGAATAAACAAATCCACCAATGATAACAAGCACTAAAAACTAAGATAAACATGTAAATCAGAAACTAGTCAATCACATACAGCAAATCCCAAGTCTACAGTTGCTTCCAAAGTCCACTGCCTAATTTTTGGGCTGATTCATTGTCTATTCATGTATTCCACAGATGCAGGTACATCAAGTTGATGGTGGAGATTTAATCCTCTGCTCCTGAGGTTGCACAGAGAAATTTCCCGTTCTTTTCTTTGTTCATACAGCTCCTCAGGTTCAGGTTTGTATTTGGCCCTGCCTCTGCATGTAGGTTGCCCTCTGGTGTCTGTTCTTCACCCAGACAGGAGGGGGTTAAAGGAGTGGCTGATTAGGTGGCTCTGGCTCACTCAGGCTGTGGGAAAAGAGGGGTACAGAATGCGAGGTAAGCCTGTGGCATGACGTTGCAACAGTCTGAGGTATGCCATGTGTTCTCCCAGGGAAGTTGTCCTTGGATCATGGGACCCTGGCAGTGGTGGACTGCACAGCCTTCCAGGAGGGGAGGTGTGGATAGTGACCTGTTCTTGCACACAGGATTCTTGGTGGCTGAAGCAGCAGCTTTAGCATTTCATGCCTGTCTCTGTTGTCCACACTGATAGCTGCAGCTTGCACTAGTCTCTGGAGCTCGTTTAGGTGGTGCTCTGAATCTCCTCTCCTCGTACACCCCAAAACGATGGTCTCTTTACTCTTAGGCAGGTCCAGAGTTTTCCCCAGACTCCCAGACTCCCTCCTGGCTAGCTGTGGTGTACTACCCACCTTCAGTCTATGTTCACGAAGCCAACCCTAGTCCTCTCCCTGGAATCTGACCTCTGAACCCTGAGCCTCAGCTCCCAGCCCCCACCCGCCCTGGTGGGTGAGCAGCCAAGCCTCTTAGGCTGGTGAGTGCTGGTTGGTACCGATCCTCTGTGCAGGAATCTCTCTGCTTTGCCCTCTGTACCCCTATGCCTGTGCTCTCCTCCATGCCTCTGAAGCTTCCCACCATCCATCTTCTGTCTCCACCAGTGAAGGGGCTTCCTAGTCTGTGGAAACTTTTCCTCCTTCACAGCTCCCTCCCAGTGGTGCAGGTCCCATCCCTGTTCTTTTGTCTCTGTTTTTTCTTTATTCTTTTGCCTTATCCAGGTACGTGGGGGCGCTTCTTGCCTTTTGGGAAGTGTGAGGTCTTATGCCTGCATTCAGTAGGGATTCTGTAAGAGTTGTTCCACATGTAGATGTATTTTTGATGTATTTGTGGGGGGAAAATTGATCTCCACGTCTTAGTCCTCTGCCATCTTGAAAGTCCTCCTGCAATTTGTTTTTATTTCATATTTCTTTGCTCTAGGTTCAACATTAAGTAAAGGATATAAGGATCTATGACATGCAAATAAAAGAAGGTTTGCTTTATTCTAATACAGAATTAAAAAGCCAATTAAAACATTTTGTTCCTAAAGGTTGAAGTCAAGGAATAACGATGGAAAAACCTGACTTGTTTCCCAGTCCATATTCTTTATTTCATAAAATCTTTTTTATATGTTCATCTTACATGCAAATGCATAATGCTTCTTTTCCCACTCAGTCTCACACACATCCTGGAATCCCCTGTGTGCTGTCAGCCTGGGAAAATAGTCCTTTAAGGTTTTGCTGTCTCTATTCATTGCATATACTATAGCTTTGTACATGTTTATTTTGCTAGTTATATGTGTTCAGGCAGGAATTCAAATACATGATTCTCATTCTAGCTTTCCAAGAGAATTCCCCTGAGGGGGGAAAAAACAATGTACATGTCTCTCTTCTTATTTGACAAAACCAAAAACAATCCTGGATTTAGACCCTTACAAGGAAATATGTTCCACACAAAGTAAGAGTGAAGGACTATCTTTGTTTCTCTTCTAGCTTTTGAAACTGATTGACTTTTATTATGAGAAAATATAGGCAGCATAGCATTAACTCTAAAACCAAGAGGTCTTTTGTGCTTAATTGCCAGGTAGAAGGGACAGAGCATTACAGACAAGTAAAATTTCTTACCAGAGGCGTGATAGGGCCATGGTCATACTTTGTGTTTAAGAATTGTATAATCTTTTCATACTGGGGCTCAGTTAAGAAAAGTATCCATGTCCTTGAGCACAGGGGAAAAAAATAAACTGTTGAAAAATCCAGTTTAGGGGGCTTCCCTGGTGGCGCAGTTGTTGAGAGTCTGCCTGCCGATGCAGGGGACATGGGTTCATGCCCCGGTATGGCAAGGTCCCACATGCCACAGAGCAACTGGGCCCATGAGCCATGACTGCTGAGCCTGCACGTCTGGAGCCTGTGCTCCACAACGGGAGAGGCCACAACACTGAGAGGCCTGCGTACTGCAAAAAAAAAAAAAAAAAAAATCCAGTTTAGAGGAAAATGATGTGACTTGTGGAGAAATATCCAACTTCAAGTCAGTTCCCGGACCCATAAGTGCATGAAGTTCATGAAAAAGTCCCCAGCAACCAATTGTGATTACTCTCTGCCTTTAATTACTTTTCAACTGATGTGGAACTCAAGATATTATCAGCCTCTGCTTTACGGAGGTAGACAGTTGGGCAATACAGTAGAGGGCAGAAAATGAACAAAAAAATCAGAATGATGAATAGAGAATGCTGCTTGAAAAAACTTAAAATTTTTTTTGATATGGTCTTCGTTGGACATTTTTTCCCCTTATCTGCTTGTATTTTCACTTTCAAGTTGATAACTCCCAGACTGAGTTGAAACACGATGATGTTTCTGCCATTCTCTTCGGAGTTCATTGTGACATTTTTTTTATCATAGCAGAAATAGAGGGAGACTGAATTAAATGGGAGCTGCAGAACTTGTGAGTGTGATAACAATACAAATGGATTTTCTCTAACAGAGAAAAACAGCTGTCTCCATTATTTGAATGCTTCACCTTTCTCCATTCCATTAATTGGGTCTTTGATCACAAGCTGAGGTGGAGAGGCCCTGATAAGGAATAGGTTATTAGTAAAGTAGCCTAAAGGAATGAATTGGGCCTGGTACTTGCTGCAGAAGATGAGATAAACTCATAATGCCTGTGGATGTGAGTGGTGGAGAGTGATAGGGCCTCCAACTGCCCTGAACTGCTTGCAAAGGGAGAAGACTAATACTCTAGTGCTATGATAGCTAATGCAGGATATAAATTTAGCTCCCGGGAATGGAATAGGATAGAAATTCCATAAAGAGTTTTCTGTAAATGGCTTACACTTTTATATCAAACTGTGGCAGAGTAGTTGCTAAAAAAATAAAATAAAATAGTCTCTTGATCTCACTATATGTTGAATACAACTGAAATCTTTCATATAAAATGAAGAAAAATGACTGTTAAATTTGTTCTCCAAGACATTAATAAGAGCACCCTTTGAAGTGTGGTAAAGCTAAATTGGAGGAATTAAATTTGATTGAATCTAAGCCTGTTTATTTTTCATTTCTGCAGAGTGAGTGTTGAGTGATTTGTAATACTTCATTGGAAATCTTCAGGAACTTGCTATCATGTAATCCATTTTTTTTTGCTGAAGAATACAACCGCAGGGGACAAGGCTATATTGGTTTGTTGTTAATGTACTGGAAAGAGGTACTATGGAGAAAACAGTTAATATTAAATTATGAACACAAGGTTATCTTTCTGCCGCACATGCTCCACTGCCCTAGGCAGGGGTAATCTGTTAATAGCATTCAGCCAAAATGACATCATTAAGGAACTGAAGCTACACATCTTTTGCAAGCTGAATGATGTATAAAGCTGGTTTTCTATCATCCTAGATGCAATAAATTATCCACACTGCTAAAAATTGAGACAAGACAGAAGTTAGATAGAACCGGCACCCAAACATAAGTGGAAGGCCAGCCTGGCAGAAAATGACATGAAGATGTGAATGCTGCCATCATGGTGTTTTTATTTGTGTTGTTCTCTCTCCCCGCAGCTCTGATTTTTAGGCTTTGGGGGCCATGATGACCGATGGACTATCGTGGCATTTTCATGGTAGAGAGTGAGGAGTGACTGAGAGAGAAAACGAATAACACATACAATTATGTAGATGAGCACCTCAGGAAAGGTTTGGATGTCAGATCTACTTTGAATGAATCATTGCCTTTCAGCTTTAGTTTCTGATTGTCAATGCCTGCACACAAAGTGAAGGGCATTATAAATGGTCTATATTGAGAGTTATCTGATTGGTGTGTGCACATTAGGAAACCATGACCTACTCATACTCATTGCCCTACATATTATTGGTTCCATCAGCATGCACAATAAATAGCTGGGGAAACAATTTAGGATGATTTCCCCTGATGGTTTTTCTCATTTTAAATTAATACTAATGCTTAATAGACTTAAGAGACATAGGGCAGCTATTTGCTCTAGCAGAGCTCCTCACAGTATCAGGAAAAAAAGTTTTTCTAAACTGCAATGGCAATACCAGTGAAACAAAGTAATATATTAAATCAACGAATGTATATTAAATTTGCACCAATTTCTCCAGCACTCTGGTAGGCACTGGCCATGTAAAGATAAAAATAAATCATCCCTTAAAACCTTATAATCTAGTGGGGACTCAGACAATTGCAGCAAAATGTTGTAATGAGGGAGGTTAGAGGAATGTCTGTCAGGAGAATGAGGGCTGGCTTCACAGAGGAAGTGACCAGCACAAAGAGAGGTTTTTAAATATCCTGGTACAGAGAAAATAAGCATAACCAATAAATCCAACCATAGTCCTTATCATATTTCATATGATTTTAAGGGTGGAATTAGCAATATATACATAAGCAGATAACTATAGTGAAAGCATGGAATTTAGCACACAAACCAAATGAGGAGACCATGTGAGGTATTCCCAGAAACCCAGAAGTGAGAAGATTCAGATTGGACTGGGGTAACCGGACAGGAGAGATTTTATTGGGGTCCAGAGCATCATCCCCAGCCCCTCTCTGACATTCTTCACTCCCAATTATTCACCAGTTCTAGTGTGTTCTATATATGAAATATCTGTCATTTGATCTATTTTGTCCATCTTTATGAACATAACTTTAGTGAATAAAAATTTTCGATTTGTATCACTACCATACCCTCTTCACTGGTATCTCTGCCTCAGTTTTGTCCCTCTCCAATCCTATCTCTGGAGGGGGGCCAGAGTGATTTTTCTTAAACAAAAATTGAACTGTCAAATCCAGTTTAAATCCTGTGTTGTGGTTGCAATAAGGTAAAGACCAAATTCCTTAATCTGGTGTAGAAAGCTCAGAGTATTCTGGCCTGGCTACCTCTTGAGCCTCTACTCTTGTAATTCTAACTGCATCTGTGCTCTAGATACTGCAGCTATCCTCAGTTTCTCATTTTGCCAACCCTTATCCACCTCTAAACCTTCAAGCATTGGTTGCTTTTGCTTACATTTACTTCCCAAACCTATCGTCTCATTCCTTCCCTTCTCCTAACTCGTTTGAATTTATGATTCAGATGCTAGAACTTTCCCTGACAGATAAATATGGGGCAAAGTGCCCTTGTCTCTGCCCTTGTGGCACTGTATTTCTCCCATCTATGTAATTACCCTAGAGAGTGTACATTCTATGAAGGCAGGGTCTGTAGGTATCTTGTCCACTTCATATCTCCAGTTCTTGGCACAGTGAGAGTAAATATTTGTTGAACACCGAATAAATGATGTGGACAATACATAAATAACAACCTGGAGAAATAGTTGGGAATGACCACAGGAAGATATCAGGACCACAGGGAATGAGTTGAGCTCATTCTGATCCTTGGAGACATTTCTCACCGACTGAGCTAAGGAGAACTGAGGAGTAAACTCAATTGGGAGCTGAATAAAAAGAGAAGAGAAGGGTGGTTTTTTAAACTGCAGTGCCTTGACAAGAAATAAGCCTTTATTGGAAAAGGAGAAAGAAGAGATTGGTCAGGAAAGCTTAGATGGCTGCGCTGACTATTTTATCCTGTGCTAAATTGTTCAAACTGAATTGGGATGTTCCATGTACTTGCAATATAGTTGCTTACTGTTGAAATTTTATTTTGTACTGTGTAGACCTTTTGATATCATAAGGGGTAGTCTTGAGGTAGACATAATGTAGGGAAGTTATTCTGAATATCTTATACCAAGGCTATATACAAATATCACAGTGAAGTGACTGTAAATTTGAAATTAGATTAACAATTATTAAAAATTGATTAAAAATCAGATTAACAATTGATTCATTAAACAACATTTATTTACTCCTTATCTTGCTCCAAAAACTTATAGACAAGAGAATGAAGTATGATGCTGGCTTGCAAAGTGTCCACAGCCAGGGAGAAAAGACTGAAAAAGCAAGTGAACAAATAATTACAATGAAATGTCATAAATGTTATGACAAGTTGCTATGTAGGTCAGAAACTGGGGAAAAGGAGAGAAAGGAAATTTCTTAGAGAAGACAACATTTGAGCTGCATTTCAAAAACCCAGGAGTAACGAGTAAGGAAAAATAGGAAGAAGAAGGATGCTAGAGGCAGAGGAAACAGCAAAGATACAAAGTCAAAGGAAGAATTTTAAAGTTTTGTGGGCAACTATTTGGGCATAGCTAAGATTTTTCAGAGCATCTCTTTTCTCAAATACTTTGTCTCATTGTCCTCATAAGAATTCTTATACTTGTCAGATCCTTCAATAGTCCTGGTTTCCCAGACAACTCACAAAGTATAAGGCCCTCCATGATATGGCCATGGTTTATCTCTTTAACAACAACACTGTACCCATCTTCTCCAACAACACCAGAATGCTTGCTGCTTCTCTCCTACCATGACTTTTTTTTCTCTCCATGCATCTTTTTTTAATGGCCACCCCTCTGACTGACATGCTTTTTCTACTGGCTGCCATCCCCAGTCCACCTCTTCCCACCCTGGGTTAGATGCTCTTACCCTATGTAATAAAGATGCTCCATTTATTTATTCAACAAACATCAATCAAGCCTCTTCAAGTACTTAAAAGCGTGAGTTCTGGGGCCATATGCCTTGGGTTTGAGCGCTCTCTGCCTGATCTAGTAGTTATGTGAACTTGGGCAATTTGCTTAACTTCTGTGTATGCTCCAGTTTCCTCCTCTGTGAAATGGGGATAATTATAATGCCTATTTTACATGGTTTGGGGGCAGCTTAAATAACAAAATTATTTTAAAAATATCCATAACATAACTCAAAATATTTAGCCATATTATAATCATCACCATCATCTTAATGATTAACTGTTTCTAAGAGCCAAGCTCTAAGCTTAGATAGTGAAGACACAAAAATGCATAAAACACAGCTCCTGCCATCAAGAATTTCATAATCTGTTGGAAAACAGACATAACCAGACAGTAATAAAAGAGTGTAGATTATTCTATGACATGCATAAAGTGAACATAGACTTTTTGAAGAAGCAGGAGTCTTCTATATTTTGTAGAACCATTGAGATGGTTGTTTTAATCTGTTTGAAATCTACTCAGAGAACTACCAGCTATTTTTTAACCACTCTGCATAAATCTGGCATTCAGGTATCAACATAAATAGGAGGAATCTAGTATAAAATGATTATTGCAGCTGAGAATTAAATTTAGCTGAGGACAAGCACTCTTAGAAGTGAGAAGGAACATCTCAAGCCCACTTGGCTCTATGCCTTTATGTTATAGACGAGGAAACAGTGACACCACTCCACCACAATTGGTTAAGTCCTTGGACTAGAATCATGCAGTGCAGTAGTGGCTGCATGAAGGGTAGGACCCACATTTTCCCAACCTTAATTCAGCACTTTTTCCATAACTTCACTGATGTCCCTTTGGTTTTGTCCTTTCATTACCATGATTCGTTTCAAAATCTGTACAAACCTCTGTTTCCCCCCAGAAAGTTACACGTGGCTTTCCAGTCTCATGTTATTCATCTGACATTCTGGGCTTGGGCCAACCTCAGTGCAGCCTCCAACCACAATGGAACCTGGAAGATACCTCCTGCTCTCTGCATAGCCAGTCCAGAGAGTATCAGTCCAAAACTACTCCTTCCTTTTCTGATGTCACTGCACAGAGTTTTCTGAACCTCTACTTTTTGTACCTCATTTCATTCTATATTGTTTCACATTTCATGTATCGCCCTTGGATTTTTTCACATACGTGTTTTCTAGGGAAAAGAGCAAATCACACAGGTATTTCCAAGTTGCCTAACCCATGCTACTAGGTATATTGGGTTGCTCAAATGCATGTTGAATGGAACCTAATTAAACTTAAGTACTACTCCTCCAAACTCTAAGTCATTTGGGAAAAAAAAATACATCTTTCTTATTTTCCTATGTATTTTAGGGGTAGTGTTGAAAGCCTTGCTTTCCTCAATTTTTAATAAACTGGCTATTTAAAGAACATTCTGTACTTTGTAAACTCCAGTTTTTCCCTAAGGTTTGCATAAGCCATTTGTTGTGCCAGAAACAATACTCTTTCTAACTTGCTTGGATAACATCTCTTTAAACAATACAGCTTATTATTCTTTTAATGTACTAAAACTATTGACATATACACTTTAAGATTTTCTCTTATTTATTTATTTATTTTTTACCTGATTGTCCCACAGGATTCTAGGAAGGTTTAAATCTCTATTTTCTTTTTTCCTTTGCACTGTTGGCTCTTGATTCTAATTATTTTCTTATACTTGTTTTTTTTTTCAGGTTTTCTATTATAACAAGTGAAAAATGTTAAGATGGGGAGCTGAGCTATAGGTAGCTTCTTAAATATACTAAACTCTATTCAACTATCTGAAACTAGTTTTTCAGTTAATTTTTAAAGTTAAATTTATTTTCAGGAAGATTTCCTATTATGGTCCTGGCCAGGAACATTTAGATCAGAGCCTGAGTCTCCATCTTTCCATCTGTACAATAGGTTAGCCCACCCATTGTTATTGTGGAGAATAGTGACTTAATGCCTGGGAAGATCTTTGAATATTCAAGAAAAGATTAGCTTGGCAAAACTGTGATTGGCTGAAGGATGACTGCAATATGAATACTGCGTGCATATTGTACACTTTTCTAAGATTTACGAGAGATAGCTCATAGGTTAAAGGCAGGACGTAGAGAGCAGATAGTGTTCAGAAACAAATTGTATACCTACTGTAGTCATCATTTCAAGCATCCTTAGCAACTCCTGGTAATCCTGGCTGTAATCTAGCTTCCACTGCTTTTAATCAAGCATTGAATTTGCAATATTTATGAGGAAAAGTTCATTTGCCATGTTTAAATTAAAAAAATAACTTCTTCAAAGTTGGTTCTATCTAGGATAAATTGTTGAATAGGGAAAGACTTCTGGAAACCCCCAACTTATTTTTTTCTTCCATTTTCCTACCCAGTGGTATTCTCACTCTTTCCTAACCCACTTCAAATGCCTGCTGTATCAAAACTGTCTACAGTTCTTCACATTCTTAATCAAACCCCAAACTCAGGAGAGTATTTTATAGAATTGTAACAAAACACAAAGTTTAAGATCAAGATTTTTTTACCCTCAAGAATAGTTACCTTATAATAAAGCACAAGAAACCTTATGACAATGTAATGATTCTCTAATTATGGTTTCCTAAGAATCAAGGAATAGATCTTGATATATATATACATATATATATATATATATATATATATATATATATATATATATTCAGGATAGAAATAATCTTTTCCATTCCGTTTACATTACACTTGAATGAATTCAGCTAAAGACGCTAGATATGTGTAATACTTTCAACATTTGCTTCAGGCCTAGTATTTTCTTCAGAGAATTTTTAGAATTCCATGATACTCATCTTTTTTAATAGCTGAACCAACAGTGACTAGGTAAGGCAATTAAGATATAGACTTTGAAGCTGGACTCCATTGGTTTGACTCCTGGGTCTGCTACTTAATAGCACATTGCTGCAAATGACAAAATGTCATTCTTTTTTTATGACTGAGCAGTATTCTATTGTGTGTATGTGTGTGTGTGTGTGTGTATATATATATATAATATCATCTTTATCCATTCATATGTTGATGGACACTTAGTTTGCTTCCATATCTTGGAAATTATAAATAATGTTGCTATGAACATTGGGGTGCATATATCTTTTCCAATTAGTTTTTTTGTTTTTTTCAGATATGTACCTGGGAGTGGAATTGCCAGTCATATAGTAGTTCTATTTTTAGTTTTTTGAGAAACCTCCATACTGTTTTCCACAGTGGCTGCACCAATTTACATTCCACCAACAGTGTACAAGTGTTCACTTTTCTCTACATCCTCACCAACAGTTGCTATTTGTGTTCTTTTTGATGATAGCCATTCTGACAGGTGTCAGGTGATATATCATTGTGGTTTTGATTTGCATTTCCCTGACAATTAGCAATGTTGAGCATCTTTTCTTGTGCCTATTGGTCATCTGCATCTCCTCCGGAAAATGTCTATTTAGTTCTGCCATTTTTTAAAAATTGTTTTTTAAAAATTTTTATTGGAGTATAATTTAGTTATGCCCATTTTTTAAATTGGATTGTTTGGGTGTTTTTGTGTTGAGTTGTATGAGCTGTTTATATATGTTGGATATAAACCGCTTATTGGTCATACCATTTTCAAATATCTTCTCCCATTCAATAGGTTGCCTTTTCATTTTGTTTATGGTTTCCTTTGCTGTGCAAAATCTTTTAAGTATGATTATGTCCCATTTGTTTGTTTTTGCTTTTATTTCCTTTAGTTTAAGAGATGGATCAAAAAAATATTGCTGCAATTTAGGTCAAAGTGTGTTTTCCTATGTTTTTCCCTAGTAGTTTCATAGTATCCAGTCTTACATTTAGGTCTTTAACCAATTTGAGTTTATTTTTGTGTATGATGTTAGAGAAATTCTAATTTCCCTCTTTTACATGTTGTTGTCCATATTTCCCAGCATCACTTGTGAAAGGGACTGTCTTATAACCATTGTATATTGTTGCCTCTTTTGACATAAATTAATTGACCTTAAGTGAGTGGGCTGTCTATCCTGTTCCATTGACCTATGTGTCTGTTTTTGTACCATTACTATATTGTTTTGATTACTGTATCTTTGTAGTATAGTCTCAAGTCTGGGAGTGTAATTCCTCCGGATCTGTTCTTCTTTCTCAAGAATGTTTTGGCTATTTGAGGTCTTTTGTGTTTCCATACAAATTTTAAAATTATTTGTTCTAGTTCTGTGAAAAATGTCATTGGTATTTTGTTAGGGATTGCATTGAATCTGTAGATTGCCTTGGGTAGTATGGTCATTTTAACAATATTGATTCTCCCAATCCAAGAACATGGTATATCTTTCTATCTGTTTGTCTCATCTTCAATTTCTTTCATTAGTGTCTCATAGTTTTCAGAGTACAGGTCTTTTGCCTCCTTAGATACATTTATTCCTATGTATTTTATTCTTTTTGATGCAATGGTAAAAGGGGTGGTTTCCTTAATTTCTCTTTCTGATATTTCATTGTTTGTGTATAGAAATGCAAAAGATTTATGAATATTAATTTTGTATCCTGCAACTTTACCAAATTCATCAGTGAACTGTACTAGTTTTTTGGTAGCATTTTTAGGATATTTGATGTTGAGTATCATGTCATCTCCCAACAGTGACAGTTTTACTTCTCTGTTTCCAATTTGACTTTCTTTTATTTCATTTTCTTCTCTGATTGCTCTGGCAAGGATTTCCAAAACTATGTTAAATAAAAGAGGTGAAAATGGACATCCTTGTCTTATTCCTGATCTTAGTGAAGATGCTTTCAGCTTTTCACCATTGAGTATGATATTAGCTATGAGTTTTTCATATATGGCCTTTATTATATTTAGGTATGTTCCCTCTATACCTGCTTTCTGGAGAGTTTGATCATAAATGGATATTCAATTTTATCAAAAGCTTTTTCTGCTTCTATTGAGATGATCATATGGTTTTTATTCTTTGATTTGTTAATATGGTGTATCACATTGATTGATTTGTGGCTATTTGAAACATTCTTAAATCCATTATAAATAAATTCCATTTGATCACGGCATATGATCCTTTTAATGCATTGTTGGGTTTGGTTTGCTAATATTTTGTTGAGGATTTTTGCATCATTGTTCATCAGTGATATTGTCCTGTAATTTTCTTTTTTTGTGATATCTTTGTCTGTTTTTGGTATCAGGGTGTTGGTGGCCTCATAAAATGTGTTTGGAAATATTCCTTCCTCTGCAATTTTTTGAAATGTTTTGAGAAGGTTAGGTGTTAACTCTTCTCTAAATGTTTGGTAGAATTCACCTGTGAAGGCATCTTGTCCTGGACTTTTGTTTGCTGGGAATTGTAAAATTACTGATTCAATTTTGTTACTGGTAATTCATCAGTTCATGTTTTCTATTTCATCCTGGTTCAGTCTTGGGAGCTTGTACCTTTCTAAGAATTTGTCCATTTCTTTTTGGTTGTCTGTTTTATTGGTATATAATTGCTCATAGTAGTCTCTTATGATTCTTTGTATTTCTGTCGTGGCAGTGGTAACTTCTCCTTTTTCATTTCTGATTTTATTGATTTGGGCCCTCTCCCTTTTTTCTTGATAAGTCTGGCTAAAGGGTTGTCAATTTTGTTTTTCTTTTCAAAGAACCAGGTTTTAGTTTTATTGTACTTTTTTCTTTTTTTAGTCTCTATTTTATTTATTTCTGCTCTGATCTTTATGATTTCTTTCCTTCTACTAACTTTGGGTTTTGTTTGTTCTTCTTTCTCTAGTTGCTTTAGGTGTAAGTTTAGGTTTATTTTATTTGAGATTTTTCTTGTTTCCTGAGGTAGGCTTTTTTCACTGTAAACTTCCCTTTTAGAACTGCTTTTGCCATGTCTCATGGGTTTTGGATAATCCTGTTTTTGTTTTCATTTGCCTCTAGGTATTTTTTGATTTCCTCTTTGCTTTCTTCAGTGATCCATTAGTTATTTAGTAGCATATTGTTTAGTCTCCATGTGTTTGTGTTTTCTGCAGTTTTTTTCTGATGGTTGATTTCTAGTCTCATAACGTTGTGGTCAAAAAATATGCTTGATATGATTTAAATTTTCATAAATTTACCAAGGCTTCTTTTGTGGCTTGGTATGTGATCTATCCTAGAGAATGTTCCATAGGCACTTTAAAGAAATGTGTATTCTACTACTTTCAGATGCAATGCTCTCTCTATATCTGTTAAGTCCATTTGGTCTAATGTGTTATTTAAGGCCTGTGTTTCCTTATTGATTTTCTCTCTAGATGATCTGTCCATGCATGTAAGTGGGGTGTTAAAATCCTCTACTATTATTGTGTTACTGTTGAGTTCTCCTTTTATGTCTGTTAATATTTGCCTTATATATTGATGTGCTTCTATATGTGTACACAATTTGTATATCTTCTTCTTGGACTGATCCCTTGATCATTATGTAGTGTCCTTCTTTGTCTCTTCTAACAGTCTTCATTTTAAAGTATATTTTGTCTTATATAAGTATTGCTACTCTAGCTTTCTTTTGGTTTCCCTTTGCATGGAATACCTTTTTCTACCCCTTTCAGTTTGTATGTGTCTCTAGATCTGAAGTGGGTCTCTTGTAGGCAGCATATATACAGGTCTTGATTTTGTATTCATTCAGTCACTCTATGTCTTTTGGTTGGAGCATTTTGTTCATTTACATTGAAGGTAATTATCAATATGTATGCTCTTATTGCCATTTTGTTAATTGTTTTGGATTTGTTTTTGTAGGTCTTTTGTCCCCCTTTCTTCTTCTTTTCTTCTATTCTCTTGTGATTTTATGACTATTTTTAGTGTTATGTTTGGATTCCTTTTCCTTTTTTGTGTGTATATCTATTATATATTTTTGTTTGTGGTCACCATGAGATTTTTGTATACCAGTGTGTTTTATATATGTGATTATTTTAGGTTGTTGCTTTCTTAGTTTCAAATGCATTTCAAAAACCATATATTTGTACTCTCATCCCCTCACAATCATTATTTTTGATATTATATTTTATACCTAATTGTCTTGTGTATTCCTTAACTTCTTATTGTGGATATAAATAATTTTACTACTTTTGTCTTTTAACCTCCCTACTTGCTTTGTGAGTCGATGATTTACTACCATTGCTGTATATTTGCCTTTACCTGTGAGATTTTTCATTTAATAATTTTCTTGTTTCTAGTTGTAGCCTTTTCTTTTTTTTTTTGCCTAGAGAAGTTTCTTTAACATTTGTCATAAAGCTGGCTTGATGGTACTGAACTCTTACATCTTTTGCTTTTCTATATAAACCTCTTGATTTCTCCATCAAATCTGAACAAAAGCCTTGCTGGGTAGCATATTCTTGTTCATAGATTTTTCCCTTTAATCACTTTAAATATATTGTGTCACTCCCTTTTGGACTGCAGAATTTCTGCTGAAAATTCAGTTGATAGCCTTGCATGTTATTTATTTCTTTTCCCTTACTGTTTTTGATAGTCTCTCCTTATCTTTAGTTTTTGTCATTTTAATTACACTGTGTCTTGGTGTGGTCCTCTTAGGGTTCTAACTGTATGGGACTCTGAACTTCCTGGACTTGAGTGACTGTTTCATTTCCCAGATTTGGGAAGACTATTCTCAGTCCCTTTCTCTATCTCTTCTCCTTCAGGGACCCCTATAATGTGAATATTACTGTACTTCATTTTGTCACAGAGGACTCATAAACTGTCCTAATGTCTTTTCATTCCCTTTTTTCAGTTCAGTCGTAATGATTATCATTATTCTGTCTTCCTGATCTACTCCTCTGTATCATTTTCTCTCCTATTGATTCCTTCTAGTATATTTTTCATTTCAGTTATTGTATTTTTCATCTTTTTGGTTATTATATTTTCTAACTCTTTGCTAAAAACTTCTAACTTCTTGCTCTGTGCATCCATTCTTCTCCCAAGTTCTTTGATCATCTTTACAATCATTACTCTAAACTCTTTCTCAGATAGATTGCCTATCTCCATTTCACTTATTTCTTCTTCTGGGGTTTGATCTTATTCCTTTATCTGCAACATGTTCCTCTGCTATCTCATTTTGTCTTAAGTTGATATTTGTATTTTTACATATGTGGTAGCTTGGGTGTTTTTCATCCTCAGAGAAGTGGCCTTCTGTAGATGTTCTTTGTGTTCTAACAGTGCATTCACCTCTTGTCACACAAGCTATTTGCTCTAGGGATTATCTCTTAAAGGGCTGTGTGTGTCCTTCTCTTGTGGTGGGCTATGTGTACAGTCTGGTAGGATTGGTTGGCTCCTAGCCCGGTTGATTGCCAGGCCTTGCCTTGTGTGGATGCTGCTGGATGCTGTTTAGCAGGGCCAGGTCATGAGGTGGCTGGGTGCAGAACACTATGGGACCCTGGGGTTAGTGCTGGCTCACTGGTGGGTGGAGTCAAGGTCCTGAAGTCTCTGGAGCTGTTGCCCATGAACTGACAACCAAGTCAGGTCCTGGGGTTAGTGCTGGACTACTGGCAGAGAGAGCCAGTTTGTGGAGTCTGGCTGCAGGGACAAGGGATCCCAGAGCTTGCATCAGATAGCTGGTTGAGGGGGTCCAGTTCCTGATGCAGTTGTGTATGGGGTCCAGGATGTCCTGAAGCTTATGTTGACATGCTGTTGGACAGGGACAGGGCCCCACTGGTTCTAGAGTAGAATCTTGCCTGCTGTGAGCAGGCTGGGTCTCTACACTGTGTGACTGTAGTTTTCTTGTGTCCAGTGTCTGCTCCCTGGTGAATGAGGCTGGCCTAGAGGCTAGTGCAGGCTTCCTAGAGGGAGGGGCTGGTGCCTGTCCACTGGTAGGTGGGGCTGGGTCTTGGCTTTCTGGTGGGCAGGGCTGCATCTACGGGCATGTCTAGATGGGCTCAGTAAGACTTTAGGCAGTCTCTGCTGACGAGTGGGCTGCCCAGTTAATTGTTTGGCCTGAGGCTATAGGGTGGAGCCAGGGCTTGGCGAGAATGGGTCAAGATGGCAGCTGCCAGCAGCAGTGTTCACAATGTAATATGTTCTTAAATATGGTTGCCACCAGTGTCTATGTCCCCAGGGTGAGTTGTTTCCTCCCCCTAACTCTCCAGAGACTCTCAAAGATGAGCAGTTATGTCTGGCCCAGGCTCCTATCAAATTATTTCTATTGCTCTGGGTCCTGGTGCATGTGAGATTTTGTGTGCACCCCTTAAAAGTGAAGTCTCTGTTTTTCCCAGTCCTATGGGGCTTCTGAAATGAAGCCCTGCTAGTCTTCTAAGCCAAACACTCTTGGGGATTGTCTTCCCAGTGCAGGACCCCTGGGCTGGGGAGCCCAATGTGAGGCTTAGAACACTGACTCCTGTGGGAGAACCTCTGAAATATAATTATTCTCCAGGTTGTGGGTTTCCCACTGAGGGGTATGGGATTTGATTATATTGTGAGTCTTCCCCTCCTACCTATCTCATTGTAGTTCCTTCTTTATGTCTTTAGTTGTAGAGGATCTTATCTGGTATGTTCCAGTCTTTTTCATTAATAGTTGTTCTGCAGATAGTTGTGATTTTGGTGTGTTCATGAGAGGAGATGAGCTCAGGGTCTTTCTATTATGCCATCTTGGGTGCTCTTCCATCTCTTTCCTTTCTTATTTTGTTGATTTAGGTCTTTTCTGTTTTCTTCTTGGTGACCTTGGCTAAAGGTTTATCAACTTTGTTTATCTTTTCAAAAAGCCAACTCTTGGTTTTATTGATCTTTTCTTTTTTCTCTATTTTATTTATTTCCTCTCTGATCTTTATTATTTTCTTCCTTCTCCTGACTTTGGGCTTTGTTTGCTATTCTTCTTCTAATTTTAGGTGGTAAGTTAGGTTGTTTATTTTAGATTTTTTTGTTTCTTGAGGAAGAACTGTATCACTGTGAACTTCCCTCTTAAAACTACTTTTTCTGTGTCCCATAGATTTTGGATCAATTTGTTTCCATTTTCATTTGTTTCAAGGTATTTTATTATTTTTTTCTTTGATTTCATCATTGACCTATTGGTGTTTTAGCAGTATGTAGTTTGGTCTCCTTGTCTTTGTTCTTTTCTTGTTTTTCTTTCTGTAGTTGATTTTTATTTTCATATTCTTGCGGTTGGAAAAAACACTTTATAATTTCTAACTTCTTAAATTTGTTGAGGCTTGTTTTGTCACTTAGGATTGTGACCTTTTCCTCAACAGCATTTCATGTGCACTTGAAAAAAATGTGTATTTTTCTGTTTTTGGATGTAATGTCCTGTAGATATCAAATAAGTCCAGCTGGTCTATTGTGTCATTTAAGTCCACTCTTTCCTTTTTTAATTTTTCTGTCTGGATGATCTGCCCATTGATGTCAGTTGGGTGTTAAAGTCTCCTACTACTATTGTATTATTGTCGATTTCCTGTTTTTATATCTGCTAGTATTTGCTTTATATATTTAGGTGATTCTGTATTGGGTGCATATATGTTAGTGAGTCTAATATCCTCTACTTATATAGATCCCTCTATCATTATATAATGCTCTGCTTTGTCTTTTGTAATAGCCTTTATTTTAAAATCTATTTTGTCTGATATGAGTATTGTTGCCCCTTTTCTTGTCATTTTCACTGACATGAAATATCTTTTTCCGTCCTTTCACTTTCAGTCTGTGTGTTTCTTTTACCCTGAAGTGATGCTCCTGTAGGCAGAAATTGAAGGGTCTTTCTTTTTAATCCAATTAGCCACCTTATGTCTTTTGATTGAGGCACTTAGTCCATTGGTAATTATTAGTAGTTATTGATAGATATGTACTCATTGCCATTTCATTCCTTGTTTTCCAGCTTTTTTTTTAGTCCTTTTCTGTTCATTTCTTGTTTTTGTTTCTATTGTTGTGATTTGATTATTTTCTTTTCTATTATGTTTGAGTTTCTTTCTTTTTGGCTTTTGTATATCTGTTCTACATTCTTGACTTGTGGTTACATTGGGTTCATATATGCTGACCCATAGTTTTATCTATTTAATTTAAACTGATAGTCATTTAAGTTCAAATACATTCTAAAAGCTATATTTTTTACCCTACTCTCCCACACTTTTTTTTTTTTTTTTTTTTTTTGCGGTACATGGGCCTCTCACTGTTGTGGCCTCTCCCATTGTGGGGCACAGGATCTGGGCATGCAGGCTCAGCGGTCATGGCTCATGGGCCCAGCCACTCCATGGCATGTGGGATCTTCCCGGACCGGGGCACAAACCCGTGTCCCCTGCATCGGCAGGCGGACTCTCAACCACTGCGCCACCAAGGAAGCCCCAAAATTTCCTTTTGGATGGTTTAGTATTGTTGATTTCTTTCAGTTTCTGCTTTTCTGAGAAGTTCTTTATCTCTCCTTCCATTCTAAATGATAAACCTGCTGGATGGAGTATCATAGATTGCAGGTTTTTCCCTTTCAGCACCTTGAATATATCATGCCACTCCCTCTAGCCTGCAATGTTTCTGCAGAGAAATTAGCTGATAACCTTAGGGAGATTCCCTTGTATATATATGACTCTTTGTTTTTCTCTTTCTGCTTTTAGAGTTATCTCTATATCTTTAATTTTTGCCATTTTAATTATGATATGTCTTAGTGTGGGTCTGTTATGCTTCATCTTGTTTGGGACCCTCCATGCTTACCAAACCTGGATATCTGTTTCCTTTTTTAGTTTTGGAAGTTCTCAGCCATAATTTCTTCACATATATTTTGATACCCTTCTCTCTGTCTATTCTCCTTCTGGAACCACTATAATGTGACTGCTGGCATGTTTAATGTTATCCGATAGATCTTGTATGTTGCACTCTTTTTTTTTTTTTAATCTGACTTTCTGTTTGCTGTTCTGATTGGGTGATTTTCATTATTGTCTTCCTGATCATTTATGCATTCTTTGTTATTTAGTCTGCTATTCATTGCTTCTAGAGTGCTTTTTATCTCGGCTATTGAAATATCTATTTTTGATTGGGTCTTCATTGTAGTTTTTAGTTCCTTGTTAAAATGAGCTGTCTTAAATAAGTTCTCTTCCCTAATTCAGTTCATTTTTATTACCAATGTTTGAATTCTTTGTCAGGTAGATTGCTTATTTCTGTTTCATTATTAATTTATTTTCATTCGTTTTCTCTTGCTATTTCAATTGAGAGTACTTCCTCTGCCTTTTCATTTAATTTAACTTTCTCTGTCTCAATGAATTTAGGTGAAAATGACTGTGGTCTTGAAGGGGACTTCTTATGTGTGAGTGTCCCCTGTGTATACTGCATTTGCCCAATGCCTTTGGTAAGAGGGCAGGATTTGATGTAGACACCAGTCACATCTTTCCTCAGGGTGTGCTGATCACTATTACTTCAGTAGGGGGTGTGGCTGGTGATGGAGGAGCTAGAGCCTGCACAGTGTGTAAGGCAGGACTTCTTCTCTGCTCAGTGGCCATGCCCACCTTGTCAGGGGGTGGGGTCTGCTCCCAAGTTGCTGTAGCAGAAGCCCTGATGGTTGAGCTGAAGTTGGCTCTGTTTCCTTTAAGTATGTGTTTTTCCTTCTCCCTGCACTGGGGCCTCTGTCCCAAAGGAGGAAAGTGCTGAAGAATGTGAAGCTTGTGAATTTACTAAGTCTGATGCACTAACTGTGTATGCATCTGCAGCTCTGCTGAGATGCAGTCCATGGTTGCATCTTTTCCCCTGTCATGGCTGCCCCAGCTCTAGTGCTAGGCTCTGGTGTGCAGTGGGTGGGGATGGTGCATTGCCTCAGCTTGGGCTGAGGCTTATAGCAAGGCAGTCGCAGGGATTCTGGCAGATGTGCTACAGTCAGAAGTGTGAGCTAATTCTGGGACTCTGCTTGAGTAAGTGCTGACAATGGCTGCTGCCACCCCACTGGGACTATGTTTCCAGCTTCTGGTTACCTCTGCATCCCTAGGTCAAGTCTTTTGACAGGTTCTCTCTACCCTAGATGCAGTGCCAAGTTCTGGCATGGAGTGATGTTCACTCAGCTTGGAATGGAGAATGTGGTGAAGCAGCAGTTACTAGGGCAGATCCCTTTCTGCCTGCCTGGAGGCAAGCCAGCACCTATGCGCTCCTCACAAGTGAAATCTAGTCTTCTTCAGTCTTTCTATCTGTCCCAGTGGGTTTCCAAGCAGCCAAGGTGGCTTGTCTCCTATGCATAGGACCCAGAACTGGGATGCCCAGTATGTAGCTCAACCCACTTAATCTCTAGTGCAAGTGTACACCAGTGTGATCTTTTTCTGCTTAGTCCCCTCTCAGGGGTATAGGTCCTGACCCAATGCTTTTCTTCCCATCCTACTTGATTATGTGTATAATTTTTTTATAGCCTCAGTTGTTTAAGAGTCTTTCTACCAGCTTTCAGTTAGTTTTCTGTGGGAATTTTTCCACATGTAGATACATTTTTGATGTGTTCATGGGGGGAGGTGAGCTCCACGTCCTCTTACTCTGCCACCTTGATCTCTTTGCCTTTCTTGTCTTATAAGGACACCAGCAATATTAAATTAAGCACTCCCTCAACACCATTATGACCCCATCTTAACTTACATTTGTAAAGACAAAAGTTCCAACATTCACAGAGGTTAGGACTTTACTATTGGGGGGACACACAATAATTCAACTCACAGCACCCCAATACTTACCACTTCTATTGCTCTTCCTCCATTCCCAAAGATATAATTTTCCTCTAGTATCATTTTTATTCATCCTGAAGAACTTCTTTTTGCATTTTTTGTAGATCAATTCGTAGGAAAATTGTCTTTAAATTTTCTTTATCTGAAAATATCTTTACTTTTATTTTTGAAAGATAATTTCACTGGCTATAGAAATATGGTTTGACATTTCCTTTATTTCTTCACTTTGAAGATGTTCTACCTTATAGCCTCTGTGGTTTTTAATGAGAAATCCAGGGTCATTTGAATTGTTGTTTCCCTGTAAGTACCTTATAATTTCTCTCTAGTTGCTTAATTATTTTCTGTATCTTTATTTTCTATCAGTTTATTTTTGATGTGTTGAGGTGTGATTTTCTTTAAACTCACCTTGTTTGGGGTTTGTTGAACGTCTTGAGTCTGTAAATTTATGTCTTTTAGTAAATCTGGGATAATTTCAGCCATTATTTTTCAAATACTTTTCCTGACTTAGTTTTTCTCTTTTTCACATGAAACTCTAATTACATTCATATTAGACATTTGATATTGTCCTTCATGTTATTTAGGCTCTGCCCATTTATTCAATATTTTTTCTCTGTTTTACAGATTAGATAATTTCTATTCACCTGGTTTCAATTTCACTCACTATTCCCTCTGACATTTTTATTCTGTTATTAAATCCACATAGTGAGACTCTTTAAAATTTTCAGATATTGTATTTTTTGTCCTAAAACCTGCACTTATCCTTTTTTTATAGTCTCCATTTCTCAGCTGAGTTTCTATCTTCATTAAATTTAAGTGTGTTTTCTATTACTTCAATGAGCATAGTTGTAATAGCTGCTATAAAATCCTTGTATTACAACTCCAGCATCCAGGTCATCTCAGGGTTGGTATCTGTTGGTTGTCTTTTCTCTTCAGAATCTGTCACATTTGTTTTGTTTTGTTTATTTATTTATTGGTATGTTAATGGTATCATATATCACCTTGTGACTCATATTGTGTAGACTCTAGGACTTGTTATAATCTTCTGGAGAATGTTGATTTTTTTTTCTTTTTTTAAATCCGGCACTCTACCTGGGAGGGACAGATGGAATGCACTGTAAAGGACTGGGAACATGGTGGCACCCAGTGGAGGTCCACTGTGCACTGTTCCTACACAGAGGACTTTGGTACTATCCAGACTCCAAATACCTCTAATGGGAAAATGACCTCAAAGAGAGTCAACCTAGAAACAGCTGTTGGAATGCCTGTTGAAATAGCAGCAACACCTGGAAGGAAAAACTTATTGATGAATAAGCATATATGATACTCTGGGGTCTCTTATTGGGGTAGTTGGGATCTTCCTAGGAAATCAAAGATCTGACAGGAGTACTTGGTGACAAGGGTCAGTGAGATCTGATTTGGTTCTGTATCAGAGTTCATTATATAATAATGAATTACATAAAATACATAAACTGATGACACTTGCAGAAACTTAGTTGCACTAAGGTAATGTTGTTAAGTAGTTTTGCTATTTTAATGTGGTTTTAGTTCCATCCACCTTTTAAGTAGTTAATAATCTCACTATTGTGATTCTTACTTCAAATTCTCTTAACATGCTCTTGCTACAATTGGCTGATAAAGAGAAAATTTATTTGACAAAGTCACCTCCTTGATTTCTTGATCTGTGCTACATCTGCCTTAGAGATTAAATAATTATATACTTCTGGAAAGTAATTAATCTTCTGGCAGGACAAAAATCCAACGAGGCCTCTTTGGAAAGATCATCTTGTTTAACCTCTGACCTATTTAGGGAGAGAATTCCATTGGACAGAGCATTTCTGGTCTCTCTATTATACTTACTCTGTTGTTGTTGATTCCAAAAGTGCTTCTGCAGAGAGAGAAGTGAAGTCAGTGAGCCACTTTATTAAACAAGAGATGGGCTTATTCTAGAACTTTCTGTGTCTTTTCATACAGGCTTGAGTTTATGCTCTCCTGACTCATTTGATTCTAATTTTTAAATAATCTAAAAGGGGATTCTTCCTAAGAGAGAGGGAGTGGGTTAATCTTTATTTACATATTTGAAACAAACATGCTTACTCTCTGCCCTTCACTTTTTTCTCCCAAATTTTCTTCACCCTGTTCAACTAGATCATCACATTACTCTAGTTTTTACTACCTCCTGACTTAATGAGATACATGGCATTGCACTCATGGTGTAAAAGAAAAAGTGATTAAAGCATACCGTAGCAGATGTGTCAGGGAGAATACTATTTCTAAGCCTGAGGGAAGCCACTGGAAATTTTCCAAAGAATTATTTAATAAATTCTTCTGCTCATGCAACTAAGAATGAGTTTATTACTGATATATTCATTCAAGACAAAAAATAACATAGAAAAAAGAAGATTGTTTGGTTAGAGAAAGAAATGAAAGCAAGAGGAAGATTTTAAGACATAGTCCTAAAATGAGTTTATAGATAGTTTGAAGAATATCTGGATAGCCTATAGTGAATAGTTAAACTCTTTTAAAAAAAATCGCAAGATGAAAAAGAATAAAAAGAAAAAAAAAAGACTTTCCAATTAGTTTCCATGCTGTTGGTGAGTGGATCAGTGTGAGTACTGGAGGAAGCTGTGGAGATGTTTTTGTGTAAATAATACAGTTAATCAAGGTTTTAAAGCAGTTTGTTCTAAAGTTCCCAAAGGAAGGTCTTATTTGTTGAATAGTGAAGACAAACAGAACCTTTAGGTTTTTAATAACAACTCTACTTTTGACCAATTTAGTTCAGGATTTTTCCTGTAGCCAAGTGACACAACACATTTGACAGTCAGTTTGGTGTTATTTAGAGTCTGCATGTTTCTGTACCTTTCCTCTCCATTGATTCATTTACTTTTATGCAGGGAAGGGAAAGGAACCAGTTATTTGGTTCTTTGTTATAACACATGTTTGATTGGGTGAGAATTGTTGACTAAAATGATATTTTGAAGTCTATTTGTGATTCCAATAATTAGGAAAGCAGTGCCACCACCACTTTCATATTGATTTATCTGAAATTTAACATTCAAGACTAATTATTCTAAGGGTCATAAGAATAGTTCAGATAACACCTACAATTTTTACCAACTAATTCTGTCTATAATATAATAATTTTGAATGATTCTTCTGATGGTTTTATATACATTTTTGAACTGCTTTTCCTATCCTCATTCATATTCTGTTATCCTATATGATAGAATTATTTTTACATATCCAATAATGGCTACTTCACATTATGTATTTGGAAAATGTTGATGTTCTTGCTTTTGTACATCATAATGTGTAATGTAGTGAAAAGCATATGTGGCCAGGTTGTCTGTCTTCTAGAAAACTTTCTACCAGTCAAGTAGACAGTCTAATCATTCCTTTTTTTTCCTCTTCACCCTATAGATATATGCACTCACATACATACCTCATCCATTACTCTTTTAGCTTCTTAAAAATACTGTTTTCTTTAGGCATCTTCTGCCTAAAAGAATTTTAAAAACAAATAAACAAACAAACCCAATGAAACTCTAATAGTCTGAAATTTGTCTAAGCTGGTCAACGTTTCTTCCTGCTCACAAGTTCTCCATTTATAAGTTTGGTTCAAGTCACAATATATGCTTAATAGAGTTAAGATTGAAGAGGGCTTAGAAAAATGCCTAGAGAGCATGTTGGAAGGTGTAGATCTCAGAAAAATTAGTTGAGAACAGCTCTACAAGCTTTGTGACCGCCTGGAGGGGTGGGATGGGGAGGGTGGGAGGGAGGGAGATGCATGAGGGAAGGGATGTGGGAACAGATGTATATGTATGACTGATTTACTTTGTTATAAAGCAGAAACTAATAAAAAAAATAAAAAGAAAAAAAAAGAAAAAAATAAAGAAGCACAATCTGAGAGAAAAATGAAATAATTTCCTATTTCAAACAATTAAAAACAGGGTATATGGGCCAGGGGTCAGAACTTCCATCCTATTTAGGTGGGATGATGGAATAAGGAAATGGGGATGATACAGTGGTGATGGTGAGGAAACCAATAGATGTGCCATTTTTGCAGAGTGCAAGAGGATATCTTTGAGTGATAGCAGGCTTATGCTGACAACCTGTTGTGAGAGAAATGTAAATACTAAAACAGTTCACTCACATGCACAACTTTTTATTTAAAGAAACCTCAAGGTATACCAGGGAGAATTTCTGCTGGCCTGGAATTCTGACCAGGTCTCTCTCTCTACACAGATCTCATCCAGATTGATGATCCAGGAAGAAATATTATCATTCAAAAATGATATAAACCAGATAAAGCACAGGATCAATACAAAAACACTAGAAGTAAAACGGAAGAAAGGAATAAGGAAAATAAATGACAAATGAAGAACATTCACTAGAAAAATGTTACTAAAAAGTGTATAAAAAAAAGAGACCAAACATGTTGCTATGCTTATAAAACAAATATATTTTGCAAGTATGAATCCAGAGTAGATATTTGGGAGTTTAAGGGAGACATGATGACAACCAGAGGAGATAAACAGAAGCAGTTATAATTCAGGAATGAAAGAAAAGAAAAAAATACCATTCTCGATATAAAGACAATTTTGTAAGTGGCACAAGGGGGACTTGCCACTATTGAAAATGTAAGGTATAAGGACAGGATTGAGATGAAGTAGTAATGAACAAAGGATTAAAAATAGAGAGAAAGATATATACTGGGCACAAAGAAAATTCAACCCAAGTGTAATAGGTGGTTTTGAAAAAGAATAAAACATAGGAGAAATATTTTAAAATTGTCTTCATTTTCTATTGCTGCATAACAAATTCCACAAACTTAATAGCTTAAAACAACACTCATTTATTATCTCATAGCTTCTGCAGAGTAGAAATACAGCATGGTTGTACTGAGTTCTTCTGCTTAGGGTTTCACGAAGCTGAAATCAATTTAGCCAAGTTCTTACCTGAATGATCTGGGAATAAAACTGCTTCCAAGCTTATTCAGGTTGATGGCAAAATTCAGGTTTTTGGCAACTATAGGACTGATGACCCTGTTTCTTGGCTGTTAACTGTGGGTCACCCTCACCTTTTAGAGAGCTGCATGCCTTCCTCATTATGTGACTCCATTTATCTTCAAAGCCAGCAACAGCACATCAGATTATTCTTGTGCTTCCAATCTCTCTGACTTTTTCTTCTGCTATTAACCTGAGAAAACTCTGCTTTTTAAAGGGCTCATGTGATTATATTTGACTCATCCAGATAAATTCCTTATTATGAGATAAATTGTGCCATTAATGTAACATGATCATGGGAGAGATATCTCATCATAATCACAGGATCCAAAGATTGGAATGGGGAATACTGGGGGTGATATTTAGAATCCTGCCTAACACAAAAATATAACTATAAAAAATCCTCCAAACTAAAGGAAGAATTAAACTTATAGTTTAAAAGGGCAAGCTGTCCTTAAAAGTAAATGCAGATAATGTAATGATGGATTCATGCCATTATACATTTGTCCAAACCCATAGAATGTACATCAAAAAAGAATGGTAATGTAAACTATGGACTTTGGATGATAATGATGTGCAATATAGGTTCATCAGTTGTAACAAATGTACTGGTCTTGTGGGACTATTGATAATGGAGGGGGCTATACATGTGTAGGGACAGGGGTATATGCAAAATCTCTGTACCTTCACCTAAATTTTGCTGTGAACTTAAAACTGTTCATAAAACGTCTTAATAGTAAGTAAATAAATAAATGCAGAATAATAAAAATTGACACATAGCCTAGAAATATTACTGGACTTCAAGAAAAAAAAAGAGTAGCACTATTCACAATAGCTAAGATATGGAAACAACCTAAACGTTCATTGATGGATGAATGGATAAAGAAACCTCATAAAAGAAGTAAATCCTGTCATTTGTAACAGCATAGATAAACTATGAGGACATTATTCTAAGTGAGAGAAGTCAGAGAGAGAAATACAAGTACAAAATAATTTCACTTATAGGTGCAATCTAAAACAGTCAAACTCATAGAAGCAGGGAATAGAATGGTTGTTGCTAGGGGAGAGGGGGAAATGGGGAGATGTTCGTCAAAGTGTAGAAAGTGTCAGTTATGCAAGATTAATCAGTTCCTGAGATCTAACATACAACATAGTGTCTATAGTTAACAGTACTGTAATGTATATCTGGAATTTGCTAAGAGGATAGTTTTAAATTAAGTTTTCTTATCACACACACACACAAACACACACACAAAGAAAATAAAAAGAAATGGTAACTATGTGGAGGTGATGTATATATTAATTAGCTTGGTTGTGACCATTTCACAATGTACATGTATCAAAACATCAAGTTGTAGACCTTAAACATAAACAATGTTTATATGTCAATTATACCTCAATAAAGCTGTTGGAAAAAAGAATTCTCTTTGCCTACAGTTAAAAAAAAAATCAACTCACCCAAAAAGCAGAAAAATTCAAACTGGCCTCAGATTTCTCTCTAGTGACATTAAACGTCAGAACAGAATTTAGTATTGCTTGTGAATTTCTCAGGGAAAGTATAAACAAAGAATTTTATGCCCAATAAAACAATTATTTCAGCATAAAAGCCACAGACAGGCATTTAAAAATATGCCAGAAAACAAGTAAGATAGTTTCAATTAAGCTTCCTTGATAAAAGTATTAGACAGAGGATTTCAGTCAGCCAAGTAATGAATAGAAATACTCCAAAAATGGGCTTGTATTCACATAATCAGTGTTATCTGCTACAATATAATATATCCTCCCCTAAGTTTCAATGGCTTAACAAAATAAAAGTTTATTTATTGTTCATATCTCTGTTTACATTGTGACAGGGATTTCGGCTCCTTCTGTGTTGTAGCACTATTTCCTAAAGCCTCCTCAGAGACCTTCTTGGATATTCTGCATTCTACCAGCTAATGAGCAAAGTGAGAGAGGATAGGATCATGTGACACATTAAATTTCTAGATCAGGAAGTGATACACTTTTCTTTGGTTAGAACTTAATCTGGTGGTCCCAGCCTAATCCAAAAGTTTGCTGGGATACATAATCTTCCTGTGTGTCCAAGAAGACCAAATGGAACTAACGGCTATCTGGCACTAGGAATTGACTTCAGAACTTTCCTTTCTTGTCACAATGTGTCTGTTTCTCTTTTCCTTCCTCACAAAGAATACATTCATTATCCCATCCAACCACTGCATCTAGTTCAAGGTCAAGGCAATCTTCTCATCAGATTCAGATATGGTTCCTATGATCTAAATAAAAGTAAATAAATAATAAAAATAAATTTAAGAATGTTATATAGAAACATCTAAATAAAAATAAAATTTAAAATATATGTCCCCTTCCCCCACTCATTTAATATACAGTGATAAATTAGCCCTACCATGCTGTTAAGATGTGGCATGTGGAAGTCTTGTCCCAAGTATGGAGTCTTGACTCCATACTTGCATTATAGTTGGTCCAATGATCATTTCCCTAGTTCATTATAAGCATAATTGGGATGGACATACTTAGCATTAAGCAGTTCACTCACATTAGTTCCCAGACTAGTGGAATATGAGCTATAATAAAGGAAAAAACAAGTGGAGACCCCTGAAATTGTCCTCTCCCCCATAGCCAATATATGAAGTGAACCAGCAGAAGCCATACAGTATCCTGAGTGCAGTGGCCTCATAAAGACCCAACTAAAGCACTATCTTGGAGAAGATACCCTGCATATTTGGGGCAAGTCCTTTAAGAATGTGGTGTGCACATTGAAATAATAGCCATTATGTGTTTTTTCTGTGGTTAGGATGCTGAATGCCTGACTATGGAACATCAAGTGACTATGCAATCAGAACTGCTTACCACACCCTAAGTATTTTCATACCAACAAAGTCATAATGTACAGCATTAATCCACAGTGCAATGGAAATTGTACTTTTGGGATCGAGCCCAAGCAGGCCTGGAGGGCACAAATAAGTCACAAGCATGGATATCACACGGCCCAAGTCACCTACCTCTGCTGCATCTATGCAGCTCACATTTATGTCCTTTCTTTGAAATACCATCCCTTTAGGACACTAGCCATCCAGTGATGGCAAGTTGATTATGTCAAACCATCATTACCATGAAGGTGTGATACAATCCCTCAAGATCACAAGCCAGCCACTCAATGGCAGATTCATACCAGAGTCCTACCCTAGACAGGGAGTGAGTCAGACTTATGGTTTGCCTTGCCAACCACGGTACTTTGGCCAGCAGCACTTTCCAAATGTGCACAGAGTATCTGATTTATTGTCATGAGATCCTGTAGAATGATGTTTCAGACCAAGGAAGATGGTGAAGAAGATGCAGCAATGGGCACATGGTCACAGGATCCACTAGTTGTACCATATAGACATATACCCTAAACCCTTTAACTGTCAGCCTATTAGAACATTGAAACGACCTCATAAAGCCTTGACTAAAGAACCAGTTCAGTGATGACATCCTGTTATTTGGGGTGCTGTCCATCAAGATGTAGTACATATATTTAAGCAACAGTTATTATATAGCATTGATCTCTGACTGGTGGAATACATGGAAGTAAGAACCAAGGCATAGAGGTAAGAGTGCCCCCTCTCAGTCAGTAACACTCATAGTGACTTTGTGTTTCTTGTCCCCTTAAGTTTATTGTCATCTGGACTAGTTTTGGGAAGGATTCCTTCTATAGGTGACAGAGCAAATATTTTATTTATTTATTTATTTATTTTTTGGTGTATGATGGGAACATTTAAGACCATTATTTTCCTTTTTAAAATAGCTTTTCCAACTTTCCCTTAACTTTATTGAGATATAATTGAAATATAACATTCTGTAAGTTTAAGGTGTACATGTTGATTTGATACACTTGTGTATATATTGCAAAATGATTACCACCATAACTTTAGCTGAGAACTCAGTCACCTCACATAATTACCATTTCTTTTTTTGTGGTGAGTATATTTAAGGTCTACTTTCTTAGCAACTTTCAATAATATAATACAGTATTGTTAGCTATAATCAACATTCTGTACATTAGATCCTAAGAACTTACTCATCTTATTACTGGAATTTTGTACCCTTTAACCTACATCTCTCCATTTCCCCCACCCCCCAGCACCTGGTAACAACCACTCTACTTTCTGTTTCTCTGAATTTGGCTTTCTATATTCCGCGTATAAGTGATGATGTTCAGTAATTGTCTTGCTGTTTGACTTATTTTACTTAGCATAGTGCCCTCAAATTTTTCCATGTTGTTACATGTGGCAGGATTTTCTTTTTTCTCATAGCTGAATAATATCCCACTATATATATGTACACATCTTCTTTATTCATCTATTAATGGGCACTTAGGTTGTTTCCATATCTTGGCTATTGTAAATAATGCTTTAATGAACATAAGGTTCATATATCTCTTTGAAATCCTGTTTTAATTTCTTTTGGATATATACCCAGAAGTGGGATTGGTGGATCTTATGATAACTCTATTTTTAAGTTTTTGAGGAATCTCCATTCCGTCTTCCATAGCACCAATTTACATTCCCACAAACAGTGCACAAAGGTTCCCTTTTCTCCACATCCTCACCTACACTTGTCATTTTGACGATAGTCATTCTAAGGGTATGAGGTTATATCTCATTGCAGTTTTGATTTGCATTTTCCTGATAACTAGTGAAGTTGAGCACCTTTGCATGTACCTGTTGGTCATTTGTATATCTTCTTTGGAAAAATGTCTATTTAACTTCTCTGCCTATTTTTTAATTGGATTATTATTATTATTATTATTATTTTTTTTTTTTGTGGTACGCGGGCCTCTCACTGTTGTGGCCTCTCCCATTGCGGAGCACAGGCTCCGGACGCGCAGGCTCAGCGGCCATGGCTCACGGGCCCAGCCGCTCCGCGGCATGTGGGATCTTCCCAGACCGGGGCACGAACCCGTGTCCCCTGCATCGGCAGGCGGACTCTCAACCACTGCGCCACCAGGGAAGCCCGAATTATTATTATTATTATTATTTGCTTTTTTTTTTTTTTCTTGCTGTGTGGTATGTGGGATCTTAGTTCCCTGACCAGGGATTGAACCTACACCCCCTGCAGTGGAAGCACAGATTCTTAACCACTGGGCCTCCAGAGAAGTCCAAATTTTTGTTATTAAGCTGCATGAGTTCTTTATATATTTCAAATATTAGCCCCTTCTGAAATATATGATTTGTAAATATTTTCTCCCATTCCACACATTGCTTTTCCATTTCATTGATTATTTCTTTTGCTCTGCAGAAGATTTTTAGTTTGATGTAGTCCCATTTATTAAGTTTTACTTTTGTTGCTTGTGTTTTTTGTGTCATATCCAAAAAGTTGTTTCTAGGAACAATGTCAAGGAGATTTTTCCTGCTTGCTTCTAGGAGTTTTATGGTTTCAGTTCTTATATTTTTAAGTCTTTAATGCATTTTGAGTTAATTTTTGTGTATGGTGTAAGATAAGGGTCCAGTTTCATTCTCTTGCTTGTGGTTATCCCATTTACCCAACACCACATATTGAAAAGATTATTTTTTTCCTTGTTGAGTATTCTTGTCTCCCTTGTCAAATATTAGTTGTGCAGGTTTATTTCTAGGCTCTCAATTCTGTTACATTGGTCTATGTGTCTATTTTTATGCCAATCTCATCCTGTTTCATTACTATACCTTTGTAGTACAGTAGGAATTGTTTGGCTGTTTGGGATCTTTGGCTGTTTGGGATCTTTTATGGTTCCATACAAATTTTAGGATTTTTTTTTCTATTACTGTGAAAAATTCCATTGGAATTTTGATTGAGATTGCATTAAATATATAGGTGACTTTTGCTAGTATGGAAGTTTTAACAATATCATTTCTTCTGATCCATGAGTAAGGGATATCTTCATATTTGTTTGTGTCTTTCTCAATTTCTTTCATCAAAGTGTTGTAGTTTTAAGTATCAGGTTGGCCAAAAAAGTTCATTCAGCTTTTTCCATAAGATGTTACAGAAATTTTTGGCCAACACAATATATAGATATTCTACCTCATTAGTTAAATTTATTCCTAAGTATTTTATTGTTTTTGATGCTATTGTGAATGAGATTTCTTTCTTTATTGCTTTTTCAGATGTTTTGTTGTTACTGTATATAAACAACTGATTTCTATATGTTGATTTTATATCCTGCAACTTCACTAAATTTGTTAATTAGTACTAATAGTTTATTGGGGAGTCTTTAGGATTTTCTTATAATTCTTTTTTATAAAATCATATTAGAGGAGTGGTTAAGATTTCAGAGTAGGGAGACTTTGACCATACCTCCTTCCACAGGCACACCAAAATTGCAACAATTTTCAGAGCAACTATCTATGATAGCAACCAGAAGACTAGCAGAAAAGATCTTCTACAGTTAAAGGTATAAGGAAGGAGCCAAAATGAGACTGATAGGAGGGTTAGGGTTGTGCTATAGTCAAGAACCATAACCATAACCATAGACTACCCACACATAAGAGGATAATTACAATTGCAGAGGTTCTCCCCAAGGAGTGAGGGGTCCAAGTGCCACATCAGCCTCCCTAGTCTAGGGATCCTGAACCAGTAAGATGAACCCCCAGTACGTTTGGCTTGGAAGGTCAGTTAGATTTACTTTGGGAGAGCCAGAAGTCTGTGGGAAATAGAGACTACACCCTTAAGGTGTGCACACAAATCTCGCATGCCCTGAGACACAAGACCCAGGGCAGAAACAGCAATTTAAAAGAAAACTGTGTCAGATCCATCTGCTGATCTTGGAGAGCCTACTGGAAAAGCAGGATGCAGTTAAAACTTACCCTGGGGACATAGACTCTAGCAGCAGCTATTTTGGGGAGTTCATCCTGCCACCAGCTGGTCAAAACCAGTACTGAGACACCCCAGCCAGGCAGCTAGATAGCTGGGGACATAGCCCCACCCACTAGCAGGCTGGCTTCCATAGGGCTCCTTAAGACCTCTGCCACCCTAGAACACAGCCCTGCCCACCACAGGGCCTGCATTAACCCTGGAACATCCAGGGTTTCCTGCAGCAATCTGTCAGACATGGACCTGCTCACTAGCAGGCCAGCACTATCCTGAGGACACAGAATCAACCACCAGGGACAGGTACCAGCCTCAGGAGTACCTATGCTCTGGTCCTGCCCACCTACAGGCTGACACTAGCTCTGAGATACTTTTGGACCCTCAGCCAGCCACCATGGGATCCAGTCCCACTCACTAGCAGGCTAATATCAGCATTGGGACACATCAGATCCCACAGCCAGCCATGTCAGGAACTGGCCACTAGCAGGCCAAAACTAACTCTGGGGCCAGCCCCCCCCCCCCACAGTCCCATAATAAGCCATCTTGGTAGGCCAGAATTACCCCCAAGATCCTCCAGAGCTCCACAGCTGCCTCATGACCCAGCTCTGCCCACCAACAGTCAGCAGCCTCTTTACTAGGCAGGATGTGGCAAACAAAAGGACCAGGGGCCGGCCACACCTACCAAACTGCCCACAGTAGTCAGCCTTCCACAATAGAAGGACCCACACAGCCCACATAGGGGGCATAACCTAGAGCATATAGTTCTTGACACTAGAGGTGTGTGTGCTGCTGGGATCCATGGGATGTTTCCTACATGAGGCCACTTATTGAAGATTAGGAAATATAACCAACCTAAATAATTAATTAGAAATAAAAACAGCAAATGAGGTGACAGAAAAATATGTTCCAGATGAATGAACAAGATAAAACTCTAGAAGAAGAACTAACTGAAGTGGAAATAAGCAATCTAGCACAAAAGAGTTTAAGGTAATGACCATAAATATGATCAAAGAACTCGGGAAAAGAATGTATGTTTACAGTGAGAAGCTAGAGGTTTTTATCCAAGAGCTAGAAAATATAAAGAGTCAAACAAATTTGAGGAGCATGAAAACTGAAATTAAAAATACACTAGAAGGAATGAACAAGTAGATTAGATAATACAGAGGATGATAGAAGCAAACTGGAGGACAGAATAGTGGAAATGACAGAAACTGAACAGAAAAGAGGAAAAAGAAAAGAAGTTAGGTCAGTTTAAGAGAACTCTGGGACAACATCAAGCATACAACATTTGCATTATGGGAATCCCAGAAGGAGAAGAGAGAGAGAAAGGGACAGGCAGTATATTTGAAGACATAATAGCTGAAAACATCCCTAACCTGAGAAAGAAAACAGACATCCAGATCCAGGAAGCACAGAGACTCCCAAACAGGATCAATCACCTCAAGATGCATTGTTATTAAAATGGAAAAAATTAAAGATAAAAGGAGAATATTAAAGGCAGAAAGGGAAAAACAAGTTACATACAAGGTAACTCTCAAGACTGTCAGCTGACTTTTCAGCAGAGACTCTGCAGGCTAGAAGGGAATGGCATGATATATTGAAAGTGATGAAAGGAAAAACACCTACAACAAAGACCACCCAACCTAGCAAAGATTTCAATCAGATTTCATGGAAACATCAAAAGTTTTAAACAAGCAAAAGCTAAAAGAGTTCAGCACCACCAAACCAGTTTTACAAGAAATGTAAAGAGACTTCTAATTGAAAAAGAAAAAGCTGCAACTAGAAAGGTAAAATTATGGAAGGGAAAGTGTCACTGGTGAAGGCAAATATACAGTAAATGTAGTAGATCAAACACTTATAAAGCTAGTAAGAAAGTTAAAGACAAAAGTAGTAAAATCATCTATATCCACAATAAGTAGATAAGGGATATACAAAACAAAAGGATGTAGAATGTAATGTCACAAACAGTGAACATAGTGATGGGGATTAAAAATGAAATGTTTTTAAAATGCATTCAACTTAAAAGATGAGCAACATAAAATAATCATATATAGAGATAGAGAGAGATACATATAGATTTCTATATATGAACCTTGTAGTAACCACAAGCCAAAAATCTATACTAGATACATACACACAAAAAAAGAGAAATAAATCCACACATAAAACTAAAGATAGTCATTGAATCACAAGGGAAGAGAAAAAAAGAAGAAAGGACAACTGAAAAAAAAAAAAAAAAAACAAGTCTACCCCCAAACAATTAGTAAAATGACAATAAGTACATATGTACCAGTAATTACTTTAAATGTGAAAAGGATAAATTCTCCAATCAAAAGACATAGAGTGGCTGAATAATTATAAAAACAAGACCCACGTTATATACTCCCTACAAAAGAATAATTTCATATCTAAAGATGCACAGACTGAAAGTGAGGGGATGGGAAAAGGCATCCATGAAAATGCAAACAAAAAGAAAGCCAGGGAGGCAATATTTATATAAGACAAAATCGACTCTAAAACATAGACTATTGACAAGAGACAAAGAAGGACATTACATAATGATCAAGGGATTGATCCAAGAAGAAGATATGACAGTTGTAAGAATATATGCACCCAACACAGAAGCACCTAAATTCATACAGCAAATATTAACAAACATAAAGGAGGAATTTGACAATAACACAATAACAGTAGGGAACTTTAACACCACACTTACATCAATGGACAGATCATCCAGACAGAAAATTAATAAGGAAACACTGGGTTTTAAAAGAAACATTGGGCTTCCCTGGTGGCACAGTGGTTGAGAATCTGCCTGCCAATGCAGGGGATACGGGTTTGAGCCCTGGTCTGGGAAGATCCCACATGCCGCAGAGCAACCAGGCCCGTGAGCCACAACTACTGAGCCTGAGCAGCTGGATCCTGTGTTTGGCAACAAGAGAGGCCGCAAGGTGAGAGGCCCATGCACTGTGATGAAGAGTGGCCCCCGCTTGCCACAACTAGAGAAAGCCCTTGCACAGAAACGAAGACCCAACACAGCCAAAAATAAATAAATAAATTTATTAAAAAAAAAACCCCAAACATTAAGCCATAAGGACTTAATAGGTTTATCTAGAACATTCCATGCAAAGCAGCAGAATACACATTCCTTTCAAGTGCACATGGAACATTCTCCAGTATAGATCATATGCCAGGCCACAAAACAAGTATCAGTAAATTTAAGAAGATTGAAATCATATCAAGCATCTTTTCCAACCACAGCAGTATGAGACTAGAAATCAACTACTAGAAAAAACTGCAAAACAGTAGAAATACTTAGATGCTAAACAATATGCTACTAAGCAACCAATGGATCACTGAAGAAATTAGAGGAAATCAAAAAAAGACCTGGAGACAAATAAAAGCATAAAGATCCAAAATCTATGGGATGCAACAAATGTAGTTCTAATAGGGAAGTTTATAACAAAGCAAGCCTACCTCAGGAAACAAGAAAAATTTTAAATAAACAATCTAACCTTACACCTAAAGTAACTAGAAGAAGAACAAATAAAACCCAAAGTTAGAAGAAGGAAAGGGATAATAAAGATTTGAGCAGAAATAAATATGAAGTAGAGACTTTATAACCAATAGAAAAGATCAATGAAACTAAGAGCTGGTTCTTTGAAAATATAAACAAAAATGATAAACCTTTAGCGAGACGCATTAAGAAAAAATGAGAGAGGCCCCAAATCAATAAAATCATAAATGAAAGAAGATAAGTTACAGCCAACACCACATACATGCAAAGGAATATGAGATTACTGTGAACAATTATATGCCAATAAAATGCACAAATTAGAAGAAATGACAAATTTCCAGCACTATACACTTTCACAAGACTGTATCAGGAAGAAATAGAAAATATGAACAATCAAATTACCAGTAAAGAAATTGATGCAGTAAACAACAACAAGAACAACAACAACAAATCAATAAACAAAAATCTAGGACCAGACGGCTTCACAGGTAAATTCTATCAAATATTTTAAGAACAGTTAATGTCTATCCTTTTCAAACTATAACAAAGCATTGCAGAGGAAGGAATGCTTCTGAACTCATTCTATGAGGCCAACATCACCCAGATAACAAAACCAGATGAAGATATCACACACAGAAATTAGAGGCAAATATCACAGATGAACAATAATGCAAAAATCCTCAGCAAAATATTATCAGACCGGTTTCAACAATACATTAAAAGGAACATACACCTTGATCAAGTGGGATTTATCCCAGGGATTTAAGGATGGTTCAATATCCACAAATCAATCAATGTGATCACATTAACAAAATGAAGGATAAAAATTATATTATCATATCAATAGATGGAGAGAAAACATTTGACATAATCCAATATCCACTCACAGTAAAAACTCTCAACAAAGTTGATATAGAAAGAACAAACCTTAACATAATAAAGGTCATACGTGACAAGCCCACAGCTAACATCATATTCAATGCTGAAACGTTGAAAGAATTTCCTCTAAGATCAGGAACATGACAAGGATGTTCACTCTTGCCACTTTCATTCAACATAGTATTGCAAGTCCTAGCAACAGCAATCAAACAAGAAAAGAAATAAAATAAATCCAAATAGGAAACAAAGAAGTCTAACTTTCACTGTTTGCAGATGACATGATACAGTACATAGAAAGTTCTAAAGACATTACCAAAAAATTACTAGGCCTCATCAATGAGTTCAGTAAGGTGGCAGGATACAAAGTTAACATGCAGAAATGTGTTGCCTTTCTATCCATTAACAATAAACTATCAGAAAGAGAAATTAAGAAAACAATTCCATTCACAATTACATCAAAAAGAATAAAATACTTGGGAATAAATCTAACTAGGATTTAAAAGACCCGTACTCAGAAAACTATAAGACACTGATGAAAGAAATTGAAGACAGCACAAACAAATGGAAGACACACTATGCTCATGGCTTGAAACAAGTAATATTGTTAAAATGACCATATTACCCAAGTCTATCTACAGATTCAATGCAATCATTATCAAAATATCCCTGGCATTTTTCACAGAACTAGAACAAATGATTCTAAAATTTGTATGGAACCACCAAAGATCCTGAATAGCCAAAAAATCTTAAGAAAGAAGAAAAAAAAATCCAGGTGATATCTCATTCCATGATTTCAAACTATACCACAAAGCTACAAAAAAGGTAATCAAACATTATGGTACTGGCACAAAACCAGAAACACAGATCAACAGAACTGAATAAAGAGCCCAGAAATAGACCCATAGTTATATGTGTAATTAACATATGACAAATGATGCAAGAATATACAATGGGAAAAAGATAACATTTTCCATAAATGGCCTTGAGAAAACTGGTCAACTACATGTAAAAGAACTACACTGGAATAATTTCTCACACCATATACGAAAATAAGCTAAAAATGGATTAAAAACCCAAAACTATACACCTCCTAGAAGAAAACATAGGCCGTACACTCTTTGACATAGGTCTTAGCAATATTATTTTGGATCTGTCTTCTCAGGCAAATGAAATGAAAGAAAAAATAAACAAATAGGACTACAACAAGCTTTTTAGCTTTTGCATAGCAAAAGAAACTATCACCAAACCAAAAAGCAACTTACTGAATAGGTGGAGATATCTGATAAGAGTTTAATATCCAAAATATACAAGGAACTCATGCAATTCAACATAAAAAATACAAACAATCCAATTATAAAATAGGCAGAAGACATGAATTGACATTTTTCCAAAGAAAACCCGCAGTTGGACAACAGACATATGAAAAGATGCTCAACATCACTACTCATCAGGGAAATGCAAATGAAAACCACAATGAGATATCATCTCACATCTGTCAAAATTGCTGTTATCAAAAAGACAACAAATAAGAAGTGTTGGTGAGAATGTGGAGAAAAGTGCATTCTCATGCACTGTTGGTGAGAATGTAAAACGATGCACCCACAATGGAAAACAGTATGCAGATTCCTCAAAAAATTGCACATAGAACTGTCATATGATACAGCAAATCCACTCCTGGGTATTCATCTGAAGAAAACGGATAATTCAAAAATTTTAATAGAAAAGATGTATGTACCCCATGTTCATTGTAGTATTTTTTGCAATAGCCAAGATATGGAAGCCACCAAGGGTTGACACTGATAGAAGAATGGATAAAGAAGATGTTGTATATATACATACAATGTATACATAATGGAATATATTTCAAATATAAAAATGAATGAAATCTTGTCATTTGTGATAAATGGATGGACTTTAGGGTATTATGCTAAGTGAAATAAGTCAGAGAAAAACAAATATTATATGATTTAACTTTTCTGTGGAATTTCAAAAACAAAACAAATGAACAAATACAATGAAACAGAAACAGTCATAGGTACAAAGAACAAACAAGTAGTTGCCAGAGCAGAGGGGGTAGGAGGGGGAAGGAAAGAAATAGGTAAAAGAGATTGAAAGGTACAAACTTTCAGTTACAAAATAAATGAGTCACAGGTATTAAATTTACTGTGTGGGGAATATAGTCAATAATAATGTAATACGTTTATATGGCAACAGATGACAACTACACTTATCATGTTTATCATTTTGAAATGTATAGAATTACTGAATCACTATGTTGTATACCAGGAACTAACATAGTGTTGTAGGTCAACTATACTTCAAACACAAACAAACAAACTCATAGAAAAAGACATCAGATTTTTCAGAGGCAGAGGGTTGTGGGAGGGAGAATTAGATGAAGGTATTTCAAAGGTACAAATTACCAGTTATAAGATAAATAAATAGTAAAGATGTAAGGTATAACATGATAAAGATAATTAACAATGCTATATGTTAAAAATGAAAGTTGTTAAGAGAGTGATACTTAGGCTTTCTCATCAAAAGGAAAATAAATTCTTTCTTTAATATTATATCTATACGAGAGCTGGATGTTCACTAAATCAATTGCGATAATTATTTCATGATGTATGTAAGTTAAATCATTACGTTGTATACCTTAAGCTTATACAGTGCTGTATGTCAATTTTATCTTAATAACTCTGGAAAAAAATTCTAGAAAAGTCAAAACTATAGTGGTAGTAGGTCAATCTGTGGTAACTAGGTGTTGGCGCTAAAAGGAGGAGACTAATTGCAGAGGGGCATGATGAAACTTTGTGGGTGAAAGAACTATTCTATATCAGAGATCAGTAAACTTCTATAAAGGTCCAAATAATAAGTATTTTAACATTTGCTGGTCACATAGTCTCTGTTGCTTCTACACAGCTCTGCCATTGTAGTGCAGGAACAGCCACAGAAAATACATAAATGAAAGGGTGTTCAAATAAAATGCTATTTGTAAAAATAGGCGGCAGGCTAGATGTGGCTTGTGAGTTGTAGTTTGCTGACCTCTGTTTTATATCATTAGCATTGTAGCTACACATCTATATCTGTTTGTCCAAATTTTCAAATTCTTACCTTAAGATTGGTGAATTTTTACCTAAATTATACCTCAATAAAGTCGGGTTTTTTGTTTGTTTGTTTACATCTCTCTAGGCTATGAGCTGTCCAAGTTAAGGACCAAATCTCATATATATATATACTTCTAATAACCTGAGAGACTGCATAGCAAAGACAAATTCTTTTTTAAAATTAATTAATTAATTAATTATTTTTTGGCTGCATTGGGTCTTTGTTGCTGCACTAAGATTTTCTCTAGTTGTGGTGAGAGGGAGTTACTCTTCATTGTAGTGCACAGGCTTCTTATCGTGGTGGCTTCTCTTGTTGCAGAACACAGGCTCTAGGCACACAGGCTCAGTTGCTGTGGCTCACAGGCTCTAGAGTGCAGGCTCAGTAGTTGTGGCGCATGGGCTTAGTTGTTCCTCGGCATGTGGGATCTTCCTGGACCAGGGCTCACACCTGTGTCCCCTGCATTGGCAGGTGGATTCTTAACAACTGTGCCATGAGGGAAGTCTCAAAGCTGTTTTTTTAAGTGAAAAAATCATATTGTCTGCAAAGAAAAAAAGCAAGGATTTTTAGTAAACTTAAAGTTATAGATTCTGTGTGGTCATTTTGGACCTTCGTTCCAGTAGATCAGCAAATAGATTAAATAACCCTGATTATCAGGAACTCTATCAGCTGCCTCTAATAATGGCAGCACGGTGGAGTATGTCTGGAACTCAGGAGATTCACTGGGGCATTTCTTGCTACTTCTGTATTCAGTAAAAAACATAAATGGGTAATTGCAGCAACAATGACCTGACAAGGGCCTGACAACTAGAGGCACAGACTCCTCAGGCATAAAGGTCTAGACTACCTCACCAGAGAAGTGACCAAGACAAGCAGAAGTGCAGGCTGAGGGAGAAAGAATATAGAAGGGGTAGTGGAAAGGGACCAATTGTAACCACATGCACTGCAATTTAACCCACTAAACCTTCTTGGGTGTCTTTGCTTGTTTTTGTTTTAGAATTGTGATAAGCTATCAGTTTGAGCAAGCAGATACCAGGAGTGGACTGAGCAGGTAAGTTTGTGCTTCACTCATACCCCTTGGATCTCACCACTCTGGTGTGCACCAGCCCACTTCCAATCACCAGTATCTTCATTTCTGTGCCTAAAGACCTTTCAAGCTTCTCCCAGAACTGTATTATATACTTGAAAGTTATTAGGAGAGTAGAGTGTTAATGTTCTCACAGTTACATCAACAACAAAATGGTAATTATGTGAGGTGAAGGGGGTGTTAACTAAACTTATTGTGGAAAACAGTTCACAATATGCATGTGTATAAAATCATCACAGTGTACACCTTATACTTACACAGTGTCAAGTCAATTATATTTCAGTAAAGCAGGGAAAAAATGATCGGAGGGAGTTGGTGTGTCAGTGATCTTTACCCATTGGGTGATACATATGGAGGAAAAGGGGAGGAAGTGGGGAAGAGAGAGGGAGAAGAAGAGGGAGAGAGGGAGAGAAGGGGAGAGAGGGGGGGGGGAGAGATTTTAAGGAGTTGGTTCATTGGTTCATGTAGGAGCTGGCAAGTGTGTTGTTTATAATATAGGCCATCAGGCTGGAAATTTAAAATATTGCTGGTGAGTTGTTACTGCAGTCTTGAGTTGATACTGCAGTCTTGAGTCCAAAATCTGTAAGACAGGCCAGCAGGCTAGAAATTTGGGCAGGGTTTTTATATCATACTCTTGGGGCAGAACACTGTCTTCTTCAGGAAACCTCAGTCTTTTCTCTTAAGACCTTCAACTGATTGGATGAGGCTCATGAACATTTTGTAGGGCAATCTGCTTTACTGAAAGTCTACTGATTGTAAATGTTAACCACATCTAAAAAATACTTTCACAGCAACATCTTGACTAATGTTTGACCAAATGACTGGACACCATAGCCTAGATAAGATGACACATAAAATTAGCCATCCCATGTGACTTGTGTTATATACTGTTTGACAGCATTTTCTCATGAAATGTAGCCTTTGTTGCCCATGTGGTGACTTAACACACCCTTTATTGGCTTCCTTCTTTTCTGTTTGTCACTATATTACTCCAATACCTCCAAAAGAAACTATGTGCTTTTGAATACTTGGAAGAGTATTTTATTATTAAAATTTGAAATATTTATACAAATCAAATCTTCTGTAATAGATAAATTAAATAAATAAATAGATTTTTTTGGATATTTCTTACAAACTATCATAGGTTTCAAATATTATTATGAATGCCACTGTATAGGGAGCTGAAGAGTCCTACAGACTCAGAGAATAAGAGAGGCTCACTGAGGTTTGCAGTCAAGGGGAGGTGGAGAGGAGAATATGGAGAACCACACTTCTGATCACATGCAGAGGTCCAGGATCCCTCGTATGAACCTGGGGAAGAAGTTTAAAAACTTGAAAACACTTTGATGTGGCTTTTGAAGGATCCCAACCAGCAAATTGGCAACAGCACAGTGGCACTCCCTGCAATTCCCTGGCATTGCAGGGCTGGTGTTGACAGTGATGCTATCTTGAGACATATAACAAAACCTTTATTTGTCTTGTTATCCTGGAGAGGGAAGGCAAGCTGCTGAGGTATCACCTCATTTTAACTGCCTTTTCTTTTATCCCAAAACTAGGGGACTGAGGGTGGGATACTGAAAAGAGAGGCAAATGGTGTAAACTAATTGATTTATGTTAAAACCATTTAAAAGTTTTATATGTCTAAATGCATGAATAAGCATGAGAACTCAGGGCTTTCAAAATCAAGGTAAACAGATAGATTAAGGAGTTAATGGAGTTAGGTCTTCCTTTTTTCTCTTATCTCAATTTGGTAACCAAAGTCAAGAGACTTTAAATTTTATAGACCTTGGATAAATGGATAACACTTATATAAGATTTATATTCCTAGGTGTAGAAAAATAACATTTATTTTACACAAATTAAATACCGCACATAGTGGTAAACTAAAGATGTTATAACTGTTGACTCAGTTAAGCTTCTCAACAGTCCTATTACATATGTACTATTTTATACCCAATTTACAGAAGAGAAAACTGAGACAGAGAGATCAAGTAAATGTCACATTATGTAATTGGAACAGGCAGATTTGGAACTCAGATTGTCCTCCTTCAAAGTTTTAAATTTATTAGGACATTATGTATAATTGAATGAAAGTATTACATAGTTACTGGTAACCCATTGGTTAAATATGGATGACTTCTTAGCAGGTTTTAACTTGGGCATTGGAAACAGTTTAGCTCTCATTGTCAAGGTTTTTCTTTGAGAGTAAACTTATAAATCTCTTATGTTGAACATTTTAAACCAAAGCCCTCCTTTCACATACACAATAGCACAAATTTACAATGACACTAATATTTTGTTATCAAAATATTTGATATTTTGCTTCTATCTCATCTTAAGGAACGTATCATGATAAGGGGTAAATGGAGAAGCTGAACAACTTTTCTTAGACCTAATGGGAATCCATAGTGGGCCCTTTATAAGCAGACACCACTGCTTGGCATCAGCCTCAGCTAGGTTACATTAAATATTTTTAATATTGCATTATCTGTAATACACAGCAATTAAGAGACTCTCAATTATTATAAAAGGAAACAAAAAAAATGAACAATAGATTTAGCCAGATACTTTCATACAGAAAATAATGTTCTCTTTTCCCAAAAGTTCTGTGTGTCTATGACAGAGAATTGTCCTGAGCCAGTTTGGGAAAGCTCAGAGTCTCATGGCCTTTAGCTCCATCCCTTACTTCCTGACAGCTTAGAAAGTGCAGGCCAGTTGTTCCACTTTAGTGCTTGGTTTGTCCCATATTTGTTTTTGTGTCTCTGAGACAGTGACTACAGAGGATGTAGGAGGGAATGACAAGTTGTTAATGCTTTTGTTTCAGCCTACATCAAAAGATGTTTTCCAATGGCTAATCACTGTCAACCATCTAATGTGGATATAATTCAATTAAGAGCACTTTATTTCCCTAAGAAAATAACTAAGAACACCATTCTGTTGTGGTGGACATCTTATTATACACAGTGCAAAGGAAGTCTAGGAAGTTGTTGTGTTGGCCACCAAGAAATGGAGAAGAAACTATCAAACTATCAGCAAAATAATCACTGGCTGGGGCAAAAAGCTGATTTGGTCTGACCCCATCTTAAATCAGTGGTAGTATGAACCATCAGAGACACAAGTGATCTCACAAAACTTCCAAGCATTAATAAAATCTCTTTACACTTATATAATTATTTTTACATATTTATTGGAGTATAACTGCTTTACAATGTTGTGTTAGTTTCTGCTGTACAACAAAGTGCATCAGCTATATGTGTGTGTATGTATATGTATATATCCCCATATCCCCTCCCTCTTGAACCTCCCTCCTACTCTCCCTATCCCACCCCTCTAGGTTGTCACAAAGCACCTAGCTGATCTCCCTGTACTATGCAATAGCTTCCCACTAGCCATCGATTTTACCCTTGATAGTGTATACGTGTCAGTGTTACTCTCTCACTTCACCCCAGCTTCCCCTCCCCTCTCCCACTGTGTCCTCAAGGCCATTCTCTGAATCTGTGTCTTTATTTCCAGACTTCCACTAGATCATCAGTACCATTATTTTAGATGCCATATATATGTATTAACATATGGTGTTTGTTTTTCTCTTACTGACATACTTCACTCTGTATGAGAGACACTATATCCATCCACCTCATTACAAATAACTCAATTTCGTTCATTTTTAAGGCTGAGTAATATTCCATTGTATATATGTGCCACATGTTCTTTATCCATTCATCTGCTGATGGACATTTAGGTTGCTTCAATGTCTTGGCTATTGTAAATAGTGCTGCAGGGAACATTGTGGTACATGTATCTTTTGAATTATGGTTTTCTCAGAGTATATGCCCAGTAGTGGGATTGCTGGGTCATATGGTAATTTTATTTTTAGTTTCTCAAGAAACCTCCATACTGTTCTCCATAGTGGTTGTATAAATTTACATGCTCACCAACAGTGCAGGATGGTTCCCTTTTCTCCACACCCCTCCAGCATTTATTGTTTCTCGATGTTTTGATGATGACCATTCTGACCGTGTGAGGTGATACCTCATGGTAGTTTTGATTTGCATTTCTCTAATGATTAGTGATGTTGAGCATCTTTTCACGTGTTTGATGGCAATCTGTATATATTCTTTGGAGAATGTCTATTTAGGTCTTCTGGCCATTTTTAGATTGAGCTCTTTGTTTTTTTGATATTGAGCTGCATGTGCTGCCTATATATTTTGGAGATTAATCCTTTGTAAGTTGCTTCATTTACAAATATTTCCTCCTATTCTGAGGGTTGTCTTTTCATCTTTTTTATGGTTTCCTTTGCTGTGCAAAAGCTTGTAAATTTCATTAGGTCCCATTTGTTTATTTTTGTTTTTATTTCCATTACTCAAGGAGGTAGGTTAAAAAAGATCATGCTGTGATTTTTGTCATAGAGTGTTCTGCCTATGTTTTCCTCTAAGAGTTTTTTAGTGTCTGGCCTTTAATGGATTAGGTCTTTAATCCATTTTCAGTTTATTTTTGTGTATGGTGTTAGGAAGTGTTCTAATTTTATTCTTTTACATGTAGCTGTCTAGCACCACTTACTGAAGCGGCTCTCTTTTCTCCATTGTATATTCTTGCCTCATCTGTCAAAGATAAAGTGACCATACGTGTGTGGGTTTATTTCAGGGCTTTCTATCCTGTTCCATTGTTATATATTTTTGTTATTGTGCCAGTATCATACTGTCTGATTAGAGTAGCATTGTAGTATAGTCTGAAGTCAGGGAGCCTGATTCCTCCAGTTCCATTTTTCTTTCTCTAGATTGCTTTTGTTATTCGGAGCCTTTTGTGATTCCATACAAATTGTAAACTTTTTTTTTTTTGTTCTACTTCTGTGAAAAATACCATTGGTAATTTGATAGAGATTGCATCGAACCTGTAGATTGCTTTGGGGAGTATAGTCATTTTGACAATGTTGAGTCTTCCAATCCAAGAACATGGTATATATCTTTCCATCTATTAGTATCATCTTTGATTTTTTTCAATAGTGTCTTACAGTTTTCTGCATACAGGTCTTTTGCCTCCTTAGTTAGGTTCATTCCTAGGTTTTTTTGGGTTTTTTTTTTTTTTTGCTGCAATGATAAATGGGAGTGTTTCCTTAATTTCGATTCCTGATTTTTCTCTGTTAATGTATAGGAATGTAAGAGATTTCTGTACATTAATTTTGTATCCTGCTAATTTACCAAATTCATTGGATAGCTTTAGTAGATTTTTGGTAGCAAGTTTAGGATTTTCTATGTATACTCTCACGTCATCTGCAAACAGTGACAGTTTTACTTCTTTTCCAATTTGGATTACTTTTATTCCTTTTTCTTCTCTAATGGCCATGGCTAAAACTTCCAAAACTATGTTGAATAATTGTGGTGAGAGTGGGCACTCTTTTCTTTTTCGTGATCTTAGAGGAAATACTTTCAGTTTTTCACCATTGAGATTGATGTTGGCTGTGGGTTTGTCATAAATGGCCTTTGTTATGTTGAGGTAGTTTCCCTCAATGCCCACTGTTTGGAGAGTTTCTATCATAAATGGGTGATGAAATTTGTTAAGCGGAGGCATTCAAGGTGGTGGAGGAGTAAGACGTGGAGATCACCTTCCTCCCCACAAATACATCAGAAACATATCTACATGTGGAACATTCCTACAGGACACCTACTGAACACTGGCAGAAGACCTCAGACTTCCCAGAAGGCAAGAAACTCCCCGACTACCTGGGTAGGCTAAAGAAAAAAGGAAAAACAGAGACAAAAGAATAGGGACAGGACCTGCACTTCAGGGAGGGAACTGTGAAGGAGGAAAAGATTCCACACACTAGAAGCCCCTTCACTGGCAGAGATGTTGGGTGATGGGAGTGAAGCTTCAGAGCCAAGGAGGAGAATGCAACAGGAATGCAGAGGGCAAAGTGGAGAGATTCCTGCACAGAGGAATACTGCCAACTAGCACTCACAGCGTGAGAAGCTTGTCTGCTCACCTGCTGAGACGGGTGGGGGCTGGGAGCTGAGGCTCCGGCTTCGGAGGTCAGATCCCATGAAGAGGACTGGGGTTGGTTGTGTGAATACAGCCTGAAGGGGGCTAGTGCACCACAGCTAGCCAGGAGGGAGTCCGGGAAAATGTCTGGAACTGCCTAAGAGGCAAGAGACCATTGTTTCAGTGTGCATGAGGAGAGCAGACTCACAGCACCACCTAAATGAGCTCCAGAGATGGGCATGAGCGATGGCTATGCACACGGGACACCAGAGATGTACATGAAACACTAAGGCTGCTGCTGCAGCCACCAAGAAGATGGTGTGCAAGCACAGTTCACTATCCACACCTCCCCTCCTGGGAGACTGTGCAGCCCACCACTGTCAGGGTCAAGTGATACAGGAACAACTTCCCCAGGAGAATACATGTGCACCTGTTGCAACATCACACCAGCCTCTGTCACCACAGGCTCAACCCACATTCTGTATCCCGCCCTTCCCCTGGCCTGAGTGAGCCAGAGCCCCTTAATCAGTTGCTCCTTTAACCCTGTCCTGTCTGGGAAGGAACAGATTCCCTTAGGTGACCTACACATAGAGGCAGGGCCAATCCAAAGATGAACCCCAGGGCCTGAGCGAACAAATAAGAGAAAGGGAAATTTCTCCCAGCAGCATGAGAAGCAACAGATTAAATGTCCACAGTCAACTTGATGTACAATGTATCTGAGGAATAACTGAATAGACAATGAATCATCTTAAAATTGCAGTGGTGGAATTTGGGAGGAACTGTAGACGTGGGGTTTGCTGTATACGACTGACTAGTTTCAGGTTTTATGTTTATCTCAGTTTAGTATTTACAGTTTATTATCATTGGTAGATTTGTTTATTGATTTCGTTGCTCTCTTCCTTTTTTTAATACAAATATATATATTTTTTCCTTTTTCAATTTTTGTGAGTGTGTATTTGCATACTTCTTTACGTGATTGTGTCTGTATAGCTTTGATTTTATCATTTGTGCTATGGTTCTGTCTGTATGTATTTTAATTTTTTTTTTTTAATATAGCGTTTGTTCTCATTGGTGAATTTGCTTTTTTGGTTTGGTTTCTCTCTTCTCTCTTTTTTTTTCTTTTCTTATTACTTTTCAATTTTTAATTTTTAATAAATTTTTATTTTAACAACTTTATTTCTTTTTCTTTCTTTCTTTCTTTCTTTCTTTCTTTCTTTCTTTCTTTCTTTCTTTCGTTCTCCCTTTTCTTCTGAGCCATGTGTCTGACAGGGTTTTGGTGTTTCAGGCAGGTGTCAGACCTCTGTCTCTGAGGTGGGAGAGCCAAGTTCAGGATATTGGTCCACCAGAGACCTACCAGCTCCATGTAATATCAAACAGTGTAAGCTCTCCCAGAGACCTCCATCATAATGCTAAGGCGCAGCTCCACTCAATGACCAGTAAGTTACAGTGCTGCACAACCTATGCCAAAAAACTAGCAAGACAGGAACACAACTCCACCCATTAGAAGAGAGGCGACCTAAAATTATAAGAAGGTCACAGAAACCCCAAAACACACAACCGGATGTGGTAGTCCCCACCAGAAAGACAAGATGCAGCTCATTCACCAGAACACAGGCACTAGTCTCCTCCACCAGGAAGCTTACACAACCCATTGAACAAACCTTAGCAACTGGGGGCAGACACCAAAACAATGCGAAATATGAACCTGCAGCCTGTGAAAAGGAGATTCAAAACACAGTAAGTTAAGCAAAATGAGAAGGCAAACACAACAGCAGATAAGGAGCAAGGTAAAAACCCACCAGACCTAACAAATGAAGAGAAAATAGGCAGTTTATATGAAAAGGTTTCCAGAGTAATGATAGCAAAGATGATCCAAAATCATGGAAATAGAATGGAGAAAATACAAGAAATGTTTAGCAAGGACCTAGAAGAAATAAAGAGTAAACAAACAATGATGAACAACACAAAAAATGAAATTAAATATTCTCAGGAAGGAATGAATAGCAGAATAACTGAGGCAGAAGAACGGATAAGTGACCTGGAAGATAAAATAGTGGAAATAACTACTGCAGAGCAGAATAAAGAAAAAGAATGGAAAGAATTGAGGAGAGTCTCGGAGACCTCTGGGACAACATTAAATGCACAAACATCCGAGTTATATGGGTCTCAGAAGAAGAAGAGAAAAAGGAAGGGACTGAGAAAATATTTTAAGAGATTACAGTGGAAAACTTACTTAGTATGGGAAAGGAAATAGTCAATCAAGTCCAGGAAGTGCAGAGAGTCCCATACAGGATAAATCCAAGGAGAAACATGCCAAGACACATATTAATTAAACTATCAAAAATTAAATACAAAGAACAAATATTAAAAGCAGCAAAGGAAACATAACAAATAAATACAAGGGAATCCCCATAAAGTAAACAGCTGATCTTTCAGCAGAAACTCTACAAGCCAGAAGGGAGTGGCAAGACATATTTAAAGTGATGAAAAGGAAACAACTACAACCAAGATTACTCTACCCAGCAAGGATCTCATTCAGATTTGGCAGAGAAATGAAAATCTTTACAGACAAGTAAAAGCAAAGAGCATTCAGCACCACCAAACAAGCTTTACAACAAATGCTAGAGGAACTTCTCCAGTCAGGAAACACAAGAGGAGGAAAAGACCTACAATAACAAACCCAAAACAATTAAGGAAATGGTAGTAGGAACATACATATCTGGTCAGAATGGCCATCATCAAAAAATCTAGAAACAATAAATGCTGGAGAGGGTGTGGAGAAAAGGGAACACTCTTGCACTGCTGGTGGGAATGTGAATTGGTACAGCCTCTATGGAGAACAGTATGGAGGTTCCTTAAAAATCTACAAATAGAACTAACCTATGACCCAGCAATTCTACTTCTGGGCATATAACCTGAGAAAACCATAATCCAAAAAGAGTCATGCACCAAAATATTCATTGCAGCTCTATTTACAATAGCCCAGAGATGGAAACAACCTAAGTGTCCATCATCAGATGAATGGATAAAGAAGATGTGGCACATATATACAATGGAATATTACTCAGCCATAAAAAGAAATGAAATTGAGTTATTTGTAGTGAGGTGGATGGACCTAGAGTCTGTCATACAGAGTGAAGTGAGTCAGAAAGAGAAAGACAAATACCATATGCTATCACATATATATGGAATCTAAGAAAAAAATGTCATGAAGAACCTAGGGGTAAGATGGGAATAAAGATACAGACCTACAAGAGAATGGACTTGAGGATATGGGGAGAGGGAAGGGTAAGCTGTGACAAAGTGAGAGAGTGACATGGACATATATACACAACCAAAAGTAAAATAGATAGCTAGAGGGAAGCAGCCACATAGCACAGGGAGATCAGTTTGGTGCTTTGTGACCACCTAGAGGGGTGGGATAGGGATGGAGGGAGACACAAGAGAGAAGAGATATGGGAACATATGTATATGTATAACTGATTCACTTTGTTATATAGCAGAAACTAACACAGCATTGTAAAGCAATTATACTCCAATAAAGGTGTTAAAAAATAAAATAAAATAAAATATGTATCGATTAAATGCTCCCACCAAAGACATAGACTGGCTGAATGGGTACAGAAATAAGACCCGTATATATGCTGTCTACAAGAGACCCACTGCACAACTCGGGAAACAGACAGAATGTGAGGGGATGGAAAAAGTTATTCCATGTAAAAGGAAATCAAAAGAAAACTGGAATAGCAATTCTCATATCAGACAAAATAGACTTTAAAATAAAGACTATTACAATAAAAAAAGAAGGAGTCTACATAAGGATCAAGGGATCAATCCAAGAAGATATAACAATTGTAAACATTTATGCACCCGACATAGGAGCACCTAAGGGGCACATAAGGCAAATGCTAACAGGCATAAAAGAGGAAATTGACATTAACACAATCATACAAGGGGACTTTACCACACTACTTTCACCAAAGCACAGATCATCCAAAATGAAAATAAATAAGGGAACACAAGCTTTAAATGATACATTAAACAAGAGGGAATTAATTGATATTTACAGGACATTCCATCCAAAAACAATAGAATACACTTTCTTCTCAAGTGCTCATGGAACATTCTCCATGATAGACCATATCTTGGGTCACAAATCAAGCCTTGGTAAATTTTTAAAAATTGAAATTGTATCAAGTATCTTTTCTGAGCACCATGCAATGAGAGTAGATATCAATTACAGGAAAAAAATCTATAAAACATAAAAACACAAGGAGGTTAAACAATACACTACTTAATAACTAAAAGATCATTGAAGAAATCAAAGAGGAAATTAAAAAAAAATACCTAGAGGGCTTCCCTGGTTGCACAGTGGTTGAGATTCTACCTGCTGATGCAGGGGACATGGGTTTGTGCCCTGGTTCAGGAAGATACAGCATGCTGTGGAGTGGCTGGGCCCGTGAGCCATGGCTGCTGAGCCTGTGTGTCCGGAGCCTGTGCTCCGCAATGGGAGAGGCCAAAACAGTGAGAGGCCTGAGTACCACACACACACACACAAAAACCCTAGAAACAAATGACAATGAAAATACGACAACCCAAAACCAATGGTATGCAGCAAAGGCAGTTCTAAGAGGGAAGTTTATAGCACTAAAATCCTGCCTCAAGAAGCAAGAAACATCTCAGGTAAACAACCTAACTTTACACCTAATGCAATTAGAGAAAGAAGAACAAAAAAAAAAAAAGCCAAAGTTAACAGAAGGAAAGAAATCATAAAGATCAGATCAGAAACAAAGGAAAAAGAAATGAAGGAAATGATAACAAAGATCAATAAAACTAAAAGCTGGTTCTTTCAGAAGATAAACAAAATTGATAAACCATTAGCCAGGCTCATCAAGACAAAATGGGAGAAGAAGACTCAAATCAATAGAATTAGAAATGAAAAGGAGAAGTAAAAACTGACATTGCAGAAATACAAAGGATCAAGAGAGATTACTAGAAGCAACTATATGCCAATAAAATGGACAACCTGGAAAAAATGGACAAATTCTTAGAAAAGCACAACCTTCTGAGACTGAACCAGGAAGAAATAGAAAATATAAACAGACCAATCACAAGCACTGAAATTGAGACTGTGATTAAAAATCTTCCAACAAACACCCTCCCCGCCCAGTACCAGATGGCTTCACAGGCGAACTCTATCAAACATTTTCAAAAGAGCTAACACCTATCCTTCTCAAACTCTTCCAAAATACAGCAGAGGGAGGAACACTCCCATACTCAAACTATGAGGCCACCATCACCCTGATAACAAAACCAGACAAAGATGCCACAAAGAAAGAAAACTGTAGGACAATATCACTGATAAACATACATGCAAATATCCTCAACAAAATACTAGCAAACAGAATCCAAAAGCATATTAAAAGAATCATACACCATGATCAAGTAGGTTTTATTCCAGGAATGCAAGGTTCTTCAATATACACAAATCAATCAATGTGATACACCATATTAAGAAATTGAGGGAGAAAAACTATATGATCATCTCAATAAATGCAGTAAAAGCTCTCCACAAAATTCAACACCCATTTACAATAAAAAACCCTGCAGAAAGTAGGCATAGAGGGAACTTACCTCCACATAATAAAGTCCACATATGAAAAATCCACAGCCAACATCATTCTCAGTGGTGAATGCAAAGATTTCCTCTAAGATCAGGACAAAAACAAGGTTGTCCATGCTCACCACTATTATTCCACATAGTTTTGGAAGTTTTAGCCATAGCAATCAGATAAGAAAAATAAATAAAACGAATCCAAATCTGAAAAGAAGAAGTAAATCTGTCACTGTTTGCAGATGACATGTTATTATACATAGAGAATCCTAAAGATGCTACCAGAACACTACTAGAGCTAATCAATGAATTTGGTAAAGTTGTAAGTACAAAACTGATGCACAGAATTCTCTTTCATTCCTATACACTAATGAGGAAAAATCTGGAAGAGAAATTAAGGAAACACTCCCATTTACCACTGCAACCATAAGAATAAAATACCTAAGAATAAACCTATGTAAGGAGACAAAAGACCTATATGCAGAAAAGTATAAGACACTGATGAAAGAAATTAAAGATGATACAAACAGATGGAGAGATATACCATGTTCTTGGATTGGAAGCTTCAACATTGTGAAAATGACTATACTACCCAAAGCAATCTACAGATTCAATGCAATCCCTAGCAAATTACCAATGGCATTTTTCACAGAATTAGAAGAAGAAAATTCAGTTTGTATGGAAACACAAAAGACCCTGAATAGCCAAAGCAATCTTGAGAAAGAAAAATGGAGCTGGAGGAATCAGGCTCCCAGACTTCAGTCTATATTACAAAGCTACAGTAATCAAAACAATATGGCACTAGGACACCAACAGAAATATAGATCAATGGAATAGGATATGAAGCCCAGAGATAAACCCTTGCACATATGGTCACCTTATTTTTGATAAAAGAGCCAAGAATATACAATGCAGAAAAGACAGACTCTTCAATAAATGGTGGAAAAACCAGACAGCTACATGTAAAATAATGAATTTAGAATACTTCTTAACACCATTCAAAAAAAACAAACTCAAAATAAATTAAAAACCTAAATGTAAGGCCAGACACTATAAACCTCTTAGAGGAAAGCATAGGTAGAACACTCTGTGACATAAATCACAGCAAGACCCTTTTTGACCCATCTCCTAGAGGAATGGAAATTAAAACAAAAATAAACAAATGGGACCTAATGGAACTTAAAAGCTTTTGCATTGCAAAGGAAACTGCAAGCAAGATGAAAAGACAACCCTCAAAATGGGAGAAAATATTTGCAAATGAAGCAACTGACAAAGGATTAATCTCCAAAATTTATAGGCAGCTCATGCAGCTCATTAACGAAAAAACAAACAACCCAATCCAAAAATGAGCAGACCACTTAAATAGACATTTCTCCAAAGAAGATATACAAATTATCAAAAAAACCCATGAAAGGATGTTGAAAGTCACTAATCATTTGAGAAATGCAAATCAAAACTACAATGAGGGCTTCCCTGGTGGCACAGCGGTTGGGAGTCCGCCTGCCGATGCAGGGGACGCGGGTTCGTGCCCTGGTCCGGGAGGATCCCACATGCCGTGGAGCAGCTGGGCCTGTGAGCCATGGCGGCTGGGCCTGCGCGTCTGGAACCTGTGCTCCGCAATGGGAGAGACTGCGGCAGTGAGAGGCCCGCGTACCTCAAAAAAAAAAAAAAAAAAAAAAAAAAACTACAATGAGGTATCACCTCACCCCAGTAAGAATGGCCGTCATCAGAAAATCTACAAACAGTAAATGCTGGGAGGGTGTGGAGGAAAGGGAACTGTCTTGCACTGTTGGAGGGAATGTAAATTGATAGAGCCACTCTGGTGAACAGTATGTATGTTCTTTAAAAATCTAAAAAGAGACTTACCATACAGCCTTGCAATCTCACTACTGGGCATATACCCTGAGAAAACAATAATTCAAAAAGGGTTGTGTACTGCAATGTTCATTGCACCTCTTTTTACAATAGCCAGGATATGGAAACAATCTAAGTGTCCATTGAGAGATGAATGGATAAAGAAGATGTGACATATATATACAATGGAATATTACTCAGCCATAAAAAGAAACGAGAATGAGTTATTTGTAGTGAGGTAGATAGACCTAGAGACTGTCATACAGAGTGAAGCATGTCAGAAATAGAAAAATAAATACCATATGCTAACACATATATATGGAATCTGAAGAAAAAAAACGTTCTGAAGAACCTAGGGGCAGAAAAGGTATAAAGACTCAGATGTAGAGAATGGACTTTAGGACATGGGGAAGGGAAGGGTAAGCTGGGATGAAGTGAGAGATTGGCCTGGACTTATATATATTACCAGATGTAAAATAGATAACTAGTGGGAAGCAGCCACATAGCACAGGGAGATCAGCTCAGTGCTCTGTGACCACCTAGAGTGGTGGGGTAGGGAGGATGGGAGGGAGATGCAAGATGGAGGAGATATGTGGATATATGTATATGTATGGCTGATTCACTTTGTTATAAAGCAGAAACTAACACACCATTGTAAAGCAATTATACTCCAATAAAGAGATGTTAAAAAAGAAAAAAAAAGTTTTTGAAAAGTTTTTCTGCATCTATTGAGATTGTCATATGGTTTTTATCCTTCAATTTGTTAATATGGCATATCAAATTGATTGATTTGCATATATTGAAGTGCACTTGCATTCCTGGGAGAAAGCCCACTTGATCATGGTGTATGATCCTTTTAATGTGCTGTTGTATTCTGTTTGCCAGTATTTTGTTAAGGATTTGTGCATCTCTGTTCATCAGTGATATGGGCCTGTCATTTTCTTATTTTGTGACACCTTTGTCTGGTTTTGTTATCAGGGTGATGGTGGCCTTGTTGAATGAGTTTGGCAGTATTCCTCCCTCTGCTATATTTTGGAAGAGTTTAAGAGTGTAGGTGTTAGCTCTTCTTAAATGTTTGATCAAATTTGCCTGTGAAGCCATCTGACCTTTTGGTTTTGTTTGTTGACAGGTTTTTAATCACAGTTTCAATTTCAGTGCTTGTGATTGGTCTGTTTATATTGTCTATTTCTTCCTGGTTTAGTCTTGGAAGGTTGTACTTTCTAAGAATTTTTCCATTTCTTCCATGTTGTCCATTTTATTGGCATATAGTTGTTTGTAGTAGTCTCTCATGATCTTTTGTAGTTCTGCATTGTTAGTTGTTACTTCTTTTCTGTTTCTAATTCTATTGATTTGAGTGTTTTTCCTTTTTTGCCTGATGAGCCTGGCTAATGGTTTATCAGTTTTGTTATCCTGTCAAAGAACCCGCTTTTAGTTTTATTGATCTTTGCTATTGTTTACTTCATTTCTTTTTCATATATTTCTGATCTGATCTTTATAATATCTTTCCTTCTGATATTTTTGAGGTTTTTTTCCTATTGTTCTAATTTTTATTTATTTATTTTTTACAGCATGTGGTTATTAGTTATCTATTTTTTACATATTATTGTATGCATTTTTTTTTCTTCTTCTTTCTCTAATTGTTTTAGGTATAATATTAGGTTGTGTATTTGAGGTTTTTGTTGTTTCTTGAGGTAGGGTTGTATTGCTATGAACTTCCCTCTTAGAACTGCTTTTGTGGCATCTCATAGGTTTTGGATCGTGTTGTTCTTGTCATTTGTGTGTAGGTAATTTTTTATTTCCATTTTTATTTCTTCAGTTGTCTCTTCGTTTTTTAGTAGTGTGTTGTTTAGCCTCCATGTATTTGTATTTTTTTTTACAATTTTTTCCAATAATTGATATTTAGTTTCATTGACTTTTTGTGAGAAAAGATGCTTTATATGACTTCAATTTTCTTAAATTTACCTAGGTTAATTTGTGACCCAAGATGTGATCTATCCTAGAGAATGTTCCATGTGCACTTGAGAAGAAAGTGTAATCTGTTCTTTTTGGATGGAATGTCCTGTAAATATCAATTACATACATCTGGTCTAATGTGTCATTTAAAACTTGTGTTTCCTTATTTTTTTTTCTTTTTGGATGATTTGTCCATTGGTGTATGTGAGGTGTTAACGTCCCCTTTCATTATTGTGTTACTGTCATTTTCCCCTTTTATGGCTGTCAGCATTTGCCTTATGTATTGTGGTGCTCCTATGTTGGGTGCATATATATTTACAATTGTTATATCTTCTTCTTGATTTGATCCCTTGATCTTTATGTCTTGTCCTTCTTTGTCTCTTGTAATAATCTTTATTTTAAATTCTGTTTTTCTCTTATTAGAATTGCTACTCCAGCTTTCTTCTGATTTCCATTTGCATTGAATATATTTTTCCATCCCCTCACTTCAGTGTGTATGTGTCCCTAGGTCTGAAGTGGGTCTCTTGTAGACAACATACATACAGGTCTTGTTTTTGTATCCATTTAGCCAGTCTGTGTGTTTCATTTGGAACATTTAATACATTCACATTTAAGGTAATTATTGATATGTATGTTCCTATTACCATTTTCTTAATGGTTTTGGGTTTGTTTTTGTAGGTCTTTTTCTTCTCTTGTGTTTCCCACTTAGAGAAGTTCCTTTAGCATTTTTTGTAGAGTTTGTTTGCTGGTTCTGAATTCTCTTAATATTTGCTTCTCTGTAAAGCTTTTGATTTCTTCATTGCATTTGAATGAGATCCTCACTGGGTAGAGTGAGCTTTGTTTTAGTTTTTTCTCTTTCATCACTTTAAATATATCCTGCCCCTCCCTTCTGGCCAGCAGAGTTTCTGCTGAAAAATCAGCTGATACATTATGGGGATTCCCTTTTATGTTATTTGTTGCTTTTCTTTTGTTGCTTTTAATAGTTTTTTCTTTGAATTTTATTTTTGATAATTTCTTTAATATGTGCCTTGGCATGTTTCTCCTTGGGTCTGTCCTGTATGGGACTCTGCCCTTCTTGTACTTGATTGTCTATTTCTTTTCACATGTTATGGAAGGTTTCAAGTATAATCTCTTCAAATATTTTCTCATACCCTTTCTTTTTCCTTTCATCTTCTGGGAACCCTATAATTCAAATGTGTGTTTAATATTGTCCCAGATATCTATGAGACTGTCCTCAATTCTTTTCATTCTTCTTTCTTTATTCTGCTCTGTGGCAGTTATTTCCACAGTTGTATCTCCAGCTCACTTATTCATTCTTCTGCCTCCATTATTCTGCTATTGTTTCCTTCTAGAGTATTTTTAATTTCATTTATTGTGTTGTTCATCACTGTTTCTTTTTTCTTTGGTTCTTCTAGGTCCTTGTTAAATGTTTCTTGTATTTTCTCTCTTCTATTTCCAAGATTTTGCATCATGTTTATTATCATTATTCTGAATTCTTTTTCAGGTAGTTTACCTATTTACTCATCATTTTTTTGCTCTTGTGGGGTTTTTATCTTTTCCTTTGCCTGTAAGATATTTCTCTGTCTCCTCAGTTTGTCTAATTTACAGTATTTGAGGTCTCCTTTCCCTAGGCTGCAGGGTCATAGTTCCTCTTTCTTCTGTTCTCTGCCCCTGCTGGATAGGTTGGTCCAGTGGCTTGCATAGGCTTCCTAATGGGCGGGACTTCCGCCTGTGTTCTCACAGGTGGAGCCGAGTCTTTTCCCTCTGATCAGTAGGGCCATGTCAGGTGGTGTATGTTGGTGTGTTTGTGAACTTAGTATGACTTTAGGTAGTGTGTGTGATGAGTGAGTTTGTGTTCCTGTCCTGTTTGTTGTTTGTTGTTAGACATCCAGTGCTGGTAGCTGCTGACCGTTGAGTGGAGTCAGGTCTTGGATTCAGATAGAAACCTCTGTTCAATCTCTTGGTGATTAATCTTCCCTGGGGCCAGCAATTCTCTAGTTTTCCAGTGTTCTGAACTCGTTATTCTCACACCTGGCCTTGGGTTCGACTTCTGGTCGAGGAACAAAGACCCCACAAGTTTCTCCTCCTATGGATAAAGGAGATAAAAAAAAAGACTAACAAAACCCCAGAAAAATGGTAAAAAGTAAAATCAAAGAAACAAAAACAGAAACAAGGAAACATGCACACACACAAAAGAAACAAATATAGAACCAAATAAAACAAAAAGCAGGAGAATAACCAGAAAAACCCAAGAATGGAATTGAACAATGAAAAAGAAAACTGACAAATATACAAAACCAAAAGCAAAACCAGAGTGCTCACTGAAGAATTATGTAAAAAAAGAAAACTAACTGATGAAAATGATTAAAAAAAGAAAGAAAAAGAGAAGGGAAAAAACACAGAATAACAGAGAAGCAAAATAGAAATAGAAATATAAAAAAAAGAAAATAGAAAATATATTAAGGAAAAAGAGACAAACAAAAACTGAGAGAAATGTTAAAAAACAAATAAAACAAAACAGAAAGAAGGAAACACACACACACATGCACAAGAAACAAAAACAGAACCAGATAAAACAAAAAGAAGAGAATAATTAGACAAATAGAAGAACTCAAAAACAAAATTAAACAGGATCAAAAATAACCAAAACACAAAACCTGAAAACAAAAGCAAAACAGTGTGCCAACTGAAGAATAAAGCAAGGAAACAGAACAAACTGATACAAATCATTTAAAAATAATAATAATAAAATAAAATAAAAAGGGAAAAAACACCAGACAACAGAAGAGCAAAGTAGAAATGGAAATATTAAAAAAATAAAATATACCAAAGAACAAGAAGAAGAAAAAAATTAGGGAAAAGAACACAAAGCAACAGAAAAGCAAAGTAAAAATAGAAATATACAAAAAAATAAAAAATATGTTATAAAAATGAAGACCCCCCAAAAGACAAACAAAAAAACCCCTAAAACAACAAAGAAAAAAAAAAAGCCAGAACCAACAGAATGAATCAAAACATAATAAAATTAATAATAATAATTAGGTTTCCATGTGGTCTCAACTGTAAGTGTCCTTGCACATGCTGTGAGACACAGCCCAGCTCCACCTCTCCAAGAAGCTCTCCTCTGCCTCTGGGCTGGTCTCTCGACCTTCTGTAGGCCCTGTGTGGACCACTCAGACTCTGATCTGGCCCAATTCTTGCGTGTGCTTGCCCCCAAAGTCCACAGCTGCCAGAGCTAGACCGTTTTCATTTGTGGGAACACTCATTGTCTACTCAGCTATTCCATAGACACAAGGTCTACCTAGCTGGTCTTGAGGATTTAATCTGCAGCTTGTACAGCTGATGGGAAGATTTTTGATCTTCTTCCTCAGTTGCCCCATATCTGGGGTTCAGCTTTGGTTTTATCCCCACCTCAGTGTGTGATTCACCCACAGGAGTCTCACCCTGAGGCTTCCTTGGAGCTCTTGGATCTGCCCCAGTGTGGACAGGGCACAGAGGTCATATGACTTCTTGGATCTCAGGAACCCCAGTGGCACCAAACGTGCAGGGAAGCTGGTGGCCACTGTCACAAGATATATGAACCTAGTGAGGGCCTTTTCTGGCACCCAGCAGCAGGCTTATGAGGCCCAGCCCTGTGGGAGCTTTTTCTATTGCTTGGCAGCTGGAGCATGAGAGCCAGCCCTGAGAGGGCTTCTTTTATTGTCCACCTGCAGGTGTTGGTGTGTGGGGAGAAAGAGGCTACAATAGTGGTTCCTCCCCTTGTGTGTGACTCAGCACTGCTACTGCTGTTTCCATGGCAATCTGGTCTTCCTCCTTAGGCATTCCCTGTTGTGGGTTTCCTCCCTCCCTTCCCCTCAGTCCGTCTTCCCTCAGCCAACAGCTGTTCTTGCTCTGGGCCTGTTCTCCAATCCCCACTCTCCAGTTCCCAGCCCCTTGCACACCTATGAACATACATCCCAGTCTGGGACACATAGTGCCATGGTACGGACCATCTGTGTATTTCTCACTCTGTCAGGTCTGCTACAGATTGACCTCTTCACCCTCTTCTGACAGCCTCAAGTGCTTCCCTCCTGTCCCAGTCAATTTCCCCATCAGTGAGAGGGTTTCCCTGAATTCAGGAATCTTTCTTCTGTTTCAGCTGCCCCATCCTAGGGTGCAGGTCCCATCCTCCTTCCTCTCTTCCTCCTTCTCTCTTCTTTCTTTCATCCTAGCCAGTTATGCAGGGATATTTATAGTCATTTCTGGTATCCAAGGTCTTCTGCTAGTGTTTAGCTGGTGTTCTGTGAGAATTGTTGCATCTATAGTTATATCCCTGATGTATCTGTGGAGAGATATGAACTCCATGTCCTTCTACTCCTCCTCCATCTTCAACCCGGAAAACAACTTATATACTTTTTTTTTAAACTTTTTATTTTGAAATAATTTGAAACTTACAGAAAAGTCAGAATAATAGTACAAAGAACTCCTATATACTCTTCTCAGATTCACCAATTGTTAACATTTTGCCACATTTGCTGTAATATCTCCATCTCTGGTCCCCTCCTCCCATATGTGTATGTGTGTGTGTGTTTCTCTTCAGAACATTTGAGAATAAGTTACAGGTATCATGCCCCATTACTGTTAAATATTTTGGGGTATGTTTCCTAAGGTTAAGGTTATTCATGTATATAACCGCAATACATTGATCAAAAACAGGAAACAATGTTAATACAATTATCTAAGGATCTTATTAAAATATTTTCAGTTGACATATGTCCTTTATAGTGTGTTTTGCTTGTTTTGGTTTGTTTTTCTTGGCTCAGGGTCCAATTCTGGGGCATTTATTACACTTAATTTTTGTTTCTTTTTCTTTCATGACATTTAAAAAAATATGCCATTTATTTTGTAGAAGTTTCCTCATGAGGAGATTCAGGTTATGTATTTGAGGCAAGAATGCCATGTAAGTTATGAGTGTCTTCTCAGAGTCTCATACCAGGAAGCCCATGATGACACTGTATCCTGGTGTCTACTAGATTTCTCCAGTAAAAAAATTTTTTTTTTCTTTGTAAACAACATATATGACTTTTAAACCACTAAATGCAGGCCATTTCAGAAATTATTCTCTGATAAGTCAGGTGTAGAAATATGAAATAAGGCTATTTGAATTGAGGACTGAGAAGAATAACTGGGTTCCTCATTTTGGGCTTGAGAGGAGTAATGTAGAATGCCATCTTTTTTTCCAGTAGGTGATGAAATAACTCAATGCTGGTGTTCTATACTAGGAGAAAAACCTGACAGAATTTAAGTTTCCCCAAGGTTTCCTTTGTTTTCCATTTACGTAAATCTGAGGGTGTACCAATCTTATTATAGTTGAGGAGCTTATCAAGAATAATTGATGTGGTAATCATGGAACAGAATAGGAAATTACAACACATTTATTTTAGTTTATTGGAATCGATATAGCAAAATGTTGTAAAGTTTTTGTATATGTTTGTCATTTTATTTTCTGATATCATTATGAGAACAGCTTCAACACAGAACACCCCTAGAATCCTTGAAATCTGTATCCTATAAAGCAATAGAAGTTTCCAGAAACATTGGAAATTGGGATTTATGTTCCAAAATTCAGTAAATTAATGATAATTTTGGAATCCTCAAAAACATCATGAGTAAATGTTTTCTGATTAACTTGTATGACATAAAATATTACATATTTTGCATCCCAATAAGAACAGAGGAAAAATATGTTTTATCTAAGTGTCTCATCCATTAGAATTTAAAATCTCTATGAAGTTTCATTTTCATGAAACTTTAGTAATGACTTATTGATGGACTCCATGGATAGATTTACATGTGCTGAGCTTATATCTTTTGATTCAAAAGTGAAGATCACTTTTGTCTTCCATCTTAGAGAAAAACCTACTATTTTCAGTAAGGTTGGGCATAGTTATATCCAAATGGAATGGCATTTCACATTTCCTTGGAGAATAATTTATAGTTTTCTATAATTATGATGTTCTATTAGTGGCTCTACTGGGGAGAAGCTATTTTTTTTAGTGGTGTGTAGTGTTCTTACCTAAAAACTTTTGGCCTTATGTTACTAAACTTTAAAGAAAAAGTTTTATAAGTATATATAAAGGTAAACAGCCAAAAAATGAGATATAGTGAATATTTTTTGAGGTATAAGAAGAGGACAGGAACTCAATGTGTTAATTTGAGCCTAAAGTAAAAAAAAAAAAAAATTTAGATGTTCTACTCTGTGTGTGAGAGAGAGAGAGGAGGAGAGAAAGTGGGGAGGACAATTATTTTTATTCTTCAAAGTTCTTCACCTGAAAAATTAATATTAGGCATATCTTCCTTTTGTACTAGGACATAGGCATGTTTAAGATAATACATTGTAGGGCTTCCCTGATGGCACAGTGGTTGAGAGTCCACCTGCCAATGCAGGGGACACGGGTTCGTGTCCGGGTCCAGGAAGATCCCACATGCCGTGGAGCGGCTGGTCCTGTGAGCCATGGCCGCTGAGCTTGTGCATCCAGAGCCTGTGCTCTGTAATGGGAGAGGCCACAACAGTGAGACGCCCGTGTACCGCAAAAAAAAAAATAATAATAATAATAATAATATATTTTAGTGAGTCCTGTAATGGTCCTAAGGCAAAGCTGTTGTAAATAGAAGGCATTATTATATACTGAACTAAAAAATATAAGGTCACAATCTACTCAGAGTTTCCAAGTTGTGTAGCATTTTGGGGGGATGAAGGAAACATACACAGCAAGGAGAATTTACTCTTGGGAAAATGATACTGTTCACTAAACCCCATTTGAACTTTAGGCACAAATCAAAATCATCAGATTTCAATGCCTGGATCAATGCAGTATAACATCCCAGAGACAGCAATAATTAGTAAGCACTTGCTGATGTGAAAGGAATGCAGAATCCATTTTATTTAGCACAAGCAATTTTAGAATATTCACATGTAAGGTTACTTTATAAAATGAACCAAAAAATGAAGAGCAACAATACTATTCAGTTTGCATTAAACATCAAAATTCTGTGCCGTAGTCTAAGGAATTTGTGAATTTTATTTATTTTACCCCAATGCAGTTTTCAAATTGTATTATCTTCCTATTACCGATGACATACTTTTGATGGATTGAGTTTTTAAAAATAGCTAGTACTTCCAAATAGGCTCCCTTAATGTTTTGTAGGCATTTCAATGAATCCTGTCTTGATAACAACCTATTTTAAATGAAATTATATTATGTCCTATGTTTACTCAAATCTTAAGAAGGACTTTATCATAAAACTAGAAATTAAAGAGAAATAATCTTTCTGTCTTGAGAAGCAGATTAGTATCATGACCAGTGATAGATGTCCAGAGACGTTCTCTTTGCTCTTACTCTCAGCCTCGCTGTCTCGACATTTTTTTGTGTGTGTGGTTTCAAAAATATTCTTATGTAAAACATACTCCATAAGTAACATTATTCAGGAAAAGCAGTAATTCTCTGGTGTGTCTGAAATAATTACTTTCCCCACTTTCACCTCAAGGGGGTATGTCTAAATTTCCAAGGGCACTAGTATGAAAATGAAATCCCAGATAGTCTGATACAAAAGTCTCTTAAATTGTCTCTGAAGAGTTAAATCATTCCATGATTAGGTTTGCTTTTCATTTGTAAGTAAAGATTTGGGTATTTTTTGAGAAATACCTGTAAACACAAATATTAGCCCCTCATAATTTCCAACCACAATTGAGCTCTCAGTGTTCTTATCAGTTCTGACTCATGTTTGGTCAGCTCTCTCTTTCCATTCCTTTGAAGGAGTTAAATGGACAGGACTTTATAAATAATTGATTGGTTATAGTTGCTGCCCTGGTTTGTAATGTAGGTGACTGAATGGAACCTAAGAATAGAGAAATACAGAAGAAGAATATTTAAGGTAAGTGATGATGTGTTACTTTGGCCCTTGTTGAGTTTGAAGTTTCTATAGGACATTCAGTAGGATATGTTTACAGGCAGTTGTACATGTCCACTCCTGTTGATTTAGTTCAGGAATTGTCTCCTCTGGAAAATATTCTATAATTGCCCAGTGTAATTTGGTTACTCCTTTATGCTCCTGCAATATTTTATTTGTTTATCTATTTCTCCATTGCTCTTATACACTGTATTCTGCTTTATGCTTATGTTTCTACTTCCACCACTAGCTGTGAGTTTCTTGAAGGCAGAGATTGTATCCTATTCCTTTTTGAAATCTGTAAACCAAACATAGTGCCTGACATAGAGTAGACACTGATTACGTGTTTGACAAGGGAATCAATAGAAAAATGACTCTGTTTAACTTTGAAGGGTTGTTTTTATATTATGTAGAAGCAAAAGCTATTGCCATAAGTATTCCAGGGTCAGTTAAGAGATTCAAAGGAACTGATATAAGTAAGAGTTATCAGTAGGGATATATGTATACATATAGCTGATTCACATTGTTATGTAGCAGAAACTAACACAACATTGTAAAGCAATTATACTCCAATAAAGATGTTTTTTAAAAAAAGAAAACTCTGTACCATGAAACTTTTTTCACCTAAAACACATTACTCTCAAGTGACAAAGCCACTTTCACATCAGCACTCATTTGCATATAGCACTACATGTGTTATCAAGCCACTTGCAAATAACAAAAGTCATTTATGCCATTTGCAGTTTATATTCACAGGGAATTTTGAGTCTTTTTAATCCATTTGGCTGCAGTAGATTTTTACCCCCAGAAAACTAAACTATGATTATGGCCAGAACAGGAATAATGGGGCTCAAACCAAAAATAAAAATAAAAAAAGCTAACAAATGGATAAGAAGGGAGGGTATCACAGCCTTTTGAAAGGTGAGAGAAAGTTGAAGGCAGAAAGGTAAACATCAGGAGGTTTAACATGGGGATTAAAGAAAAAACAACTCTAAAAAAGGATGATGGAGAAGGCAGACACAATAAATCTAGGGCTGTTTTATGCCTGAGGGGTTGATGTTTCTGTCTAACAGAAAACAGATAGTGCATTCAAAACAGATAATTCAGTGTGGGTTTCTTTATAATGGGTTGTTTAAAAGGGTATGAATGTAGAGTTACCACAAGGGGAAATGTAGTAGCTTGGAGATGACTATTATCATTACTAGGCCTGAAGAAATGAAAAAGAGGAGTCAGTGGCCTGAACCTGGAAGGACAGAGACCTTCAGTCACAGGACATAGGTTGGCCCAAGCCAGCCTTTCAGGGAGAGAGGAAAATGAACAAATACCAACCCTCACTCTTCTTCCACCACTGTGCTCCTAATGGTGCTTTTCATAGACCTTCTTCAACCAGAAGCCAGAAGTCACAGTAATTCTGGTGATGTGAAAGATAATCTCTAGTAATTTCCAGTAAATATTCATCTTCATAAAAACTCATATTTGACTTTCTATTATAACACATCTATAAAATATATCTTTCTTGGCAGGAAGTTAGCTCTCCATACTGTGAAAATAAATTGAGTTCACTGAATCATAAACGTGTAATCTCATTAAGTCCTAGTCACAGATACCCCAACTTTCCAAATTTGGGACTTCAGCCGTCCTGATTTTATCAGCCTTGATGCTAATAGATAGTTCAGGGTCTTTTATGGCATGTGTTAAACCCCGAGACAGGATGTTCCAAAAATCTAACTGAAGTTGCCCTAAATTAGACTTGACTTAAAGCACCAAGAGAAACATAAATGTAAGCAATTCACAGTCACTGTCCTCCAGGAGTCACAATTGTGCAGACTTGGCAGTGAGTGGTTCCTCAATTTTAAGGTATAGTGAAGGGTGTTACAGTGTAGCAGTTGGCTCTGATAAAGACATCCTCAAGGAAATGTGTAAATCATTCCGCTGTGAACACACATTAAGTTGGTTGACATGGGAAAGATTTACTAATTTGCTGATTGCTCTTGGACTTAGCCAGTTGACAGACAAAACTCATCTCCTAAGTTTTTCTTTCAGTTTTAACCTGAAGGATTTTTAAAATCTCTTCATCCCTAATCCTACCTACCTAATGCCACTATCCCAGACATATAACCACTGGCAAATTTAGGATAACATATCTCCCTATAGGATTGTTCTAATTTGAAATGCTTTAATGTATGTGGCATATTAAGCACAGGGTCTAAGACATAGTCACTCGTTACCTTGTATTTTTTTCTTAAAATCTTTATTGGAGTATAATTACTTTAAAATGTGTTAGCTTCTGCTGTACAACAAAGTGAATCAGCTATATGCATACATATATCTCCATATCACCTCCCTCTTGTGTCTCCCTCCCACCGTCCCTATCCCACCCCTCTAGGTGTTACAAAGCACTGAGCTGATCTCCCTCTGCTATGCGGCTGCTTCTCACTAGTTATCTATTTTACATTTGGTAGTCTACATATGTCAATGGCACTCTCTCACTTCATCCAAGCTTACCATTCCCCCTCCCTGTGTCCTGAACTCCATTCTCTACATCTGCATCTTTATTCCTGTCCTGCCCCTAGGTTTGTCAAAACCTTTTTTTTTTTTGTAGATTCCATATATATGTGTTAGAAGATGGTATTTGTTTTTCTCTTTCTGACTTATTTCACTCTGTATAACAGACTCTAGGTCTATCCACCTCACTAAAAATACCTCAGTTTTGTTTTCATTGCTGAGTAATATTCCATTATATATATGTGCCATATCTTCTTTATCCATTTATCTGTTGATGGACATATAGGTTGCTTCCATATCCTGGCTATTGTAAATAGTGCTGCAATGAACATTGTGATACATGACTCCTTTTGAATTATGGTTTTCTTAGGGTATATGCCCAGTAGTGGGATTGCTGGGTCATATGGTAGTTCTACTTTTAGGTTTTTAATGAACCTCCATATTGTTCTCCATAGTGGCTGTATCAATTTACATTCCCTCCAACAGTGCAAGAGAGTTCCCTTTTCACTACACACTCTCCAGCATTTATTGTTTGTAGATGTTTAGATGATGGCCATTCTGACTGGTGTGAGGAGATACCTCATTGTAGTTTTGATTTGCATTTCTCTAATGATTAGTAATGTTGAGCATCCTTCCATGTGTTTGTTGGCAATCTGTATATCTTCTTGGAGAAATGTCTATTTAGGTCTTCTGCCCATTTTGGGATTGGATGGTTTGGTTTTTTTTGATATTGAGCTGCATGAGCTGCTTGCAAATTTTGGAGATTAATCCTTTGTCAGTTGCTTCATTTGCAAATACTTTCTCCCATTCTGAGGGTTGTCTTTTAGTCTTGTTTATGGTTTTGTTTGTTGTGCAAAAGCTTTTAAGTTTCATTAGGTCCCATTTGTTTATTTTTGTTTTTATTTACATTTATCTAGGAGGTGGGTCAAAAAGGATCTTGCTGTGATTTATATCATAGAATGTTCTGCCCATGTTTTCCTCTAAGAGTTTTATAGTGTCTGGCCTTACACTTAGGTTTTTAACCCATATTGAGTTTATTTTTGTGAATGGTGTTAAGCAGTGCTCTAATTTCATTCTTTTAAATGAAGCTCTCTAGTTTTCTCAGCACCACTTATTGAAGTGGCAGTCATTTCTCCATTGTATATTCTTGCCTCCTTTATCAAAGATAACGTGACCATATGAGCGTGGGTTTATCTCTGGGCTTTCTATCCTGTTCCATTGATCTATATTTCTGTTTTTGTGTCAGTACCATACTGTCTTGATTACTGTAGCTTTGTAGTATAGTCTGAAGTGTGGGAGACTGATTCCTCCAGCTCTGTTTTTCTTTCTCAAGATTGTTTTGGCTAATCAGGGTCTTTTGTGTTTCCATACAAATTGTGGAAATTTTTGTTCTAGTTCTGTGAAAAATGTAATTGGTAGTTTGATACGGATTGCATTGAATCTGTAGATTGCTTTGGGTAGTATAGTCATTTTCACAACATTGATTCTTCCAGTCCAAGAACATGGTATATCTCTCCATCTGTTTGTTTTGTCTTTAATTTCTTTCATCAGTGTCTTATAGTTTTCTGCATACATGTCTTTTGTTTCCTTAAGTAGCTTTATTCCTAGGAATTTTATTCTTTTTCTTGCAATGGTAAATGGGAATGTTTCCTTAATTTCTCTTTCAGAGTTTTCATCATTAGTGAATAGGAATGCAAGAGATTTCTGTGCATTAATTTTGTATCCTGATACTTTACCAAATTCATTGATTAGCTCTAGTAGTTTTCTGGTAGCATCTTTAGGATTCTCTATGTATAGTATCATGTCATCTGCAAACAGTGACAGCTTTACTTCTTCTTTTCCAATTTGGATTCCTTTTATTTCTTTTTCTTATCTGATTTCTGTGGCTAAAACTTCCAAAACAATGTTGAATAATAGTGGTGAGAATGGGCAACTTTGTCTTGTTCCTGATCTTAGTGGAAATGCTTTCAGTTTTTCACCATTGAGGATGATGTTCGCTGTGGGTTTGTCATATATGGCCTTCATTAAGTGAACGTAAGTTCCCTCTATGCCTACTTTCTGGAAGGTTTTTTATCATAAATGGGTGTTGAATTTTGTTAAAAGATTTTCCTGCATCTACTGAGATGATCATATGGTTTTTATCCTTCAATTTGTTAATATGGTGTATCAAAACGATTGATTTACATATATTGAAGAATCTGTGCATTCCTGGGAGAAAACCCACTTGATCATGGTGTATGATCCTTTTAATGTGCTGTTCGATTCTTTTTGCTAGTATTTTGTTGTGGCTTTTTGCATCTATGTTCATCAGTGATATTGGCCTTTAGTTTTCTTTTCTTGTGACATTTTTGTCTGGTTTTGGAATCAGGGTGATGGTGGCCTCATAGAATGAGTTTTGGAGTGTTCCTCCCTCTGCTATACTTTGGAAAAGTTTGAGAAAGATAAGTGTTAGTTCTTCTTTAAATGTTTGATAGAATTTCCCATCTCGTCCTGGGCTTTTGTTTGTCAGAAGTTTTTTAATCACAGTTTCAATTTCAGTGCTTGTGATTGGTCTGTTTATATTTCCTTCCTGGTTCAGTCTTGGAAGGTTGTATTTTTCTAATAATTTGTCCATTTCTTCCAGGTTGTCCATGTTATTGGCATATAGTTGCTTGTAGTAATCTCTCATGATCCTTTGTGTTTCTGCTGTGTCAGTTGTTACTTCTTGTTCATTTTTAATTATGTTGATTTGTGTCTTCTCCCTTTTTTCTTGATGAGTCTAGCTAATGGTTTATCATTATTATTTTCTCTTCTCAAGGAAGCAGCTTTTAGTTTTACTGCTCTTTGCTATCATTTCCTTCATTTCTTTTTCATTTATTTCTGATCTGATATTTATGATTTCTTTCCTTCTGCTAACTTTGGGGGATTTTGTTCTTCTTTCTCTAGTTGCTTTAGGTGTAAGATTAGTTTGTTTATTTGAGATTTTTCTTGTTTTTTGAGGTAGGATTGTAATTCTATAAATTTCCCTCTTAGAACTGCTTTTGCTACATCCCATCGGTTTTGGGTCATCGTGTTTTTCATTGTCATTTGTTTCTGGGTATATTTTGAATTCCCTTTTGACTTCTTCAGTGATACTCTCGTTATTTAGTAGCATATTGTTTATCCTTCATGTATTGTTAATTTTTACATTTTTTTTCCTGTAAATGATATCTAGTCTCAGAGGATAGTAGTCGGAAATGATACTTGATAAATTTTAATTTCTTAAATATACCAAGGCTTGATTTGTGACCCAAGATATGATATATCCTGGAGAATATTCCATGAGAATTGAGAAAATGGTATTCTGTTGTTTTTGGATGGAATGTCTTATAAATATCAATTAAGTCCCTCTTGTTTTATCTGTCATTTAAAGTTTGTATTTCCTTTTTTATTTTCATTTTGGATGATCTGTCCACTGGTGAAATTGGGGTGTTAAATTCCCCTAGTATGATTGTGTTACTGTCAATTTCCCACCTTATGTATTGAGGTGCTCCTATGTTGGGTGCATAAATATTTACAATCGTTATATCTTCTTCTTGAATTGATCCCTTAATCATTATTTAGTGTCTTTCGTTGTCTCTTGTAATGGTAATTATTATAAAGTCTATTTTGTCTGATATGAGAATTGCTACTCCAGCTTTCTTTTGATTTCCATTTGCATGAAATATCTTTTTCCATCTCTTCACTTTCTGTCTGTATGTTTCCCTAGGTGTGCAGTGCGTCCCTTGTAGACAGCAGGTATACTAATCTTGTTATTGTATACATTCAGCCAGTCGCTGTCTTTTGGTTGAAACATTTAATCCATTTACATTTAAAGTAATTATCAATATGTATGCTCCTATTACCATTTTCTTCATTGTTTTGGGTTTGTTTTTGTGGGTCTTTTCCTTTTCTTGTGTTTCCTCCCTAGAGAATTTCCTTTAGCATTTGTTGTAAAGCTGGTTTGGTGGTGCTGAATTCTTTCACATTTTGCTCGTCTGTAAAAATTTTAATTTCTCTGTCGAATCTGAATGAGATCCTTGCTGGGTAGAGTAATCTTGGTTGTACGTTTTTTCCCTTTCAGCACTTTCAACATGTCCTGCCACTCCCTTATGGCTTACAGAGTTTCTGCTGAAAGATCAGCTATTTACCTTGTGGGGATTCCCTTGTATGTTATTTGTTGCTTTCCCTTGCTGCTTTTAATATTTTTTCTTTGTATTTTATTTTTGATAGTTTAATTAATATGTGTCTTGGCATGTTTCTCATTGGATTTATCCTGTACGGGACTCTCTGCACTTCCTGGACTCGATTGACTATTTCCTTTCCCATACTAGGTAAGTTTTCAACTGTAATCTCTTAAAATATTTTCTAAGTCCCTTCCTTTTTCCCTTCTTCTGCTGGGACCCCTATAATTCGAATGTTGGTGTGTTTAATGTTGTCCCAGAGATCTCTGACACTGTCCTCAATTCTTTTCATTCTTTTTGTTTATTCTGCTCTGCAGTAGTTATTTCCACTATTTTTCCTTCCAGGTCACTTATGCATTCTTCTGCCTCAGTTTTTCTGCTATTCATTCCTTCCTGAGAATATTTAACTTCATTATTTATTTATTTATTTATTTATTAAAATAAATTTATTTATTTTATCATTTTTGGCTGCATTGGGTGTTTGTTGCTGTGCGCCGGCTTTCTCTAGTTGTGGTGAGCTGGGGCTACTGTTCGTTGCGGTTTGCAGGCTTCTCATTGCAGTGGCATCACTTGTTGCAGAGCACAGGGTCTAGGCACATGGGTTTCAGTAGTTGTAGCACATGTGCTCAGTAGATGTGGCTCGTGGGTTCTAGAGCAAAAGCTCAGTAGTTGTGGTGCACGGGTTTAGTTGCTCCATGGCATGTGGGATGTTCCCGGACCAGGGCACGAACCTGTGTCCTCTGACTTGGCAGGTGGATTCTTAACCACTGTGACACCAGGGAAGCCCTGATTTCATTTACTGTGTTTTTCTTCATTTTTGTTTGCTTTTTAGTTCTTTTAAGTCATTGTTCAACATTTTGTGTATTTTCTCCATTCTATTTCCAAGATTTTGGATCATCTTTACTATCATTACTTTGAATTCTTTTTCAGATAGACTGCCTATTCCCTCTTCATTGTTTGGTCTGTTGGGTTTTTACCTTGCTCTTTCATCTGTTGTGTGTTTCTCTTTCTTCTCATTTTGCTTAAATTACTGTGTTTGGGGTCTCGTTTTCACAGGCTGCAGGTTTGTAGTTCTTGTTGATTTTGGTGTCTGTCCCCAGTGGGTAAGGTTGGTTCAATGGGTTGTTTAGGCTTTGTGGTGGAGGGGACTGCTGCCTGTGTTCTGCTGGATGAGGCTGCATCTTGTCTTTCTGGTGGGCATGACTGTGTCCGGTGGTGTGTTTTGGGTTTTCTGTGACCTTATTATGGTTTTAGGCAGCCTCTCTGCTAATGGGTGAGGTTGTGTGACTGTCTTACTAGTTTGGCGTGGGTTGTCCAGTACTAGTGTTTTCTGGTCATTGAGTGGAGCTGGGTCTTAACGTTGAAACAGAGATCTCTGGGAGAGCTCTTGCCAACTGATATTACATGAGGCTGGGAGGTCTCTGGTCATCCAATGTCCTGTAATTGGCTCTTCCACCTCAGTGGGTCAAGACTGACACCCAGCTGGAGCACAAAGACCCTGTCAGCCACATGGCTCAGAAATAATGGAAAGAAAGAAAGAAAGAAAGAAAGAAAGAAAGAAAGAAAGAAGAAAGAAAGAAAGAAAAAACATTATAATAAAATAAAATAAAGTTATTAAAATTTAAAAATGTATTAAAATAGAAAGTAATAAAAAAAAGAAGAGAGTAACCAAACCAATAAACAAATCCATGAATGATAACAAGCATTAAAAACTAAGCTAAGATAAACCTAAAAATCAGATGCTATTCAGTTGCATACAGCAAACCCCAAGTCTACTCTTGCTCCCAAAGTCCACCACCTCAATTTTGTGATGATTTGCTGTCTATTTAGGCATTCCACAGATGTAGAGTGCATCAAGTTGATTGTGGAGATTTAATCCGCTCCTCATGGGGCTGCACAGAGAAATTTCTCTTTCTCTTCTTTGTTTGCACAGTGCCTGGAGCTCAGCTTTGTATTTGGTCCTGCCTCTGCATGTAGGTCTCTCTCTGCCTTCTGTTCTTCACCCAGACAGGAGGGGGTTAAAGGAGCGGCTGATTAGCGGGCTCTGGCTCACTTTGGCTGGGGGGATGGAGGGGTACAGAATGTGGAGTGAGCCTGTGACAGCAGAGGCCAGAGTGACATTGCAACAGCCTGAGGCACACCGTATGTTCTCTCGTGGAAGTTGTCCCTGGATCATGGGACCCTGGCAGTGCTGGGCTTCACAGGCTCCCAGGACGGGAGGTGTGGATAGTGACCTGTGCTTGCACACAGGCTTCTTGGTGGCTGCAGCAGCAGTGTTAGTGTTTCATGCCTCTCTCTGTTGTCAGAACTGATAGTCGCAGCTCGTGCCCGTTTCTGAAGCTCATTTCTGGTGCTCTGAATCTCCTCTGCTCCTACACCCTGAAACAATGGTCTCTTGCCTCTTAGGCAGTTCCAGGATTTTTCCCGGACTCCGTCCTCCTATCTGTGGTGCACCAACCCCATTCAGGTTGTTTTCACAGAGCCAATTACTGTTCTCTCCCTGGATTCTAACCTCTGAAGCCTGAGCCTCAGCTCCCATCCCCCACCTGCCCCAGTGTGTTAGCAAACAAGCCTATCAGGCTGGTGAGTACTGGTTGACATCCATCCTCTGTGTGGGAATCCCTCTACTTTGTCTTTACACTCTCCTCTGTGGCTCTGAATCTTCCCTCTCCCCACCTCCACGTCTCCACCAGTGAAGGGGTTTCCTAGTGTGTAGAAACATTTCCTCCTTCACGGCTCCCTCCCAGTGGTGCAGGTCCCATCCCTATTCTTTTGTCTCTGTTTTTTCTTTTTTTCTTTTGCCCTATGTAGTTACATGGGGATTTCTTGCCTTTTGGTAAGTTTGAGGTCTTCTGCCCATGTTCAGTAGGTGTTCTGTTGGAGTTGTTCCACATGTAGATGTATTTTTGATGTATTTATGGGGAGGAAGGTGATCTCCATGTCTTACTCCTTTGTCATCTTGAAGGTCCCCCCTCCCCCATTTTATTACTTTTACTGTTATTGTCATTGTTCTTAACTAAGTGATAGTCTACTTATTGTTTTAGCATTTGTACTTTCATATTTTAAAATTTTCTACCTTTACCCATAAAAGAAACCCCTCATATGAGCCCACTTAGTCTACTCTCAGAAGTATTTAACTCAGTAACTAAAGGCAGGGAGCTAATGAACTGGTCTGTGAAGCTTGTGGCTGAGGAGGCAGGGACGTCATAGGCTTGAATATACTTCTCAGGTATCCAAAGCTCAACACTATTCCAAAGTCAGAGGTGAGCCCAAGTAGATAGGGAGCACTAATGCTACATCAAAAGAAGGCATAGTTAAGCCTTCAATGCAAGGCAGATCAAGGACTTCATGAGGGACTGTCTTATCCTATGTGTACCTGACTTCAGTTCATAGGTGCAGGAGACATGGGTTGTTGGTGAAGGATAAGTGCACAACACTTCAACCACTATTGTACTAGAGCTGGAAACAAGACTGAAGTAATTTGATTTCCCAGAGATATGTCAGGTGCTGAAACTTGCTAGTAAGTTGCAAGCATGAGGCAAAATCAAGAACCAGATGTAGACTCTGAGGATCATGATGAAAGTACCCCCATTGCTCATTTGCTTTAAGTATACTTGAATTATGGCAGATACCACTGATGGAATCCTCTTCTAGAGGTTATGGAAAGGGCACTCTCCTGCTCAAGAGCATGCTCTAGTAACTCTTAAAGGAGACCTGAACATTAGAGGTGCTATATTTTATGGTCACCCTCTCCCATGCACCACACACTGGCACTGGACCTATGTCCATGGCACATTAGTGACCTGAAAAACTTAAGCAATGTTTTAGGGTATTCTGTCATTGTTCTCTACTGTTTCCAAAAACTCAGATAATCTATGGGATAAGCTTCTGAGAAAGAAAACTAATTGTCACCTCTCCACAATGAAGCTCCTCTCCTTAGTAGAGTTACTGGATTCTTGGCTCGGGCCTGAGTTCCTGAAAATAAAATTGGAAGATTAAAAGGGATAGTTTCTATTTTGTGGTTTTATGCTCACTTCTTAAAACTTTTAAAAATTTAGATCCAAAGGCAACCAATAGAGTGAAAATCAATAGAAAAATGTGGCTAACTTTGTTCTAGAGTTATGTATGCATGGATAAAAGTAACTGTCTGTTTTTTCTTGAGATAATATTGTATAATTATCTCTGCATTGAATTAATCTAACACAGTGGGAGATGAAACTTTTATTATTTTGTGATCCAAATAATCTTTTCAAGGCACTCATGGAGAAAAAAAAATATTAGTTCTTCATCAAGACCTTTAAATATTGCTAGTTTTCCCTATGTTTATATTCTTCAAGAAAATCGCTTCTAATATTTATAAGGTTATATAGAAAACTTTTAAGAATGAGGCACTCATATTTTCACTTAAACATTTATAGGATATATTTATATTTATTTGTTTCAATTTCCCCAAACATAGGAAGCCTCCAGTGGTGAAAATAGAAAATATGTACATCTACTGAATGTATATGCTCTACCTACTGTCTGATTCAATTAAAAAAACAAATAAACAAAAAAACCTCATTGTTTTGGCAACATAGCCAAGAAATTTCCAAGTAAAATTTCTGTAGATTATGTTCTTTCTTTCTTTGTTTCTTTCTTTGTTTGTTTGTTTCTTTCTTTCTACATTGGGTCCTCATTACTGTGCACAGGCTTTCTTTAGTTGCAGCGAGTGGGAGCTGCTCTTCATTGTGGTGTGCAGGCTTCTAATTGTGGTGGCTTCCCTTGTTGCTGAGCATGGACTCTAGGTGCATGGGCTTAAGTAGTTGTGGCTCAAAGGCTCTAGAGCACAGGTTCAGTAGTTGTGGCACACAGGCTTAGTTGATCCATGGCACATGGAATCTTCCTGGACCAGGGCTCAAACCTGTGTCCCTTGCATTAGCAGGCGGATTCTTAACCACTACACCACCAGGGAAGCCCCTGTAGATTATGTTTAACCTAGAAGGATAGTCTTTGGGTATATGTTGCTGAGAAATCAAAAAGGTTGGGGACCATATAATAAAGATGGAGGTAAATTTGTCAAGGAGCATCATTCCATCCTAAGCAGCAAAGTTGCCATCACCAGCTACAGCTGCTAAAGAGCTGAGTGTCTCTGTGTGAGAGTGTGTGTGTGTATGTGTGGTCTCTTGAATTTAAAAAGTAAGACCTGAGGTTCAGAAAAGTGAAATACATTATTCATGGCCACAGAGCTAGATAGTGGCTCTGGCAACAACTGATTCAAGATTTCCCAAGTTTAGTTCACTATCTCCTCCATATGATGATAACACAATAAGAAACTGAGGAGTTCTGAAACTTGATCACTATTTAATAGGGAAAAAAATCATTAAGGTTTTTGTTTGTTGTTTTTTTTTATTTTTTAAAAATTAATTTTCATTGGAGTATAGTTGATTTACAATGTTGTGTTATTGTCTGATGTACAGTAAAGTGAAACAGTTATACATGTACATATGTCCAATCTTTTTTAGATTCTTTTCCCTTATAGGCCATTACAGAGTTCCCTGTGCTATACAGTAGGCCCTTATTAGTTATCTACTTTGTATATAATAGTGTGAATATGAGTCAGTCCCAGTCTCCCAGTTTATCCCTCCCACTGCTTTCCCCCCTGGTAACCATAAATTTGTTTTCTACATCTGTAACTCTATTTCTGTTTTGTAAATGAGTTCATTTGTACCTTTTTTTCTTTTTTTTTAGATTCCACACATAGGAGATATCATATGATATTTGTTTCTCTGTCTGACTTACTTCACTTAGTATGGTAATCTCTAGGTCCATCCATGTTGCTGCAAATGACATTATTTCATTCTTCTTTTAATGGTTGAGTAATATTCCATTGTATATAACTACCACATCTTTATCCATTCATCCATCGATGGACATTTAGATTGCTTCCATGTCCTGCCTATTGTAAATAGTTCTGCAATGAACATTGGGGTGCATGTGTCTGCTCGAATTATAGCTTACTCTGGATATATACCCAGGAGTGAGATTGCTAGAACATATGATAGCTCTATTTTTAGTGTTTTAAGGAACCTCCATACTCTTCTCCATAGTGGCTGTACTAATTTACATTCCCACCAACAGGGTAGAGGATTCTGTTTTCTCCACATGCTCCATGAAATGTTTCTTCTAAATTGCCTAAAATATATAGGATTTATGATGAGAAAATATATATTGGAGCTTAATATATATGAATAAATAATATATATATATATTGGAGCTTAATCCCTGGTCAGTTGCTTTATTTGCAAATATTTTCTCCTATTACATATAGGTTGTCTTTTTGTTTAGTTTGTGATTTGCTTTGCTGTGAAAAAGCTTTTAAGTTTAATTAGGTTCCATTTGTTTATTTTTGTTTTATTTTCATTACTCTAGCAGGTGGATCAAAAAAGATCTTGCTGTGATTTATGTCAGAGAGTGTTCTGCCTATGTTTTCCTCTAAGAGTTCTAAAGTATCCAGTCTTACATTTAGGTCTTTAATACATTTTGAATTTATTTTTGTGTATGGTGTTAGAGAATGTTCTAATTTCATTCTTTTACATGTAGCTGCCCAGTTTTCCCAGCACCACTTATTTGAAGAGGCTGTCTTTTCTCCATTGTAAATTCTTGCCTCTTTCTCATAGATTAGGTGACCATAGGTGCATGGGTTTATCTCTGGACTTTCTATCCTCTTACATTTATCTATATTTGTGTTTTTGTTCCAGTACCATGACTGTAGCTTTGCAATATAGTCTGAAGTCAGGGAGCCTGATTCCTCCAGCTCTGTTTTTCTTTAACAGGATTTCTTGAGCTATTTGTGATCTTTTGTGTTTCCATACAAACTGCAAATATTTTTTTCTAATTCTGTGAAAAATATTATCAGTAATTTGATAGGTATTGCACTGAATTTGTAGATTAATTTGGGTAGAATAGTCATTTTTGCAATATTGATTCTTCCAATAGAAGAACATGCTATATCTCTCCATCTGTTTGTGTCATCTTTGACTTCTCTCATCAGTATCTTACAGTTTTCTGCATACAGGTCTTTTGCCTCCTTAGGTAGGTTTATTCCTAGGTATTTTATTCTTTTTGTTGCAGTGGTGAATGGAAGTGTTTCCTTAATTTCTCTTTCAGATTTTCATCATTAGTGTATAGGAATGCAAGAGATTTCTGTGCATTAATTTTGTATCCTACTACTTTACCAAATTCATTGATTAGCTCTAGTAGTTTTCTGGTAACGTTTTTAGGATTCTCTATGTATAGTATCATGTCATCTGCAGTGACAGGATTACTTCTTCTTTTCCAATTTGGATTCCTTTTATTTTCTTTTCATCTCTGATTGCTGTGGCTAGGACTTCCACATCTATGTTGAATAAAAGTGGCAAGAGTGGACATCCTGGTCTTGTTCCTGATCTTAGAGGAAGTCTTTCAGCTTTTAATTGTTGATAATGATGTTTGCAGTGGGTTTGTCATATATGGTCTTTATTACATTGAGGTATGTTCCTTCTATGCCCATTATTTGGCGATTTTTTTTATCATAAATGGGTGTCGAATTTTGTCAAAAGCTGTGTCTGCATCTACTGAGATGATCGTATTCTTCTTATTCTCTCAGTTTGTTAACTTGGTGTATCACATTGATTGAATGAAGATGAAGAATTGATGAAGAATCCTTGCATCCCTGTAATAAATTCCACTTGATCATAGTGTATGATCTTTTAAATATGTTGTTGGATTCAATTTCCTAGTATTTTGTTCAGGATGTTTGGGTCTATGTTCATCAGTGATATTGACCTATAGTTTTCTATTTTGTGTGCTGTCTTTGTCTAGCTTTGATATCAGTGTGGTGGTGGCCTCATAGAATGAGCTTGGGAGAATTCCTTCTTCTGCAATTTGCTGGAATAGTTTGAGAATGATAGGCATTAACTCTTCTCTAAATGTTTGATAGAATTCGCCTGTGAAGCCATCTGGTTCTGGACTTTTGGTTATTGGAAGTTTAATAACTGCAGTTCAATTTCAATACTTGTGATTGGTCTGTTCATATTTTCTGTTTTTCCCTGGTTACATCTTGGAAGGATGTACCTTTCTAAGAATTTGTCGAGTTCTTCAAGGTTGTCCATTTTATTTTTATATAATTACTTGTAGTAATCTCTTATGATCAGTTGTATTTCTGTGGTGTCCATTGTAACTTCTCTTTTTCATTTCTAATTTTATTGATTTGAGTCCTCTCCCTTTTTTTCTTGATAAGCCTGGCTAAGTGTTTAACAATTTTGTTTATCTTCTCAAAGAACCAGCTTTTAGTTTCATTGATATTTACTATTGTTTTCTTTGTTTCTATTTCATTTATTTCTGCTCTGATCTTTATAATTTATTTCCTTCTACTAACTTTGAGTTTTGTTTGTTCTTCTTTCTCTAGCTGCTTTACATGTAAGGTTAGTTTGTCTATTTGAGATTTTTCTTATTTCCTGAGGTAAGATTGTATTACTATAAACTTCCCTCTTAGAACTGCTTTTGCTGCATCCCATAGGTTTTGGATCAGCGTGGTTTCATTGTCATTTGTTTCTAGGTTGGTTTTTTTTTTTTTGCAGTATGTGGGCCTCTCACTGTTGTGGCCGCTTCCATTGCAGAGCACAGGCTCCAGACGCATAGGCTAGGTGGCCATGGCTCACAGGACCAGCTGCTCCATGGCATGTGGGATCTTCCCGGACTGGGGTATGAACCCGTGTCCCCTGCATCGGCAGGTGGACTCTCAACAACTGTGCCACCAGGGAAGCCCATGTTTCTAGGTATTTTTTGTTTTCCTCTCTGATTTCTTCAGTGATCCATTGGTTATTTAGTAAAATATTGTTTAGCTTCCATGTGTTTGTGTTTTTTACAGTTTTTCTTGTAATTGATTTCTAATCTCATAGTGTTGTGATTGGAAAACATACTTGATATGACATCAATTTTCTTAAATTATTCAAGCTTGATTTGTGGCCAAAGATGTGCTGTATCCTGGAGAATATTTCATGTGCACTTAAGAATAAAGTGTGTTCTGCTGCTTTAGGATAGAATGTCCTATAGATATCAATTAAGTTTATCTGGTCTAATGTGTCATTTAAGACTTGTGTTTCCTTATTGATTTTCTGTCTGGATGATCTGTCCATTGCTGTGAGTCAGGTGTTAAAATCCACCACTATTTTTTTGTGTTACAGTGATTTCCACTTTTATGGCTGTTAGCATTTGCCTTATGTATTGAGATGTTCCTATGTTCAGTACATATATATTTAAAGTTGTTATATCTTCTTCTTGGATTGATCCCTTGATCATTATGTAGTGTCCTTCTTTGTCCCTTGTAATAGTATTTTAAATTCTATTTTGTCTGATATGAGTATTGTTACTTTAGCTTTCTTTTGATTTCCATTTGCCTGAAATATATTTTTTCATCTCCTCATTTTCAGTGTGTATGTGTCCCTAGGTCTGAAGTGGGTCTCTTGTAGACAGCATATATATGGCTCTTGTTTTTGTATCCATTCAGCCAGTTTATGTCTTTTGGTTGGAGCATTAATCCATTAACATTTAAGGTAATTATTGATATGTATGTTCCTATTGCCATTTTCTTAATTGTTTTGGGTTTGGTTTTGTAGGTCTTTTTCTTCCCTTCGTCTTTTGTTCTCTTGCAGTTTGATAACCATCTTTAGTGTTGTGTTTGGGTTATTTTTTCTCTATTGTGTGTGTATCTGTTGTAGTTTTTGTGTTTGCTGTTCCCATGAGGTTGATATAGCAGTCCATATATGTACAAGGTCGTTTTAATTTGCTGGTTTCTTTCCTGCTTAGAGAAGTTCCTTTAGCATTTATTGGAAAGCTGTTTTGATGGTGCAGGAATTTTCTTCGCTTTTGCTTGTCTGTAAAGCTTTTGATTTCTCTGTCAAATCTGAATGAGAGCCTTGCTGGGTAGAGTAATCTTGGTTTTATGTTTTTTCCCTTTCATCACTTTAAATATGTCCTTCCATTCCCTTCTGCCCTGCAAAGTTTCTGATGAAAAATCAGCTGATAACCTCATGGGGATTCCTTTGTATGTGATTTGTTGCTTTTCCCTCATTGCTTTTAATTTTTTTATTTGTCTTTAATTTTGTTAGTTGATGAATTTGTGTCTTAGTGTGTTCCTCCCTGGAATCATCCTGTATGGGACTCTCTGTGCTTCCTTGACTTGAGTGAGTGTTTCCTTTCTCATGTTAGGAAAGTTTTTATCTATAATATCTTCAAATATTTTCTCAGGCCCTTTCTCTTTCTCTTCTCTTTCTGGGACCCTCATAATGTGAATGTTGTTACTTTTAATGTTGTCCCAGATGTCTATGAGACTGTCTTCATTTATTTTCATTTTTGTTCTTCATTCTGTTCTGTGGCAGTGATTTCCACCACTTTATATTCCAGCTCACTTATTTGTTCTTTTGCTTCAGTTATTCTATTGATTTCTTCTAGTGTATTTTTTATTTCAGTTATTGTATTGTTCATCTCTATTTGTTCTTTAAATCATCTAGCTCCTTGTTAAACATTTCTTGTATCTTCTTTATCTGTGCCTCCATTCTTTTTCTGAGATTTTTGGTCATCTCTAATATCATTACTCTGAATTCTTTTTCAAGGAGATTACCTATCTCTGCTTCATTTAGTTCTTCTTTTTTATCTTTTATTTTATCTTTTTTATCTGGGTTTTTATCTTGTTTCTTCATCTGCATCATATTTCTCTGTTATCTCATTTTGTACAGCTTTCTGTGTTTGTGGTCTCATTTCCACAGGCTGCTGGATTGTAATTCCTCTTGCTTCTGGTGTCTGCCCCCGATGTGTGAGATTGATCCAGGGCCTTGTGCAAGCTTCTTGGTGAGAGGGACTGGTGCCTGCCCTCTGATGGGTGGAGCTGCATCTTATCCCTAGCAGGGACAGGGCCTCGGCCTTGATATGGGCAAGGCCATGTCAAGGGATGTGTTTTGAGGTGGCTGAGCTCAGTAAAACTTTAGGCAGCCTGTCTTCTGATGGGTTGGGCTGTGTTCCTGTCCTGTTGGTTGTTTGGCCTGAGGCTTGACAACACTGGAGTCTACAGGCTTTTGGGTGGTGCCAGGTCTTGGTGTTGAAATGGGGACCTCCAGGAGAGTTCACTCCACTCAGTATTCCCTGGGGTCTCTGCTACCAGTTCCCTTGCCCCCACAGTGGAGTCTCTGTTTCCCACAGTCCTGTTGACCTCTTGCACTCAAGCCCCTCTGACCTTTAAGGCTAAATGCTCTGGAGGTTCTTCCTGATACCAGACACTTAGATTCTCTTGGAGGGCTATTTTTACATGGAAACTTCCCTGTGTAGCCTGAGTGGGTTTAATATGTTTTGGTGTAAGGAGTGTTTTTAGTATAGATGTCTGCTGACTTTTTCCTCAGTGTATGCTGGCCATTTTCTCCTTGATAGTAGGTGTAACTAATGTTGTGGTGACCAGAGCCTGCTCTGGTTATTGAGCAGAGCCTCCACTTTGCTCTGTGGTTGTGACTGCCCTGTCATGATTGGGGTCTGCTCCCTCACTGTTGGAGTAGAGTCACCCAGCTCTGTTTCTTAGTTGTGTTTCTGATCTGCAATGTGAGGTAGGCTGGATTGGAGCACTCCCATTGGGAGAGAAGCTGCTGAGTATTCCTCTTCTGGAGGTGTTCACCTGTGGGTATGCTCTGTTGTGTCACCTTTCACCCATTGTGTGAACTCTCAGATTACACTGTTTTTGTCACTGCTCTCAGCCTCACCATAACTGTGGTTATGCTGGCAATTGTCCCTGGTGTCTCTCAGGAGTTGTTTTCAACAGGCCATCAGCATAGATCTACTGAAATCAGGTCCTAGGATTGCAGTAATCATGGAAATGAACCCACTGTAGGTGCTGTGGGGACAGCTCAGACTCTGGCCTGAGCCAATTCCCACAGGTACATGCCCACAAAGTCTACAGCTGCTAAAGGTAGACCCATTTTGGCTGTGAGAGCACTCATTGTCTGTTCAGATGTTCTGTAGGTGCTGAGTATATAAAGCCAGTCATGGAAATGTCAATTTACAGTTTGCCCAGCTGCGAGGAGAGACTTCATCTTTTCTTCCTTAGTTGCTTGGCCCCTGGGGCTCAGTTTCAGCTCCACCTCTGTGTGGGACCTCCACAGGGGGTCTGCTCCTGAGGCTGCCCCGGAGCACACGAGTCTGCCCCATTAAGAAGGGGGAGTGGACTCAGCAGTGGCTGGGGACGTGAGAGCACCTGCCTTGGAGATAAGGCATGGAAGAGGAGGTGGCAGGCACCAGTGTCATGGGAGCACCCACCAGGTGAGAGCCCTTCCTAATGCCCAGGGAGGCAGGGGTCAGTGTGAGGGAAGAGAGGCTGCAATGGTACCCCCCACCCCGCACATCACTCAACAATGCTGCTTTGTTTCTATGGCGGTCCAGGTTTCCTCGAAAAGCATTCCAAGTTGCAGATTTCCTCACTCCCGTCACTTCAGGCAGCTAACAGTGTTCCTCTGCTTGGATTTGGTCTCCAAAAGCCCTTGTCCGCACTGGAGGGCACACATCTCAGGCTGGGGCAGGCAGGGCTGTGGCTCGGACCATCTGTGTAGGTCTCACTTTGTCCTGTCTGCCACAGACTGGTTGCTGCACTCTCCTCTAATAGTCCCTGAAGCTTCCCTTCTGTCCCAACTGATATCGCTGGTTGTGAGGGGGCTTCTCCAGGTGCAAGAACCTCTCCTCTCCTTCAGCTCCACACTAGAGGCACAGGTCCTGTCCCACTTCCTCTCTTCTTCCTTTTCCCTTCTTCTTTTTGGTCCTATCTGGTTATGTGGGAATCTTTCTTGTCCTTTTAGGTGTCTGAGGTCCTCTGCTCATGTTCAGCTGGTACTCTGTGAGAATTGTTTTATTTGTAGATGTATTTTTGATGCATTTATGGGGAGAGATGAACTTCATGTCCTCCTACTACTCCACTATCTTGACTCCTCTCCAAAGGTTTTTGAAATCAGAATCAATAGATGAAAGTTTTCAGAATTTGGGAGCTGTGATTAAATTCTTTGGTGATGATTGAGAACATAGGGCTTCAGTTCTTATAATTGAGGATTTAAGAAATTGAAAGTAATTGAAATTGGTCTGAAGTAATACTTTTTCTTCAGTGAAGTAGTTTCTGTGGTTAGGATGTAACTTCTTGAAAGAAACAAATTATTTTATACCACTTGGTATCTTTCTAAGTTCTGTACACATTGTAGGGAGTCAACAAATATTTGATTGATGGGTCAGGAAGAACTGAAAAGTAAAGAACTGATGTCAGTGTGCTTTGCCTGGTAAACAATTCACAGCCTTCTATAATCCCTTTGGGAGGGCCTTGTCTATCTGAAGCCAAACAGCATCACCATATTATGTGTGTGTGTGTGTGTGTGTGTGTGTGTTAAAATAGCATTTATTGAGAGTTTACAATGTGTCAGGTACTTTGCTAAGCATTGAATATGGATTATTTCATTTAATTCTTATCACCAACTTATGAAGTAAGTTCTAAAAACGAAAGCAAAAACAACCAGAATGTGCACTGGGAAAGAAAGAGATACCAATTTAGCCAACATGGTCACAGTCTGATAGTAACAGGAACTCCAAGAGAAATTCTCCACTAATAAGTCCAGTTTAGTCCAACTAATAATTGTCCAGTTTACAGTGATCTAAAGTGTTATAAATAATTGTGAATATTTTAACCTTTCCTTAAACATAAACAAATGAAACCATAAATTTTAATTGAGTTAGTGCAAAAATAACCACATATATGAGTTTTTGCAAATTTGAGAGTGATGGTCATTAAAAGAAACATGAGGTATAATTTCTTAAGATCATGGAAAGGATCAAGTGCATTGAGAAGAAATTTGTAGCTGATGATTGGAACCAGTAAAACTGTTATCTTAAGCATTATAGCAATTTTAGCAAAAATGAAAACCACCTAGTCCAAGGTAAGCTAGTTGGTTTTTAAAAATACAAGCACCAGGCTTCCCTGGTGGTGCAGTGGTTGGGAGTCTGCCTGCCGATGCAGGGGACACGGGTTTATGCCCTGGTCTGGGAAGATCCCGCATGCCACGGAGCGGTTGGGCCCGTGAGCCATGGCTGCTGGGCCTGTGCTTCCAGAGCCTGTGCTCCGCAATGGGAGAGTCCACAAAGGTGAGAGGCCCGCGTATCACAATATATATATATATACAAGCACCACAAATAACAGAGAAATTCAATTACAATGAAAGTATTTACTCCCAAACACATTCCACAGAAAATATTTATTTAGTAAATGTGCTTTGCACTAAATGATCTCTCATATTATTGCACCAAGCAAAATATGTGTTATTTTCTTTTAATGACATCAAAATTGGACCTAACCATCTGTCTTATAGTATTTCCTATCACTCAATTTTGTAATGAAAGAAAAATAACTTAATGGCCTATATGACAATATTTAAGATGTGGAAAGTAGAATCTTTGTATTCCATGCATTTTTAATGGGATGGTTCCATGTCCAGAATATGCATGTTCACATGTGTCTTTAGTCTAATGCACGTGGGGAGGAGGATACTGCTGATGGTCTTTTCCTCGGCTCTCAACATGTCTTGTTTTCCTCTGCTCTCAACATGTCTTGTTTTGGTAAGCACTACCTAAAATGTACTTAACCAATACTGAGAGAAAGAATAATTATTTCACAAAATAATCCCAACATTCTTTTCATTTTACCTGAAATTTATTCATTGCTGTGTGGACCAGAGCCCTAGGGACTTAGCAGACCTAGTGCTAAACAGCCTTTGTTCAAACAGTGTTACACCGCAAGCTGGTATCCGCTCTAGGAACATGTAATAGGAGCCAGGAGTCAGAGGCAGATTGGTTTCTCAGTTATTTCAATAGTAGAGCAAGTGCCTGATTGAAGAAACTATCTTCCTAGGATAAAGTGTTAACTAACACCACACTGATCACAACACAGTAGGCCCTCAGCAAATATGAGTTGCTTGAGTATTTGCTGCCTGAACTAAGAAAAATATTGGTGAAATGTGAAGGCTAATTAAACAAGTTCACTTTTGAAATACAACCTCCTATAGTCTTTACACCATTTTATAATGTACTTAGCAGAAACCAAGATTACTATTTTAAAACTAATGAAATTGTGTTCATTTCTTTATGTAGTTTTTCAAACATAGGAGTGGGTCCATCAGCGGCGATATTAATGTGGATTTTATTAATGCCATGAATTCGTTTTAACTCCAACCTCCACAACCAGTAATTAAGTACTTGGTGCTTTGCTCTATATCTCTAGGCACTTGGATTTCCTTCAATACTATTATGCCCCTGTGAACTCTGTAATGACTCATCGCCAATAAGGTCCATGCAGCAACTTCTTTAATTGCCTGCATATCTTCCTCTCTCCCCCAAAATGGAATTCATAAATGCAGGTGTGGAAACATAATTAAGGATAATATTTTCTATCTCTTATCAACTGCTTTAACTTCATTCAAATTTCAGCTTATGAAGCCTTACTCTCAATGGAGTAACACACAGGAGAACTTCACAGATGCCAGAAACACATACACACTATAAATTAATCATTGCCAATTAAAGGAACTAAAGAAAAAGAAAAGAACTCACATGATCCAGTATAATATATTAGATATCTAGTGACATGACTTTATATTTAAATTCATCTTAATATGCAAGTTTAGACACCAATTGTTAGAGAACACAAAACTGGCTCTTTTTGATAAATATAGTCAAATGGTTAATACTGTACTGCGTTTTTTGGGAAAATGGACATATGTTAAATAAATAGGACTGTAATGTATCTGAAAAAGGATACATTGTGAATTTTATCCATAGTGGTTGAAATAACATCCTATTATTTTAGTATGAAAATGTTCCATATTTCCATATCTTCCATAAGATACTATATTTATACAACATATATTTATCTATAAAGCACTCTCATGTACTTCATTTTCTTTAGAACTTAACACAGTCCTGTAAAGTAAGACCATTATAATTCATGTCTGAAGTTTTGAGATGACTGATATAATATTATTCACTTATTGAATCATGAGATCAGAAATTAAATCATTTACTTATTTATTCATTCATCCCATTAATACTTTTCTAGGTGCTAGAATTCACATCTTCTTTTTAATGATTTTTTTAAAGTTTCATTGAGAAATAATTGACATGCATCACTGTATAAGTTTAAAGTATACAGCATGATGGTTTGGTTTACATCTGTTGTGAAATGTTTGTCACATCAGGTTCAGCTAACATTCATCATCTCATATAGATACAATACAAGTAAAAGAAAGAAGAAAAGAAAAAAAACTTCTCCTTGAGATGAGAATTCTTAGGATTTACTCTCAACAACTTCCCTATGTATCATGCAACATATAGTCACCATGTTGTACATTAAATCCCTAGTACTTATTTATCTTGTAACTGGAAGTTTTAACATTTTGACCACTTTCTTTCAATTCTCCTTCACCTGATCCTCTGCCTCTGATAACCACAAGTCTTATCTCTTTTTCTGTGTCACATTTTTTTGTTTTTCAGTTTGTTTTTAAATTCCTCATATAAATGAGATCATACCGTTTTTGTCTTTCTCAGACCTTTTTCTCTTAGCATAATGTTGTCAAGATCTATACCATGTCTTCTGATATTTAAAAGATGAATGCTTCCACACCACATAGTCTCTCAATGGATACTCTATGATGGCTCTCTTAGGTCACAGCTCTTTATTGACATTGTGATAGCAAAAGTGAATTGGTGATTCTATACCTACCTTTTAATATGGTTTGAATCTGAAATGAGGTTACAGAGTATGACTGTAAAAAGCTCATAGAGGTTCAATAAATTGCATTGTTTGTCACATTTGAGTGAGAAAACATAGCAGTGGAAGGAAATATGATAAAGAGTGAAATTGTATCAGCAAATTTGCTCATATTTTCATAAATCAAAGGCTATGTTTTCATTAGGGTACTGACACTTCCTGTGTTCAACATATGATACAAAACCTACCAGTCAGGGAATGCTATCAAAGTTATTTGTAAACATTTCATCTATGGATACTAAACTAAAAAAGTTAAACCTGTGCCTAGAGAAGTGTGTTTTTTGTTTTTTTTTTTTGCCTTTTGATGATGAGGTAACTGCTATGATACCACGAGGCTGCCTGGTCATGTCTGAAGAAAACTCTTTTCACTCTATTTTTTTCCCAAGTAGTATAGGTTCATTTATTATTTTTTCAGTACTGGAAAAGATGTCTAAAAGCTCACAACTCTATATTAAATTGTGCTTTATTTTATTCATTTATTCCTGCACTCATTACATTGATTGCACTGTAATGGAATCCAGGAACTTAAACAATGAAAGAGAAATTGGATAGGTACATATGTAAGAAAATTAATGGGTCATTTGTCTTGCATTTTGACCAGATATTGTGATTTTTTTTCTTACATCACATTTTTAAAATTCAAACAGAAAGTCACAAAAATTATTATTTTTTTTTGAGATGAAATTTAGTAGTGTATTTTATTTAACCCAAGATATACAAAATAGTATCTTCTCCACATGTAATCCACATGAAATCAATTGTACCAAGTCTTTATAATCCAATACATCAGTTCAGCTTACAACACATCTCAGTTTGGATGAGCCACAGGTGCTACTGGCTGTTCTGTTGGTCAGTACGGGTCCATAATCTTCAAAACCACCCAAAAGTTTGAAGGTATCTCTATTTGACAGGCAGGAAAAGTATGGCTCAGAGAAGTCATATAACTTGATCAGGAATTAATATTTAAAACCAGTCCTGTCTAACTCCAGCCTCTATATGATTTTTGTCAACCTATACTGATTCTTTGGGCATCGTCATGAAGAAACATGAATAATACCCTCAGAAGGTCAACATGAGACCAGCGAAATTAAGGAAGCACAATTCCACACAAATATTCTACCACAATCACCACTCAAATTTCACTTTTTGTTCAGGATCTTCTTTGCCCTTTTTAAAATAATCTATTAAGCAGGTGTCAATACTGTTGTAGATGCTTATTTTGGCGACAAGATGGCAGCAGTCCACTTCTTCAAGTCAAGCAGGAAATAGCCAAAGCCACGCAGTAAAATGTTTAAGAAGCAAGACTCCAGTGGAGCAGAGCTTGGAAACGAAGTAAATTCTCTCTAACAGGAATTACTTCGCTAGTATAGAACTCTCAAAGTTACTTCCTAAATGGCTGGAAATTTAGAGGAGGAGGGAGCACAGGCTGGCATGTTCTGCAATGCTGCTGCCTGTGGCTCCTTTGCTCTTTCCTCGCCCAGTTTGAGCCAGCTGAAGGGAGCCTCAAAGTTTTGATTTAGAATTTTACTCAACCTTTGCAAAAGGATGTATGTAATACAGGCTCAAGAGAAAATTAAAAATCAAGAAATCATAGTGTCATTTTACGGATGAGAAAACTTTGAAAGAGAAAATAGGTGAATGTCCCAAGATCACAAAGCCTAAAACCGTAAGAGGAGGACTAGGAATCTCCTGATTTTCAAAAGAAAGTTGTCAAACCATGGAATAAGGGAAGTTACTTGCAGTGTATAGTTCTAATGAAAGACTCACGTTCAGGACTCCTATTCATCAATCTAAAAAGACAGATCACCCAATAAAAAGGAAAATGGGTAAAAAACTGGAACACACACATCATGCATGTGAATATACTATTTACCAGTAAACAATTCGGTGGGCTATGTTCATGTATAAAACTTTTCACAGAAGCATTTTTTAAAGTAATAAATTAATTAATTTATTTTTGGCTGCTTTGGGTCTCAGTTGCTGCCCACGGGCTTTCTCTAGATTCGGTGAGCACGGGCTACTCTTGCAGTGCGCGGGCTTCTCATTGTGGGGGCTTCTCTTGTGGAGCCTAGGTTCTAGACATGCAAGCTTCAGTAGTTGTGGCATGTGGGCTCAGTAGTTGTAGCACATGGGCTTAGTTGCTCCGCAGCATGTGGGATCTTCCCGGACAAGGGATAGAACCCGTGTCCCCTGCATTGGCAGGTGGGCTCTTAACCACTGCGCCACCAGGGATGTCCCAGAAACTTTTTTTTAAAAAAATATCTTTACTGGAGTATAATTGCTTTACAATGGTGTTTTAGTATCTGTTTATAACAAAGTGAATCAGTTATACATATACATATGTTCCCATATCTCTTCCCTCTTGCATCTCCCTCCCTCCCACCCTCCCGATACCACCCCTCTAGGTGGTCACAAAGCACCGAGCTGATCTCCCTGTGCTATGTGGCTGCTTCCCACTAACTATCTGTTTTACGTTTGGTAGTGTATATATGTCCATGCCACTATCTCACTTTGTCACAGTTTACTCTTTGCCCTCCCCATATCCTCAAGTCCATTCTCTGGTAGGTCTGTATCTTTATTCCCATCTCACCCCTAGGTTCTTCATGACATTTTTTTCTTAGATTCCATATATATATATAAATGTGTTAGCATACAGTATTTGTCTTTCTCTTTCTGACTTACTTCACTCTATATGACAGACTCTAGGTCCGTCCACCTCACTACAAATAACTCCATTTGGTTTCTTTTTATGGCTGAGTAATATTCCATTGTATATATGTGCCACATCTTCTTTATCCATTCATCCGATGATGGACACTTAGGTTGCTTCCATCTCCTGGCTATTGTAAATAGAGCTGCAATGAACATTTTGGTGCATGATACTTTATGAATTATGGTTTTCTCAGGGTATATGCCCAGTGGTGGGATTGCTGGGTCATATGGTAGTTCTATTTGTAGATTTTTAAGGAAACTCCATACTGTTCTCCATAGTGGCTGTACCAATTCACATTCCCACCAGCAGTGCAAGAGTGTTCCTTTTTCTCCACACCCTCTCCAGCATTTACGTTTCTAGAGTTTTTGATGATGACCATTCTGACCGGTGTGAGATGATATCTCATTGTAGTTTTGATTTGCATTTCTCTAATGAATAATGATGTTGAGCATCCTTTCATGTGTTTGTTGGCAGTCTGTATATCTTCTGTGGAGAAATGTCTGTTTAGGCCTTCTGCCCATTTTTGGATTGAGTTGTTTGTTTTTTTGTTATTGAGCTGCATGAGCTGCATATAAATTTTGGAGATTAATCCTTTGTAAGTTGCTTCATTTGCAAATATTTTCTCCCATCTGAGGGTTGTCTTCTGGTCTTGTTTATGGTTTCCTTTGCTGTGCAAAATCTTTTAGGTTTCATTAGGTCCCATTTGTTTATTTTTGTTTTTATTTCCATTTCTCTAGGAGGTGGGTCAACAAGGATCTTGCTGTGATTTATGTCATAGAGTGTTCTACCAATTGGTTCCTCTAAGAGTTTCATAGTTTCTGGCCTTATATTTAGGTCTTTAATCCATTTTGAGCTTATTTTTGTGTATGGTGTTAGTGTATGTTCTAATCTCATACTTCTACATGTACCAGTCCAGTTGTCCCAGCACCATTTATTGAAGAGGCTGTCTTTTCTCCACTGTATATTCTTGTCTGCTTTATCAAAGATAACGTGACCCTATGTGCATGGGTTTATCTCTGGGCTTTCTATCCTGTTCCATTGATCTATATTTCTGTTTTTGTGCCAGTACCATACTTTCTTGATTACTGTAGCTTTGTAGTATAGTCTGAAGTGTAGGAGACTGATTCCTCCAACTCCATTTTTCTTTCACATGATTGCTTTGGCTATTCGGGATCTTTCGTGTTTCCATACAAATTGTGAAAATTTTTGTTCTAGTTCTTTGAAAAATGCCAGTGGTTGTTTGATAGGGATTGCATTGCATCTGTCGATTGCTTTGGGTAGTAGAGTCATTTTCACAATGTTGATTCTTCCAATTCAAGAACATGGTATATCTCTCCATCTATTTGTATCATCTTTAATTTCTTTCATCAGTGTCTTATAATTTTCTGCATACAGGTCTTTTGTCTCCTTAGGTAGGTTTATTCCTAGATATTTGCTGTGGTAAATGGGAGTGTTTTCTTAATTTCACTTTCAGATTTTTCATCATTGGTGTATAGAAATTCAAGAGATTTCTGTGCATTAATTTTGTATCCAGCTACTTTATGAAGTTCATTGATAAGCTCTAGTAGTTTTCTGGTAGCATCTTTAGGATTCTCTATGTATAGTATCATGTCATCTGCAAACAGTGACAGCTTTACTTCTTCTTTTCCAATTTGGATTCCTTTTTTTTTTTTTTTTTTTACATTATCCAGTTTATTCTATGGGACAATTTTGGACCTATCTTACAACTTGACAATCATTTTGATGTTAAATTTTATATTTTAAGATACCTGAAGATTCACAATCAGTTGTATGAAATAATATCGAGAAATCCATGTACCCTTTACTCAGTTTCCCCCAGTGGTAATGTCTTGCAAAACTATAGTACAATTTCACAGTCAAGATATTGACATTGGTATGACATTGATACAGTCAACATACAGAACACATCCATCACCGCAAGCATCCTTCATGTTCCCCTTTTACAGCTATGCCCACTTCCACTTTACCCCTACCCTCCTTAACCCCTGCCAACCACTAATTTTTTCTTTTCTATAATTTTGGCATATAAAGTATGTTACATAAATGGAATAATATAGTATATAATCTTTTTTTTTTTTTTTAAGTTTATTTATTTATTTTTTTAATTAGTTTCTGCTTTATAACAAAGTGAATCAGTCATACATATACATCTGTTCCCACATCCCTTCCCTCATGCATCTCCCTCCCTCCCACCCTCCCCATCCCACCCCTCCAGGCGGTCACAAAGCACCGAGCTGATCTCCCTGTGCTCTGCGGCTGCTTCCCACTATCTATCTACCTTACGTTTGGTAGTGTATACACGTCCATGCCTCTCTTTCGCCTTGTCACAGCCCACCCTTCCCCCTCCCCATATCCTCAAGTCCATTCTCAAGTAGGTCTGCGTCTTCATTCCCGTTTTGCCCCTAGGTTCTTCATGACATTTTTTTTTTTAAATTCCGTATATATGTGTTAGCATACGGTATTTGTCTTTCTCTTTCTGACTAACTTCACTCTGTATGACAGACTCTAGGTCTATCCACCTCATTACAAATAGCTCAGTTTCGTTTCTTTTTATGGCTGAGTAATATTCCATTGTATATATGTGCCACATCTTCTTTATCCATTCATCCGATGATGGACACTTAGGTTGTTTCCAGCTCCGGGCTATTGTGAATAGAGCTGCAATGAACATTTTGGTACATTCTCTTTTTGAATTATGGTTTTCTCAGGGTATATGCCCAGTAGTGGGATTGCTGGGTCATATGGTAGTTCTATTTGTAGTTTTTTAAGGAACCTCCATACCGTTCTCCATAGTGGCTGTACCAATTCACATTCCCACCAGCAGTGCAAGAGTGTTCCCTTTTCTCCACACCCTCTCCAGCATTTATTGTTTCTAGATTTCTCTTTTTTTTTTTTTAATTAGTTTCTGCTTTATAACAAAGTGAATCAGTCATACATATACATCTGTTCCCACATCCCTTCCCTCATGCATCTCCCTCCCTCCCACCCTTCCCATCCCACCCCTCCAGGCGGTCACAAAGCACCGAGCTGATCTCCCTGTGCTCTGCGGCTGCTTCCCACTATCTATCTACCTTACGTTTGGTAGTGTATATATGTCCATGCCTCTCTTTCGCTTTGTCACAGCTTACCCTTCCCCCTATGGCAGGAGGGATTTTGTTCTTCTTTCTCTAATTGCTTTAGGTGCAAGGTTAGGTTGTTTATTCGAGATGTTTCCTGTTTCTTAAGGTAGGATTGTATTGCTATATACTTCCCTCTTAGAAGTGCTTTTGCTGCATCCCATAGTTTTTGAGTCATCGTGTCTCCATTGTCATGTGTTTCTATGTTTTTTTTTTTGATTTCCTGTTTGATTTCTTCAGTGATCACTTCGTTATTAAGTAGTGTATTGTTTAACCTCTATGTGTTTGTATTTTTTACAGATCTTTTCCTGTAATTTATATCTAGTTTCATAGCGTTGTGTTCCGAAAAGATACTTGATACAATTTCAATTTTCTTACGTTTACCAAGGCTTGATTTGGGACCCAAGATATGATCTATCCTGGAGAATGCTCCATGAGCAGTTGAGAAAAATGTGTATTCAGTTGTTTTTGGATGGAATGTCCTTTAAATATCAATTAAGTCCATCTTGTTTAATGTATCATTTAAAGGTTGTGTTTCCTTATTTATTTTCAGTTTGGATGACCTGTCCATTGGTGAAAGTGGGGTGCTAAAGTCCCCTACTATGAATGTGTTACTGTCAATTTCCTCTTTTACGGCTGTTAGTATTTGCCTTATGTATTGAGGGGCTCCTATATTGGGTTCATAAATATTTACAATTTTTATATCTTCTTCTTGGATCGATCTCTTGATCATTGTGTAGTGTCCTTCTTTGTCTTTTCTAATAGTCTTTATTTTAAAGTCTATTTTGTCTGATATAAGAATTGCTACTCCAGCTTTCTTTTGATTTCTTTTGCATAGAATATCTTTTTCCATCCCTTGATTTTTAGTCTGTATGTGTCCCTAGGTCTGAAATGGGTCTCTTGTAGACAGCATATATATGGGTCTTGTTTTTTATCCATTCAGCCAGTCTGTGTCTTTTGGTGGGAGAATTTAATCCATTTACATTTAAGGTGATTATCAATATGTATGTTCCTATTCCCACTTTCTTAATTGTTTTGGGTTTGTTATTGTAGGTCTTTTCCTTCTCCTGTGTTTCTTGTCTAGAGAAGTTCCTTTAGCATTTGTTGTAAAGCTGGTTTTGTGGTGCTGATCTCTCTCAGCTTTTGCTTGTCTGTAAAGTTTTTAATTTCTGCATCAAATCTGAATGAAATCCTTTCTGTTTAGAGTAATCTTGGTTGTAGGTTTTTCTGCTTCATCACTTTAAGTATGTCCTGCCTGTCCCTCTGGCTTGCAGATTTTCTGCTGAAAGATCAGCTGTGAACCTTATGGGGATTCCCTTATGTGTTATTTGTTGTTTTTCCCTTGCTGCTTTTAATGTGTTTTCTTTGTATTTAATTTTTGATAGTTTGGTCAATATGTGTCTTGACTTGCTTCACCTTGGATTTATCCTGTATGGGACTCTCTGTGCTTCCTGTACTTGACTCACTGTCTCCTTTCCCATTTTAGAGAAGTTTTCAACTATAATCTCTTCAAATATTTTCTCAGTCCCTTTCTTTTTCTCTTCTTCTTCTGGGACCCCTATAATTCGAATGCTGGTGCATTTAATGTTGTCCCAGAGGTCTCTGAGACTGTCCTCAGTTCTTTTCATTCTTCTTTCTTTATTCTGATCTGCAGTAGTTATTTCCACTATTTTATCTTCCAGGTCACTTATCCGTTCTTCTGCCTCAGTTATTCTGCTATTGATTCCTTCTAGAGTATTTTTAATTTCATTTATTGTGTTGTTCATCATTGCTTGTTTTCTCTTTAGTTCTTCTATGTTCTTGTTAAATGCTTCTTGCATTTTCTCTATTCCATTTCTAAGATTTTGGAACAGATTTATTATCATTATTCTGAGTTCTTTTTCAGGTTGACTGTCTATTTCCTCATCATTTGTTATGTCTGGTGGGTTTCTACCTTGCTCCTTCATCTGCTGTGTGTTCCTCTGTCTTCTCATTTTGCTTATCTTACTGTGTTTCAGGTCTCCTTTTTGCAGCCCACAGATTCTTAGTTCCCATTGTTTTTGGTGTCTGTCCCCAGTGGCTAAGGTTTGTTCCGTGGGTTGTGTAGGCTTCCTCGTGGAGGGGATTAGTGCCTGTGTTCCAGTAAAGAGGCTGGATCTTGTGTTTCTGGTGGGCAGGTCCACGTCTGGTGGTGTGTTTTGCGGTCTCTGTGGCCTTATTATGATTTTAGGCAGCCTCTCTGCTAATGGATGGGTCTGTGTTCCTGTCTTTCTAGTTGATTGGCATAGGGTGTCCAGCACTGTAGCTTTCTGGTCATTGAGTGAAGCTGGGTCTTGGCATTGAGGTGGAGATCTGTGAGCGATTTTCACCATTTTATATTATGGCAAGCTGGGAGGTCTCTTGTGGAGCAGTGTCCTGAAGTTGGCTCTCTCACCTCAGAGGCACAGCACTGACTCCTGGCTGGAGCACCAATTGCCTTTCATCCACACGGCTCAGAATAAAAGGGAGAAAAAGTAGAAAGAAAAAATAAAGAGCATAAAATAAAATAAAATAAAGATAAAATAATTAAATAATTAAAATGAAAAATAATTATTAAGAAAAAAAATTTTAAGTAAAAATAACAAAAATGGACAGACACAACCCTAGGACAAATGGTGAAAGCAAAGCTATACAGTCAAAATCCCTCACAGAAGCATACACATACACTCTCACAAAAAGAGGAAAAGTGGAAAAAATAATATGTCTTGTTCTCAAAGTCCACCTCCTCATCTTCAGATGATTCATTGTGTATTCAGGTATTCCACAGTTGCAGGGTACATCAAGTTGATTGTGGAGATTTAATCTGCTGCTCCTGAGGCTACTGGGAGAAATTTCCATTTCTCTTCTTTGTTCGCACAGCTCCTGGGGTTCAGCTTTCGATTTGGACCCGCCTCTATGTGTAGGTCGCCTGAGGGCGTCTGTTCTTCACTCAGACAGGACAGGGTTAAAGGAGTTGCTGATTTGGGGGCTTCGGCTCACTCAGGCAGAGGGGGAGGGAGGGGTACAGAGGCGGGGTGAGGCTTCAGCAGCAGAGGCCAGCATGACATTGCACCAATCTGAGGCATGCTGTGCATTCTCCCGGGGAAGTCGTCTCCAGATTATGGGACCCTGGCAGTGGCGGGCTGCAGAGGCTCCCAGGAGGGGAGGTGTGGATAGTGACCTGCGCTCGCACACAGCCTTCTTCTTGGTGGCTGCAGCAGCAGCCTTAGCATCTAATGCCTGTCTCTCGGGTCCGCGCTGTTAGCCATGGTTCGTGCCTGTCTCTGGAGCTCCTTTAAGCAGTGCTTTTAATCCCCTCTCTTCACATACCAAGAAACAAAGAGGGAAGAATAAGTCTCTTGCCTCTTTGGCAGGTCCAGACTTTTTCCCAGACTCCCTCCCAGCTAGCCGTGGTGCACTAACACCTTCAGGCTGTGTTCACACTGCCAGTCCTCTCCCTGTGATCCGACCAAAGCCTGAGCCTCAGCTCCCAGCCCCGCCCACCCCAGCGGGTGAGCAGACAAACCTCTCGGGCTGGTGAGTGCTGGTCGGCACTGATCCTCTGTGCCAGAATCTCTCCACTTTGCCCTCTGCACCCATGTTGCTGCGCTCTCCTCCATGGCTCTGAAGCTTCCCCCCTCCGCCACCCACAGTCTCTGCCCACAAAGGGGCTTCCTAGTATGTGGAAACCTTTCCTGTTTCACAGCTCCCTCCCACTGGTGCAGGTCCTGATCCTGTTCTTTTGTCTCTGTTTTTTCTTTTTTCTTTTGCTCTACCGAAGTACGTGGGGAGTTTCTTGCCTTTTGGGAGGTCTGAGGTCTTCTGCCAGTGTTCAGTGGGTGTTCTGTAGGAGCAGTTCCACGTGTGGATGTATTTCTGGTGTATCTGTGGGCAGGAAGGTGGTCTCCGTGTCTTACTCTTCTGACGTCTTCTCACAAAAATTATAATCATCCTCATCAGTTCACTCAGTCCCATGTAATTCATTTTTTTAATCTTGATCATTTTTTAGCACTTTTATGAATTCAACAGTTTTTTTTTTTTTTTTTTTTTTTTTTTTGCGGTACGCGGGCCTCTCACTGTTGTGGCCTCTCCTCTTGCGGAGCACAGGCTCCGGACGCGCATGCTTAGCGGCCATGGCTCACGGACCTAGCCGCTCCGCGGCATGTGGGATCTTCCCGGACCAGGGCACGAACCCGTGTCCCCTGCATCGGCAGGCGGACTCTCAACCACTGCGCCACCAGGGAAGCCCTCAACAGTTTTCCATTAGACTTCTGAACATGCTTATTCACTCAGTTCAGCAGTTTAGTTAGTTACCAGAAAACTGAACTTGTCAGAGTGTTTTCCATGAATTCCTTGAAGATGAAACCCTATTATAGGAACATTTTTGGAAAAGCATCAGAGTACACCCAGAACTGTTTGTAAAGGACAAAAGACCTAAAAATGACCACAGTTAAAGATTTGAGGAAACTTCATAATGATGCAATTGACAAGGAAATTTAGTTATTTTGGAGATAAACATTGTAAAGTAATAACTAGAATTATGTCTTATAACATTATACCAGAACACATAAGATTTTTAGGAATTTCATGTAATGTCTGAATCATTTATATTAACATATTTCCATAAAAATGACCCAAAGAACGTTTGTTTTAGTTTTTTTAATTTTTGAATTTTACTTAATTTATTCTTTTATACAGCAGGTTCTTATTAGTCATCAATTTTATACACATCAGTGTATACATGTCAATCCCAATAGCCCAATTCAGCAAACCACCATCCCCAGCCCCCGTGGCTTTCCCCCGTTGGTTTCCATAATTTTGTTCTCTACATCTGTGACTCAACTTCTGCCCTGCAATCCGGTTCATCTGTACCATTTTTCTATGTTCCATATACATGCATTAATATACGATATTTGTTTTTCTCTTTCTGACTTACTTCACTCTGTATGGCAGTCTCTAGATCCATCTACGTCATCAATTTTATACACATCAGTGTATACATGTCAATCCCAATAGCCCAATTCAGCAAACCACCATCCCCAGCCCCCATGGCTTTCCCCCGTTGGTTTCCATAATTTTGTTCTCTACATCTGTGACTCAACTTCTGCCCTGCAATCCGGTTCATCTGTACCATTTTTCTATGTTCCACATACATGCATTAATATACGATATTTGTTTTTCTCTTTCTGACTTACTTCACTCTGTATGGCAGTCTCTAGATCCATCTACGTCTCAACAAATGACTCAATTTCATTCCTTTTCATGGCTGAGTAATATTCCATTGTATATATGTTCCACATCTTCTTTATCCATTCATCTGTCGATGAGCATGAAGGTTGCATCCATGACTGGGCTATTGTAAATAGTGCTCCAATGAACATTGCGGTGCATGTGTTTTTTTGAATTATGGTTTTCTCTGGGTATATACCCAGTAGTGGGATTGCTGGATCATATGGTAATTCTATTTTTGTTTTTTTAAGGAACCTCCATACTGTTTTCCATAGTGGCTGTATCAATTTACATTTCCACCAACAGTGCAGGAGGGTTCCCTTTTCTCCACACCCTCTACAGCATTTGTTGTTTGTAGGTTTTCTGATGATGCCCATTCTAACTGGTGTGAGGTGATACCTCATTGTAGTTTTGGTTTGCATTTCACTAATAATTAGTGATGTTGAGCAGCTTTTCATGTGTTTCTTGGCAACTTGTATGTCTTTATTGGAGAAATGTCTATTTAGGTCTTCTGCCCATTTTTGGATTGGGTTGTTTGTTTCTTTAATATTGAGCTGTATGAGCTCTTTATATATTTTGGAGATTAATCCTTTTCCCATTGATTCATTTGCAAATATTTTCTCCCATTCTGAGGGTTGTCTTTTCATCTTGTTTATGGTTTCCTTTGCTGTGCAAAAGCTTTGAAGTTTCATTAGGTCCCATTTGTTTATTTTTGTTTTTATTTCCATTATTCTAGGAGGTGGATCAAAAATATCTTGCTGTAATTTATGTCAAAGAGTGTTCTTCCTAGGTTTTCCTCTAAGAGTTTTATAGTGTCTGGTCTTACAGTTAGGTCTCAAATCCATTTTGAGTTTTTTTGTGTGTGTATGGTGTTAGGGAGTGTTCTAATTTCATTCTTTTACCTGTAGCTGTCCAGTTTTCCAGGCACCACATATTGAAGAGACTGTCTTTTCTCCATTGTATATCCTTGCCTACTTTGTCATTGATTAGTTGACCATAGATGTGTGGGTTTATCTCTCGGCTTTCTATCTTGTTCCATTGATCTATATTTCTGTTTTGGTGCCAGTACCATATTGACTTGATTACTGTAGCTTTGTAGTATAGTCTGAAGTCAGGGAGTCTGATTCCTCCAGCTCCGTTTTTTTTCCCCTCAAGACTGCTTTGGCTATTCGGGGTCTTTTTTGTCTCCATACAAACCTTAAGATTTTTTGTTCTAGTTCCATAAATCATGTAATTGGTAATTTGATAAGGAATGCATTGAATCTGTAAATTGCTTTGTGTAGTATAGTCATTTTCACAATATTGATTCTTCCAATCGAAGAACATGGTATATCTCTCCATCTCTTGGTATAATTTTTAATTTCTTTTATCAGTGTCTTATAGTTTTTTGCATACAGGTCTTTTGTCTACCTAGGTAAATTTATTCCTAGAACTTTATTCTTTTTGCTGCAATGGTAAATGGGAGTGTTTCCTTAATTTCTCTTTCAGATTTTTCATTAGTGAATAGGAATGCAAGATATTTCTGTGCATTAATTTTATATCCTGCAACATTACCAAATTCACTGACTAGCTCTTGTAGTTTTCTGGAGGCATCTTTAGTATTCTCTATGTATAGTATCATGTCATCTGCAAACAGTGACTGTTTTACTTCTCCTTTTCCAATTTGTATTCCTTTTATTTCTATTTCTTCTCTGATTGCTGTGGCTAAGACTTCCTAAATTATGATGAATAATAGTGGTGAGTGTGGAAATCCTTGTCTTGTTCTTGACCTTAGAGGAAATGCTTAATTTTTTCACCATTGAGAATGATGTTTGCTCTGGGTTTGTCATATATGGCCTTTATTATGTTGAAGTAGGTTCCCTCTATGGCTAACTTCTGGAGAGTTTTTAACATAAATCAGTGATGAATTTTGTCACAACCTTTTTCTGCATCCACTGTGATGATCATATGGTTTTTATTTTTCAATTTGTTAATATGGTGTATCACACTGATTGATTGGCGTGTATTGAAGAATCCTTGCATCTGTGGGATGAATCCCACTTGATCATGGTGTGTGATCCTTTTAATGTGTTGTTGGATTCTGTTTGCTTGTATTTTGTTGAGGATGTTTGCATCTATATTCATCAGTGATATTGGTCTGTAATTTTTGTTTTTTGTAGTATCTTTGTCTGGTTTTGTATCAGGGTGATGGTGGCCTCATAGAATGAGTTTGGGAGTGTTCCTTCCTCTGCAATTTTTTGGAAGAGTTTGAGAAGGATGGGTGTTAACTTTTCTCTAAATGTTTGATAGAATTCACCTGTGAAGCCATCTGGTTCTGTACTTTTGTTTGTTGGAAGATTTTTAAACACAGTTTCAATTTCTTTACTTGTGATTGGTCTGTTCATATTTTCTATTTCTTCCTGATTCAGTCTTGGAAGGTTATATCTTTCTAAGAATTTGTCCATTTCTTCCAGGTTTTTCATTTTGTTGGCATAGAGTTGCTTGTAGCAGTCTCTTAGGATGCTTTGTATTTCTACGGTGTCTGTTGTAATTTCTCCTTTTTGATTTCTCATTTTATTGATTTGAGTCCTCTTCCTCTTTATCTTGATGAGTCTGGCTAATGGTTTATCAATTTTGTTTATCTTCTCAAAGAACCAGCTTTTAGTTTTATTGATCTTCGCTATAGTTTTCTTTGTTTCTAATTCTTTTATATCTGCTCTGATGTTTATGATTTCTTTCCTTCTGCTAACTTTGAGTTTTGTTTGTTCTTCTTTCTCTAGTTCTTTTATGTGTAAAGTTATATTGTTTATTTGAGATTTTTCTTGTTTCTTGAGGTAGGCTTTTGTAGCTATAAACTTCCATCTTAGAACTGCTTTTCCTACATCCAATAGGTTTTTGATCTTTGTGTTTTCATTTTCATTTGTCTGTAGGTATTTTTTGATTTCCTCTTTGATTTCTTCAGTGATCACTTGGTTATTTAGTAACATATTGTTTAGCCTCCATGTGTGAGTGTTTTTTATGTTTTTTTCCCTGTAATTCATTTCTAATCTCATAGCGTTGTGGTGAGAAAAGATGCTTATATAATTTCAATTTTCTTAAATTTACTGAGGCTTGATTTGTGACCCAGATGTGATCTATCCTTGAGAATGTTCCATGTGCACTTGAGACAAAAGTGTTATCTGCTGTTTTTGAATGAAATGTCCTATAAATAGCAATTAAATCTATCTGGTCTATTGTGTCATTTACAACTTCTCTTTCCTTATTTATTTTCATTTTGGATGATCTGTCCATTGGTGTAAGTTTGGTGTTAAAGTCGCCCACTATTATTGTGTAATTGTCGATTTCCTCTTTTATAGCTGTTAGCAGTTGCCTTATGTATTGAGGTGCTCCTCTGTTGGGTGCATATATATTTATAATTGTTATATGTTCTTCTTGGACTGATCCCTTGATCATTATGTAGTGTCCTTCCTTGTCTCTTATAACATTCTTTATTTTAAAGTCTAGTTTATCTGATATGAGTATTGTTACTGCAGCTCTCTTTTATTTTCCATTTGTATGGAATATCTTTTTCCATTCACTCACTTTCAGTCTGTATGTGTCGCTAGGTCTGAAATGGGTCTCTTGTAGACAGCATATATATGGGTCTTGTTTTTGTATCCCTTCAGCACGCCTGTGTCTTTTGGTTGGAGCATTTAATCCATTCATGTTTAAGGTAATTATCGATATGTATGTTCTTATGACCATTGTCTTAATTATTTTGTGTTTGTTTTTGAAGGTCCTTTTCTTCTCTTGTGCTTCCCACTTAAAGAAGTTCCTTTAGCATTTGTTGTGGAGCTAGTTTGGTTGTGCTGAATTCTCTTTGCTTTTGCTTATTTGTAAAGCTTTTGATTCCTGCATTGAATCTGTATGAGATCCCTGCCGGGTAGAGTAAGCTTGGTTGTAGGTACTTCCCTTTCATCACTTTAATTATATAATGCCACAACCTTCTGGCTTCTAGAGTTTTGGGTCAGAAATCAGCTGTTAACCTTATGGAGTTCCCTTGTATGTTATTTGCCATTTTCCCTTGCTGATTTCAGTAATTTTTCTTTGTATTTAATTTTTGATAGTTATTACTATATGTCTCGGCATGTTGCTACTTGGGTTTATCCTGTATGGGACTCGCTGTTCTTCCTGGCCTTGGGTTGCTATGACGTTTCCCATGTTAGTGAAGTTTTCAACTATAATCTCTACAAATATTTTCTCTGGTCCTTTCTCTCTGTCTTCTCTTTCTGGGACCCGTATAATGTGAATGTTGTTGTGTTTAATGTAGTCCCAGAGGTCTCTTAGGCTGTCTTCATTTCTTTTCATTCTTTTTTCTTTGTTCTGTTCCACAGCAGTGAATTCCACCATTCTCTCTCCCAGGTTACTTATCCATTCTTCTGCCTCAGTTATTCTGCTATTGATTCCTTCTAGTGTAGTTTTCATTTCAGTTATTGTATTGTTCATCTCTGTTTGTTTGCTCTTTAATTCTTCTAGGTCTTTGTTAAACATTTCTTGCATCTTCTCAATCTTTCCCTCCATTCTTTTTCTGAGGTCCTGGATCATCTTCACTATCATTATTCTGAATTTTTTTCTGGAAGGTTGCCTATCTCCACTTCATTTAGTTGTTTTTCTGGGGTTTTATCTTTTTCCTTCATCTCCTATGTAGCCCTCTGCCTTTTCATCTTGTCTATCTTTCTGTGAATGTGGTTTTTATCCCACAGGCTGCAGGATTCTAGTTCTTCTTGCTTCTGTTCAACTTCCTCCTCCCATGGATGCACTAACTTCCAGAGCAACTCTCTGTAAGGACATCCGGAAAATTGCAATTTGTGATGGATTGTCCTTGGTGTTCTAGTGTGGATCAGTGCCCCTGAGAAATTCTGTTAGAAATATGCTGTCTTGCTAGACAAACTTCTGTCTCCTTCAGCTGGAGTAACTGAGTATCTCTAGGTTTATCTGGATACTCACTGGAGATGATCTCAGGAGCTAAGTACATCTCATCAGTCTCTGCTAGTGTTGAAGGGTCTCCTGCAGAGGTGGGGGGTGACTGTGGCTCACTGTAGGGAAAAGGACAGTTGCAGCAGAAGTTCTGGGAAACACTCCTTGGCATGAACCCTCCCAGACACTGTGATTTTTGTTTTGAGCTTTGTAAGTCTTTTACTTTGAGACCATGATAAACAACATAGATTATACGTTTTCCATATATAATTTGGTGGAATGTTTTTCTTTGACACATTTTTACTATAGGTTTAAAATATGTTGATAAATGAATCTACTTTCATATATAAAACTTCAAGATAATGAAAAATATTCATTGCGGGGAGTTCTTGCTGGTCCAGTGGTTAGGACTTGGCACTTTCACTGCCATGTCCCTCGTTCAGTCCCTGGTTGGTGAACTAAGATCCTGCAAGCTGTGTGGCAAAAAAAAAAATTCTTTGTAAATCATACATATTTGAGTTTAGGCATTAGAAGAACTGGTTCCTAGCTCAGAATTTTATGTTTTCTTAATATTTCTGTGCCTTAATTTCTTCCTCTGAAAACTGAGCATAATCACCTCCTGTTTATTTTATAGACATGTTGAAACTTTGTTGAGGTAATACATAAGAAACCACTTTGTCAATTGAAATTCCTATGTAAATATAAAATGACAGTTGCTTTCTTACCATTATCATGGTTTAAAGGGATTATTAAATGCTTTATTGACTTTATACTTTCTCTAAAATGACTGGTTTGGGATTTTAACATTCAACATTTTGGGTTGCTTTTAAATTAATGTAGAATTTCCTGAAATACAAAGTAAGTCACTGATGGACTTAAATAATAGTACTGGTAACTGAGCAATATACTAACATTTTCCTTTTCAGTTTCATTTTTCTTTTGTTACTAAAATGATTAATATTAATACTTACATTGTTTCTAGTTTTGTGGTTTTAAATAAAGCAATAAAATATATTTGAATGCACATGCCTTTGGATATTTGTATAATTTAATCTCAAATTTCCTTGTTGGAATAGTATGCACTTTACAAAGGTTTTTGTCCAGTACCTACCTGGTTAAAATGGAAGACTCTTTCTTGTCCTCTTCCAAATTCTTAATTGTAATAATTTTAAATCTGTGGGAGGATAATCTGAATGTCACATTCCACAATATATGCAAGTACTGAAACATATTCAATTTATGTATCGAAAACAAAAAAAAGAGTAACTTGCTGTTATTGATTCCTGGTTTAATTCTATTGTGGTCAGAGAACACACTTTGTATTACCTGTGTCATTGGTTTTATGGCCCAGAATATGATCTTAGTAAATATTCTATTTGCAATTAAAAGAAATGTGTATTCTGTTATTGTTGGGTGGTGTGTTCCACAGATGTCAATTAGATGAAGTTGACTGACAGTGTTGTTTACATTTTTATATCTTTGTCTTAGTTTGCTAGGGCTTCAGTAGCACAGTACCAGAAACTTTTTTTTTTTTTTTTTTTTTTTTTTGCGGTACATGGGCCTGCCACTGCAATGGCCTCTCCCATTGCAGAGCACAGGCTCTGGATGCACAGGCTCAGTGGTCATGGTTCATGGGCCCTGCCACTCCGTGGCATGTGGGATCTTCCTGGACCGGGGCATGAACCCGTGTCCCCTGCATCAGCAGGCGGACTCTCAACCACTGTGCCACCAGGGAATCCCCAGAAACTATTTTTATGTTATTTTTAAATTATGTTAAGAATATTTAACTTGAGATTTACCCTCAACAAATTTTTAAGTGCACAATACAGTATTGTAGACTGTAGGCACAATGTTGTACAGCAGATCTCTAGAATTATTTATCTTGCATAACTGAAACTTTACACCCATTGTAGCTACTCCCTATTTCCTCCTCCTTCTAGCTCCCTGGCAGCCCCCATTCTACTTTCTGTTTCTTTGAATCTAACTATTTTAGGTCCAGCATGTAAGTGGAATCATGAAGTACTTGTCCTTCTGTGATTGGCTTATTTCACATAACATAACATGAATTCCCCCAGATTTAACAATGTTGTTGCATATGGCAGGATTTCCTTCATTTTTAAGGATGAACATTATTACTTTGTATGTATATACCAAGTTTTTATCCATTCACCTGTCAATGGACATTTAGGCTCTTTCCATATCTTGACTATTGTGAATAATGCTGCAATGAACGTGGAAAGCATGTATCTCTTCCAAATCATGATCCCAATTCTTTTGGATATATACCCAGAAATGGGATTGCTGGATCTTATGGTACTTATATTTTTAATTTTTTGAGGAACTGCCATACTGTTTTCCATAGCAGCTATGTCATTTTATATTACCATCACAATATGCAAAGGTTCAAATTTCTCCACATCGTTGCCCACATTTGTTATCTTTTGTGTTTTTAAGCACAGCCATCCAAAAGTGTGTGAGGTGATATCTCATTGTGGTTTTGATTTGCATTTCCCTAATGATTAGAGACGTTGATCATCTTTTAGATATCTGTTAACCATTTGTATTTCTTCTTTGGAGAAATATCTATTCAGGTCCTTTCCCCATTTTTAAATTGGGTTATTTGCTTTTTTGCTATTGAATTGTATGTGTTTCTTATATATTTTGGATATTAATCCCCCATCAAATATATGGTTTGTAAATATTTTCTCCCACTCTGTAGGTTGCCTTTAACTCTGCTGATTATTTCTTTTGCTGTGCAGAAGTTTTTAATTGATGTAGTCCTACCTGTTTATTTTGGCTTTTGTTGCTTTTGATTTTGGTGCCATATCCAAGAAATCATTGTTAAAACCAATCTTAAGGAGTTACCTTCTACATTTTCTTCTAGGAATTTTGCTGTTCCAGGTCTTACATTTAAACCTTTAATTAATTTTTGTTGATTTTTATGCATGGCATAACATAAGGGTTTTTATTTCATTCCTGTGCATGTGGATATTTAGTTTTTACAACCTTTTAATGAAGAGACTATCCTTTCCCTGTTGTGTATTCTTAGCACCCTTGTTTAAGATTAGCTGGCCATTATTTATGCCAGCACCATACTGTTCTGATAACTATAGCTTTGTAATACAGTTTCATTTCTGGAAGTGGGATACCTCCAACTTTGTTCTTTCTCAGGACTGCTTTAGCTATTTGGAGTCTTTTGTGATTTCAGATAACTTTAGCTTTTTTTCTTTTTCTATAAAAAATGTCATTGGTATTTTTAGGGATTGCATTGAATCTGTAGATAGTTATATGTAGCATGGACATCTTAATATAAATCTTTCAATCTATGAATATGAGATATATTTTCATTTACTTGTGTCTTCTATAATTTCTTTCATCAATCATTTGTAGTTTTTAGTGTACAAGTCTTTCACCTCCTTGGATAAGTTTGTTTCCTAGAATTTGATTCTTTTTGGTGTTATTATAAATGGGATTGCTTTCTTTATACTTTTTTTTTTTTTTTTTTCAGTACGTGGGCCTCTCACTGTTGTGGCCTCTCCCGTTGCAGAGCACAGGCTCTGGACATGCAGGCTCAGCGGCCATGGCTCACGGGCCCAGCTGCTCTGTGGCATGTGGGATCTTCCCGGACCGGGGCACGAATCCATGTCCCCTGCATTGGCAGGTGTACTCCCAACCACTGCACCACCAGGGAAGCCCCGGGATTGTTTTCTTAATTTCTTTTTTGGATAGTTTATTATTATTGTACAGAAATGCAACTGATTTTTATAAGATAATTTTTGGTCCTGTAACTTTACTGAATTTGTTTATCAACTCAATTTGTTTGTGGAGTCTTTAGGATTTTCTACACTTAACATAATGCCATCTGGAAACAGATGATTTTACTTCTTTCTTTACAATTTGTCTGACATTTTTTGTTTCGTTTTTTCTTTTTTAATTGCACTTGCTAGAGCTTCTAGTAAGATAATTGGAATATATATAGCATATATACACACTAATAAAACTCCAATGTTATAGTTGAATAGAAATGGTGAGAGTTGGAATCCTTGCCTTATTCTTGATCTTAGGGGAAAAGTTTTCAGTTTTTCACCATTGAGTATGATGTTAGCTGTGGGTTTTATATATCACTTTTATTGTGTTGAGGTAAATTCTTCCCTTACCTACATTATTGAGAGTTTTTATCATGAAAGGCTGTTGCATTTTATCAAACGATTTTTCTGCATCTATTGAGATGATCGTTTGATTTCTATTCTTTATTCTATTAATATGGTGCATCACATTAATTGATTTTTATATGTTGAAGCATCCTTGCATCCCAGGAATAAATCCCACTTAATCATAGTATATAATCCTTTTAATGTGGTTTAATTCAGTTTGTTAATAGTTTGTTGAAGACTTTTTCATCTATACTCTTTAGGGATATTGACTGTAGTTTTCTTGTATTGTATTTTTCTGGCTCTGGTATCAGGGTAATTCTGGCTTCATAAAATAAGTTCAGCCTGTTATACCAGAATACCATAGACTGGTGACTTATAAACAACAAAAATTTATTTCTCACAGTCTGGAGACTGGGAAGTCTAAAGTCAAGGTGCCAGAAGATTTGGTGTCTAGTGAGAACCCACTACCTGATTCATAGACAGCCATCTTGTCACTGTGTTCTCAGTTGGTGGAAATGGTGAGGGACCTCTTTGAGGTCTCTTTTATAAAAGCACTAATATATGAGAGCTCTGCCCTCATGACCTAATCACCTCCTAAAAGTCCCACCTCCATATACTTGAGGGTTATGATCTCAACATATGAATCTGAGGGGGACACAAACATTCTGTCTATAGTGTCAGCCACTTGGAGAGTGCACTGAAAGGCTAAGGACATGAAGCCATGCTTCACTCCTCCCTCCAGGAAAGGTCTCAGTTTTGTGCTTTCCCCCAAACTTGAAGAGTCTTGCTGGCTACAGGGAGGTCCCTACCTATTTCAGTTATCTTGACCATGTCAGCTCTAAGCACTCTGTGTGAGTTGAGGCAGAAACCAACCCAGTCAGAAAGCACAGTGAAAGTCTAGAGATCTTGTCTCTCTTCCACCCCCGCCCCACACCCCCTGCCCCAGAAAGGAGTAGCAATCCCTTTCGGAACTGAGGTGGCCAGATTGAGGGAAGGGCTGATGTGGGTAAAGTGAAATTGCTTCTCTCACTGTTTCAGTTGGCTGATCTCATATTTGTGCTCAGCTGCCATACAGCTACTTCTTAACTTGATTCTGGACTTTTCCTAAAGGTACTGTGTTACTTATATTATTGTTAAATCTATGTTTCTGTGGGTGTATGAGGGCTGAGACTATCCCATCATCTTGATGACCTCACTTCCCCCTACCCACAATCTCAGTACTATTTCTAAGCTATGTATAAATAAATAGATTTAATCATTACAACTGTCAATCTAACATATACAGGCTCCAATTAACAACAAAACCAAGAAGATATTTTAAAATAGTCTGAAGAGTTTAATGTTTATTCTCTGAGCTGGTTTTTCAAATTAGAAATTAACATTTAAGAGAAAACAGAGGGTTGTGGCAAACCAGGGTTAAAAAATCTCACGTTAGCACATGGTCATGTGGATTATTTTTTCAGGAAAACTATTCGAGATTCCACAGATTGTAGTGGAAAAACAAAAACAGAATTCCCATTCATTTCCAAGTATGGCAAAGTCTGCATAAAACTTATGCCTGCATAAAACAGGGAGAAACCTGTCCTATTCTCTCAAAAGCACAAACTGTTACCCTAGTAAATCACACCCAGTGAGCAGGGCTAAGACAATGTATCATAGTAGAGAAGATATTGGACAAAGACACAGAAATATTTGATTCTAGCTTCAACACTATCATTGTCAGCTCTAGTATCTGGAGCCTCAGTTTCCTCATCTATAAAATGGGATGATAGATAATACCTTCTCTACTGCTTTCACAGAACTTTTGTGAAGATTAAATGAGATAGTATATGAGAACCTGTAAACTATAAAATATGCAAGGAACATTTATTCTTAACTTTATTGTTTTTGTTCAATTGCTTTTGTCATGTAAACATCACTTTAAAAATTATCTCTAGTATTAAGTATGGACAACATCCAATAGTGTGTTGGTAAACCTGCTCTGAGGGGAAAAATTGCTGACTTGTGGTGTTTGCTAAAATCTATGGGATAAATACTTTCATCATGGCCAATTCCTAAGCTACCAATTCACGAAATTCCTGAAAATTTAACAGCTGGCTCTTGGGAGGTGGTAGTGAATGGCTCCAGCACAGCTCTGGAACGTCAAAAATATTTAACCAGAAGAGAGGGAGCTTTGAGAAAAAAAATTTTGTCTCAACTTTTGCTTACTGTTCTTTGCAGTTGTTCTAGTTTTTTACTCTCTCCCCTAATTATTTTTTTAAAATGCTCCCTTATCTGCTAAATCAACTATGACTGCATCTGGCTGTTATGAAAATTAAAAACTGGCTGAGTATTTTTTTGTGACAAATACTCAAATACAATAATGAGAATATCAAACACTGTGACAGTTACCCTAAGAATATGAAAACCCTCATTTCAAAAACCACATTAGAAATTAAATAATAAAACTACCTTAAAAAATCTGGTGAATATGTATACTGGAGAAGAAGGAAAATTCACACACAATATGCTTTCATTCTCCAACAGGTTAGAGGTAGTGGCATGCAAATATAATGGGATTGTCATCAGAAGTTTTATGTTCAAATCTCAGTGCAGTCAGTGTTCAATGTTTCATAATGGGCAATTCTCCTCCAAGCTCCCAAGTGCAGCTTTATCATCTATTCCATGGAGACAATAACATGCATCCACCCACCACATGAGTTAGTTTTGAGGTTCACATGAGGCTCAGAAGGGAAACAAAAGCAACTTTTCATCCTGAGATAACCACAAAAATCAGAAACACCCAGTCTAGTAAAAGTACTCAAAAGGACACTTCTTGAGTCCCCTTTACTCGAGAAAAAAGACTTGGGACTTTCTTTGTGGCTCAGTGGTTAATAATCCATCTGTAAATGTAAGGGACATGGGTTCAATCCCAGTTCTGGGAAGATTCCACATGCCATGGAGCAACTAAACCCGTGCACCGCAACTACTGAGGCTGCACTCTAAAGTCCGTGAGCCACAACTACTGAGCCCATGTGCCACAACTACTGAAGCCCACACATTCTAGGGCTCAAGTACCGCAACTACTGAGCCTGTATGTTGCAACTACTGAGACCCGTGTGCCTAGAGCCTGTGCTCTGCAACAAGAGAAGCCACCACAATGAGAAGCCCATGAACCTCAGTGAAGAGTAGCCTCTGCTCGCTACAACTAGAGAAAGCCCGTGCACAGCAATGAAGACCCAATGCAGCAATGAAGACCCAGTGCAGCCACACACACACACAAAAAGAAGAAATACTTGAACCCTTCCTGAAAGTTAATAACAAATTTATCCTTGACTTTTATAACCTTGATATCTACTGATATATAATGATCCTTGAAGATATGATAACAAAGTGAGGAACTTCTCTTTTTGAACAATGAAAATAATAAGCAGACATTATTTTAAAAATGCATTTTTATTGAAATTAGTTGACCTACAATATTATGTTCATTTTAGGTGTACTACATAGTGATTTGACATTTGCATACACTATGAAATTATCACAACCATACATCTGGTAACAATCTGTTCCCATACAGATTTATTACAGTATTATTGACCATATTCCTTATGCTGTATATGCTGTATATTACATAGCTTATTTATTTTATAACTGGAGGTTTGTACCTGTAATCCCCTTCACTATTTTGACCTCCCCCCCCAGCACCCTTCCTTCTGGCAACCACCTGTTTATTCTTCATATCTATGAGTTTCCATTTTGTTTTGTTTGTTTTGTTTTTAGATGCCACATATAAGTGAGATCATACAGTATTTATCTTTCTCTGTCTGATTTATTTCACTTAACGTAATAACCTCCAGATCCATCCATGTTGTCACAAAGGGCAATATTTCATTCTTGTTTATGGCTGGGTAATATTCCATTATATATATATATATATATATATATATATATATATATATATATATATATATATATACACACACACACACACACACACACACACACACACATCACATCTTCTTTATCCATTCAACTATCAATAGGCACCTAGATTTCTTAGCTGCTATAAATTATTCTTCAATGAACATAGAGATACATATATCTTTTCAAATTGTTGCTTTCATATTCTTTGTTTAAATACTCAAGAATGGAATTTCTGGATTGTACAGTATTTCCATTTTTAATTTTCTGAGGATCCTACATACTGTTTTCCATAGAAAGCTGTACCAATTTACATTCCCAAACAACAGTTTATGAGGGGTTCCTTTTCTCCATATCCTAGCCAACACTTGTTATTTATTGTCTTTTTGATAATAGCAGTTCTGACAGGTATGAGGTAATATCTCATGGTGGTTTTGATTTTCATTTACCTGATGATTAGTGATTTTCAGCATTTTTTTCATGTGTGTTGGCCTCCCGCATGTCTTCATTGGAAAAATGTCAATTCGGGTCCTCTCCCTATATTATAATTAAGTTGTTATTTTGATGTTGAGTCATCTGAGTTCTTTGGATATTAAACCCTTATCAGATATATCACTTACAAATATCTTCTTCCATTCAGTTGGCTGCCTTTTTGTTTTGGTGATAATTTTCCTCACTGTGCAAAACTTCTTCTGTTTGATATATTCCCATTTGTTTATTTTTGCTTTTGTTCCCTTGCCTGAGAACACATGAAAAAACTGTTACTAAGACTAATGTCAAAAAGCATAATGTCTACGGATTCTTCTAGGAGTTTCATGGTTTCAAGTCTTTACTTTGACATCTTTAATCAATATTGAGTTTATTGTTGTGCACAGTGTGAGAGTGTTGTCTGGGTTGATTCTTTTGCATGTAGCTGTCCAGTTTTCCCAACACCATTTATTGAAAAGGCAGTCTTTTCCCCATTGTATATTGTTACCTCCTATTTCATGGATTAATTGACCACACAAGTATAAGTTCATATCTGGGCTCTCTATGCTGTTCCATTGGTCTATGTGTCTGTCTTTGTGCCAGTTATCATGCTGTTTTGATGACTATAGCTTTGTAATATAGTTTTGAATCAGGGAGTGTGATATCTTCAGCTTTGTTCTTTCTCAAGTTGTTTTGGCTATTTGAAGTCTTTATGTTTCCATAGAAATTTTAAACTACGTTTTCTAGTCTGTGAAAAATGCCATTGGTATTTTGATAGGGATTGCATTGCATTTGTAAATTGTGTTGTGTGGTATGGTCATTTTAACAATATTAATTCTTCCAATCCATAAGCATAGTATATTTTTCCATCTGTTTTTGTTATCTTCAATTTCTTTCATGAATGTGTTATAGATTTCTGAGGAAAGGTCTTTTACCTTTTTAGTTAGATTTATTCCCAGATATTTTATTCATTTTGATGTGATTGTAAATAAGATTGTTTTCTTAATTTCTCTCTCAGTTCATTTTTTGTACATAAAAAGCAACATATTTCTGGATATTAATTTTGTATCCTGCAACTTTACTGAATTCATTAAACAGTTCTAACAGTTTTTTGGTGGCATCCTTAGTATTTGCTATGTATGGTATCAAGTCATCTGCAAACAGTAATAGGTTTACTTCTTCCTTTACAAATTGGATTCCTTTTATTTATTTTTCTTGTCTGATTGCTGTGGCTAGGACTTCTGATACTATGTTAAATAAAAGCAGTGAGAGTAGGCATCCTTGTCTTTCCTGATCTTAGAGGAAATTCTTGCAGCTTTTCATCATTGAGTATTGATACTTGTTGTAGGTTTGTCATATATGGCCTTTACTATGTTATGTTAGCTCTATACTCACACTGTTTATGGTGTTTATTATAAACAGATGTGAATTTTGTCAAAAGTTTTTCTGCATCTATTGAGATAATCATATGATTTTTTTTTTCTTTTTTTGCGGTATGCGGGCCTCTCACTGTTGTGGCCTCTCCTGTTGCGGAACACAGGCTCCAGACGTGCAGGCGTTCAGCGGCCATGGCTCACGGGTCCAGCTGCTCCACGGCATGTGGGATCCTCCTGGACCAGGGCATGAACGTACATCCCCTGCATCAGCAGGCGGACTCTCAATCACTGCACCAACAGGGAAGCCCATAATCATATGATTTTTATTCTTCAGTTTATTAGTGTAGTGTATCACTTTGATTTATTTACAGATATTGAACCATCCTTGCATTGTGGGATAAATCCCACTTTATCATGTGGTATGATCCTCTTAATATATTGTTGCATTCACTTTGCTTATATATTGTTACATCATTTTTCGTCTGTGATATTATCCTATCATTTGTGTGTGTGTGTGTTTTCTTTGTCTGGTTTGGTATCAGGTTGATACTGGCCTCATAGAATGAGTTTGGAAGGTTTCCTTCTTCCTCAACTTTTTGAAATGGTTTGAGAAGGATGGGTGTTAACTCTTCTAAATGTTTGATAGAATTCACCTCGAAGCCATCTGGTAATGAACTTTTGTTTTTTGTGAGTTTTTTATTACTAGTAACAACTATTCTGTTCATATTTTCTATTTATTCCTTTTTCAGTCTTGATAAATTTACATTTCTGGGAATTTGTCCATTTCTTTTGTTTGTCCATTTTTTTGTTGTATGTTTGTAGCAATCTCTTATGATCATTTTTTTTTATATGTTGTCCATTGTAAATTGTCTTTCATTTCTGATTTTATTGTTTTGGACCCTCTCTCTTGTTTATCTTTACAAGAACCAGCTCTTAGTTTCATTGATTTTCTTTTTTTTTTAAATTTGGTCTCTAATTCATTTGTTTCTGCTCTGATATTTTTCATCCCTTTCATTCTACTAACATTGGGCTATTTTTTTAAGATTTTTTTTTTGATTGGACCATTTTTAAAGCCTTTACTGAATTTGTTACACTATTGCTTCTGTTTTCTGTTTTCTCTTTTGTTTTTTTTTTTGGTCACGAGGCATGTGGAATCTTAGCTCCCTGACCACAGATCGAACCAGCACCCCCTGCATTGGAAGGTGAAGTCTTAACCACTGGACTGTCAGTGAAGTCCCTAACATTGGGTTTTATTTGGGTATATTGCTTATCTCCACTTTGGTCAGCTCTCTTCTCAGTTTTTATCTTGTTCCTTCATTTAAAAAATATTTATCTGTCACCTCATTTTACTTGATTCTGTTTTTATTTGTATGTATTAAGTAGGTCAGTTATGTTTCCTAATCTTGAGGAAGTGGCTTTACGTAGGTGAAATCCTATTGGGCCTAGCAACACATTCCCCTCTGTTCACCAAAGTTTTATGTTTAAGGGATGCCCCTTATATGGGCTGAGTAGGTCCTTCAATTGTTGCAGGACAGACTACTGTGGATATACTGGTAAGCCTGGCTGGCCCTTGGCCTGGTGGATTGCCAAGTCCAGCCTAATGCAGAAGCTGCCAGCCACTGGTGGGTGGGGCCTGGTCCTGAGGTGGCAGGTGGGTTTGAAGGTCTCAGGGCTGTGCTGGTCTGCTGGTGGGCAGGGGTGCGTCCTAGCACTGCTGGCTATGGGACCCATGGGAGTCTCAGAGTTGCTATCTACTCACTGTTGGTTGAGGCTTGTTCCCAGGGGATCCTTGGTCTGGTTTCCATCTGCTGTGGTCAGGGGTAGTTCCTGGGTGGCTTAAGGAATCATGTGAACCAACATCTGCTACTAGCCTGCTAGTGCGTAGGGCTGTGTCCTGCTAGGCTGCCTGTTTGGCCTTGGGGTGAAGCCTCAGGACTAATGCTGACCAGCTGTTGGGTGTATCTGGGTCCTGGGGCTAATACGTTGGAGAGAGAACTGGAAATTGCACAAGGACAAGAACCAGTGTCCTTGTAGTAGAATGAGGTCCTCAAAACGGTTTCCACCAGCTTCTATGTTCTCAGGGTGAGTCTGTGTTGCCTCCTGCCACTCTAGGAAGCTCTCCAAGATCAGCATATATCAAGTATATCTGAGCCATGCTCCTTTCAAATTACTGCTTCTGTCCTGGGTCTTGGAACATGTGAGATTTTATGTGCACCCTTTATGAGCAGAGTTTGTCTCCTACACCCCTCTGACTTTCCTAAAAGCAAGACCTGCTGGATTTAAAGGCCAGATGTTCTGGGGGCTTGTCTTCCTGGTACAAAATCCCCAGGCTGGGTAGCCTGATGTGAAGCTTGAACCCCTTGCTTCTTGGGGAGAACCTCTGCAATTATGATTATCCTCCCATTTGTGGATCACTTACCTGGGGGTGTGGGTCTTGACTATACTGTGTGTCTGCCCCACTTACCCATCTTATGGTTCCTTCTTTATATCTTTAGTTGTACAAGCTGTTTTCTGCTAATCTTCAAGTCATTCTCATTGGTAGTTGCTCTATAAATAGTTGGAAAGTTGATGTGCCTATGGGAGAAGATGAGCTCAGGGATTTCTTACTCCACCATCTTGGCCACTCCTCCCCATATATTTTCAAATTAGTGTTTTTATTTTCTTTGGGTAAGCATCCAGAAGTTAAATTACTAGATCACTTAGCAGGGTTTTTTTTCTTCCTTCTTTTTTTTTTTTGTTTGTTTTTTGAGGAAGCTTCATGTTGTTTTCCATCATGGCTGCACCAATTTACAATCCCACCAACAAAGCATGAGAGGACCTTTTTCTCCACATCCTCATCAACAGTTGTTATTTGTTGTCTTTTTGAACACAAAAGACCCTGAATAACTTAAGCAATCTTGAGAAAGAAAAACAAAGCTGGAGGTATCACACTCCTTGATTTTTAACTATACTACAAGGCTTAAGTCATCAAACAGTATGGTACTGGCACAAAAACATATACATAGATAAATGGAACAGAATACAGAGTCCAGAAATGAACCAACACACATACAGCCAATTAATTTATGACAAAGGAGACCAGCATATGCAATAGGGAAATACAGTTAATACAGTTTCTTCAAAAAATGATGTTGGGAAAATTGGACAGCTATGTGCAAAAGAATCAAACTGGACTACTTTTCCACACCATGTACAAAAATAAACTCAAAATGGATTAAAGACTTAAATGTAAGGCCTGAAACTATAAAACTCCTAGAAGAAAACAGAGACAGTATACTCTTTGACATCAGCCTTAGAAATAATTTTTTGGATCTGTCCTCAGTCAAAGTAAACAAAAGCAAAAATAAACAAATAGGACTACATCAAACTGAAAAGCTTTTGTGTAGCATAGGAAACTATCAACAAAATGTAAGGTTGTCTACTGAAGGGGGAAGATATTTGCAAATGATGTTTCCAATATGTGGCTAATATCCAAGATGTACAAATAACTCATACAACTCAACATCAAAAAACAAACTGATTAAAAGTGGGCAAAAGATCTGAACAGACATTTTTCCAAAGAAGACATACAGACACATGATAAGATTTTCAACATCACTAGTCATCACAGAATTGCAAATCAAAGCTACCATGAGATACCGTCTCATGGCTGTAAGAGTGGATGTAAATTAGTTAAATATCCCCTAATATACTTATAGTGTTAGTAAAAAGAACTTCAGGTACTTTTATAACTTGGTAAACTGTATATAAACAGTATGTATTTGAAAAAGTTACATGGGGTCAATTAAGAATCACAGTCCAAAATGTTTGAAGGAATGTCTGAGACTCCTATGAGGATAAAGAATCACACACTAAACACCTCCCTTGATTTAAAAGAAGACTCAGATATTCAGAAATAGAGGGTTGCTTCCACTTATCTTGGAAACATTTGGGTATCCAGTGTTTGTGTATAACTGAGGTACAGCAGACAGGCATGAAGGGAAGAGGCACTTTTATCCTTTGTTTGCAAGACCCCAAATTATCATTATAACTTGGTGAGTTGTAACTCTAAAATGACTTATGTGATCTAGATCAAATCTCTGAATCTTTTACTGACAATTCCACACTACTTGCCGTGGGCTTTAGAGCAGATGGTATTATAGGCAAGAATCATTTTACATTATTAGACAGGTCTTTAGCTTCAAACCTCTATCTGTTTCTTTTCCCTGGTAACTTGCCTGGATTAATCTCTGCCATTTCATTCTGCAAATTCCTAAATCTTACTGATCATGATCTTCCTCTTCTATGAAATGGAATAATTTTTTACCTCTTTACTATAATGTAGGATGTCAGAAAGGGAACCTATCTCCCTTAAAGTCTAGAGGTGAGCCAGCCTACCTCCCTCCTCCATATGTTTCCTTCTCTGGACCTGAGTTTTGATACATTCAGGCTACGAGTGTTTCAATGCAAGGAGACACCTCCAGGACTTGTTCCACCCAGTTAGCTACCACAGAGATGGACAAGGGAAGAAAGTCACATAAGGAGTAGAATCTAAGAACAGAAAATGGCTTCTCCTCTAAGACCTACATAGAGCTACTCTAATTAGCTTTCCAAGGTTGATAGTGTATTCATTCAGCTGGTATTTTTGGTCTGATTTTACCAAAGACATTTAAATGGGAGAAAAGAAGGAGAAATCAAAGGGAGAGGTCACAAAAAGAGATCTTTTTCCTCCTAGTTCTACTTATAATCCTTTAGTCCTCCCACTAAACACTCTATTCCCCGTATCAGTATCCCATTTTGAGATATTGAGGATTCTTTTTTGTCATACCTTTTTCCCTTGAGGTGTGGAGTGATAGGGGTAGGGGAGAATGAGAGGGTAGGGGAGAGTCTTACATTTCCTGCATAATGAGTGACAAGCAATCATGACTCATTCCCAGTTTCTTTGAAATAAAGATGAAAAGATTTGCAAATTGGTCATAATCCCATTTTCCTATATAGCCAACAATGTGGAAAAAATATCTGTAGTATTTTTTATGTTAATATCATGGCACTTATTTGAATTTGAAATTTATGCTAAGAGAAATTGCCTGAGAAACTAAAAGTAAAGACATGGTTTTAACACTTTTGAATAATTAATATAATCTATAATATTCAGAAGCAGGCAAATGAAGGTCTCAGAAACTTCATCATTCAAATAAAAATAGATTTGTAGCAGGGGATGAACATCTAGATGTTAATATTACATAGTTCATAAGACTTTCACAAGAGAGAACTTTTCTTTTTTTAAACTAATTAATTAATTATTTATTTTTGGCCGTTTTGGGTCTTCACTGCTCTGCCATAGGCTTTCTCTAGTTGCAGTGAGTGGGGGGCTACTCTTCAATGTGGTACACGGGCTTCTCATTGTGGTGGTTTCTCTAGTTGTGGAGCATGGGGTCTAGGCATGCGGGCTTCAGTAGTTGTGGCTCGTGGGCTCTAAGTGCAGCCTCCGTAGTTGGGGCTCATGGATTTAGTTGCTCCGTGGAATGTGGGATCTTCCTGGACCAGGGTTCGAACCTGTGTCCCCTGCTTTGGCCAGCAGATTCTTAATCACTGTGCCATCAGGGAAGCCTGAAAGAGAACTTTTCAAGAAAAAAAAAAAAAGAAAGGGAAAGAGAGAGAGCAAGCATTCAAATGACTCTTCTATATTTTTATATTATAGAAATGTATATTATATACAAAATATAAATGATTCCTTCACTCTAATAAAAATGTATATTTGACAAGGAATTGAACAATATCTGTGGATTATAGAAATATAATAACTAGTCAGTTAAGCTCACAGAAGGATTGAAAATTTTCAACAATGCACAAATGTGCCAAAAGAAAATAAAAAGAACTTGTCTTGCTCTGGAAGCCCCATCCCCTATATGAGGAGAATGAGAGAGCACATAACCTCAAGAGCATCTTTCAGGTTAACTCACTCTCATTGGGTTAATATTTAATCAACTCAAACTTCCAACTCACCACTAGAGGTGTCTGTCACCTCTCGAAAAGGTTTTTCTTTTTTCCTCCTTCTCAAGAAGGTACCTGGCTTTCTCAGGGTACATGCTTAGTAGTGGGATTGCTGGGTCATATGGTAGTTCTATTTTTAGTTTTTTAAGGAACCTCCATACTGTTCTCCATAGTGGCTGTACCAATTCACATTCCCACCAGCAGTGCAAGAGTGTTCCATTTTCTCCACACCCTCTCCAGCATTTATTGTTTCTAGATTTCTTGATGATGGCCATTCTGACTGGTGTGAGATGATATCCCATTGTAGTTTTGATTTGCATTTCTCTAATGATTAACGATGTTGAGCACCCTGAGAAAACCATAATTCAAAAAGAGACATGTACCAAAATGTTCATTGCAGCTCTATTCACAATAGCCCGGAGATGGAAACAACCTAAGTATCCATCATCAGATGAATGGATAAAGAAGATGTGGCACATATATACAATGGAATATTACTCAGCCATAAAAAGAAACGAAACTGAGCTATTTGTAATGAGGTGGATAGACCTAGAGTCTGTCATACAGAGTGAAGTAAGTCAGAAAGAGAAAGACAAATACCGTATGCTAACACATATATATGGAATTTAAGGGGAAAAAAAAGTCATGAAGAACCTAGGGGTAAAACAGGAACAAAGACACAGACTTACTTGAGAATGGACTTGAGGATATGGGGAGGGGGAAGGGTAAGCTGTGACAAAATGAAAGAGAGGCATGGACATATATACAGTACCAAACGTAAGGTAGATAGATAGTGGGAAGCAGCCGCATAGCACAGGGAGATCAGCTCGGTGCTTTGTGACCGCCTGGAGGGGTGGGATAGGGAGGGTGTGAGGGAGGGAGACGCAAGAGGGAAGGGATGTGGGAACAGATGTATATGTATGACTGATTCACTTTGTTATAAAGCAGAAACTAATAATAATAATAAAAAAAGGTACCTGGTGACCTTTCATAACAAATTTGTACATGCTAAAGACTTTAGGAGAGGGCTCCTATTTGCGTGTTCTCCTTTGGCTATGGGCAGTTTCCCATGGGGTGTGGTGTGGTTGGTTGGGTCTTGCTTCTGAGAATACTGCCCTGGTGCTCCTTAGGGAGGGCTGTTCCCTCCTAATTATTTTGTGTGCTGTGTGGAACTGGCTGCATCTCTGCTGAAGTCTTTACCTGAGAGGTGTCTGCTTCCTGTGGCCATTACTCCCAACTCGGGCCTTTTCTTGTCCACCAGTTCTTTCAGCATCCACATAGCTCTTGGCCATTGTAAATATATGAAAAAATATTGCTGGCAAAATATTGTGGATGCTAAATGCATGGCCTGCAGTTTTGAGAGAGCAACAGACATTTTTTTTTATTATTCATTATTTTAATTTATTTATTTATTTTGCAGTACGTGGGCCTCCCACTGCCACGGCCCCTCCTGCCACAGAGCACAGGCTCTAGACGTGCAGGCTCAGTGGCCACGGCCCGCAGACCCAGCCACTTCGTGGCATGTGGGATCCTCCCAGACCGGGGCATGAGCCAGCTTCCCCCACATTGGCAGGTGGACTCCCAACCATTGCACCACCAGGGAAGCCCCATAACTTTTTTAAAAATAAATTTATTTATTTTTATTTTTGGTTGCGTTGGGTCTTTGTTGCTGTGTGCGGTCTTTTCTCTAGTTGCGGTGAGTGGGGGTTACTCTTTGTTGTGGCGCACAGGCTTCTCATTGGGTGTCTTCTCTTGTTGCAGAGCACCAGCTCTAGGTGCATGGACTTCAGTAGTTGTGGCACTTGGGCTCAGTAGTTGTGGCTCACGGGGTCTAGAGTGCAGGCTCAGTTGTTGTGGTGCATGGGCTTAGTTGCTCTGCGACATGTGGGATCTTCCCGGACTAGGGCTCAAACCCGTGTCCCCAGCATTGGCAGGTGGATTCTTAACCACTGCGCCACCAGGGAAGCCCCCTCATAAATATTTATCTTGCTCCCCCACTTTCCAGCTGGGTGAACTTAAGCTAGTTGCTTAAACTTTCTATGTTCAATGGTGTCGTCTCTAAGAAGGGCTAATTTGTTTATTCAACAGGTACTGATTTAGTGTCTGCTATGAGTTGGTCACCTTACTGAGGTTTGGGAATATCTAGGTGAAAAAGAGACACAGTAACTTTCCTCACAGGGCTTATGATATGGTGGGGAAAGCCAGTGATATCTGTGCTGGAGAAAACTTAGAAACTTCTATGGTAAGAGAGCTATTCTTATGGTAAAGAGATTTCTACTCCAGTACTCAAGAGGTGTGGCCAATAAGTAGAGTCTTGGTGAGGCAGTTTTGAGCCCAATAAGAGGAGACTCTAAAAATAAGTGATTTCTAATCATAGAAGAAGAGGTCTGAAATAGTAAGGTCATTGTTGGAAGTATTCAGTCAGAAGTGGCATGACCACTGTCAGCTTGCGACTGGCCTGATTCCTGCATTGGACAGGAAGCTAGGTTAGGTGACCTGCTACATCAAGCTTAGTTCTTGATGTGATGATGTGATGCCTCAGCAGGATTACAGCACAATTAACAGTTGAGAACTTAATGGTTAATGTCACAACTGACCCACTAGTTTGTTAAGTACATCTGTGCATCTACATGGATCCAGTTCCTAATGATGTATACATATTTCCTTTCTTCTCTGTTTTCAAGCAAGAGTTAGTGTGGATTTTTCTTACTGCCATTGCCAATTTACTGTGTAGAGCTGAGGCTTGGGATGGAAAGGATGTTAGGAAAAGGAAAAAAAATGAAACAAAAGGAGCAGCTGCTTCTGTGTTCCTAGGCACAGGAAAAAACAGTCCAGACAAGTCAAAGGCAGGGGTAGAGGTGAACTCGGGGACAAAGAACAGATGAAATGTGATGAGGGTACAGAGAAACAGATTTGTGAAAAATACTATGAAGGAAATGCAAAGTGGGAACAGTAAGGAGACTGAAGTGGAAGAAAAGGAAAAAAAAATGTGGACCCAAGAAAAGGATGAGATACAATCAGAGGGAGCTAATGTAAAACACAAAGAGAAAATGCAAAGCAGAGGAGAAACAAACAGTTTATTAGGTAACATTTTGGTTTCCACTGAGAGCCTTCTTTCTTGAGTAGGGGACAGAGTAAGAAGCAAATGTCTGTTGATGTGTTGGCCTTCCCTCCAAAATGTCACAATGCAGGTTATTCTGGATGGGCTTCGTCCCAGCAAGCCACCCCAGTTCAATGTAGAGCCATGTCCCTCTGTCTGCTTTCTCAGCGAGAGAGGGAACAAGAACTTTCTTCAAGTCAGGCAAAAATCTTTTTAGTACGAGAATCATTTTTTTATGAGTAAATATTTCTTAACCTCTAGTTATTCATCCAGGCCAGGTAGCACTTCAGCTTCTTCATTAAGTCACTGGGCTTCACACATGTTCTGTTCAACAGAAAGCAAAATAAAAAGTGTCATGTTTAGGGCCTCCCTGGTGGCGCAGTGGTTGAGAGTCCGCCTGCTGATGCAGGGGACAGGGGTTCGTGCCCCGGCCCGGGAGGATCCCACGTGCCGCGGAGCGGCTGGGTCTGTGAGCCATGGCCGCTGGGCCTGCGCGTCCGGAGCCTGTGCTCCGCAATGGGAGAGGCCACAACAGTGAGAGGCCCACATACAGAAAAAAAAAAAAAAAAAAAAAAAAAAAAAAAAGTGTCATGTTTATTATTCTGCTTATAATCATGAACATTATTTGTTTTATTTATTAATTGATTATAAAGAAACCAAGGTAACTGTGATTTGTGATTCTCACTAGCCCTTCTTTTGGCCACCCAGATGAAGGACAGGCCCTCTGTCCTGGGTATCAGCTCCAGACACAGGAGACTGCCTAAAATAGAAAATCAGAAAGAACAGCTGCAGCCATCAGCAGGAAATAAAAAATAAATCTAATGGGATATTATCTTAGCCCAAATAGTAATTTTTTAAAACACTGAGATTTCTCTGTTGTCTTTCTTTTTTTTTTTTTTTTTTTTTTTTTTCGGTACGCGGGCCTCTCACTGTTGTGGCCTCTCCCGTTGCGGAGCACAGGCTCCGGACGCGCAGGCCCAGTGGCCATGGCTCACGGGCCCAGCCGCTCCGCGGCACGCGGGATCCTCCCGGACCGGGGCACGAACCCGCGTCCCCTGCATCGGCAGGCGGACTCTCAACCACTGCGCCACCAGGGAAGCCCTGTTGTCTTTCTTGTCTTCATAATTCATTGATGGCATTTTGCTCAGCATTTTGTCTTGAGCCCCATTCTTCTTCTTTAATACTCATATTTCATATATGTCAGATTCTCTGACACACTGACCTGTGATAAAAATGCATCAAAGTCCTTGTAATGCTGTATTTATATACACTCAACTGTTGTCATCTGTTACTCCATAAATGATATCTCTCCATATCTCACTTTACAACCCCATTCAATTATCATTTACTTCTGGCTCAATATCTACTACTTTTTGTGTTCTTATTTTGAGGAAACAATCTTATCACATTTTAAAAGCAAAATCTGCTAGCTAATATTTAGGAATTTTAGGATGCATTTAGAAAAATTACTTTAAAGTTATGTTATTTCAAAAACATAACTGACAATTTTCGTATGTTCAAATAAGATGAATGAAAGCACACCTATGTTTTCTGAGTTTGGTGCTTTAAAAATTGAACGACTTTATCCTATGAGTAAAATACTCATTTTTACAAGTTACAAAATGTCTTGGCTGCCAGCTTTAGACTAAATGTGAACCTTTGGTGGTTGAAAACCATTTACTTCTGGCAAAATGTGACTTCCTGCTTCTAAGAATAAAGGCTTGAAAAGACTTATTAAAGGGAGTCTCCAAAAAGACTTCTTAAACATCAAACAGGTCTTACAAAACAACATTCTGATGACTAAAGTGCACATGAATTAGAAGCATATGTATTAAATTTCCCTCAAAATACACATGGGTTTAAAAATTAAGGGAGGGGAAAAGACTCGACAAAAAACTATTTTAGGTTTAGCTAAATCCAAACCATTTGAAAAGTAATTCTAAGGAATGGGATAAAAGATAGATTAAAATTCTTAAACACTTTTGGACATTGAGTATGTTTTATGTTTTATTTTTATTTTTTTGTGATTTAAGCTTAATTGACTGAGAAATGCTGCATTAAAAAAAAGTTCTCCTAAAAAGAAGGGAAAACTGCCTGGGAGCAATATCCATTTTTTGAAAACTCCAAATGCTTGGGAAAAAAGTTTGAAGATCTTGACAATCTTAAATCAAGACCAGAACTGCCTGGAGGAAAAATAAGACTTTATTCAAGAGAGTTGTGACTTTTGTCCTGTTTTGCTGCTCATGTTCCATCAGGAAAAGCTGAAAACCCTTCCAGATCATTGTTTCTTCATCTCTCACATTGGTGATGTCATGTGTCCTTTCTCCTTCAAATACACACACACACACACACACACACACACACATGCACGACACTGAGAATTAACTGTATAATGCTTGTCAGAAATATGAATGTACAGAAAAAAACTCAGTCTTGTATTAACTCAGGCATAATGCCTCAGTATTCATTTAAATGGAATGACAATAAAACATGAATGGTTTCAAAGTAATTGATTCTGTTGATATGAACCTAGAAAAATGGACCAGAAGAAACTTAGTAAGCCCTATTCTTATATAAGACAGAGACTAATAGTTACAGTTTCTACCTGTATCTTATTCTTGAAATGTTCCTTTTTAATAAGTATCAAGGTCTTAGTTCCTAAGCCACAGAAATACAAGGTCATTCAAATGCATTACAATGTGACTATTATGGGAAGAGCATAAAACCAAAGTCAGAAACCTAAAAGTGACATAGATCTATAAAAAACATTTTAAAAGAAACTAGAGTTCAGAGTACTTGAGACCATAAAAATGTCATTTTCATGCTTCTAGTTTGTTTGTTTGTTTTGGGTGAAGAGATAGGTAAAAATTGAACAAAGACAAGCCAGGAACAAGGCTTGAGAAGATAAGTATAACATTAAAGGTCAATTAATTCAATAAATATTTACTAAGCACTTATGTCATTCCCAGCATTATGCCAAGTGTTTGCTTAAAAAGACCCAAAATTGTCTTGAATCTCAAGGTATCCAGAATCTACAGTGGATTTAAATACTGTATCTACCATTAGTATTACCTGTATGACACTAAGCAACTTATATAGGCTCTTTAAGCCTCAGTTTTTATGTATATAAAATGGGATACTATCATCTTTTCTGTAGATATGTTGAATATTAGTTCAGTTGTAAAACTTAATACACAGCCAAAACAGTGGTTTCTCTGGAAGAACAGAGAAGAGAGAGTAGCTATGCTCTAGGGTAGAGGGAGGTGAAGAACTAAGTCTTTGGATCAGTTTGTTTTTATTCTGAAACAAACTGCCTCAAAGCATAGTGGCCTAAAATAATGAACAGTTATCATTTCTTAAAAATCTGTGGTTTAGCTGTGTAGTTCTTCTAGTCTGGGCTGACTTGGCTGGGGATGGATGGTATAGAATGGCCTGACTCTTATGTCTGGGTCCTTAGTTGAGATGTCTAGTGGTGTTGAGACAACTGGAATGGATGGAACCTCTCCAAGGTTGTAACTTTTCATCCAACAGTCTAGCCTGGAATTATTTGCATGGGGAAAGGGGCTTCCAGAAGCCAGAGAAGGCAAGTTCTAATGTGCAAGCCCTCTGTTTTTTATCACATTTGTGATTGATTCATTGGTCAAAGCAAGTCACATAGCCAAGACCAGATTCAAGAAGTAGAGAAATAGAATCCTCTGTTGAAAGAAGAAATGGCAAAGTCATATGGCAAAGGGACATGCTTATAGGGAGGTATGAATACATTGGGTCCATTACTGTAACAATGTACCAAGACCTAAAAAAGCGTCCTTGCACTTTTGTGTGCATAAGAATCACCAGAGGTGCTGATATGCCAGACTTACCTGGTTCAAGTATTGACAAAAATGATAATTAGGTCCTGGATGAAGTTATTTTCATTATGTTTGACTTCGGCATTGAAGACTGCAAAGGATAAACTCCAAGTTAAGAATCCAGTTTAGTGGGAGGCTCCCCAGTGCTTCCTTTACCTGCTTATACAGGCACATGGAGGTAGCAGCAATAGTCAGCTTTTCGTGTGCATCAAGGAGCCACCAGGTCAAGGAGATCCAAACAATTCCAAGGCATTTGTAATACCCTCCCCCATCACACACACATTCAGAGGTAATTAACTATAAAGGTGCAGAATCTGTTGTTGTCAGACCTAACAATCTGCATGTAACAATTACTAGGCATCCCATGTGTGTGGTCAGAGTTCAGGTATGTATCTGAGACCAGATCATAGGCATGAGCAATTGCTTACCTGCTGCAACACAGTGCCAGAGTGGAACCAATCATGACATGTCCAGAAAAGATCTGGTATAGAGGTTTGTTAAAAATAAAAAAATCTTGGATAAAAACTGACACTTTTCTTCTAATTTCTGGAATTCATGATTGTGGAATTCCATAATTATGGAGACTTGTGGATGGGATAAAACTTGAAGTTATAAAATTGGCACTGCAAATGGGGACAGTTGTAAATATATGGCTTATTATAGAACAGCCTTTCTATATTAATTCAATAAAAAGATATTGTTGTGATCTTGGGTGAGTTAGGAGTTCAGGTGCTTGGTCTCTACTGGAAGTCATACATTGAAGGCCTTCTACTTATTCAAGTGTATAAACCCCAGGGTCTAATAAATGCTCTCAGTCACTAAGAAACCATTGTGTTTTGTTGTGACTTGGACTGGAATAGATCAATAGCTCTCTAACGTGTTCATTATGTTTAATATTTTATGCATGTATAAGATGATTGATCATCTAACCTCTTTGGATGTGCTACCTCATCTTAAGTTCTGCTCATGACCTGCTTGTTTGCAAAAGGGCTTTTTTATAAGACGAAGTAATGAAGTACTCTAGGTTTATTTTCAGCCATAAAGACACGGTCCATTCAATTCTCAAGAGTTTTGAAGATGCTGAAGGTAGTAAATATCCTTGCTGGTCTATAATAAATGAATTGCTATGCCTGAGATTTTCTAATATAATAGTTTTAGTAACGTTCTAATACTCTTTAAGTGTTCATTTGTGGGTCTGTAAAAGACATAAATTAGAGAAATAACTTGAACCTAAATTAAAACTGTTTGGTTTAACGATTGCTTTTATTCTACAAAGAGTGAGACAATATATCTCATTGGCGTAAACGTGTGATATTCTCATTTAATATGGAAATTTCCTCCCCAAAACTCTTCTACTTCTAACTCCTGTGTTTTAACCTTTGGACATTCTTGACTGTAAAGTTTGGCCATGTGATTTTGGAAGTCATTTAAATGCCTTGTCCCAAATTGAAGTTATTGTCTCATCTAAACTGGATATATTTCCTGATGTTTGTAATTCTAACTACTTCATAATTTCCACAGTCTCCCTGGTTGTTGAATATGAAGATTTCATTAATGGCTTCCTCATCACCTTATTCTCCAACAGGTTCCAAGCGCTGTGGTTTCTATCACTAAATTATTTGAACATTTAAAATTTTCCTTCAATTCCTATTTTCACTAGTCTACTTAAAGTTTTATTTTATCTCTTTTAGGTAATTGCAATTTAATACATTCTATGAGTTGCTTTAATTGCCTTCTGCTTTTCCATCTAATACATTCTGTCTATTGATTCATACATTTATTCAGAAAACATTTACTACATGCTGCACTGTTCTCAACATAGCAGATAAAGCTGTGAACAACTGAAACATAAATCTCTGCCTTCCTGGAGCTTACATTTTATTAGAGGAGGCAGAAAATAAGATAAATACATAAATATATGGACTGCTATAGTATTGAATAATAAATGTTAAAGGGAACAATGAAACAGTAAAAGGGATATGAAATATTAGAAGGGTGTGAAATTTTAGGTAGGATGAATGGAGAAAGTTTCACTAGGAGATGAATTTTTGAGAAAAAACCTGAAGGAAAGAGGGGGCTAACTGTAATGCAATTAGGGTGACTATAGTTGTTATAACATATAGCTGTAACATATAACATAAGTCACCAAAACTCATCAGCTTAATTTTAAAAAATGTGCATCTCTTATTCACATAATAGTTCAGTGCAGGAAGGCTCATAGGCAGGAACACTCTAGGACATAGATTACTTACAGTCAGGCCAAATTTCACAGGTTATGGGCAGAGTCTTTCATATGATGGCTTTCGCTTTAGGTGCCAGCTGCAAGTTTGGAGGTCCCCAGGCCACACTCACTTCAGACCAGCTAGCTACAAATTCAGGGGTTCTCATTACCCCTGTCAGGTTTTGTAATTCCCTGGAATAACTCAGAGTGCACAGGAAAGTGCTATAAAATGACACAAATTTAAACTAGTCAAAGAGAGAGACATATATGGAAAGGTATGGGAGGATCCTGAAACAATGATGAGTGACAATACACAGAGTATTGTCAAGCAGTGATGCTCCCCCCCAATCTTTGAAGTCCATAGTTTTTAGCAGGGTTACATTATGTAGGCATGATTGGTTGAACAATTAGCTATGTTACTCAACCTCCAACTCCCCTTTCCTGCTGGCAGCTTAGACCGATATTACATGTCTCAAATCTCCAATCCTCTAATCACATGGTTAGTTTTCTGGCATGTCCAGCCCGTATCTTCAGTCATCTCCTTAGCATAAACTATGGGTGCACCAGAAATAACAAAGACACTCTTATCACCCTGGAAATTTTTCAAGGTAAAGATTTAAGTGTTTTATATTTGTTCCTCTTACTTTTAACTGCTATATATACTTTTAATAACATTGAAATGTGTCACTATAAATCCTTGTTATGTGCAATGAGTGGAAAATCCATGGTATATTGAACAGAGTTCTCAGAAGGGCCTGACCTCAATGGTGGAGGAGCCATTAGTCCTAGATAAAACATGACTCTGGTCCCACCTAATAAATCTTAAATAGAAACCTGAAAAGATAAATCTGATTTCAAGTAATTTAACTATATCCTACAACAAAGCTAAAAATATTTATACCCCCAGCCCTGTGTGAGCTCTAGGTGCTATTCCTTCTAATTCTTTCAGGTAGCCCTTTCCCTTGCCTTGGGTACTTTCCTAATGTGAATGTGCTGATTGTCATTCTGCTGAATATCCAAGGGGAACTTCTACAGATCTCCATGATTCTCTCTGTATAAAGATCTCTACTCACCAGTACTCTGCTCTGTGAATATTAGCCTTCCTGGTTTCTCTGAATTCTCAACTCTGTCTCCTCAACTAAAGGTGTGTGTCTGGATCCATATGTGTTCTCATTTTCTGTGTCATGTCCTGGAAATTCTCTCAAGGGGTAGTGTACTGGGACAATTATAGAATTCAACCATTTTATTTCCTGTCTTTCATGGGTTATTCTCCTTTGTTACCTGATGTTCAATAGGTTGAAAATGGTTATTTTCGTCTGTTTTTCTAGTTGTTTCAGATGGGAAGGTAAATCTATTTCTTGTTATTTCATCTTGACTGGAAGTGGAAATTGGCAATATGGTTTTGATTTGTGTTTTATATTTTACATTTGTGTTCACTTTTTAAAAATATTATACTAAGGCAGTAATTATAATAAATATTTTTCTAGAGGAGAATAATGCTTATGGTTAAGAGGACTAGAGAATTTTAAAGTTTTCTAGGGTGGTTAAGAGTTGTCTGTTCTCCAAAGGAATTAATTATTTGGAGAAAGCTAAGCATTTCATTGTGTTTTCTCTCTCTCTCTCTCATATATATATATATATATATATATATATATATATATATATATATATATATATATATATATATATATATATATATATATATATATATATATATTCTGTTTTCTTTCCTCTGTGTACTTTTTTTGGTAGATTTTGATGCTTCATTAATTTAAAAAATTACAAACTCTGGCTTTAGTATTTTTTCTTTGAATAACACTTTCAGGTGTCCTTAAAGAATACTATTTTACTGGGCAAGAATCAAACAAGCAACAAAATTAAAGCAATTATATCTTTGCCTTGAAGCAACTATCCTTCCAATCACTTTATCAAGAGATAGCATTTGTGGAAGCATTTTAGAAGAGATTGAACTACAAGGGTGTTTATGTAAGCATATTGTTGCTTTGACAAAGGCCATGGGAAGCTCACTGCCCAGAACTTCTGTGTGCAGAGACACTCAGAGGGTTGGGAATAAGAGAACATAGGAATTCTGGGTCTCACCAAACTTCAAGGTACTTTTTAGCCATGGTCTGAGAGTTATCACTTCAGCAACTTTATTAAAAGAAAAGTTTGGTTTTGCTCCATTTACCATAGGCATTCTGACCAAATAGGTCATCATAAGGTAGGGAGATGGAACAAGATTTTGTAGAAATTCTGGGAAAGACTAATAGTATACAAAAAAGATGAACAGCAATAAGGCAAACAAGATAGACTGGGACAAATTTTATTTAAAAAAAAATATCAACCTATAGCCATGAGACTGGAAGAGCCAAAACAAACAAACAAAACAAACAAAAACAAGAAAAACTTGGCATGCAGACCAGCCCAGGGAGACAGTTTAAAAATTGAAGTGGAACTTGGTCTTTAATCCCCAATCTTCAGACTCCCTCAGCCCACTCTAAAAGAAAAAGAGGGAGAACACAGATGACTGGAGGGCATCCTCTTTCCAGTGGGGGTGAAGAGTAAACCCACCATTTCTTTTTTCAAGGAACCATGGCCTTTTAGATCATATTAAACCATGAACATCGGGGTTAGTAAAGAGGTTTTCTTCACCTCACCAAGGGGCTCATTTCTCACATTTTTGTTTTATACTATTTACTACCACACTGCAGAAGTGTTTGAGATCTTTTCCTTCTCAATCTCTGCCTCATTTCCATTCAACACTCTACAGTTTGCCTTCCCCCAGTGCATACAATTATCACCTCTCCATTCTAATTAGCTTCCAAGCTGCTTATATGTCACCCCTACTCTTACAATATTGGCTCCATATATTCTGATCTCTTAATTGGCTTTTGATTCATCCCATTTTACAAACTGTTGCCAAGAGCTTTTTTTTTTTTTTTTTTTTTTTTTTTTTTTAATATACTTTCAGGGCTGTTTTGCAGTGTACTTTTTTTTTTTTGTATGTCCTTTTTCAAATCTGGTTTCCTACTCAATATAACTCAAATCTACTCTTGCTGGCAACATATTAAATCCTAGAAAAAAGCTTTATTGAGGTTTTTTTTGTTTTGTTTTGGTTTTTCTTTCTTTTTCTTTTCTTTTTCTTTCTTTCATTTTTTTTTTTTTTTTTTTTTTTGCTGTAATGGTGCACAATGCACTGCCAGATCAATTTTTAAAAGGATTTATTACTTTTCGCTTGATATTCCTGGACTTTGTCAGTGATGACAATCACTTTCTATTGAGGCTAGGAAACTTCTCCCTTGCAAATCACATTTGTGATAGTTTGTAATGTCTTGAAATCTGTAGGAGGTAGACATCTGAAAAGTGTGATTTCTTGACAGATTGTTTATGTACTAATGTGTAAAATTTCCCAGAAATCTGCTCTGCCATTTCTGTTGCCCGTGGGGTTGAGAAATCCAACAGCTCTTTATGTTGGTAGATGTCTAATTATGTTGGTTGCTTGTCTGCTCGCATTGACTGTCACTCGGTAAAATAGTCCATCAAAGTTTCTAAAAATGTAAAAATAGTTATTTTTCTTATGATTTTTGTAATGTTTTAAAGTTAAATTACTCCTTCCGGTTCATTGCACATATCAAGGATTTATATTGACACATTTCAATGTTTAAATAAAAGTAAATATAGTAGTTAAAATTGAGAGGAATAAATATGAAAATATAAGACACTTAAAGCATTACCATTTTGATAATATCTGTTGCAGTCTTCAGTTTGTTATAGTTTTTGTTTTGCTTTTAACTACCCAACTTATGAGTTAAATGATTAAAATGAAATGAGTGATTCTGTTTTAAGGTGCCATTAACAGAAATTATTTTTAACTTAATTGCATGAAGAGCAGTATAAGCTAAAGAAATCTATGTGAATCATTTGAAAATTGGAAAGTTTGGATAAACAAGAAACAGTTGGCTTTTTTTTTGGTTTAAATCACTAATTCAGTCAAGCTGCTTAAATATTCTATGCCTCAATTGCCTCATCTGTAAAATAGAGATAATGAAAATCTTTAACACAAAATTGTGGTGAGGATTAGATGAGATGATGCATATCTCGGTGCCTGTCACATAGAAAATACCCATTAAATGCTAGCTTTAATTATTATTTGACTGAGTGGATTGAATTAGATTATACTTAAGGCTTTAGCAAGTACACTGTATCTAGTACATTGTAGGAAATGTTATATTAAGCTTTTCGGTCTCTGGAGTAACTTTGAGTACTTGAATATGTGCATGTTTCTGTGTGTAAAGTGATCATATTGGATGAGAGAAGTGGGTTGTAACCTAAGTACTTCACCAAATCTATCTTATCAGACAGATGTAATCATATTAACATCATGACCAGATGAATTGAACACATGACCATCAAGGTCTATGTACTTTCAAGAGAGATAAAGATTACATTTTTATCCATGGCTGCCATAAACAGATTACTTCAAATTTAGTGGTTTAAAACAACACAAATTTATTATCTTCCAGTTCTGCAGGTTAGAAGGCTGACTCGGGCTTCATTGGCTAAAATCAAGGTGTTGACAGGGCTGTGTTCTTTCTGGAGACTCTAGAGGAGGATCTATACTTTTTTCCAAATTCTAGAAGCTACCTGCATTCCTTGGCTCTTGGATTCCTTCCTCCATCTTCAAAACCAGAAATATCAGATCAGGCTCTTCACATCACTCTGATCTTCTTTGTTAGCCATATTTCCCCCTCTCTGACTCTCCAGCCTCCCTCTTTCACTCCCTTGTGATTACATTGGGCCACCTCTATAATCCAGGATAATCTATCTTAAGGTCTGCTAATTAGTGACATTACTCTACCTGAAACCTTAATTCTCCTTTACCATGAAATCTAATATATTCACAGATTCCAGGGATTAGGATGAGGGCATATTTGGGTGGCCTTTATTTGTATACCACCCCAGTCTTTCTATATAGGTCTCATTGAAGAGAAAGAAGCAATTATTTCCACCAAGAAAACTGGTAAAAGAATCAGAAATTCTGTCTGAATGATCTATCCAAGTATAGAGACTTCCAAATAATGACTTATGCTAGAGATGTTTGGGGCAGTATAAAGAAACATGAATCTGCCTTCAGTGAGCCTGAAGGGAGTAGGTAGGAATAGACTCTAATCACAGAATCCCACAAAAAATGTAAAATTTCAATTGTGATAAATATTACAGTGACATGGTATCTAAGAGAAGGAGCAGTACATTTAGAAAAGGCTTCTTTGAGGAAATGCTGATTGAGCTTAGATATAGCAGGAGAGTTACATTAGATGAAAAGAAAAAAAATGAGGATGGAGGATGGTAACAGCCCTGGTCAAGGCAAGCACAGGATTGAATAGGAGATGGTTGGAGAGTGTGAATGGCATTGTACATGATGAAGCTAGAGAAAAAGGCAGGCCCAGACCAGGTAGGGCCTGGCCACTACATTCACCACTTCACTTTTTTCTTAATCTCAATAGAGTATCACTGAAGCATGTTAAACAGAAGTCAGAAACAGAATATGTGTACATGAATATATTTGTCTTTTGAAAGGATCATTCTTGCTACTGTTTAGTGAATGGATTGGGAAGAATGTGTCAGCAAGAAGAAACTAAATGGATTCAGAGGGATCAGTTGAGAGCATGTGGCACAGTACTGATAAAAGAGGTTGGCTGGTTTGAACTTTAGCAGTGACCATGTAAATGGAAAAAAAGTAGACACACTGAGAGTTCTGCCAGAGGTAAAATCATCAGGACCAAAGGAAGAATTCAATGTAGAGAAATTATGGAGAGGAATATGTTGCATATGATTTCTGGGTCTCATGGCTTGTGGGATTTGGCCAGGTGGTCTTTTGTTTGGGTCTTCTGTTGCCTTTATCGCTAGAGGTTTGGTTCACCTGAGTCTGCATTTGTCCACATTCCCAGACCATCACCCATGGCACCATCTTTACTACCTTGGAAGCTATTCCTTGTTTTGTCCTCATCTTGGGCTACCTCCTGGACTTTCAAGGTGGTCTCTGCTCACTCTATTAGAAACAACATTTTATCTTCTTTGCCAAATTCTTGGGACTTCTGCTATCATTTGTCCTTTATGCCGACTCAACCCAGTGAACCTTTGCTACAAAAGCACTTGTTCGGTGGTGACAGATGATCTTCTAGGGATTCACTATTGCACATCTTGCCTTAGATTTCCAATTTGATTTTTAAACACCAGCCTTGAATCTTTAAAGGGTGACTCTCATGACTGTTCCTGCTATCCAGATATGAGTCTTTGGAGTTGAGACCCTTTGCCTGATTAGCCTTGATTTTTCAGTGTTCTTTCTTTACATTATCTCACTTCTTCCTCTTCAAGGACATGCTGGCCTGGGTAACTTGGTTTTCTAATTGCCATTTAATTATTACACCATTGTTCCTTGTGCTGCTGTGATCATATCTAGTCTGATTATGACAACTTCTAGTCTGTCTGCATGTGGGTTCTAAGAATGAAAATTATAACTTATTCTCAAAATAACTGATCGAGGATTTCTAATTGTCCTTTTGAGTTCAAAACACTTCACAGATTCATAGAATAACAAACAACCAAATTCATAGTGAAATCATTAGTATTGCACTTTATGGACATTATTGCTTATCCTTCAACAACTCTGAAAAGCAGGTATTGTTATATCTATTTTACAAATGAGAAAACAGAGACTCATACAAGTTAAATATATTACATAGCAGCGGAATAGCTTAGAGCGAGGTAAATTATTTTCCCAAAGTTACAAAGCTCATAACTGATAGAGCTGACACCAAAGGTCTATCTTACCTTTATGCTGGTCTACTTCCCCCTAGGCTACATTTATATCCTTGAGAAAGATCGACCCTATTTTGCAGCCCTATCCCACTTCCTGAATTCCTCAGTTCATTTGGAATCAGAAGTTTAACTGCCCTGGACCACAAACCTAAATAGGCCTAGGCCAGGAGAGTTATGCTGATAACATTTTTAGCACTCATTCTTTTAACACTGTGGCAATTCAGGATACACGTGGCTGCTCAACCCAGAACTTGGAAGTGGCTGTTGGTGCTACCATTGTACCAGGGAACTGCTCTTATTCCTTAATTTCCAAATTAATAGTTCCTTACTTTCAGGCCTCTTCCTTCAGATCTACTCATTCCATGGGCAGTTCCAGATAAGAAAGACTCAGGCATGACACTGTTGAGTGATCTTGGAGCTATACTCCTTCTCTGATCCCAGCAGTCTTATTATTTTGCTTTGCATTTTTGCTTAAATTGATTACTTCCCAGGTTTGTCTTCAGACCTGCTGAGTGAAAATGTTTCAGATTACCTCCTCCCAGACTGATTATTTGCATTTTTTTAAATGGAATCTAATTTTCCTCTTTTCTTCTTGTATTTATAATCTCATTAGATCCATTTGTATTAATTCTTAGTCTCCTGGTGTGTGCAACAGCGTCCAAATTTGTAACATCTGCAAATTTTATTAACATGCTGCGTGTTCTGCTTTCACATCATTAATGCTAACCATCAATAATCAGGATGTTAGAGAAGACAGGAGCTTCATGAAGACCCCTGTGGACCTCACAAGAGACAGTTTTATGCTCTGAATGTTGCCATTTGTTATCACCTTTTATTTATGACCATTCTGCCAAAATGACTTTAATGTGATCACATTTTCTCCATGTCTAATGGTCATTCAAAACCAAAATTTTAAAGTTGTATCTCTTATTTTAAGGGCAAGAATGTAGTTTTTGGCACACCCTGACCTCTTGTGTAGAAGTTACAATCAAAACTGTTCTAACTCTGTGAAAGTCTAAGAAAGCATTTATGTAGCATTTTCTTATTCCTAACCTTTCTAAATACCATTGAAAGTCAGTTTATAATTATCCACCAATTTGGATCAGGTGTATTATTTTTTAGTTGGGGAAAGAAAATTAATTAACATTTATTGAACATCAATGTGCAAAATATGTGGATCTTGAATTCAGATGAACGAGAACTGCAATTTGATGAAAGTGCTAGTTGAATTCACCTGCAAGATACACCTTTATTGTTTTCCTACTCATACTCTTATTTAAATTTCTCTTTGCAAAAGATATTCAGTGGATTTAAAATATTTTATTGGAATAATTATTCAATTGTTAGCACGATATTCATGATAACATTATTCACAGGGTGATTCTTTCCACTTTAAGGAGATCTATTTTTAGAGATCACTTCAGTGATTCCCATTTGAGCAAGCTTTCTTCCTTTTTAAAAATCCTATCCTGCCCTATGTTTCTTTTTTTTTTCATTTTTATTGTATTTCTGTATTATCTCATTTCTAGAACTGATCATTTGGAGCCTAATTCTGTTTAATTCTAGAGCCTTAGAAACCCACTGATTAGATTCATATTCACAAAAAAGTGTGCCATGTTCTGAGGGAGTTTTACTCATAATTCATTAAAATTTTTTCAAACAAATTTGAACAACCTTTAACAAATTTAAAATAGCAGGCAATAATTAGAACAAACTATTAATGCATTACTAATGATTATATTTTATATGCAAATACTTCCACTCTTCAGTATAACTGTACATATTTTAACTCATTTTCATATGGAACCTTGAGGTAGACTACATGAAAGAATGACTAATTCCATTCTAAATGGGAGGAAAATTGAATAAAAAGGAATTCTGTTTATTTGTTCAAAGTCTCGCTTATGATGTACTGAGGAAAAGACTAGAGATCCACAGTTATGCTTGCTCATGGGTAAAGTCTATAACTAAGATTTCCTATGATAAAGGCTATTTTAACTAACTTTTCTCTAGCTGCGGACTAACAAATAAAGGTATTGAGGTAAAAATAAGGTCTATATAATTTGGAAATGAATGTAACATAAACATTACTAAAACTGACTAATCAAATAAAGGTTAACTTTTCTACTCTTGGAAATAGGCAATTCCAGACTCATGCTCAAGTAATTAAATAAGGACCCAACTTCCTTCTAACTTCTGGTTCTGTTGTCTTTACTGAGAGGGTTTGGTACTCAAAGTCACAAGACAGCTGCTCTTCCTCTAGGTATCAAATTTGCATTCTAGACAGAAAGAGGAAAGAACAAAAGGCTGAACAACAGGTTTTCCCAAAGCTCTACCCAGTATACTTCTGTTTACACCTCCTTAGCTGCAAGAGAGTCCAAGAGGTGAATATTTTTAACATCCTTCTGAACTTACATTCTGAGAAACAAAGAACTCATGCACTAGGCAGTACAAACCTCTTTCTGCATAGAATTTGAACCAGCTTTCTTGACTTTCTAACTGAAAACCCTAGAAGACCTTTGTAGCTACATGCACCAAAGTAAATGGGGCTCAAGTTGTCTAGGAAAGGAATACAAAAACCATGAATTATGCCTCCCTGTTTATTCAGAAAAGCATCTAGAAGGGGACCGAGCTTGACCCCAACCCCTCACAGGTTCAGGAAGCAGTATTTTTCAGGGTTTAGGAGAATGAAAGACTTGGGATAGAGCCAGACAGCTCTGCCCTTTACTAGCTCTGGGGTCTTTGGCAAGTTAATTAACCTCTGTAAACCTCTGTTTCATGATCTCTACAGTGTAATAAGGATAATTCTTACATTAAAGGGTTATTTAGGAATTAAAAGAGATAATGTATATAAAGAGTTTGGGACAAAGGAACTGCTCAATAAATGACAATAACTGACAGCAGAGTTATAGCGTGTCCACCATTCCAGAGGTTGGGGAAGGAGGTAGTCCATGACGACTTCTCACATCTGCCTCTCTAATGGAACAGAGAAGTAAGTTCTGAGTGAGACCTTCATTACTTAACAATGCCTAACTTAAATTGAAGGCTGGCTCTGGGCAAAAGTGTTGCATTCATTATATCCAATTCAGAAAAAATTTAATCAAAGAAGAAACATAGGAAACAGACCTGTAAGTCTATTTTATTTAGACTTTAAGAAACTTAAAGAACATGAAAAAGCAACAGTTTTAAATGCTCTTGAAAAGTTAGGCTCTCTCATGATAATCATAATTTAACAGCTTTGCCTAATCAGAGATATTTGGACTGAATGAGTTGAGATTCCTACGTCTCTTTAGTGCCAAACAGTGGAAAATGATGAAGAGTTTATTAAAAGGAGGGCAGTCTGTGGATGAAAGTCCTTCAATACTCACTCTTTTCTTCATGTGTCTTGAATATTCTAGTCTATTGAATTAATAACACAGTATTAGCTGCAAATCCAGGAAAGGAGAAAAAACAAAATTTTATTAATTACCTTAAAATCCTCTCTTTAATGAAATAAAGTGCACATCAGCTCACAGAGAAACTGATCTCATAAAGGTAATGAGAGCTCTTTGCCCTTTGTGAGCTGTGGCTTCAGAATACTCTCTTGGTGTTGATAACACTATGTAACATTCTGCTCACTTGTCAGTCAGCCTCATGAGACTGTGAGACATTTAAGTGCAAGAACTAGGACAGAATTTTATTTGAATCTCTAGCTTTAGCACAGAGCCTCCTATGTTGTAGGTGTTTAACAAATATTTAATTGAGTGAATTCATAAGCAAAGTGTAATGAGAAATAATAATAACTAGTATTTCAGTGAAAGCAAAGTGAGCATTTTCAAATTAAGACTTCTTATTGAATTCCTGGTGTTACAATAGCTGAGTTTTATCAAGTTATGAAGCTCACTAAGGTGAGTGAGATGAGTGCAGTGTGCTCCATGGAGCTGCTCACACTCAAGAGCTTCCCTTTCTTCTGCCCCATCAATTCTGCCAACCAATCAAAGTCCATGCATATCATGCCTTCTTCATGAAGTCTTTTCCTTTAACTCCAACAAATGCTGATTTTCTCTCTTGTTTTATGTGTGTGTGCTTATTAACTCATAGTCTCTATAGTCAGCCCAGAAATGTTTTAAACTGAACTTTCTTGTTTCCTAATTGCTTCATAAGTCTTGTCTCATTCATTAAGTAATGATTTTATGAGCTAGGTCGTGGTCTAGGTGCCTGGAATATATTGATGAAGAAATCAACCAAGAAGATTTCAAATGCAGAGTAAAGAACATTAATGTGCCTCTATAATATGCTATGCCTGAACGCCCAAGTATGCTGCAATCAATGTTGTTGGGCTGATTCTCATCATTAATTGAGACAGAATATTCCAAAGAACAGGCACAAGGACTCCCAAGAGTACTATTCTTTCTCACACCATTGCCCATTTTGAGGCCTATAGTTGGCACCACACTCTGAAAGTCAAAGCCTTGGGACTCACTCTTTATCTGAGAATCATTCACATGCATGGTTCAAATAACTGTGAATGGTTCTAGGTCTTTCAAAGGGGTGGGATTTATTCTAACTGGACTTTTGAGGAAGAAGTCCAAACCTAATGATAGTTATACAGCTGATGCTGGGAATGGAAAATCTAGATGTTTGAGGTTTTTCTCCTCCTTTTCTGACCAAAAGGCATAGATGGCATTTATTTGTAGAGTGGTTTCAGGAGACTATGCAATTTAAATTTTCACGCAACTTCCAGCAAACCAGGAAATCTGGAATTAACATAGTTAAAAACACATGCTTCATCACAGAGTATAAGTATGCATACTAGATGCATACCGTCGAAATTGGGGTTTTCATTTTTCTTGTAGCCAGTAATAAAATATATAACTACTATGGGGGTGTTCCTAGAAAAAGACAGTATACCATCAGGTCTAGTTTATTGAGTTCATTTTTACATGGGATCTACATGAATATACTGATAAAGATGCTATGGGTAAAAAATGTGTTAATTGATAATTCCAACTAAAGTGAATTTTGTAAATTGAATCACAATTGACAAGTTTTAGGGAAATTTGTTGTACAAAGAAGTCTCTTAATGAATCTAATCATAACCCCCTTCACATTTTTTTGTAATATTCTGTGTAGTGAGAAGTACACAAATAAATAAGTATCAGATGGCCATGTGAATGCAATTGTCCCTAATTTTGACTTTGCACTACTTTTTGTGACTGAGTGAGAGCCAATTTTGTTTCTGTATTTGAAAAAAGCCCAATATGGTTATGGTCACTATTAGGATACAACCTTCCCAAATTATTGTCACGTGATATAATGATTAAAGCCTTATTCCTGGATTCTCTACACTAAAATTAGGTGTATTTGTGACTGGGTTACCTAAAAATTAGTTATATGACTCTGACTAATGTTCATTTGTGTTAATCTGGTCTCATTAAGAACCAAAAATAAAAAAAAAAAAACACTTTTAACAGTTTTGTCACTGCAATTAAAAGTTAATCAATTCCTTATCTATCCTTCATAAGATAGAAATAGAATTAAACCTGTCTGATTAATAATTCCACTATGTAACTAACGTTAATAACTGAGAAGATTAACATTCTCAGCAGATGTAATATTCATTTCTCATGATGCTATATCTTACAATTTCAAAGTCATTAATGACCACAGGTGTCTTAATTTTCATATATCTTCCTTTATAAAATAGGGATACAGTCTTAGCTTAAATATTTAGGTAAATGGAACTACAATTAAAACAAATTCTAACTAACTTAAACTAAACTGTGATTATTATTCACTCTGAAATGTCTAACATTTTTCTCTGGTTTTGTTGAGAACAACTTTTGATTATAAGAAAAATGTGATTGCAATAATATCACTCATGAAGTTGATTTGATTTTTAGAAAAACTTATCAGACTAGCATTCTCAAGAAAACAATGACTGAGAATTTTAGGGAGAATGGATATTCTGTATGAACAGAACATCATAGTAAGATCTTCACACCGACAACAAATAAGTTATTCCTCTGTTGTTAGGAAAACCATCTGGTTAAATGTCTATGGATTTTCCTTTTTAAAGAAAGCATGCATGTAATATAATGACAGTACTGTCAGAAAAATTATTCAAAACTTAGAAATAGGCAAATGAGATTACTGAGTGTTCTTTCATTGCAGTGCTTGGCTCGACTTTCTATTGGCTGGACAATTTTCAGCATTGAAAGGACAGATATTAACTTGTATATTTTTTTCAGGAAAGATGGAAATAATATCTGTACAGTGAAATAAACTCAAATGTTTCAGCTTTCTCTCTGTTAGGTATTAATCTGTTTTATGTCTAATGTAACAATCTTATCCAAACATTTCTTTCTTAAATTGCCATTATATACTAGTTTCTCAAAATAAAAAGTTTTTGGACTAGCTTTAACATCTTATTGGTTCCCTTATTAATTACTAAATTAAATAATATTTGACTTGTGTTCATTTTATATTTGCCTGAGTGTCATGATTTTGCCTTTTTGGAAATTATTCTTCTATAAGTAGCAAAGAAAATGAACAAGAATAGGGATGGGAAAGCTCTTATATTATTTTCTTTATTTCATTTCTGAGTTATTTCGTTTTATTTTCCAAGGTCCTATTATGTTTCTGAATCTTAACTTTTCTACACTCATTTTTAACTTGCATGCAATTAATAAAATAATTCAGGAAAAAAATATTACAAGCAGCAAGAGAAAAACAACAAATAACATACAAGGGAATCCCCATAAGGTAAACAGCTGATCTTTCAGCAGAAACTCTGCAAGCCAGAATGGAGTAGCAGGACATATTTAAAGTGATGAAAGGGAAAAAAATTACAGCCAAGATTACTCTACCCAGCAAGGATATCATTCAGATTTGACAGAGAAATTAAAACCTTTACAGACAAGCAAAAGCTAAGAGAATTCAGCACCAGCAAAACAGCTTCACAACAAATGCTAAAGGAACTTCTCTAGGCAGGAAACACAAGTGAAGGAAAAGACCTACAATAATAAACCCAAAACAATTAAGAACATGGTAATAGAAACATACATATTGATAACTACCTTAAATGTAAGTGGATTAAATGCTCCAACCAAAAGACATAGACTGGCTTAATGGATACAAAAACAATACCTGTATATATGCTGTCTACAAGACACCCATTTCAGACCTAGGGACACATAAGACTGAGAGTGAAGGAATGGAAAAAGATATTCCATGCAAATGGAAATCAAAAGAAAGCTTGAGTAGCAATTCTTATATCAGACAAAATGGACTTTAAAATAAAGACTATTACAAGAGACAAAGAAGGACACTACATAATGATCAAGGGATCAATCCAAGAAGAAGATATAACAATGTAAATAATTATGTACCCAACATAGGAGCACCCCAATATATAAGGCAAATAATAACAGCTATAAAAGGAGAAATTGACAGTAACACAATCATAGTATGGGACTATAACACTCCACTCTCACCAATGGACAGATCATCCAAAATGAAAATAAATAAGGAAACACAAGCTTTAAATGACACACTAAACAAGATGGACTTAATTGATATTTATAGGGCATTGCATCCAAAAACAATAGAATACAATTCTCAAGTGCTCATGGAACATTCTCCAGGATAGATCATATCTTGGGTCACAAATCAAGCCTTGGTAAATTAAAAAAATTGAAATCATATCAAGTATCTTTTCCAACCACAACACTACGGGACTAGATATCAATTCCAGGAAAAAAATATATAAAAACCACAATCACATGGAGGCTAAACAATACACTACTAAATAACCAAGAGATCACTGAAGAAATCAAAGAGGAAATCAAAAAATACCTAGAAACAAATGACAATGAAAACACTCTGAACCAAAACCTATGGGATGCAACAAAAGCAGTTCTAAGAGGGTAGTCTATAGCAATACAATCCTACCTCAAGAAACAAGAAAGATCTCAAATCAAACCTTACACCTAAAGCAATTAGAGAAAGAAGAACAAAACGCCCCACAAACTTAGCAGAGGGAAAGAAATCATAAAGATCAGATCAGAAATAAAGGAAAAATAAATGAAGAAAACAATAGCAAAGATCAATGAAACTAAAAGCTGGTTCTTTGAGAAGATAAACAAAATTGATAAACCATTAGGCAGACCCATCAAGAAGAAAAGGGAGAAGATTCAAATTAATAGAATTAGAAATGAAACAGGAGAATTAACAGCTGACACTGCAGTAATATCAAGGATCATGAGAGGTGACTACAAGCAACTCTATACCAATAAAAAGGACAACCTGGAAGAAATGGACAGATTCTTAGGAAAGCACAGCTTTCCAAGACTGAACCAGAAAGAAATAGAAAATATAAACAGAACATCACAAGCACTGAAATTGAGACTGTGATTAAAAATATTCCGACAAACAAAGGCCCAGGACCAAATAGCTTCACAGGCGAATTCTATCAAACATTTAGAGAAGAGCTAACACCTATCCTTCTCAAACTCTTCCAAAATATAGCAGAGGGAGGAAAACTCCCAAACTCATTCTACGAGCCCACCACCACCCTGATACCAAAACCAGACAAAGATGTCAGAAAGAAAGAAAACTACAGGCCAATATCACTGATGAACAGAGATGCAAAAATCCTCAACAAAATACTAGCAAACAGGATTGAACAGCACATTAAAATGATCATATACGATGATTAGTGAGGTTTATCCTGACATGCGAGGATTGTTCAATATATGCAAATCAATCAATGTGATAAATCATATTAACAAATTGAAGGAGAAAAAACATATGGTCATCTCAATAGATGGAGAAAAAGCTTGCAACAAAATTCAACACCGATTTATGATAAAAACTCTCCAGAAAGTAGGCATAGAGGGAACTTACCTCAACATAATAAAGGACATATATGACAAACCCACAGCAAACATCATTCTCAATGGTGAAAAACTGAAAGCATTTCCACTAAGATCAGGAAAAAGACAAGGTTGTCCACTCTCACCACAATTATTCCACATAGTTTTGGAAGTTTTAGCCACAGCAATCAGAGAAGAAAAAGAAAGAAAGAGAATCCATATCGAAACAGAAGAAGTAAATCTGTCACTGTTTGCAGATGACATGATATTATACATAGAGTATCCTAAGGATGCTACCAGAAAACTACTAGAGCTAATCAACAAATTTGGAAAAGTAGCAGAATAAAAAAATAATGCACAGAAATCTCCTACATTCCTATGCATTAATGATGAAAAATCTGAAAGAAAAATTAAGGAAACACTCCCATTTACCATTGCAACAAAAAGAATAAAATACCTAGGAATAAAGCTACCTAAGGAGACAAAAGACCTGTATGCAGAAAACTATAAGACACTGATGAAAGAAATTAAAGTTGATACAAACAGATGGAGAGATATACCATGTTCTTGGATTGGAGGAATCAACATTGTGAAAATCACTATACTACCCAAAGCAGTCTACAGATTCAGTGCAATCCCTATCAAACTACCACTGACATTTTTCACAGAACTAGAACAAAAAATTTCACAATTTGTATGGAAACAGAAAAGACCCTGTATAGCCAAAGCAATCTTGAGAAAGAAAAACGGAGCTGGAGGAATTAGCCTCCCAGACTTCAGACCATACTACAGTAATCAAGACAGTATGGTACTGGCACAAAAACAGAAATATAGATTAATTGAACAGGACAGAAAGCCAAGAGTTAAACCCACACATATATGGTCACCTTATTTTTGATAAAGGAGACAAGAATATACAACGGAGAAAAGACAGCCTCTTTAATAAGTGGTGCTGGGAAACCTGGACAACTACCTATAAAAGAATGAAATTAGAACACTCCTTAACACCACACACAAAAATAAACTCAAAATGTATTAAAGACCTAAATGTAACACCAGACACTATCAAACTCTTAGAGGAAAACATAGGCAGAACACTCTATGACATAAATAACATCAAGATCCTTTTTGACCCACCTCCTAGGGAAATGGAAATAAAAATGAAAATAAAAAAAAAATGGGACCTAATGAAACTGAAAAGCTTTTGCACAGCCAAGGAAACCATAAATATGATGAAAAGACAACCCTCAGAATGGAAGAAAATATTTGCAAATGAAGCAACTGACAGAAGAATAATCGCCAAAATTTACAAGCAGCTAATGCAGCTCAATATCAAAAAAATCAAACAACCCAATCCAAAAATGGGCAGAAGACCTAAACAGACATTTCTCCAAAGAAGATATACAGCTTGCCAACAAACACATGGAAGGATGCTCAACATTACTAATCATTAGAGAAATGCAAATCAAAACTACAATGAGGTATCACTTCACACCTGTCAGAATGGCCATCATCAAAATATCTACAAACAATAAATGCTGGAGATGGTGTGGAGAAAAGGGAACCCTCTTGCACTGTTGGTGGGAATGTAAATTGATACAACCACTATGGAGAACAATATGGATGTTCCTTAAAACAAAAATAGGGCTTCCCTGGTGGCGCAGTGGTTGAGAGTCCTCCTGCCGATGCAGGGGACGTGGGTTCGTGCCCCGGTCTGGGAAGATCCCACATGCCATGGAGCGGCTGGGCCTGTGAGTCATGGCCGCTAAGCCTGTGCGTCCGGAGCCTGTGCTCCACAATGGGAGAGGCCACAACAGTGAGAGACCCGTGTACTGCAAAAAAAAAACAAAAAACAAGGACTTCCATATGACCCAGCAATCCCACTACTGGGCATATACCCTGAGTAAACCATAATTCATAAAGAGTCATGTACCACAATGTTCAATGCAACTGTATTTAAAACAGCCAGGACATGGAAGCAACCTGAGTGTCCATCAACAAATGAATGGATAAAGAAGATGTGGCACATATATGGAATATTATTCAGCCACAAAAAGAAACAAATTGAGTTATTTGTAGAGACGTGGATGGACCTAGAGTCTGTCATACAGACTGAGGTAAGTCAGAAAGAGAAAAACAAATACCACATGCTAACACATATATATGGAATATAAAAAAAATAGAAAAGAAAAGAAAAAAGCTTCTGAAGAACCTAGGGGAAGGACAGGAATAAAGACCCAGACGTAGAGAATGGACTTGAGGACACAGGGAGGGGGAAGCATAAGCTGGGATGAATTGAGGGAGTGGCATGGAGTTATATATACTACCAAATGTAAAATAGATAACTAGTGGGAAGAAGCTGCATAGCACAGGGAGATCAGCTCGGTGCTTTGTGTCCAGCTAGAGGGGTGGGATATGGAGGATGAGAAGGAGATGCAAGAGGGAGGAGATATGGGGATATATGTATATGGATAGCTGATTCACTTTGTTATAAAGAAGAAACTAACACACCATTATAAAGCAATTATTCTCCAATAAAGATGTTAAAAGGAAAAAAAGAATTCACTGTGAAAAATAATTTTAAAGATTTTTATCTAAAAAGATTTTTTTCCACTAAGAATGAATATCAACCAAATAACTTATGTCCATTGAGAACTGCATGGTACTTGAGCATTAAGAACCATCAATATTGATGGTACGTCACTCTAAAACAGTCAGTGCATCTGTTTCTTGGAAAATGATGGAATTCTTTTTACTTTTAATTTATTACTAAGACTTTATTTTTTTTAGAGTAGTTTAAAATTCACAGCAATATTAAGGGGAAGGTGCAGAGATTTCCCATATGTTTTCTACCTCTCTCATACATAGTCTTCTCCTGTAGCAACACCCTGCACCAGAGTGGTACATTTGTTACAATCCATGAAGGTATATTGACACATCATAATCACCCAAATACCATAGTCTACATTGGAGTTCTCTCTTGATGTTGTACATTCTATGAGCTTAGAAAAATATATAAGGACATGAATCTACCATTATGGTGACACACAGAGTATTTTCACTGCCTTAAAAACTTCTATTCTCTGCCTATTTATACGTCCCACTTTTCCCAACCCTGGCAACCAATGATCTTCTAATTGTCTTAGTATTTCTTTCTCCAGACTTCCATACAGTTGGAGTCATACAAAATGTAGCCTTCTCAGATTGGCTTCTTTTACTTAGTAACACACATGTCTTTTCATGGCTTGAAAGCTTATTTCCTTTTAGAGCTGGATATTATTCCATTGTCTCGATGTACCACAATTTATTTTTCCATTCACTTTCTGAAGGACATCTTGGTTGCTTCCAAGTTTTGGCAAGTATGAATAAAGCTGCTATAGCAACCGTGTGCAGGTTTTCATGTGGACATAAGTTTTCAAGTCCTTTGGGTAAATACCAAGGAACACAGTTGCTGGATAATATGGTAAGTGTATGTTTAGTTTTGTGAGAAAACTCTAAACTGTCTTCCAAGGTGGTTATACCATTTTGCATTAAATGAGAGTTCCTTTTTGCTCTACATATTCACCAGCATTTGGTGTTGTCAGTATTCTGGATTTTGGTCATTCTAATAGGTGTGTAGTGGTATCTCCTTGTTTTAATTTTAATTTCCTTGAAAATATATGTTATGGATTCCTGACTTATTTTTCATTTTAAACATTATTATAGCTCTAGCTGTAAAAGTAACTGTGTACTGAGTAGTTGCACTGAATCCGGAACATTTACATGAAAAAAAAATGTATCTTAAGCTTGAAGAGAGCTATGTCATGGACCAAGAGGTCAAAGTAACAAAGAATGAAGCTAAAGTGAAGCTGCTGGATCATTCATGGAACAGAGACCTCTGCTAGCCCCTTTTTTTTCATCTTAACAGTCGGAATCATTTAATTATTCATTCATAAAAATCTTTCCTATATAAGACTCCAGAACAAGTTGTACCTCTGGTCTGGAGCACAGACATAGGAGCTTTGGATAGGTAATCCAGTGATTCAAGAGTGAGTAGGGGGACTTCCCTGGTGGTCTAGTGGTTAAGACTCCATGCTTCCACTGAAGTGGGCATGGGTTTGATCCCTGGTCGAGGAACTAAGATCTCACATGCCACATGGCGTGGGCAAAAAAAAAAAAAAAAAGATTGAGCAGGATTGGCTGCTGCTCTTAATATGAACTTTATAACCTGTTCTCTGGAAATTAAACCCTTGCTTTACCTTCCAATCCCTCTGTGACTGCCTTATGCTTTAAATCCTCCTATCCTATGCTCCAGCTCTGTGGCAGCAGGTTCCTACTCTATTTTCTGGTTCTTCAATGACTTGGTTCTTCCCTTATTCTTCTCTCTCCTTTTACTTGGTAGATAACCTGAAGGGTATCCAATATCTCTTTCTTTTAGTGACTGAATCTTGTCTCTAAATTTCAGGCTTCATATCATTCTTTGACATCTGACACTGGCCATCTGCCTTCCTGTACTCCTTCTGGTTTGTAGACATCCATTGATTTTTTTGCACCAGCCTAGCCCTTTATATTCTGGGGTTTTTTTTTTTTTTTTTTTTGTATAAATTTATTTATTTATATTTTATTTTTGGCTGCGTTGGGTCTTCGTTGCTGCACGTGGGCTTTTCTCTAGTTGCAGTGAACGAGGGCTACTCTTTGTTGTGGTGCATGGGCTTCTCATTGTGGTGGATTTTCTTGTTGTGGAGCACGGGTTCTAGGCACACAGGCTTCAGTAGTTGTGGCTCATGGGCTCTAGAGTGCAGGTTCAGTAGTTGTGGTGCATGGGCTTTTTTGCTCCACGGCATTTGGGATCTTCCTGGAGCAGGGCTCGAACCTGTGTCCCCAGCATTGGCAGGCAGATTCTTAACCACTCTGCTACCAGGGAAGTGCCTCTCTATTCTTTACCCAGTTGTATTTCCCACTAGGTTTGAGTCATTTTTGATGGTGTTATGCCTTCTTTTTCTCCTTTTACAGCCTACATTTGAACTCATATCCATGTGTAACTGCTCTATCCTAAAAGCTGAACTTTGTGCTTTCAGAGTTCTCATTTTGGAGAATGAGAACTCTGGCCTCTTCTCCATCATTCCTCAGTATCAGTTAAGACACTTGGCCAAGAAATAAGAAAAAATACAACACTTGCTCCATGAATGGATATTGGTAGAAAAATTTCTCACTGTTATGTCATAATTTGTGGCCCAGAGAAATTCAGAAAACTTATTGGTAAACTCTTGTAGCATTAAGTTTGTAATACAGCAATGTCTATATTTTTAATTTTAACTTGTGCAATCATATTCTACTTGTAACATGCTTTATCAGAGGTTCATTAGATGTATTACTCTTTTCCAAAGTCCCCTTGAGAATCTCTTACAAAACCCAGAAATTTGGGGTAGATATTTCATGTGGTCCATTGCTTTAATGAACTTATCCATATACATGCAAACATTGCAAACCATGGATATAAGGATATTTTATTTATATTATCAAATAAACCACTGGGACTACTCTTACATACATTGCAGCTAAATAAGAGTTTGTCAAGGCATTTCTGAATTTTATTCCTAAATCTTGTCCCTGAGCTCTTTGCCTAATGTATTTTTAGTAACTATAATGATAATGAACTAATATCTACCATTTAATGAGCCAGGAATTGAACTAGGAAATTTAGACTTTCCAATGTGAACTAATCACCTTTTCCAGAAAATATATTTATTACATTGCACTTGAGAAATTCTAAGATTTAAATAACAACAGCAATACATACATAATGCTTACTATATAACAGACCTTCTTTTCAAGCCTTTTACAAATATTGAATCACATAGCCCTCATAACAACCTTGAGAGGTTGGTACTATATATTTTTTTTTATATGAGAAAACCAAAACAAAGATAGTAAGTAATGTGCTTAAAATCAGACTGCTATAAGAAGTTCGGCTTTCTCTCTTTCCTAAGTTTTATTAAAAATGAGAATGAGGGGCTTCCCTGGTGGTGCAGTGGTTGGGAGTCCACCTACCGATGAGGGGGACATGGGTTCGTGCCCTGGTCCTGGAGGATCCCACATGCCGTGGAGCGGCTGGGCCCGTGGGCCATGGCCACTGAGCCTGCGCATCTGGAGCCTGTGCTCTGCAGCGGTAGAGGCCACAAGAGTGAGAGGCCCGCGTACTGCAAAAAAAAAAAAAAAAAAAAAGTGAATGAACAGTATTTCCATTCTGTGCTTTAGGAATATGCTACCTCTGGAGTAATATGGCAGCTCCTTGCCATATTACTGTGAACATAGTGACCATGTGAAATCTTTTTTATTTTGTTAATTTTTATTTTAATTTTATTTAAAAAAATTGGGATATATTTGATTTACAATGTGTTAATTTCAGATGTACAGCAAAGTAAGTCTGTTATACATATACATATACATATACATATACATATACATATACATATACATATACATATATCCACTCTTTCTTAGATTCTTTTCCCATACAGGCCATTACAGAGTATTGAGCAGAGTTCCCAGTGCTATACAGTAAGTTCTTATTAGTTATCCATTTTATATATAGTAGTGTGTATGTGTCAATCGCAATCTTCCAATTTATTCCTCCCCCCACCCATTTTGTTAATTTTTAAAGTCATGTTTTTATGAGACCAAGAATGTTAACTTAGCTAACTGAATAGCTGGAAAGTGGTCTAATGCATGATTCAGTTTGTCTGAAAACAGAAGATACAAAACTAATCACTTCTCTGTCTGCATCTATCTCAGCAGCACTGACCTCCCTCCTCTTTCCTCATCTTGTTCATCATTTATTCCCATTTCCTGACTGTGTCCTCTCCACCCCCACCTTAAAGACCATCCCTGGTGTCTGGAAAGCCTTATGAATTATCTTCAACTGGACATATTTAGTACTTAGGTCCATTAATACTTTGAGTATTGGCTAATATGTTTTTCTGATCTTGCATTTGAATGCATTTCCCTAATATTGAATCCCCAAATTGTTTTAAATTCTCCATTAGGATCATTTGGGGTATTTAAAAATGTATGAAGGTTTGATGCCTCTTGATGTGAGCCTGTCAGTCACTGCCAATGACTGCAGTCAGAGGCTCTGGTGATGAGGATGTGAGTTACTGCTGGACTTAAGTAGAGAACTGTAGAGTCTTCAATGGCCTGAGTGATATCTTAACATGTCTCTAATATAATGCTTTCATCAGCTAATTCAGTTTTCTACCCAGACTGTATTGTTTTCTTTCAGATCAGTGAATTGATGGGATAAAATGGAGAAGCAAGTTAAGAAAAAAAAATTTCTAAGTATAACCCTACCAGCTTCTGAAATGTACACTAGAAATGAGCTTAAACCTTGACAAAAGGTATTTGAAAAAAAATTAAAAATAAATTATTTAGATAAAAATTTTAAAAAACTATTTTTCTTCAAAATAAATCCAGAATACAGTCTGGTTTTAGAAAACATCCAGAATAACTCAACAAGAAGAGAGGTGGCAGTGGTTCAGAAGAGTTCAGAAGTCTATTTTGAAACTCAAGTGATGAGCATTGCTGGGCAGCCAGCTACTTCACTCTTATTTTGACATATAACCATGGAGAACCAGACTGGACCAATTCAACAAATTGTGACATTTGTAAAAATTTCTTTAAATTTAAAGAAGAAAAAAATCTAGGTCTTTCTTTCCACTGCAGTTTGAGATCAAAATCTTTGAAGGCCCTTTACTTGTCCCAAAAGAAAACAATCCTGTTGGTAACAATTTGGTGCTCACGCTTGCTGAAATAAGTTTACCAATGCAAGGTGTTTAGATTATACTAAGGTTTGAGGTATTTGTTTGGGGATAAATGGTTTCAAGTCATGTCCTGAGTCAAAGACTTCAACATGTGTGGACCAACTGAATAACTCTGTAATAATCAAGTACATGTATGTCTAAATTAAATGTATCATATGCTAAAATATATCACTTATTTAGCATTTATATTCCAAGTAGGTATTATTTACACTAGCTTTGGGTGGCTGCAGTAGTTGCTATCTTTATGACACCTTTGGACATATTTCTGTGAGTTAATATCATTTTGAAACTTAGATTTCTCATGTGATCACAGTGATTCTATATTACTTTTAAATAAGATAGTAAGCTGGAATAATTAAGTAAGGGCATTAAAATAATGTATATGCAGAACTTCTTTTTTGCATTATTAATTTTTTCACCCTCAAGGAATAATTCCTGAGATTGTCTTTTCCTGATGGGAAAACTAAGTTAGACTGTCTGAGAACTCAGAAGAATGCAGTGAGGTTAGACAAGAGAGGACTTCATGATTCCTCATCTTATGCTGGTGCTGACCAGTAACGGACACCCCCTCCCTATTTCTCTCATTTTGAAGAGAGATACTTCAGTGGGCACAATACAGCCCTCAGCTATAGGTTCAAGGTATTATACTCCACAGCAGGACTCCTTTTCATCCTGCAGGGAAATAGGTTTCCATTATAACCCTCAACTCTCAGCAAGAACACAGTTAAGGACTGAATTAAGCTATTGCTCACAATTGCCAAAAAATTGGATACAACATCTTTTCATTACTTTTGAAGATATAATGACAATACATAGGTTTTCTTGAAGTGGAACAAACGTACTCAGTAGGCTCATGGGAACATAATTTTTTCTGTGACAACTGTAATAGAGTTATGCAGGCTACTGCTTGTTAATCAAGAGTTTAAGTCTTAGGCTGAAAAATTAAATTCTGTCGATTTTTGTTTTTTGAAGATCAAATCAAACTAGTTTTCTCCCACAGATTTGACACTGCTCATTTCCTGTTTCTTTTTTTTATCTCTCTTCATGTTTGCTCATCTTTAATGTAAATGTAACTTATGGATTGTTGAACTTTCTAGAGACTCCTGCTGTGTTGATTAATTGTTAATGAATGCTAATGAAGGAGTGAGGTGAATTTACGCTATGATGTATTTAAGGGATGATTGATTAGATTTAGCACTGGTTGTCAGGAGAGTACTTACCACAACAACAAGTCCATAAATATGCACAGAGTAGTTGGCAGTCTCCCTCTGTGACTCTGACCATTCAAGTCAAGTTCCTGGGTTCATTGAATCAGAGTAAGGGACTAACCTTTTAGCTTCTGTAGCTGAAATTAATTTTCTTTTTAAAAACTATAGTGATTTCATTGATGGGTTTTAATGTAAAATTGATAATCTGTGGATATTTAATTGTTAAACTATTTCACAGATTTTTTTAAAGGATAAAATTAATTCCTAGTAGAAATAGGCTCTACCAAATATGTTTGGAATTCACGTAGTTAAATAACAAATTAACTGACTTTGCAAACAGGACAGTGTACAGTTAGTGTTTAATAATTATTTGTATATTGGTTCATTTAGGAAAGGTACTGAAGTGTTAAAATCAGATTCTATGATTCCAATGAATTTGATTTTAAAAGTCAATTCCTATTCTTTTTCCACTCATGACACTTGTACTTGCAAACCTTTCTTAATCCACTTGGTGAAAAAATACCTCCTTGGGTCCCTCTCTCCTGCTGAAGCAGCCCTGAAACAATAATTTGGGGGGGGGGGATTGGAGAATGTTTGGATTTGGGAGAGGCAACTAAATTATAATACACTTCTTTCCTACCAGCTTTTTGAATCAGTTGAGAGATAAGACAAAGCATTTCATAAGACAAACCATTATTATTCATAAAGCTAATGTTGGAGAATGTGATTTAGGTTTGTGGCAACAGTAGGTGCAATAGTATAAATGATCAGATACAGTCTTTCAGGCTCAGGTAGCATTGAGAACTCATGGACTCCTCCAAAGGGGGCCTATATTGTGTTTCTTACAGGATGGAGAATTAGAGGAGAAAACCTGCTCCCTGTAGTCAGGTATTGCCTAAATAAGTGAGCAGGAAGGGCTAAGACATCATACATGATTCATCTCTTGAACTCATCAAATAAGTCAGCTCTCTCACTCAAGAGAGATTAGAGGGAAGTACCAAAAGAAACAGGAGCGTGAAACCCCCTTCACGTAGAAGGGAATATTAGGGAGATATTTTGGGGAAGAGCATTGCCCCCAGTCAAGATAAAAGTTGATTTGGTCCACCTCAAGTCAGTAAAAGCCCATTAATAAATAAAAAGAAAAAAATGTTAAATATTACTATGAAAAGAGAACAGCTTATCATGAGGAGTGGTTCCATGGGTCATCAGTTTTAAGAAGCACAGTCTCAGGTTCATGCCAGAGTTCAGAAATATATACACTCAAAAATTATTCCTCAAGGAATGTGCCAGGGTAAATATTAAAAAAAAAGAAAGAGAGATGATGACACTAAAACTTATAGATAAGTGTTATCTACATGAGATCAAGATGCAGTATATACATTGTATTAAATACAATACTGTATGTATTGTAGTATATCTAATTGACTAGATATTAACATATGTATTGTAGTATATCTAATTGACTAGATATTAACATATGGATTCAAACATATAGTTCATCGATTGCCTTTTTTTCATGTAGCTATTTTGGCCTTGTGTTTTGTTGTCTTATACTATCAAATACTATAAAAGGTGTTAACATTTCTTATTAAAACTTAAATAGAGATTATTCAATTTAGAGCCATATGCTATTTTGATGATCAGATTGAGTCAGATTTACAATCAAATGTTCCTAAAATTTTACCTAGGGAGGTTTTGTAATTTTTTTTTGTCATATAAGAGTAATTACATATTCTGTACTTAGTTGCTTAATCATGTTGCTTCAAAAGATGTAGAATATAAGTTTTAGCTAATTCACTTTACAACATCATTTGCTATAAAGTTTATACATTTGGATAATAAAATTGAGCTATTATTTGATGTAAGGAAGATTTGTAAAGTACTAATCATATTAAATTTAAGTTCACTTTAAAATCCATATTCTACATGCTCTATTTGTTATTTTCTTCTTCGAGAAGGTATTTCATATGGCATGCTTTATTTTTTATCTGTTATCTAACATTCTTATTCACAGATCATAGAATATGGCTATTCCTCTAAGGCACCACGGGGATGTGAAAATGTAATTGCCTTAATATTATCATTATGTGGTAGACAAGCTTTTGGATGATAACTGGATATTTCTTTGTGGATTATTAATTTAATTTTCTTTTTTGATATTTTAAAGATTGGATAGGCTGTGCCTTAAGTTAAGTCTTTATATTCTACATGTTTTCCTATCTTATTTAATTGATTAACTTCTTAAGTTATGCGTGTGTTTGTGTGTATGTGATATCTTTTGCCATCTGAGCATGTGTCTATATTTTAAGGTGATGGTATATCACTTCACTCTTTTTCTGTAGCACTTCCAGAGTAGGAAAACACTAATCAATAGCTATTTGAATCTTTATACAACTCATATAGTATAGCCTCCTGATTCTGGATAGTTTCAAATAATATGTTCAAAAAGTTTGCACAAACATAATATATTTGCTTTTTATTCTTCTTTTTTTAGATACACATTTTGAAAAAGATTAGATACTATACAACTCTATAAATTGAGGACAGCCATATCTAAAAGAAAAATAAATAAGTAAAACTATGATTATCTTTTACTAATTTAATTATCTTTTCTTAACTAGATGTACATTAGTACATCATGGTAGTCTTTTTCTGTTATCTTGATGCAGTTTTTTTTGCCAATATTCTATTGCAACCCAGTGAACATCTTTTGTGGCCCTAAATTAATTCCTGGACATTGGAAAAGACCTTGTCTACTATAGAAACTATAGAAACTAGTGAAAATTGTTACATCCTTTGCCTCTCAACCTCAAGTAGCTTTAAATATTTTCTTTTGTCTTGACTTTAGAATCCCATTTGTAATTGCATGGTTCCACCTGTGCAATATTCCTAAATCCACCATGAAACATGAGTATGGGCAATACTTTAAAGGGACAAATAAAACTCTTTCGTGTGAGTTAAGATCTTGTCATGTGTGATGATTTAAATTTAATTATCAGTGTAAGGCCATGCTGTATCTCGAATAACTTTTGAGTTAAATACATCTGCCAAGGTAAATATTAAATAACTGCATAGGGAGAGAGAGAACAATTAACAAGTGTAGGCAATAGAGAGCCTTTCTCTGTTGATAGCTGAAACACAGAGAGTTGGTGACGTGAAGAAACTCTCAATGATAGAAATTACTTAGAAAGTTCTATTAAGAACAGAAAGAGTATACTTAATTTTATATACCAGACCATGACAAGGTGGAATTTAGGGGAGTGTTTTATGAAAGGATTTATTGTAGTTAGAGACAGAGGAGAGAAAGAGGAAAGGAAACTACTAAATAGTAGTCTCTGTCTTTGGTTTTTAAATTTTTGATTGTAATGTGTCTCAGTGTGGATCTCTTTGAGTTCACTTTACATATAGTTTGTTGAGTTTTTTTGATGTTTCTTTTTCTTATTTTAAAGAACCATATTTTTTAAGAAAATTGTAATTACAATAGCAATACATTTTTTTATTGTCAAAGCTTTAGAAAATACAGAAATCAAAAAAAGGAAAAAAAAATTATCCATAATCTACCTTCTTCCAAAAAAAAAAAAAAACCCAAATTTTGGAGACTGTCCCTCTACTTTTTTATGCATATGTAAATATATTTATATAAAAATAGGATCATACTTGACATGTTTTTTTCAATTTCCTTCTCTTTAAAATTATGAACACATCTCTGTATTAATATATCTACATCATCCTTTTTAATTTCATGTATTCAACAGTATGGATCAACTGTAAGTTGTTTACTCTAGTCCCAGTTGCAAACACTATAGTTTCAATATTATTGCTTTTATTAAAATGCTGCACAGAATATCCTTTTACACTCATTGGATTCTATCATTAGGATAAACATCCAAAAGTGGAAGCACTGGGTCAAAGGGTGTTTAAAATTTCAAGGCTTTTGATGCATATGGTTACCTCCAAAGAGGTTTATAAGCAAAGTGTAAAATTGGTTGTTCCCCCACAGCCTTAAATACTGGGTAACATTGTTCTTTTTAATCTTTGCTAATCAACAAAGGAAAAACAATAAAACAAAACGATAGGTATTTCCATGGTAATTTATGTTTAATTACTATGGAGATTGGCTCCTTAAAGATATGTATTCACCATTGAATTTTTTCTTTATTGTATAGCTTCTTCATATCTTTTGGGCATATTCACCTATTTTTTATTTTTTATTTATTTAATTTATTTAATTATTTTTGGCTGAGTTGGGTCTTTGTTGCTGCATGTGGGCTTTCTCTAGTTGCAGCAAGTGTGGGCGAATCTTCATTATGGTGCACAGGCTTCTCAATGCGGTGGTTTCTCCTGTTGCAGAGCACGGGCCCTAGGGTATGTGAGTTTCAGTAGCTGTGACATGTAGACTCAGTAGTTTTGGCATGAGGGTTCTAGAGTGCAGGTTCAGTAGTCATGGCACATGGGCTTAGTTGCTCCGTGGCATGTGGGTTCTTCCCGGACCAGGGCTCAAACCCGTGTCCCCTGCACTGGGAGGCAGATTCTTAAACACTGTGCCAACAGGGAAGGCCCTCACCCATTTTTTTTTAAACATTTTTATTGTAGTATAATTGTTTTACAAGGTTGTGTTGGTTTCTGCTGTACAACAAAGTGAATCAGCTATATGTATACATTTATCCTTATATCCCCTCTCTGTTGCGTCTCCCTCCCACCCTCCCTATCCCATGCCTCTAGGTGATCACAAAGCACTAAGCTGATCTCCCTGTGCTGTGTAACTACTTCCCACTAGCTATGTATTTTACATTTGGTAGTGTATACATATCCATGTCACTCTCTCACTTCGTCCCAGCTTACCTCTCCCCATGTCCTCAAGTCCATTCTCTACATCTGGCCCCCATTCCTGTCTTGTCCTTGCCCCTAGGCTCTTCAGAAACTTTTTTTTTTTTTAGATTCCATATTTATGTGTTAGCATACAGTATTTGTTTTTCTCTTTTTGGCTTACTTCACTCTGTATGACAGACTCTAGGTCCATCCACCTCACTACAAATAACTCAATTTCATTTCTTTTTATGGCTGAGTAACATTCCATTGTATATATGTATAACATTCCATTCATCTGATGGACACTTAGGTTGATTCCATGTCCTGGCTGCTGTAGATAGAGCTGCAATGAACATTGTGGTACATGACTCTTTTTAAATTATGGTTTTCTTAGGGTATATGCCCAGTAGTGGGATTGCTGGGTCATATGGGAGTTCTATTTTTAATTTTTTAAGGAACCTACATACTGTTCTCCATAGTGGCTGTATCAACTTACATTCCCGCCAACAGTGCAAGAGGGTTCCCTTTTCCCCACACTCTCTCCAGCATTTATTGTTTGTAGATTTTTTGTTGATGGCCATTCTGACTGGTGTGATGTGATACCTCATTGTAGTTTTGATTTACATTTCTCTAATGATTAGTGATGTTGAGCATCCTTCCATGTGTTTGTTGGCAAACTGTATATCTTCCTTGGAGAAATATCTATTTAGATCTTCTGCCCATTTTTGGATTTTTTTTTTTTTTGATATTGAGCTACATAAGCTGTCTGTATATTTTGGAGGTTATTCCTGTGTCCGTTGATTTGTTTGCAAATGTTTTCTCCCATTCTGAGGGTTATCTATTCATTTTGTTTATGGTTTCCTTTGTTGTGCAAAACCTTTTAAGTTTCATTAGATCCCATTTCTTTTATTTTTGGTTTTATTTCCATTTCTCTACAAGATGGGTCAAAAAGGATCTTGCTGTGATTTCTGTCATAGGAGAATAAATTCATGAATTTATAAATACTACTTTAATTTTGTTTCATTCAAAATAATCCATTTTTTTGTGAAATCTTTCTTTGTTTTTGTTTAATAATATTGAATTAGTGTACTACTTCCACAAGTAAAAGATATTTTTCCAAAAAAGACATATGGATGGCCAACAGGCACAAGAAAAGATGCTCAACATCACAATCATCAGGGAAATGTAAATCAAAACCATAATGTGACACCACCTCACACCTTTCAGAATGGCTATTATCAAAAAGAGAAGATACAACAAGTGTTCATGAGGATGTGGATAAAATGGAACCTCTGTGTGCTGTTGGTAGGAATGTAAATTGGTGCAGTCACTATGGAAAACAGTATGCAGGTTCCTCAAAAAATTAAAAATAGAACTACCATACGACCCAGTAATTTCACTCCTGGGTATTTAACTGAAGAAAATGAAAATACTAATTTGAAAAGATATATGTGCCCCTATGTTCATTGCAGCATTATTCAAACAGCTAAGATATGGAAGCTGCCCATTGACAGATGAATGAATAAAGAAGATGTGGTATACACACACACACACACACACACACACACACACACACACTGGAATATTACTCAGCCATAAAAAAGAATGAACTCTTGTCTTTTGTGACACCATGGATGGACCTAGAAGTTATTGTGCTAAGTGAAATAAGTCAGACAGAGAAAGACAAATACCGTATGGTCTCACTTATATGTAGAATCCAAAAATTAGAACAAACAAATAAAACAAACCAGAAACAGACTCATAGACACAGAGAATGAACTGGTGGTTGCCAGAGCAGAGCAGTGTGAGGGGACAAATAACATAGGAAAGGGGAATTAAGAGGTACAAATTCCAGGTATAAAATAAATAAGGCACAGGGATATGATATATACATAGAGAATATAATCAATAATATAAAACTTTGTATCATGACAGATGGTAAGTGGTCTTATTGTGGTGATCATTTAATAATGTATACAAATATTGAATCACAATGTGGTACACGTAAAATTAATATAACATTGTATGTTAATTATAACTTAATTAAAATTTTTGTTGAATAAAAAACCCTTGCAGAGTATTTTAATTCCTCTATTCAAGTGATTGGGGGAGAGATTAGACAATTCTTGTTTCAGGGTAATAGAAGATATATTTCCTTTCAATATGGACACAGACCTCCAGATATTTACATACATTTATACCAATGTAATCATGCATTGATTTTTCTGTATATACATATCCATCATAAATAAGAACACAGGTATGTCTATCATATAAGGCAATTGTATGTATCTGATTTGGAATTCTCTTAAACACCCATGTTTACTATTGATCAGTACTAGTGTGGCACTATAAAATTATTTTTTATTCATCTCTCTAAAAATATACCTTTTTCTGCCCTATACTTATGTGTGTGTATTTCTGGAAATTCTTGGTTAGAACTTTACTTGATTTTAAGAGCAAAGAGCAGAAATGGGTTAGAACTCAGGAAAGTGAGAAACCATACCCCAGAGAAGGCTGGGATCATTGGAGTCAAAGCCAAAATCTGTAAATGGCTTCTATGCTTGAAACTCTTTCTAAAAAAATGGATACTGCCTTTGTCCTCCATGAATTTTCAGAAAGAATGACCATTGTGTTTATGATAGAAAGCTTTGAATACTTAGATAATTACATCAGCCACACTTCTTAGTCACGTTATCAAATGCACACTGATTTTAATACAGGCTTTTTCCCCCTTTAAGTATTTATAAAATGAAACATCTTCTCATCCTCTAACTAGTGCATCTCATGTAAGAATTAGGACTACATCGCCACAGTTACCAGTTTACCTTTTTGAAAAATAAAAATGTTAAGAAAAACTGATGTGGAAAAACAGGATACTAGGGAAGTTCAGACAGTATTACAATATGATATCAGCTTTTCCTAGTTCTTGAATATTACATTAGCTACTTGAAGCTTATTCCTTTGGTTCTAAAATTGTATTTTTAATAAACTTTAAATATAATTGACATTCAATCAAATGCACCCATTTAAAGTGTAGTTTAATGAGATTTGACAAATGCATGCACTTGAGTATCTGCTAGCACAAAGCATGGAAACATCACTCAACTACATTTTCTCACACCTTTTTGCAGTTAGCCCCTTCTCTCCACCCTGGGTCTCTGGAAATCACTAATCTGTTTTCTGTCATTATAGATTAGATTTCCCTTTTATAAAATTTCATATAAATGTAATAAAGCAGAGTGCACTTTTTATGCCTGGTTTCTTTTCTTCAGTATAAATTTTTCCCCATTCTTATTACATATATCAATAGCCAATTTCTTCCAATAGCTAAGTAGTAATACATTTTATGAATATACCACAATTTGCCTGCACATTCATCTCTTGATGAACATTTACTTCCAGTTTTTGGCTAATATAAATGAAGCACCTATGAACATATTAATACAGCATATAAATACACACTTTAGATCTTGTGCTACTTTTTAAAAAAAGATTCTAATCCACTTTAGATCCAGATTTTCAGAAGAAAATCTGAAATCCTTTGTATGGACATGTATTTTCATTTATTTTGGGTAAAGTCCTAGGAGTGAATTAGTTGGGTTGCATATAAATATATGTTTAATTTCATAAGATACTGTCAAATTGTTTCCCCAATTTGTTCTAATATTGTACATTATCATCAGCAATGCTTGAGAGTTCTAATTGCTCAACTTCCTCTACAAATCTTTGTACTGCCAAACTTTTAATTTTCACAATTTCAGTGGGTCAGTAGTGGTATCTCAAGTTTAATTTACTTTCCCTCATGACTGATGATGTTGAGTATCTTTTGATGTTCTTATTGGCCATTAATATATCATTTTTCATGAAACGTTTGTTCAAACACTTTGTTCACTTTATGTTATGCTGTCTTATTATTGAATTGTAAGTGTTCCTTATTTTTTAAAAAGGGACATTTCTAAAGTCTTTGCATTTTCATATAAATTTTAAAATAAGTTTGTTAAATTTACACAAAATATCTGATGCAATATAAGTGATTGCAATCTCTATATCTATAGGGGGAGAAATTAAAATCTAAACAATATCTGAGTCATTTAATCCATGAACAAAATTTATCACTCCATTTTACATATTCTCTAATTTTTCGCTTCAAAATTTTAGTTTTCAGTGTACACTTTACATATTTGTTAGCTTTTTCCTTAAATATTGCACATTTTTTACATTATTACAAATTTTATTTTAAACAATTTTAATGTCTGACTGTTTATTGTTAATATACAGAAACATAATTGATTTTTCTATGTTGAATATGTATTCCACAACCTTGTTAAATCACTTAACAGTTCTAGTAGAAGTTTTGGATATTCTTCAGGTTTTCTAAAATAGTCATGTCATCTGTGGGAAAAAGAGACAGTTTCACCTCTTCCTTTCCAATTTGTAGTGATATCTCCTTCATTCCTAGATATTTGTTTCTCCTTTTGCTCTTTTTTTTTCTTTATCATTATAACTAGAGGTTTATAAATTTTGTCAATTTTTTCAAAGAACCAGGTTTTAATTTCATTGATTTTTTCTCTATTTACCTTTGCCAATTTAATAGATTTCTGCTATATCTTTATTGTTTTATCCTTCTGTTTGCTTTGGATTTAATACACTCTTAGTTTTCTAGTTTCTTGGATGGAAGCTCAAGTTATTGTTTTGAGACATTTTTTCTTATCAACTGCTGGAAGAGGTTTGTTAAATCTCTGACTGTGTTTATGAAATTTTCTATTTCTCTCTTAAATTCTGCCAGCATTTTCATCATGTACTTTGAAGCTCCATTATAAAGTACATACAAATTTATAATTGTAATGTCTTCTAGATGTGTTATCCTTTTACCACTATAAATGCCTGCTTTGAATTTTGAAGTATTTTAAAGTAAGAAATTTTGACAAGATAACACATATTCTTCCACTTGTCCCTTTTGAGGGTAAGGATAGATATACTGAAGTGAATACTAGACTTCTAATTAGCAAAACAAAACAAAACAAGCTAGCCTAGACTTTGAAAAAAACATTTGTGGAGCATCAAACTCAGTTCAGGGGTCAACAGTGGGGACATCCTATCAGCTGTGGGTCTTTTAAAAGAAATAATTACATGATACCTACTTATTTATATGCAAACAAATCCTCAGCTTATGAATGGATCCATTAGCTCTTTACACTCTTCGTCTTCTATGTTAGTTCAGGTCTAACTGAAAAGCAGACTCTAAGATGGGATTATACATGAAAAAGAACACCTGAGTATGATAGAAGGAGAAGGAGTAGGAGAATACAGGGAGTCTTTAGACAATACTGCAGAACTGATGCCTACAAAAGAAGAGCTAGTGGAAGGAGGACTGGAGAAGAAAGTGTCTACAACAGCAGCAGAGTTTTAGGAAGGAATCAGCCAGCAAAATATGTAGTCTTCAAGCCAACATCACCTATTAGGAGAGTCTCCCATCTTACAGGAAACTTTGTTTCTCTGCCACACGCAATCTTTGGCTGGAAGTAGCTCCTGGGAAGTGTGGTCTTGGTAAAACACAGTGGTAGATTCAATGTGCAGCAGCTGGAGCCATTAGAAAATTATATACTCACAGCCAGAGACCTGAGTGCTACATTCTCTTGACTGACACAGCTTTTTTGAATGTATGTGAATTATGGAAATTATTAATTATGGGAATTATTCCTAAAACTAAACTCATTGCTTGAGTCAAGTATTTCTTATAAGGAAACCAATGATAACCTCTTTTACTTGATGTACTTTACTTAGTTATCCATGTCATATGAGTAAACATAACGTCATTGGTAGTTAAAATGTTAATTTTGGCTTAGAATTTTTTCATTAGGAGAGGACTTAAGCTGACTGTTATAGGAACCTTGCTTCTAATAGTCCATTGAAGGGCTTGAGAGCTTTACAGTGAAGTAGAATGGATACTAAACTGGCTATCATATGTCTTGACCCTGTCCCTTGCTAATGGTATGACTTCTGGCAGGCTACTTGACACCTCTGGTTCTCAATGTTCTGATAGGCAAAAGGGTTTTTTATTTCAACTGTAAAATTCTGTGATTTTCTAAACAAGGAGAAGTGTTAAGTTATCATAGAGATCCATATTAAGAAATAATGGGATAAAATAATAAGATGCACTTTTATGTTGTGTATAAGTGTCTGTGTGTTTGAGTTTAATAATAAACATGTTCATACCCTCTTACTTGTTAAAAGGGTAAGTAGGTATAATCTTTCTTGAAACTCATTTGTCAATATGTATCTAGAACACCTAAAAAACAGCCATTTGACACACTTATTCAAGAGCTTCACAGAAATTCTAACAAAGGTTGATGTACAAGGATGCTTCCACAGCACTGTTTAAAATAGTGCAGAATTAAAAACAATTCACATGCTTACCCTGGTGGGATAGTTTTTAAAAAGCCTTGATTATATAGACTATTCCAGACCCACATCAAAGTATGTTTTTGAAGAAACAGTGACATGTAGTAATGTTATATGAGAAAAGAAAGATTAAAAACTATATACATCATTAGCAAATGTTAGAAAAAATATATGCAGACAGATATTGGAAGAAGCTTCAAATGCATGTTAATCATTCTTGCTAGGGATTATAGATGCATGTTTTTGTTTTTGTTTTTGTTTTTTTGTGGTACACGGGCCTCTCACTGTTGTGACCTCTCCCGTTGCGGAGCACAGGCTTTGGACACACAGGCTCAGCGGCCATGGCTCACGGGCCTAGCCGCTCCAGAGCATGTGGGATCTTCCCGGACCGGGGCATGAACCCATGTCCCCTGCATCAGCAGGCGGACTCTCAACCACTGTGCCACCAGGGAAGCCCCTTATTTTCTTTTTATATCTGCTTTTATTTTCAATTTTTTGCAATATCCAGTGATTATTGCTTGAACAATTATTTTCAATAAGCAGTTTTTGGAATGAATGATTAATATGACCAAAAATATATTTTAAAGATGAAAGAGTTTGTTGAGAAAAGGAGCTGAAACAATCAAAAAGAGAATGAGATTCAACAAAGAGATGACAAATTTGAATTCTATCTTTAAAAATAAACCAAATACATTAGAAAAAAACATAATAAATATTAGGGAATGAATGCTATGAATCTCACATTGTTTTTGCTAGGCACGGTAACTTAAATATGTTTTCGTTGTCTGGAGTTTGCTCTGGAGATCGTTTGGGAACAGTACATCAAAGTCAAGCCTATTTTATTTCTTCATTGTTTTCATGCAGTTTTATTGATATATAATTGACATACAGCACTGAATAGGTTAGAAGTGTACAGCATAATGATTTCACTTACATCATGGTATGATTATCACAATTAGTTTAGTGAACACCCATCATCTCATACAGATACAAAATTAAGTAGAAAAAATATTTGCCCTGTGATGAGAACTCTTAGGATTTATTCTCTTAACAACTTTCATATATAAAATACAACAGTTTTAGGTTTCCCTGGTGGCGCAGTGGTTGAGAGTCCACCTGCCGATGCAGGGGACACAGGTTCGTGCCCCGGTCCAGGAATATCCCACATGCCGCAGAGCAGCTAGGCCCGTGAGCCATGGTTGCTGAGCCTGTGCGTTCGGAGCCTGTGCTCCACAATGGGAGAGGCCACAACAGTGAGAGGCCCGCGTACCACAAAAAACAAACAAACAAACAAACAAAAGCCAAATAGTTTTAATTATATTTATCATGTTGTACATTATGTCCCTAGTACTTATTTGTCTAATGGCTGGAAGTTTATACATTTTGACTGCTTTTATCTAATTCCTCTTACCCCCAACTTCCACTTCTGGTAACCACAAATCGTATCTCTTTTCTATGAGTTTGTTTTTTATTGTTGAAGTATAATTGAACTACAATACTATGTTCTATTCAGATCTATGTTCATTTTTCAGTCAGATTGTTTTCTTGATGTTGAATTCATATGAGCTTTTTGTATATTTTGGATATTAACTCCTTATCGGATATATCATTTACAAGTATCTTCTCCCATTTATTAAGTTTTGTTGATAGTTTCCTTCACTTTTCAAAAGCTTTTTAGTTCAAAGTAGTCCCATTTGTTTATTTTAGCTTTTGTTTCCCTTGCCTGAGAAGACATATCTTATTTCTAATACTGATGTCAAGGAGTATCCTGCCTATGTTTTCATCCAGAAGTTTTGTGGTTTCAGTCTTACATTTAAGTCTTTAATCAATTTTTGAATTTATTTTTGTGCATGATGTGAAAGAATAGTCCAGTTATTTTGCATGTAGCTGTCCAGTTTTCTCAACACCATTTATTGAAGAGGTGGTCTTTTCCCCATTGTATATTCTTGCCTTCTTTGTCATAGATTAGTTACCCACATAAGTGTCAGTTTATATCTGAGCTCTCTATTTCATTGGTCTATGTGTCTGTTTTTATGGCAGTACTATACTCTTTTTCTTTTGTGATGTGCTTATTATTATTATTAAAATTTTATAGAAAATGACCAATTTCACTCCTGTATGTTACTCACAGCCAAGCCTTAGATACTACATGGTGAGTAGCAAAAGAGTCAGTGATGCTGGCTGTTTCATTTCTGGTGACTGACCTCTGCTACTTCAGAAGGCTGCATCCTTATTCAGGATACCAGCTGAAATGGTAGGTGGTAGCATCATCTTTAAATTTCAAAAATACCCTTGCTATTCAAAGTAGCAATTTAATATTATTGTCCCCTTTTTCTTTTAGGTGGATTGGATATCTGCTGAAACAATTTAAAAGTAAATATTTTCATGCATATGTTTTCTTATTTTTAAGGTTCAGAGAGAGTTCAAGATGGGAGAGAAAAGGTAAAATTCACCAATTTTCTTTCTTTTTACTTGGTTCAGAGAACCTCAGCATGGAGGTGGAAGTTGATTTACTCAGTTATTGTGCAAGAGAGTGGAAAGGAGAGACACCCCATGCCAAGCTGATGAGAAAGATGTGTCTATTTGTACAGCTCATGGAGGATGGAGAATTTTTGTGAAAAATCAGGAAACACATTCTATTCTGCTTTACTAAATCCCAAGACCAACTAATACCAAATGTGATTCAAGGAACAATTGTGGTTCTAATTAAAAACCAAACAACTGCTGGACATTGCCTTTGGGCCTTTCACCTAGAGCTAGTGTCTTCGAGGACTTGAGTAAATTAGGTCTGTAATTCCAGAACACTTGAGCATTGTACCCTTTTCAGCTCTTTCCTGGCCAGGTCTATTAAATATCTGCCCATGCAGTGAAGACTTCTGTCCTTGAAGGGATCAGGCAACTTGACATAAAATACTTGGAGGATTTTTAGAATTTTCCATTAGACCAATCCTGGTAAATATTCCCAGCACTGCTGTCTAAACTTGTCACTAGCAAAAGCCAAAAAGAAAAGGAAAAAAAAAAAAAGACAAAAGTACATTTAAAGTACTCTTTACTATGGCCTTAAAAGTGTATACTAGTGTTTTTCATTGTGCTCAAGTTGTATCCACCATCTCCCCAAAATGACCTTCCCTGGATCTGTATTTCCAGGAATTTATCAGCTAAAAAAGCATGACATGGATTCTATACACACGAAAGTCACTTTAAAATTATATGTGGTCATATTCATAACTTACAATTGTCTTTGTTTCTGTTGCCCACTTCATTTGAGAGTAACACTTTGCTGAAAATGCAGTAAATTCACTTTTTTAAAATTTCTTATCCAATGTAATTAAAACCTTTTTCTTTTTGTGCTAATAGGCTCATGAGGAGCTGTTATGGTGGCATTATATTAAATGTGTTAGACAGTAAAGAGAGATAACGGTGATGCACTACAATTAATGCATCAGATCTTCAACCAGGACCTCTCTTTTCCACTCTGAAAAAGAACAAGAAATAGTGAAGGTGTGTTCTCATATTACCGAGTCCAAGCTTGTACTACTCACTATAGGACAGGTCAATAAATGGAGAGACAATGTGTTAGGGCAAGAAAATAACAACTTTATTCAGAAAGCCAGCAGAACAAGAAGATGGTGGACTAGTGTCTCAAAGAACCATCTTACCTGGTTTAGAATTCAGGCTTTTTTTTAATACTAAAAGAGGAGAGGGTGTGGCTTGTTGTTGCAAACTTCTTGGTGCTGTAATCTTTTGTTCTTGCAGCTGTCCACCTATATCTGGTCACAATATTCCTATAAACCTCCAAAAAGACAATTGTTATTTTCTGTTCTGTAAATTTTTATCTCTGTATGAATGGAAAAGTGCATCTTAAAACGTCAGGCCTGGAGGCAGAGCATTGAGAAAGAGCTATTATGTATATTTCAGGCTATAAGCAATATTCTTTTACAAATGTACAGAGTCAGCATGACTAAGCATGGGAATCAGAGTATAAAGGTTAGCACTAAAGGAATAGGTCCAATATGGAGTCAGGTTTGTTCTTCTCTGTTACACTCACACTGGAAACACGGGAAAAAGTTACATTGATGGTAACTGGAGCACAGATGCTCTGGGTCTTCTTGGGTGGCTTTGTACACAGAATGTCATGAGATTGAAGGAATTTTGAGAGGTCTTTTAGCCAAGTCCTCTGTCTCTCATGTCAGTTTTTAAATAAATCATCTCAGAAAGATAGTCACACTCAATTTTGTTTGTTTTTAATCCAGCATCTGTTCTTGAGAATTGCATCTGTCTTTAATAAGTGAAATGTTCTACTAAAATTCACTTTTTTACTCCATAGTTATTTGACCTTTTAAAAATTATTTTTTAATTGATGTATAGATGATTTACAATATTATATAAATTTCAGGTATACAACACAGTGATTTGAAATTTTTAAAGATTATAATTGTTATAAAATAGTTCATATAAAATATTGGCTACATTCCCTGCACAGTACAATATATCCTTGTAGCTTATTCCCTTTATACATAGTAGTTTGTATGTAACTACTACCCATTTCCTCCCCCTCTCCTCTTCCCTCTCCCCACTGATAACCACTCATTTGTTTTCTATATCTGTGAATCTGTTTCTTTTCTGTTATATTCATGTTAGTTTTATTTCTTAGATTCCACATATAAGTGATAATATAGAGTTTTTGTCTTTGTCTGAGTTGTTTCACTAGGCATAATACCCTCTAGGTCTATCCATGCTGTCTCAAATGGCAAGATTTCATTTTTTTTTTTTATGTCCGAGTAGTGTTACACACATACACACCAAATTTTCTTTATCCATTCATCTGTTGATGGACAGTTAAGTTGTTTCCATATCTTGGCTGTTGTAAATAATGCTGCTATGAACCTTGGGGTACATGTATTTTTTTGAATTCGTATTTTTGTTTTCTTCAGATATATAACAAGGAGTGGAATTGCTGGGTCATGTGGTAGCTCTAGTTTTAGTTTTTTTAGGAAACTCCATACTGTTTTCCATAATGGCTGCACAAATTTACATTCCCACCAACAGTGTACAAGTGTTTGCTTTTTCCCATATTCTTGCCAACATTTGTTATTTGCTGTTTTTTTAATAGTAGTCATTCTGACAATTGTGAGGTGATCTCTCATTGTAGTTTTGATTTACATTTCCCTGATAATTAGAGATGTTGAACATTTTTTCATGTACCTGTCAGCCATCTGTATGTCTTCTTTGGAAAGAATGTCTATTCGGGTTCTCCTGTCCATTATTAAATTGGCTTGTTTGTTTTTCTGATATCAAATTTATGATCTGTTTATATATTTTGGATATTTACCCCTTATTGGTCATATCATTTGCAAATATTTTCTCTCATTACATAGGATTTTGTTTGTTTGTTTTGTCAAAAGTTTCCTTTCCTGTTCAGAAGCTTTAAAGTTTAATTAGGTCCCACTTCTTTATTTTTTTGCTTTTGATTCCTTTGCCTGAGGAGACAGAGCCAAATAAATATTGCTATGATTTGTGTCAGGGTGTTCTGTCTATGTTTTCCTCTAGGCATTTTATGGTCTTTGGTCTTACGTTTAGGTCTTTAATATATTTTGAGCTTATTTTTGTAAATTGTGTGAGAAAATGTTCTAATTTTATTCTTTCACATGTGGTTGTCCAGTTTTCCCAGCACAATTACTGAAGGGACTTTTTCCCATTTATATTCTTGCCTCCTTTGTTGTAGATTAATCAACCATAAGTGTGTAGATTTATTTCTGGACTCCCTATGCTATTCCATTAATCTTTGGGTCTATTTTTGTGCCAGTAACATACTGTTTTGATTACTGTGTAGCTTTGTAGTATAGTCTAAAGAAAGTGTGAATGATACCTCCACTCTGTTCTTCCTCAATATTGTTTTGGCTATCTGCAGTCTTTTGTGTTACCATACAGATTTTAAAATTATTTGTTCTAGTGTTGTGGAAAATGCCATTGGTGTTTTGATAAGGATTACATTGATCTGGTAGATTTCCTTGGGTAGTGTTGTTATTTTAACAATATTAATTCTTCTGATTATGACCATGGTTTATCTGTCCATCTGTTTGTGTCATCTTCAGTTACTTTCATCACTGTCTGATAGATTTCCAAGTCCAGTTCTTTTACCTTCTTAGTTAGATTTATTCCAGGTATATTATTTTTTTGATGCAATAGAACTAAGATTGTTTTCTAAATTTCTCTTTCTGATCACTTGTTGTTAGTATATAGAAATGCAACGGATTTATGTATATTAACTTTGTATCCTGAAACTTTACCAAATTCATTGATGAGGTCTAGAAGTTTTTTGATGGCATCTTTAGCATTTTCTATGTATAGTAACATAACATCTGCAAACTGTGACAGTTATACTTCTTCCTTTCCAAATGGGATTCATTTTATTCCTTTTTCATCTCTAATTGTCTAGTAATTCCAATACCATGTTGAATAAAAGTAGAGAGAGTAGGGATCCTTATCTTGTTCCTGATCTTAGAGAAAATGCTTTCATCTTTTCACGATTGCATATGATGTTAGCTGTGGGTTGTCATATACAGCCTTTATTATGTTAAGATATATTCCCTCTATACCTGCTTTGGGGAGAGTTTTTGTCATAAATAGATGTTGAATTTTATCAAAAGCTTTTTCCACATCTACTGAGATGATCATATGATTTGTGTTCTTCAATTTGTTATTGAGTTGTATATGGATTAATTTGTGGATATTAAATCATCCTTGAATCCCTGGGATATATCCACCTTAGTCATGGTGTATGATTCTTTTACTGTATTATTTTTTCATAAAGTATTTATTAATTGCATGCTGATATTTAGTCACCAAAATAATCACTGTTATACTATACCTAGGTCATTCAAGTTTTCCCTTCTCAGTAGTTGCCCTAACAGTGAGAATATCCTGAAGTGAAAAAAGGTCAGGATTTTTTCTTTTCATCTCATAGGACACAAGAATGACAGATTTACAAGCACATACCACAACCCAGGGAAGTACTGACATTTTCACCTATTCTTTTGCCTTTCAGCTTTGCTTTTCAGATACAAAGAATTATCTGAATATAATCTTACTCTGAGTAAATTTATTGTAGTCACAGACACTTTAGGATAGTATTTGGCTTAAGAAAAAGAACACTGTTTCACAAACAAAAAAATATTGGTACAAACATAGGTTTGCAACTTACTGTTTGTGTGATCTAAACTCCCTGAACCTTATCTGTTGAGACAGGGCACCTATATAATATCAGCTATTTTAATTACAGGGATTGTGGTGAGCCTTATATAAACATATAATTACGAAAACTGGCAAGTTTCACCCATTGAAAGAGCGAGTCCCAAGGACCTGTATCACCTTGGCAAGTGAATAAGTTAACCATTTTCTTAACCCTTCCCCAAAGGGACCTGACCTAAGACCATTTAGTCAACGAAGAAAATACCCAAACATTTCAAGGGTTTTGGACACAGGGTTTTGAGTTGACACTGAAACATCCTCATGTTCCCCCTGTTAGAGTACCAGAATATGGGGGTGAAGTCATAAATCCAGTCCTGTCAAAATCCTCTGCTAACAGTGGGTTCACAGAGCGCACCAGTGCCTTTTTGTCCCCTCTCCTCTTTCTAAAGGCATAATTATTATGAACATATTTGGTAATTAGCAGAACCTCCATATTGGTTCCTTAGACTGTGGGATAAGACCTATGCAGCTTCAAACCACCTTCATCAAGATTATAGTTTTTTTAGGTATTATTATTCAAACAGAAAGTCACAAAAATTATAATCGTCCTAATCAGTTCACTCAGTCCCATGTAATTAATTTTTTTTCATCTTGATCTTTTGTTAGCATTTTTATGTATTCATCAGTTTTCCATTAGAGTTCTGAAAATGCTTATTCATTCAGTTCAGCAGTATAGTCAGTTACCAGAAACCTGTACTTGTCAGAGTCTTTTCCATGAATTCCTTGAAGATGAAACCCTTTTATAGGAACATATTTGCAAAAGCATCAGAGTACACCCAGAACTGTCTGTAATTGACAAAAGATTTAAAAATGACCACAGTTAAAGATTTGATGGAAGTTCATAATCATGCAATTGACAAGGAAATTTAGTTATTTCTGAGATATACATTTTAAAGTAATAACTAGAATTATGACTTATAACATTATACTAGAACATATAAGATTTTTAGAAATTTCGTGTAATGTCTGACACATTTATATTTCCATACAAATAACCCAAAGAAAGTTTAGTATTATTTGTTTGTTTGTTTGTTTGTTTGTTTGTTTATACAGCAGGTTCTTATTAGTCATCAATTTTATACACATCAGTGTATACATGTCAATCCCAATCACCCAATTCAGCACACCACCATCCCCACCCCACTGCAGTTTTCCCCCCTTGGTGTCCAAACGTTTGTTCTCTACAACTGTGCCTCATCTTCTGCCCTGCAAACCAGTTCATCTGTACCATTTTTCTAGGTTACACATACATGTGTTAATATACGATATTTGTTTCTCTCTTTCTGACTTACTTCACTCTGTATGACAGTCTCTAGATCAATCCACATCTCAACAAATGACTCAGTTTTGTTCCTTTTAATGGCTGAGTAATATTCCATTGTATATACGTACCACAACTTCTTTATCCATTCGTCTGTTGATGGGCATTTAGGTTGCTTCCATGACCTGGCTATTGAAAATAGTGTTGCAATGAACATTGGGGTGCATGTGTCTTTTTGAGTTATGGTTTTCTCTGGGTATATGCCCGATAGTGGGATTGCTCGATGATATGGTAATTTTATTTTTAGTTTTTAAGAAACCTCCATACTGTTCTCCATAGTGGCTCTATCAATGTACATTACTAACAACAGTGCAAGAGGGTTCCCTTTTCTCTGCACCCTCTCCAACATTTGTTGTTTGTTGATTTTCTGATGATGCCCATTCTAACTCGTGTGAGGTGATACCTCATTGAAGTTTTGATTTGCATTTCTCTAATACTTATAGTGATGTTGAGCAGTTTTTCATGTGTTTCTTGGCCATATGTATGTCTTCTTTGGAGAAATGTCTATTTAGGGCTTCTGCCCATTATTGGATTGGGTTGTGTTTGTTTGTTTATTTATTTATTTATTTATTTTTAAAATCTTTATTGGAGTATAACTGCTTTACAATGGTGTGTTAGTTTCTGCTTTATAATAAAGTGAATCAGTTATACATACACATATGTTCCCATAACTCTTCTGTCTTGCATCACCCTCCCTCCCACCCTCCCTATCCCACACCTCTAGGTGGTCACAAAGCACCGAGCTGATCTCCCTGTGCTATGTGGCTGCTTCCCACTAGCTATATATTTTACATGTGGTAGTGTATAGATGTCCATGCCACTCTCTCACTTTGTCACAGCTTACCCTTCCCCCTCCCCATATCCTCAAGTTCATTCTATAGTAGGTCTTTATCTTTGTTCCCATCTTACCCCTAGGTTCTTCATGACATTTTTTTTCTTAGATTCCATATATATGTGTCAGCATATGATATTTGTCTTTCTCTTTCTGATGTATTTCACTCTGTAAGACAGACTCTAGGTCCATCCACCTCACCACAAACTACTCAATTTTGTTTCTTTTTATGGCTGAGTAATATTTCTTTGTATATATGTGCCACATCTTCTTTATCCATTCATCTGATGATGGACACTTAGGTTGTTTCCATCTCCTGGCAATTGTAAATAGAGCTGCAATGAATCTTTTGGTTCATGACTCTTTTTGAATTAAGGTTTTCTCAGGGTATATGCCCAGTAGTGGGATTGCTGGGTCATATGGTAGTTCTATTTGTAGTTTTTAAGGAAACTCAATACTGTTCCCCATAGTGGCTGTACCAATTCACATTCCCATCAGCAGGGCAAGAGTATTCCCTTTTCTCCACACCCTCTCCAGCATTTATTGTTTCTAGATGTTTTGATGATGGCCATTCTGTCTGGTTTGAGATGATATCTCACTGCAGTTTTGATCTGCATTTCTCTAATGATTAATGAAGCTGAGCATTCTTTCATGTGTTTGTTGGCTATCTGTATATCTTCTTTGGAGAAATGTGTATTTAGGTCTTCTGCCCATTTTTGGATTGGGTTGTTTGTTTTTTTGATATTGAGCTGCATGAGCTGTTTGTAAATTTTGGAGATTAATCCTTTGTCAGTTTCTTCATTTTCTGGTCTTGTTTATGGTTTCATTTGCTGTGCAAAAGCTTTTAAGTTTCATTAGGTCCCATTTGTTTATTTTTGTTTTTATTTCCATTTCTCTAGGAGGTGGGTCAAAAAGGATCTTGCTGTGATTTATGTCATAGTGTTCTGCCTATGTTTTCCTCTAAGAGTTTCATAGTTTCTGGTCTTACCCTAAGGTCTTTAATCCATTTTGAGCTTATTTTTGTGTATGGTTTCTGGAGTGTTCTAATGTCATACTTTTATATGTACCTGCCCAGTTTTCCCAGCACCACATATTGAAGAGGCTGTCGTTTCTCCACTGTACATTCCTACCTCCTTTATGAAAGATAAGGTGATACGTGCATGGGTTTATCTCTGGGCTTTCTATCCTCTTCCACTGATATATATTTCTGTTTTGGTGCCAGTACTATACTGTCTTGATTACTGAAGCTTTGTAGTATAATCTGAATTCTGGGAGCATGATTCCTCCAGCTCCGTTTTTCATTCTCAAGATTGATTTGGCTACTCGGGGTGTTTTGTGTTTCCATACAAGTTGTAAAATTTTTTGTTCTAGTTCTTTGAAAAATGCCAGTTGTAGTTTGATAGGGATTGCATTGAATCTGTAGATTGCTTTGGGTAGTAGAGTCATTTTCACAATATTGATTCTTCCAATCCAAGAACATGGTATATCTCTCCATCTATTTGTATCATATTTAATTTCTTTCATCAGTGTCTTTTAATTTTCTGCATACAGGTCTTTTGTCTCCTTAGGTAGGTTTATTCCTAGATATTTTATTCTTTTTGTTACAATGGTAAACGGGAATATTTTCTTAATTTCACTTTCAGATTTTTCATCATTAGTGTATAGGAATGCCAGAAATTTCTGTGCATTAATTTTGTATCCTTCTACTTTATGAAATTCGTTGATTAGATCTAGAAGTTTTCTGGTAACATCATTAGGATTCTCTATGTATACTATCATGTCATCTGCAAACAGTGACAGCTTTACTTCTTTTTATATTTGAATTCCTTTTATTTTCTTTTCTTCTCTGATTGCTGTGGCTATAACTTTCAAAACTCTGTTGAATAAGAGCGGTGAGAGTGGACAACCTTGTCTTGTTTCTGATCTTAGTGGAAATGCTTTCAGTTTTTCACCATTGAGGATTATATTGGCTGTGGGTTTGTCATATATGGCCTTTATTATGCCTACTTTCTGCAGGGTTTTTATCATAAATGGGTGTTGAAGTTTGTCGAAAGCTTTCTCTGCATCTGTTGAGATGATCATATGGTTTTTCTCCTTCAGTTTGTTAATATGGTGTATCACATTGATTGATTTGTGTATATTGAAGAATCCTTGCATTCGTTGCGTAAACCCCACTTGATCATGGTGTATGATCCTTTCAATGTGCTGTTGGATTCTGTTTGGTACTATTTTGTTGAGGATTTTTGCATCTATGTTCATCAATGATATTGACCTGTAATTTTCTTTCTTTGTGACATCTTTGTCTGGTTTTGGTATCAGGGTGATGGCAGCCTCATAGAATGAGTTTGGGAGTGTTCCTCCCTCTGTTACATTTTGGAAGAGTTTTAGAAGGATTGGTGCTAGCTCTTCTCTAAATGTTTGATAGAATTCGCCTGTGAAGCCATCTGGTCCTGGACTTTTGTTTGTTGGAAGATTTTTAATCACAGTTTCAATTTCAGTGCTTGTGATTGGTCTGTTCATACTTTTTATTTCTTTCTGATTCAGTCTTGGCAGGCTGTGCATTTCTAAGAATTTGTCCATTTCTTCCAGGTTGTCCATTTTATTGGCATAGTGCTGCTTGTAGTAATCTCTCATGATCTTTTGCATTTCTGCAGTGTCAGTTGTTACTTCTCCTTTTTCATTCCTAATTCTATTGATTTGAGTCTTCTGCCTTTTTTACTTAATGAGTCTGGCTAATGGTTTATCAATTTTGTTTATGTTCTCAAAGAACCAGCTTTTAGTTTTATTGATCTTTGCTCTCGTTTCCTTCATTTCTTTTTCATTTATTTCTGATCTGATCTTTATGATTTCTTTCCTTATGCTAATGTTGGATTGTTTTTTTGTTCTTCTTTCTGTAATTGCTTTAGGTGAAAGGTTAGGTTGTTTATTTGAGATGTTTCCTGTTTCTTAAGGTAGGCATATATTGCTATTAACTTCCTTCTTAGAAATGCTTTTGATGCATCCTGTAGGTTTTGGTTGGTCATGTCTCCATTGTCATTTGTTTCTAGATATTTTTTGATTTCCTCTTTGATTTCTTCAGTGATCACTTCATTATTAAGTAGTGTATTGTTTAGCCTCCATGTGTTTGTATTTTTTACAGACCTTTTCCTGCAATTCATATCAAGTCTCATAGCATTGTGGTCAGAAAAGATACTTGATACAATTTCAATTTTCTTAAGTTTACCAAGGCTTTATTTGTGACCCAAGATATGATCTATCCTGGAGAATGTTCCATGAGCCCTTGAGAAGAATGTGTATTCTGTTGTTTTTGGATGGAATGTCCTATAAAGATCAATTAAGTCCATCTTGTTTAATGTATCATTTAAAGCTTGTGTTTCCTTATTTATTTTCATTTTGGATGATCTGTCCATTGGTGAAAGTGGGGTGTTAAAGTCCCCTACTATGAATGTGTTAGTATCGATTTCCCCTTTTATGGCTGTTAGTAGTTGCCTTATGTATTGAGGGGCTCCTATGTTGCGTGCATAAATATTTACAATTGTTATATCTTCTTCTTGGATTGATCTCTTGATCATTATTTAGTGTCTTTCTTTGTCCCTTTTAATAGTCTTTATTTTAAAGTCCATTTTGTCTAATATGAGAATTGCTACTCCAGCTTTCTTTTGATTTCCATTTGCATGGAATATCTTTTTCCATCCCCTCGCTTTCAGTCTGTATGTGTCCCTAGGTCTGAATTGGGTCTCTTTTAGACAGCATATATACAGGTCTTGTTTTTGTATCTGTTCAGCCAGTCTGTGCCTTTTGGTGGAAGAATTTAATCCATTTACATTTAAGGTAATTATTGATATGTATGGTCCTATTCCCATTTTCTTAATTGTTTTGGGTTTGTTATTGTAGGTCTTTTCCTTCTCTTGTGTTTCTTGCCTAGAGAAGTTCATTTAGCATTTGTTGTAAAGCTGGTTTGGTGGTGCTGAACTCTCTCAGCTGTTCCTTGTCCTTAAAGGTTTTAATTTTTCCATCAAATCTGAATGAGATCCTTGCTGGATAGAGTTATCTTCGGTGTCGGTTTTCTCCTTCATCTGTTTAAATATGTGTGCCACTCCCTTCTGTCTTTCAGAGTTTCTGTTGAAAGATCAGCTGTTAACCTTATGGTGATTCCCTTGTGTGTTATTTGTTGTTTTTCCCTTGCTGCTTTTAATATGTTTTCTTTGTATTTAAATTTTGATAGTCTGATTAATATGTGTCTTGGCGTATTTCTCCTTGGATTTATTCTCTATGGGACTCTCTGTGCTTCCTGGATTTGATTAACTATTTCCTTTCCCATGTTAGGGAAGTCTTCCACTATAATCTCTTCAAATATTTTCTCATCCCTTTCTTTTTCTCTTCTTCTTCTGGGATCCCTATAATTTGAATGTTGGTGCATTTAATGTTGTCCCAGAGGTCTCTGAGTCTTTCCTCAGTTCTTTTCATTCTTTATTCTTTTTTCTGCTATGCTGTATTTATTTCTACTATTTTTTCTTCCAGGTCACTTATCCATTCTTCTGCCTCAGTTATTCTGCTATTGATCCCTTCTAGAGTATTTTTAATTTCATTTATTTTGTTGTTCATCGTTGCTTGTTTCCTCTTTAGTTCTTCTAGGTCCTTGTTAAATGTTTCTTGCATTTTCTTTATTCTATTTCCCAGATTTTGGATCATCTTTACTACCATTATTCTGAATTCTTTTTCAGGTAGCCTGCATAATTCCTCTTCATTTGTTAGGTCTGGTGGGTTTTTATCTTGCTCCTTCATCTGCTGTGTTTTTTTCTGTCTTCTCATTTTGCTTATGTTACTGTTTTTGGGGTCTCCTCTTTACAGGCTGAAGGTTCTTAGTTCCCGTTGTTTTTAGTGTCTGCCCCCAGTGGCTAAGGTTGGTTCAGTGTGTTGTGTAGCCTTACTGGTGCCAGGGACTAGTTCCTGTGTTCTGGTGAATGAGGCTGAAACTTGTCTTCCTGATGGGCATGTCCATGTCTGGTGGTTTGAATTGGGATGTCTGTGTCTTTATTATGATTTTAGGCAGCCTCTCTGCTAATGGGTGGGGTTGTGTTCCTCTCTTGCTAGTTGTTTAGCATATGGTGTTCAGCATTGTAGCTTGCTGGTCATTGAGTGAAGCTGGTTCTTGGTGTTGAGATGGAGATCTCAGGGGGATTTTGGCTGCTTGATATTATGTGGAGCTGGGAGGTCTCTGTGGACCCATGCCCTGAAGTTGGCTCTCCCACATCAGAGGCACAGCACTGACTCGTGGCTGCAGCACCAAGAGCCTTTCATCCATGCAGCTCAGAATAAAACGGAGAAAAAGTAGAAAGAAAGAAGATAAAATAAAATAATATAAAATAAAATAAAGTTATTAAAATAAAAAATAATTATTAAGAGAAAAAAAATTAAAGTAAAAACAAACAAACAAACAAAATGGACAGACAGAACCCTAGGACAAATGGTGAAGGCAAAGCTATACAGACAAAATCTCACACAGAAGCATTCACATACACACTCACAAAAAGAGGAAAAGGGGAAAAAATAATGTATCTTGCTCTCAAAGTCCACCTCCTCAATTTAGACGATTCCTTGTCTATTCAGTTATTCCACCGATGCAGGTTACATCAATTTGATTGTGGAGCTTTAATCCGTTGCTCCTGAGGCTCCTGGGAGAAATTTCCCTTTCTCTTCTTTGTTCGCACAGCTCCCGGGGTTCAGCTTTGGATTGGCCCCGCCTCTGCATGTAGGTCGCTGGAGGGTGTCTGTTCTTCCCTCAGACATGCCGTGGTTAAAGGAGCAGCTGGTTTGGGGCCTCTGGCTCACTTAGCCTGGGGAGAGGGAGGGGTACAGATTACGGGGCGAGCCTTCAGTGGCAGAGGCTGGTGTGACATTGCACCAACTTGAGGTGCGCTGTGCATTCTCCTAGGGAATTTGTCCCTGGATCATGAGACCCTGGCATTGGCGGGCTGCACAGCCTCCTGGGATGGGAGGTGTGGATAATGACCTGTGCTCACACCCAGGTTTCTTGGTGGTGGCAGCAGCGTCCTTAGCATCTCATGCCCATCTCTGGGGTCCGCACTGATAGCCATGGCTCACATCCATCTCTGAAGCTCCTTTAAGCAGCACTCTTAATTCCCTCTCCTCGTGCACCGGGAAACAAAGAGGGAAGAAAAAGTCTCTTGCCTCTTCAGCAGGTCCAGAGTTTTTCCCGGACTCCCTCCCAGCTAGTCGAGGTACACTAACCCCTTCAGGCTGTGTTCACACTGCCAGTCCTCTCCCTGAGATCAGACGTAAGCCCGAGCCTCAGCTCCCAGCCCCCGCCTGCCCCGGCGGGTGAGCAGACAAACTTCTAGTACTGGTGAATACTTGTCGGCACAGATCCTCTGTACAGAAATCTCTCCGTTTTGCCCTCCGCACCCTTGTGGCTGTGCTCTTCTCCGTGGCTCCGAAGCTTCCCCCTCCGCCACCCACAGTCTCCACCTGCAAAGGGGCTTCCTAGTGTGTGGAAACCTTTCCTCCTTCACGGCTCCCTCCCATTGGTGCAGGTCCTGTCCCTATTCTTTTGTCTCTGTTTTTCTTTTTTTCTTTTGTCCTACCCAGGTACATGGGGAGTTTCTTGCCTTTTGGGAGGTCTGAGGCCTTCTGCAAGCGTTCAGTGGGTGTTCTGTAGGAGTTGTTCCACATGTAGATGTACTTCTGATGTATCTGTGGTGAGGAAGGTGATCTCCACGTCTTACTCTTCTGCCATCTTCCCCGATCTCTCTGTTTCTTTAACATTGAGCTGCATGAGCTGTTTATATATTTTGGAGATTAATCTTCTGTCCATTGATTCATTTGCAAATATTTTCTCCCATTCGAGGGTTGTCTTTTCATCTTGTTTATGGTTTCCTTTGCTGTGCAAAAGCTTTGAAGTTTCATTAGGTCCCATTTATTTATTTTTGTTTTTATTTCCATTATTTTAGGAGGTGGATCAAAAAGGATCTTGCTGTGACTTATTTCAAAGAGTGTTCTGCTTATGTTTTCCTCTAAGAGTTTTATAGTGTCTGGTTTTACATTTAGGTCTTTAATTCATTTTGAGTTTACTTTTTTGTATGGTGTTAGGGAGTGTTCAAATTTCTCTTTTACATGTAGCTGTCCAGTTTTCTAAGCATCAATTATTGAAGAGGCTGTCTTTTCTCCATTGTATATCTTTGCCTCCTTTGTCATAGATTAGTTGACCATAGGTACATGGGTTTACCTCTTGGCTTTCTGTCTTGTTCTGTTGATCTATATTTCTGTTTTTGTGCCAGTACCATATTGTCTGAAGTTGGGGAGTCTGATTCCTCCAGCTCCCTCTATTTTTCCCCAAGATTGCTTTCGCTATTTGGTATCTTTTGTGTCTCCATATAAATTTTAAGATTTTTATTTTAAATCCAGTTTCTAGTTCTGTAAAAATTTCCATTGGTAATTTGATAGGGATTGCACTGAATCTGCAGATTGCTTTGGGTAGTAGTCATTTTCACAATACCGATTCTTCCAATCCAAGTACATGGTATATCTCTCCATCTATTTGTGTCAGCCTTAATATCTTTCATCAGTGTCTTACAGTTTCGTGAGCACAGCTCTTTTACCTCCTTATGTAGGTTTATTCCTAGGTGTTTTATTCTATTTGTTGCAGTGATGAATGGGATTGTTTCCTTAATTTCTCTTTCTGATCTTTTGTTGTTTGTGTATAGGAATACAAGAGATTTCTACACATTATCCTGCAACTTTACCAAATTCATGGATGAGATTTAGTGGTTTCCTGATGGCATCTTTAGGACTTTCAATATAGAGTATCATGTCATCTGCAAACAGTGACGGTTTTACTTCATCTTTTCCAATTCTTATTCCTTTTGTTTCTTTTTCTTCTCTGATTCCCATGGTTAGGACTTCCAAAACTATGTTGAATAATAGTGGTGAGAGTGGACAACCTTGTCTTCTTCCTGATCTCAGTGGAGATGCTTTCAGGTTTTCACTATTGAGTATAATGTTTGCTGTGGGTTTGTCAAATATAGCCTTTATTATGTTGATGTAGATTCCCTGTATGCCCACTTTCTGGAGAGGTTTTATCGTAAATGGGTGATGACATTTGTCAAAAGCTTCTACATCTATTGAGATGATCATATGGTTCTTATGCTTCAGTTTGTTAATATGGTGTATCACATTGATTGATTTGCATATATTGAAGAATCTTTGCATCTCTGGGATAAATCCCACTTGATCATGGTGTATGATCCTTTTATGTGTTGTTAGATTTGGTTTGTTAATATTTTGTTGAGGGTTTTTGCATCTATATTGATCAGTGTTATTGGTCTCTAATTTTCTTTTTTTGTAGTATCTTTGTCTGATTTGGTATCAGGGTGATGTTGGCCTTGTAGAATGAGTTTGAGAGTGTTCTTTCCTCTGCAATTTTTTGGAAGAGTTGAGATGAATAGGTGTTAGCTCTTCTCTAAATGTTTGATAGAATTTGCCTGTGAAGCCATATGTTCCTGGGCTTTTGTTTGTTGGAAGGTCTTTTTTTTTTTTTTTTTTTTTTTTTTTTTTGCGGTACACGGGCTTCTCACAGCTGTGGCCTCTCCCATTGCAGAGCACAGGCTCTGGACGAGCAGGCCCAGCGACCATGGCCCATGGGCCCAGCCACTCCGTGGCATGCAGGATCCTCCTTGACTGGGGCACAGACCTATGTCTCATGCATCAGCCGGCGGACCCCCAACCACTGAACCACCAGGAAAGCCCTGTTGGAAGATTTTTAATCACTGTTTCAATTTCAGTACTTGTGATTGGTCTGTTCATATTTTCTGTTTCTTCCTGATTCTGTCTTGGAAGGTTATACCTTTGTAAGAATTTATCCAGTTCTTCCAGGTTGTCCATTTTATTGGCATAGAGTTGCTTACAGTAGTCACTTATGATGCTTTGTATTTCTGCAGTGTCTCTTGTAACTTCTCATTTTTCATTTTTAATTTTATTGATTTGAGTCCTCTCTCCTTTTGTTGATGAGTCTGCTAAAGGTTTATCAATTTTGTTTATCATCTCAAAGGATCAGCTTTTAGTTTTATCGATCTTTGCTATTGTTTTCTTCATTTCTTTTTCATTTATTTCTGATCCGATCTTTATGATTTCGTTCCTTCTGCTAACTTTGCAGTTTTTTCATTCTTCTTTCTCTAATTGCTTTAGGTGTAAGGTTTGATTGTTTATTTGAGATCTTTCTTGTTTCTTGAGGTAGGATTGTATTGCTATAGACTACCCTCTTAGAACTGCTTTTGCTGCATCCCATAGGTTTTGGATTGTTGTGTTTCTATTGTCATTTGTCTCTAGGTATTTTTTTATTTGTTTTTGATTATTCAGTGATCTCTTGGCTATTTAATAGCATGGTGTTTACCCTTCATGTGTTTGTGATTTTTATGATTTTTTCCTTGGAATTTATTTCTTATCTTGTGATTGGATAAGATGCATGATATGATTTCAATTTTCATAAATTTATCAAGGCTTGATTTTGTGACCCATGATGTGGTCTAACCTTGAGAATGTTCTGTGCACACTTGAGAAGAAAGTGTAACCTGCTGTTTTTGGGTGGAATGTCTTATAAATATCAATTAAATTTATCTGGTCTATCATGTCGTTTAAAGCTTGTGTTTCCTTATTAATCTTCTGTCTGGATAATCTGTCCATTTGTGTAAGTGAGGTGTTAAATTCCTCCACTATTATTGTGTCAGTGTCAATTTCCCCTTTTATAGCTGTTAGCATTTGCTTTATGTATTGAAGTGCTCCTATGTTGGGTGCATATATATTTATAATTGTTATGCCTTCTTGGATTGACCCCTTGATCATTATGTAGTGTCCTTCTTTGTCTTTTGTAATATCCTTTATTTTAAAGTCGATTTTATTTGATATAAGTATTGCTACTCCAGCTTTCTTTTGACTTCTATTTGCATGGACTATCTTTTTCCATCCCCTCACACTCAGTGTATATGTGTCTCTAGGTCTGAAGTGTGTCTCTGGTAGACAGCATATGTATAGGTCTTGTTTTTGCATCCATTCAGCAAGCCTGTGTCTTTTGGTTGGAGCATTTAATCCATTCACATTTAAGGTAATTATCGATATGTATGTTCTTATGACCATTTCTTAATTATTTTGTGTTTGTTTTTGTAGGTCTTTTTCTTCTCTTGTGCTTCCCACTTAAAGAAGTTCCTTTAGCATTTGTTGTACAGGTGGGTTGGTGGTGCTGAATTCTCCTAGCTTTTGCTTGTCTATAAAGCTTTTGATTTCTCCATTGATCTGAATGAGATCCTTGCCGGGTAGAGTATTCTTGGTTGTAGATTCTTCCCTTTCATCACTTGAAATATATCCTGCCACACCCTTTTGGCTTGCAGAATTTCTGCTGAGAAATCAGCTGTTAACCTTATGGGAGTCAACTTGTATGTTATTTGCCATTTTTCCCTTGTTGCTTTTAATAATTTTTCATTTTCCTTAATTTTTATCTATTTGATTACTATGTATCTTGACATGTTTCTCCTTGAATGTATGCTGTCTGGGACTCTCTGCACTTCCTGGACTTGAGTGGCTATTTCCTTTCCCATGTTAGGGAAATTTTTGACAATAAACTTTTCAAATATTTTCTAGTGTGCTTTCCATCTCTCTTCCCCTCCTCAGGCCCCTATAATGCCAATGTTTGTGAGTCAAATGTTGTCCCAGAGATCTCTTATGTTGCTTTCATTTCTTTTCATTCCTTTTTCTTTATTCTGTTCCACATCAGTGATTTCCACCATTCTGTCCTCCAGGTCACATATCCATTCTTCTGTCTCAGTTATTCTGCTATTGATTCCTTCTAGTGTACTTTTCATTTCAGTAATTGTATTGTTCATCTCTTTTTATTCCTTAGTTCTTCGAGGTCTTTGTTAAATATTTCTTACATCTTCTTTTTTTTTTATCCCCATCGTTAAAACTTTATTTTTTTTAATTAATTTATTTTTTATTAGTTTCTGCTTTATAACAAAGTGAATCAGTCATACATATACATCTGTTCCCACATCCCTTCCCTCATACATCTTCCTCCCTCCCACCCACCCCATCCCACCCCTCCAGGTGGTCACAAAGCAACGAGCTGATCTCCCTGTGCTCTGCAGCTGCTTCCCACTATCTATCTACCTTACGTTTGGTAGTGTATATATGTCCATGCCTCTCTTTCGCTTTGTCACAGCTTACCCTTCCCCCTCCCCATATCCTCAAGTCCATTCTCAAGTAGGTCTGTGACTTTATTCCCGTTTTACCCCTAGGTTCTTCATGACATTTTTTTTTAATTCCATATATATGTGTTAGCATACGGTATTTGTCTTTCTCTATCTGACTTACTTCACTCTGTATGACAGACTCTAGGTCTATCCACCTCATTACAAATAGCTCAATTTCATTTCTTTTTATGGCTGAGTAATATCCCATTGTATATATGTGCCACATATTCTTTATCCATTCATCCGATGATGGACACTTAGGTTGTTTCCATCTTTGGGAAATTGTGAATAAAGTTGCAATGAACATTTTGGTACATGTCTCTTTTTGAATTATGGTTTTCTCAGGGTATATGCCTAGGAGTGGGATTGCTGAGTCATATGGTAGTTCTAGTCGTAGTTTTTTAAGGAACCTCCATACTGTTGTCCATAGTGGCTGTACCAATTCACATTCCCACCAGCAGTGCAAGAGTGTTCCCTTTTCTCCACACCCTCTCCAGCATTTATTGTTTCTAGATTTCTTGATGATGGCCATTCTGACTGGTGTGAGATGATATCTCATTGTAGTTTGGATTTGCATTTCTCTAATGATTAATGATGTTGAGCATTCTTTCATGTGTTTGTTGGCAGTCTGTATATCTTCTTTGGAGAAATGCCTATTTAAGTCTTCTGCCCATTTTTGGATTGGGTTGTTTGTTTTTTTGCTATTGAGCTGCATGAGCTGTTTATAAATTTTGGAGATTAATCCTTTGTCAGTTGCTTCATTTGCAAATATGTTCTCCCATTCTGAGGGTTGTCTTTTGGACTTGTTTATGGCTTCCTTTGCTGTGCAAAAGCTTTGAAGTTTCATTAGGTCCCATTTGTTTATCTTTGTTTTTATTTCCATTTCTCTAGGAGGTGGATCCAAAAGGATCTTGCTGTGATTTATGTCATAGAGTGTTCTGCCTATGTTTTCCTCTAAGAGTTTGATAGTTTCTGGCCTTACATTTAGGTCTTGAATCCATTTTGAGCTTATTTTTGTGTATGGTGTTAGGGAATGATCTAATCTCATACTTTTACATGTCCCTGTCCAGTTTTCCAAGCACCACTTATTGAAGAGACTGTCCTTTCTCCACTGTACATTACTGCCTCCTTTATCAAAGATAAGTTGACCATATGTGCGTGGGTTTATCTCTGGGCTTTCTATCCTGTTCCATTGATCTATCTTTCTGTTTTTGTGACAGTACCACACTGTCTTGATTACTGTAGTTTTGTAGTATAGTCTGAAGTCAGGGAGCCTGATTCCTCCAGCTCCGTTTTTCGTTCTCAAAATTGCTTTGGCTATGTGGGGTCTTTTGTTTTTCCAAAGAGATTTTGAAATTTTTTGTTCTACTTCTGTGAAAAATGCCAGTGGTAGGTTGATAGGGATTGCATTGAATCTGTAGATTGCTTTGGGTAGTAGAGTCATTTTCACAATATTGATTTTTCCAATCCAGGAGCATGGTATATCTCTCCATCTATTTGTATCATCTTTAATTTCTTTCATCAGTATCTTATAATTTTCTGCATACAGGGCTTTTGTCTCCTTAGGTAGGTTTATTCCTAGATAATTTATTCTTTTTGTTGCAATGGTAAAGTTTTCTTGATTTCATTTTCAGATTTTTCATCATTAGTGTACAGATATGTCAGAGATTTCTGTACATTAATTTTGTATCCTGCTATTTTACCAAATTCATTGATTAGCTCTAGTAGTTTTTCGGTAGCATATTTAGGATTCTCTATGTATAGTGTCATGTCATCTGCAAACAGTGACACCTTTTCTTCTTCTTTTCCAATTTGGATTCCTTTTATTTCCTTTTCTTCTCTGATTGCTGTGGCTAAAACTTCCAAAACTCTGTTGAATAAGAGTGATGAGAGTGGGCAGCCTTGTCCTGTTCCTGATCTTCGTGGAAATGATTTCAGTTTTTCACCATCGAGGAAAAGGTTGGCTGTGGGTTTGTCATATATGGCCTTTATGATGTTGAGGAAACTTCCCTCTATGCCTACTTTCTGCAGGGTTTTTATCATAAATGGGTGTTGAATTTTGTCGAAAGCTTTCTCTGCATCTATTGAGATGATCCTATGGTTTTTCTCCTTCAACTTGTTAATATGGTGTATCACATTGATTGATTTGCATATATTGAAATATCCTTGCATTCCTGGAATAAGGCCCAGTTGATCATGGTGTCTGATCCTTTTAATGTGCTGTTGGATTCTGTTTGCTAGTATTTTGTTGAGGATATTTGCATCTATGTTCATCAGTGATATTGGCCTGTAGTTTTCTTTCTTTGTGACATCCTTGTCTGGTTTTGGTATCAAGGTGATGGTGGCCTCATAGAATGAGTTTGGGAGTGTTCCTTCCTCTGATATTGTTTGGAAGAGTTTGAGAAGGATGGGTTTTAGCTCTTCTTTAAATGTTTGATAGAATTCACCTGTGAAGCCATCTTGTCCTGGGCTTTTGTTTGATGGAAGATTTTTAATCACAGTTTCAATTTCAGTGCTTGTGATTGGTCTATTCATATTTTCTGTTTCTTCCTGAGTCACTCTTGGCAGGTTGTGCATTTCTAAGAATTTGTCCATTTCTTCCAGGTTGTCCATTTTATTGGCATAGAGGTTCTTGTAGTAACCTCTCATGATCTTTTGTATTTCTGCAGTGTCAGTTGTTACTTCTCCTTTTTCATTTCTAATTCTATTGATTTGAGTCTTCTCCCTTCTTTTCTTGATGAGTCTGGCTAATGGTTTGTCAATTTTGTTTATCTTCTCAAAGAACCAGGTTTTAGATTTATTGATCTTTGTTATCATTTCTTTCATTTCTTTTTCATTTATTTCTGATCTGATCTTTATGATTTCTTTCCTTCTGCTAACTTTGGGGTTTTTTTGTTCTTCTTTCTCTAATTGCTTTAGGTGCAGGGTCAGGTTGTTTACTCGAGATGTTTCCTGTTTCTTAAGGTGGGATTGTATTGCTATAAACTTCCCCCTTAGAAATGCTTTGGCTGCGTCCCATAGGTTTTGGGTCATCGTGTCTCCATTGTCATTTGTTTCTAGGTATTTTTTGATTTCCTCTTTGATTTCTTCAGTGATCACTTCGTTATTGAGTAGTGTATTGTTTAGCCTCCTTGTGTTTGTATATTTTACAGATTTTTTCCTGTAATTGATGTCTAGTCTCATAGCATTGTGGTCGGAAAAGATACTTGATACAATTTCAATTTTCTTAAATTTACCAAGGCTTGATTTGTGACCCAAGATATGATCTATCCTGGAGAATGTTCCATGAGCACTTGAGAAAAATGTGTATTCTCTTGCTTTTGGATGGAATGTCCTATAAATATCAATTAAGTCCATCTTCTTTAATGTATCATTTAAAGCTTGTGTTTCCTTATTTATTTTCATTTTGGATGATCTGTCCATTGGTGAAAGTGGGGTGTTAAAGTCCCCTACTATGAGTGTGTTACTGTCGATTTCTCCTTTTATGGCTGTTAGTATTTGCCTTATGTATTGAGGTGCTCCTATGTTGGGTGCATAAATATTTACAATTATTATATCTTCTTCTTGGATCGATCCCTTGATGATTATGTAGTTTCCTTCTTTGTCTCTTCTAATAGTCTTTATTTTAAAGTCTTTTTTGACTGATATGAGAATTGCTACTCCAGCTTTCTTTTGGTTTCCATTTGCATGGAATATCTTTTTCCATCCCCTTACTTTCAATCTGTATTTGTCTCTAGGTCTGAAGTGGGTCTCTTGTAGACAGCATATATATGGGTCTTGTTTTTGTATCCATTCAGCCAATCTGTGTCTTTTGATGGGAGCATTTAGTCCATTTACATTTAAGGTAATTATCGATATGTATGTTCCTATTCCCATTTCCTTAATTGCTTTGGGTTCGTTATTGTAGCTATATTCCTTCTTTTGTGTTTCTTGCCTAGAGAAGTTCCTTTAGCATTTGTTGTAAAGCTGGTTTGGTGGTGCTGAACTCTCTCAGCTTTTGTTTGTCTGTAAAGGTTTTAATTTCTCCATCAAATCTGAATGAGATCCTTGCTGGTTAGAGTAATCTTGGTTGCAGGTTTCTCTCCTTCATCACTTTAATTATGTCCTGCCACTCCCTTCTGGCTTGTAGAGTTTCTGCTGAGAGATCAGCTGTTAATCTGATGGGGATTCCCTTGTGTATTATTTGTTTTTTTTCCCTTGCTGCTTTTAATATGATTTCTTTGTTTTTAATTTTTGACAGTTTGATTAATATGTGTCTTGGCATATTTCTCCTTGGATTTATTCTGTGTGGGACTCTCTGTGCCTCCTGGACTTGATTAACTATTTCCTTTCCCATATTAGGGAAGTTTTCAACTATAATCTCTTCAAATATTTTCTCAGTCCCTTTCTTTTTCTCTTCTTCTTCTGGAAACCCTATAATTCGAATGTTGGTGTGTTTAATGTTGTCCCAGAGGTCTCTGAGACTGCCCTCTGTTCTTTTCCTTCTTTTTTCTTTATTTTGCTCTGCATCAGTTTTTTCCACTCTTTTATCTTCCACCTCACTTATCCGTTCTTCTGCCTCAGTTATTCTGCTATTGATCCCATCTAGAGTATTTTTCATTTCATTTATTGTGTTTTTAATCGATGCTTGATTCATCTTTAGTTCTTCTAGGTCCTTGTTAACTGTTTCTTGCATTTTGTCTATTCTATTTCCAAGATTTTGGATCTTGGAAATAGAATCTAGGATCATCTTTACTATCATTTTTCTGATTTCTTTTTCAGGTAGACTGCTTATTACCTCTTCATTTGTTAGGTCTGATAGGTTTTTATCTTGCTCCTTCGCCTGCTGAGTGTTTTTGTGTCTTCTCATTTTGCTTATCTTACTGTGTTTGGGGTCTCCTTTTTGCAGGCTGCAGGTTCGTAGTTCCCGTTGTTTTTGGTGTCTGTCCCCAGTGGCTAAGGTTGTTTCAGTAGGTTGTGTAGGCTTCCTTGTGGGGGGTACTAGTGCCTGTGTTCTGGTGTTTGAGGCTTGACCTTGTCTTTCTGGTGGACAGGTCTTCGTCTGGTGGTGTGTTTTGGGGTTCCTGTGGCCTTATTATGTTTTTAGGCAGCCTCTCTGCTAATGGGTGGGTTTGTGTTCCTGTCTTGCTAGTTGCTTGGCATAGGGTGACCAGCACTGTAGTTTGCTGGTCATTGACTGAAGCTGGGTGCTGGTGTTGAGATGGAAATCTCTGGGAGATTTTCGCTGCTTGATATTATGTGGAGCTGGGAGGTCTCTTGTGGACCCGTGCCCTGAATTTGGCCCTCCCCTTTCAGAGGCACAGCACTGACTCCTGTCTGCAGCACCAAGAGCCTTTCATCTACCTGGCTCAGAATAAAAGGGAGAAAAAGTAGCAAGAAATAATTAGTGGAAGAAAGAAATAGAGAAAGAAAGAAAGGAAGAAGGAAAGAAAGGAAGGAAGGAAGGAAGAAAGAAAGAAAGGAGCGAGTGAGGGAGGAATGAAAGAAAAAGGAAGAGTGAATGGAGGAAGGTAGGGAGGAAGGAAAGAAAGAAAGAAAGAAAGACAGGAGGGAGGGAGGGAGGAAGGAAAGAAAAAGAAAGATTGAAAGGAACAAGGGTGGGAGGGAGGGAGGAAGGAAAGAAAGAAAGAAAGAAAGGAGGGAGTGAGGGAGGAATGAAAGAAAAAGGAAGAGTGAATGGAAGAAGGGAGGGAGGGTGGGAGGTAGGAAAGAAAGAAAGAAAGAAAGACAGGAGGGAGGGAGGGAGGAAGGAAAGAAAAAGAAAGAGTGAAAGGAAGAAGGGTGGGAGGGAGGGAGGAAGGAAAGAAAGACAGACAGGAGGGGGGAGTGAGGAAGGAAAGAAAAAGAAAGAGTGAAAGGAAGAAGGGAGGGAGAGAGGAAGGAAAGAGAGAAAGAAGGAAAGGAGGGGTGGAGGGAGGGAGGGAGGAAGGGAAGGTAGGAGAAAAAGAAAGAGCAGGTAAAGTAAAATAGAATAAAGTATAAAATATAGTAGCATTATTAAAATTAAAAAGTAATTATTGAAAAAAAAACGGACAGATAGAACCCTGGGACATATGGTGGAAGCAAAGCTATACAGAGAAAATCTTACACAGAAGGATACACATACACATTTACAAAAAGGGAGCAGGGGAAACAATCAAAAGTCTTGCTCTCCAAGTCCACCTCATCAATTTCAGATAATTCGTTGTAAAAAGAGGAAAAGGGCGAGAAGTCTGAAATCTTGCTAAGTCCACCTCCTCAATTTGGGATAATTCATTGTAAAAAGAGGAAAAGGGGGGAAAGTCTTAAATCTTGTCCTCAAAGTCCACTTCCTCAATTTGGGGTGATTCACTGTCCATTCATGCACTCCACAGACGCAGGGCACATCAAGTGGACCGTGGAGCTTTATTCCGCTGCCTCCGAGGCTGCACAGAGAGATTTCCCTGTCTCTTCTCTGCTCTCACAGCTCCCGGGTCTCAACCTTGGACCTGGCCCCGCCTCTGTGCATAGGTCGCCGGAGGGCATCCGTTCTTTGCTCAGACAAGACGGGTTTAAAGGAGCCGCTGATTCGGGGGCTCTGGCTCACTCAGGCAGAGGGGAGGGAGGGGCGCGCAGTGTGGGGCGGGCCTGCGGCGGCAGAGGCTGGTGTGAAGTTGCACCAGACCGAGGCGCTCCGTGCGCTTTCCCGGGAAAGCCGTCCCTGGGTCCCGGGACCCCAGCAGTGGCGGGGTGCACAGGCTCCCCGGAAGGCGGTGTGGATAGTGACCTGCACTCGCACACAGGCTTTGTGGCGGTGGCAGCAGCAGCCCCAGCATCCCACGCCCGTCTCTGGGGTCCGTGCCTTTCGCTGTGGCTCGCGCCCGTCTCTGGTGCTTCTTTAAGCAGCTCTCTCAATGCCCTCTCCTCGCGCACCAGGAAACAAAAGGGAAGAAAAAGTCTCTTGCCTCTTCGGCAGCTCCAGACTTTTTCCCCGGACTCCCTCCGGGCTAGCCGTGGTGCACTAACCCCTTCAGGCTCTCTTCCTGCCGCCAGCCCCAGTCCTCTCCCTGCGCTCTGACTGAAACCCGATACCCGAGCCTCAGCTCTCAGCCTCGCCTGCCCTGTCGGCCGAGCAGACAAGCCTCCCGAGCTGGTGTGTGCCTGAGGGCACAGATTCTCTGTGCCGGAATCTCTCTGCTTTGCCCTCCACACCCCTGTTGCTGTGCTCTCCTCCGCTACTCCGAAGCTTTCCCCCTCTGCCACCTGCAGTCTCCGCCCGCGAAGGGGCTTCTAGTGTGTGGAAACCTTTCCTCCTTCACGGCTCCCTCCCACTGGTGCAGGTCCCGTCCCTATCCTTTTGTCACTGTTTATCCTTTTTTCTTTTGTCCTACCCAGGTATGTGGGGAGTTTCTTGCCTTTTGGGGGGTCTGAGGTCCTCTGTCAGCGTTCATAAGGTGTTCTGTAGGAGTTGTTCCACGTGTAGATGAATTTCTGATGTATCTGTGGGGAGGAAGGTGATCTCTGCGTGTTACTCTTCCGCCATCTTCCTCCGGGGTCTTACATCTTCTTGATCTTTGTCTCTGTTCTTTTTCCGAGGTCCTGGATCATTTTCACTATCATTATTCTGAAGTCTTTTTCTGGAAAGCTGCATATCTCCACTTCATTTGGTTGTTTTCTGGGTTTTTATCTTGTTACTTCATCTGGGACATAGTCCTTTGCCTTTTCATTTTGTCTCTCTTTCTGTGATTTTGGGTTTCTTTCCATAGGCTGCAGGATTGTAGTTCTTCTTGCTTCTTCTGTCTACTCTCTGGTGGATGAGGCTAAGTGGCTTGTGCAAGCTTCCTGATGGTAGGGCCTAATGGTGGGTAGAGTTGAGTGTTGCTTTGGTGAGCAGAACTCAGTAAAACTTTAATCTGCTTGTCTGCTGATGCCTGGGACTGAGGTCCCTCCCTGTTGGTTGTTTGGCCTGTGGAGACCCAGCACTGGAGCCTACAGTCTCTCTGGTGAAGCTAATGGCAGACTCTGGGAGGGCTCACGCCAATGAGTACTTCCCAGAACTTCTGCTGCCAGTGTCCTTGACCCTGCAGTGAGCCACAGCCACCCCTGCTTCTGTAGGCCACCCTCCGACATAGCAGGTAGGTCTGGTTCAGTCTCCTATGGAGTCACTGCTGCTTCCCCCGGGGCCTGATGCACACTCTACTTTGTATGTGCCCCCAAGATTGGAGTCTCTGTTTCCCTCAGTCCTGTCAAAGTCCCGCAATCAAATTCCACTATGACTCAAAGCCTGATTCTCTGGGAATTTGTCCTCCCTTTGCCAGACTGCCAGGTTGGGAATCCTGACATGTGGCTCAGAACCTTCACTTCAGTGAGTGGACTTCTGTGGTATAATTGTTCTCCAGTTTGTGAGTCTCCCACAGAGTGGTTATGGGATTTGACTTTATTGTGATTGCATCCCTCCTACTGTCTTATTGTGTCTTGTCCTTTGTCTTTGGATATGGGATATCATTTTTGGTGAGTTCCAGTGTCTTCCTGTTGATGATTGTTCAGCAGTTAGTTGTGGTTCTGGTGCTCTTGCACGTGGGAGTGAGCACACGTCCTTCTACTCCACCATCTTGAATCAATCTCCTATGTTGATTTCTTTTAGGTTGTCCATTTTATTGGCATATAATTGTTTGTAATAATCCCTTATGATCCTTTGTATTTCTGTTTTCAGTTGTAATGTTTCCTTTTTCATTTAAGAATTTATTGATTCAGGCCCTCTCACTTTTGTGCTTGATTAGTTTGGCTAAATGTTGATCCATTTTCTTTATCTTTTCAGAGAACCAACTCTTAGTTTCATTAATCTTTTCAATTGCTTTTTTTTCTCTACTTCATTTATTTCTGCTCTCCTCTTTATGATTACCTTCCTTCTACTAACTTTGGTTTTTGTTTGTTCTTTTTTTCTATTTCTTTTAAGTGTAAGGTTAGGTTGTTTATTTGAGATTTTTCTTATTTACAGAGATAGGCTTTTATAGCTATAACCTTCCCTCTTAGAACTGCTTTTGCTGCATCCCATATATTTTGGATTATTGTGTTTTCATTTTCATTTACCTCAAGGTATTTTTTTGATTTCCTCTTGGATTTTTCCAGTGACCTATTTGTTTAGTAGCATACTGTTTAGCTTCCACATGTTTATGTTTTCTGCGTTTTTTTTTTTCTTGTAGGTAATTTCTAGTCTCAACACTGTGGTTGAAAAAAATGCTTGATATGATCTCAGTCTTCTTAAATTACTGAGACTCATATTGTTGCCTAGCATGTGGTCTATCCTGGAGAATGTTCCATGTGCACTTGAAAAGAATGTTAATTCTGCTGTTTTTTGATTGAGTGTTCCATATATATCTATTAACTTCATCATTCTTATTGTGTTGTTTAAGGCCAGAATTTCCTTATTGAATTTTTGGCTGGATGATTTGTCCATTGTTGTGAAGGGGTGTTGAAGTCCCCTACTCTCGTTGCGCTACTGCTAAAATTGCCTTTTATGTCTTTTAATGTTTGCCCACATATTTAGGTTCTTTTATGTTGAGTACATATGTTTTTTACAATTGTTATATCTTCTTCTTGAATTGATCCCTTGATCATTATATAATGTCCTTCTTTGTCTCTTGTTACAGTCTTTGTTTCAAAATCTATTTTATCTGTTTTAAGTACTGTTACTCATGCTTTCTTTTCGTTTTCATTTGCTTTGAATACCTTTGTCCTTCCCCTCACTTTCATTCTGTGTGTGTCTTTAGATATGAAATTATTCTTTTGTAGGGAGCATATATATATATATATATGGGTCTTATTTTTGTATTCATTCAGCCACTCAATGTCTTTTACTTTTTTGTGTGTGTGTGGTACATGGGGCTTTCACTGTCGTGGCCTCTCCCGTTGGGGAGCACAGGCTCCACAGACGCAGGCTCAGTGGCCATGGCTCACAGGCCTAGCTGCTCCATGACATGTGGGATCTTCCCAGACCGGGGCACGAACCCGTGTCCCCTGCATCAGCAGGCGGACTCTCAATCACTGTGCCAGCAGGGAAGCCCCCCTCAATGTCTTTTGATTTGAGCATTTAGTCCATTTACATTTAAAGTAAGTATTGATAGTTATGTACATATTGCCATTTTCTTAATTGTTTGGGAGTTGTTTTGTAGTCCATTTTTTGGTTCCTTTTCTCTTCTTTTGTTCACTTCCCTTGTGATTTGATGGCTATCTTTAATATTACTTTTGGATTCCTTTCTCTTTTTTATGTGTGTATCTAATATAGATTTTTGGTTTGTGGTTATCATGAGGTTTACATATAGCAATCTGTATTTACATGTAATTATTCTGAGTAGCTGATCTCTTAAGTTGAATGCATTTTAACAACCTTGCATTTTTAGTCTCTCTTCCTCATGTTTACTGTTTTTGACATCATATTTTACATTTGTGTGTGTGTGTGTGTATCTCTTAACTACTTTTTGTGAATATGGAGGATTTTACTCCTTTTGTTTTTTAACCTTCCTACTAACCTTATATGTGTTGATTTACTACTTTTATTCTCTATTTACCTTTACCAGTGAGATTTTTTCTTTTGTAATTTTCATACTTCTAGTCGTGGTCTTTTATTTTTAGCTTAGAGAAGTTCCTTTAACATTTCTTGTGAAGATGATTTGGTGATACTGAACTCTTTTGCATTTTGCTTGTCTGTAAAAATTTGATATTTCCATCAAATCTGAATGAAAGCCTTGCCAGATTGGGTATTCTTGGTTGCTGTTTTTCCCTCTCATTATTTTCAATATTGCATGACACTTACTTCTGATCTGCATGGTTTCTACTGAAAAGTCAACTTATAACCTTATGCACTTTTCCTTATATATAACTTGTTGCTTTTCCCTTGTTGCTTTTAATATCTTCTCTTTGACTTTAACTTTTGCCATTTTAATTATAATATGTATCAGTGTGGTCCTCTTTGGGTTGATCCTGTTTTGGAGTCTCTGTGCTTCCTGGACCTGGAAGTCTGTTTCCTTCCTCTGGTTAGGAAAGTTTTCATCTATTATTTCTTCAAATACTATCTCTGCCCCTATCTCTCTTCTTCTGGGTCCTATATAATGCAATGTTAGTACACTTATTGTTGTCTCAGAGGTCTCTTAAGTTGTCCTAATTTCTTTATATTCTCTTCTTTTTTTCTGTTCAGCTTTAGTGATTTCCTCTACTCTGCCTTTAAGCTCACTGATCCATTCCTTGGTATTATCTAATCTACTGCTGATTCCTTTTAGTGTATTATTTATTTCAGTCATTGTATTTTTCATCTCCTTTTGGTTCCTCTTTTTAGTTTCTAATTCTTATTTTAAAGCTTCTAACTTGTCACTCTGTTCATCAAACCTTCTCCCAAGTTCTTTGAACATCTTTATTATCATTGAACTTGTACTCTTCATTGGGTAGATTGCTTACCTCCGATTTGCTTGGTTCTTCCTCTCAGATTTTATCTTATTCCTGCATTTGGAACATATTTCTCTGTCATCTCATTTGGCTTAATTTGCTGTTGTTATTTCTATATGTTTAGTACTATTTGTTGTGCTTCCTGACCTTGGAGAAATGGGCTTTTGTAGGAGACATCCTATATGTCCCAGCAGCACACTTCCCTCTGGCAAGTAGAGCTATATGTTCCATGGGTGCCCCCTTTGTGGCCTGCATTGGTCTTTCTGTTTTGCTGCACTGACTACTATGTGTGGTCTGGTGGGTGTGGTTGGCCCCTCATCTAGCTGATTTCCAGGTCCTGCTTTGTTCAGTGGCTGCTGGTCAATGGTGGACAGGGCCCAGGTCACAATGAAGGTGGCTGTAGAGCCCTGAGGGGTCCCAGTGCTAATGCTGGCTCACTGGTGGGCAGAATCAGGCTCCAGGGTGAGTGTTATAGGGTTGGGGGGGTCTCAGATCTAGTGTCAACCTGCTGGTGGGTGGGGTAAGTTTATGTCATGGCTTGCTGTGAGACCAGGCTGTCCCAAAGCAGTTATTTTCCTGCTGGTGAGTGGCACTGGATGTTGGGACATCTGACTGATGGCCCCAATGTGTCTCAGAGCTGGTGTCACCCTCCTGGTGGGCAAAGTCCTTGTACAAGATCTCGGCCTGCAAAGTCCTGATGGTCCTGGGTCTGGTGTTGGCCTGTTGGTGGGCAGAACCAATTCCTGACACAGCTGGCAATGGAGTCCAAGGTGTCCTGAAACTTGTGTGTGTGGCCTGCTGACAGGTGTCAGCCTGTAGTGTGTGGTCTGGCTCCTGACACAACTGATTGTGGTGTTTTGGTGGTCCTGGGCTTGGTGTCCAACCACTCATGGGTGAGACAATTTCCTGGGGCTAATGCCAGACCACTGGTGTGTGAAGCCAGGTCCTGGGATCTGTAGCTGTAGGTCCCTGGAGATACCAGGGTTGGTATGTTGGCCTGCTGGTTGGTGGAGCTGGAGCCCAGGGAATCCTGGGGTGGCTCTGGGATTAGGAGGTCATAATGCAGCAGGTCTGCTGGTGGGTGAGGCTGTGTCCTCACCTGGCTAGCTACTTGACCTGAGCCATCTCAATACTGGTGCTGACAGGCTGGTGGTGGGGTCAGGTTCCAATGCTCATAAGCTAGAGGGAGGATCCAGAATGGTGATCGTCAGCAGCAGTGTACTCATGGTAGATCAAGTACCCCAAAATGGCTGCTGCCAGTGTCTATTTCCCCAGGATGAGATCCTCTTGCCTCTCTGGGAAGCTCTTCAAGGTGAGCAGGTGGGTCTGACCTTGGCTCATTTCAAATTATTGCTTTTGCCCTGGGTCCCAGAGCATGTGAGGGCTCATGCACACACTTTAAGAGTAGGGTCTCTATTTCCCACAGCCCTCTGACCCTCTTGAAAGTAAAACCTGCTGGCCTTCAAGGCCAAATATTCTTGGGGCTTATCTTCCTGGTTCTGGACCCCCGGCCTGGGGAACTTATGTGGGGCTTGGACCCTTCATTCCTTGTGGAGAGCCTCTGCAGTTGTAATTATCTTCCCTTTTGTGAGTCACCCACCCAGAGTTACAGGTCTTGACTATACAATTTTCTACCCCTCTTGCCAGTTTCATTGTGGTTCATTCTTTATATCTTTAGTTTTAGAAGATATTTTATGATAGTTTTCCAGTGTTTCTCATCAATAATTGCTCTGTAAATAGTTGTAATTTTGGTGTGTCTGTGGGAGGAGGTGCATTCAGTGTCTTTGTACTCCCCCATGTTGACCAAGAAGTCACCTTGTTCATGTTTTTTAAATTCAATCTACCAGTGCTGATCCTTCCCTTCTGATTAAGCCAATTACTACTGTGCTTAAGGGGTATCATTTCATATACAGAGACCAGACACCAAATCCTTCAAATTTTATTTCTGAATCCTTAATGTCCTAGTCTTCATTAATTTCTCAGCATTCTATCTCATGTATTTCCTTCTCCTGCCATCAAGGATCCTGACTGTGCAAAAAAATATATTCTTAAATATTAAAAGATCAGGGTTTTGTTATGATAAGTGATAGAGTTTTAGAAAATGAGGCACAAAAGCTTTTGGCCTGTGACATAAGGCTCCATTTTGGTTGGGTTCATAGATGATGGTCTGGCTGTGGAAGTAGGTGATAAGAATTTTCCTGACCTTCAGTTTTTCTTAATGCTGTACTCTGTGGCAGCACCATGAAACTGTCACTCCCAATGATTTCTCTGCAACACAAGGACCCAGGAATAATCAATGTGATCAAAATCTTGACCTGTAGCCTACCTTCTATGTGTGTTCCGGATTGGACACAGGAAAAAATGTTATGAGCCAAATAACAACTAAATGCTAAATGTCTCTAAATCAAAAAGTGAAAAATTTCTCTAGCTTAACCCTTTCCCATCTAGCTTCTATGGATGTAAAACTAAAGTGCCCAAGATTTTTCTTGTGTCAGTAAAGACTGTACTAAATAATCAATGCTGACTTGTTTGCATATGAAGGTCAATCATTGTTTTCTAAGTATGCTTTCAGAGATTCAAGCTTTTATTTTTCTTTTTCTTTTTTTTTTTTTTTTTGCATTCAACTGATCTAACTCAAGAGGAAGAATGAGGAAGCTAACATCTATTTAATATCCACCAAAACTTTGTTATGAGCTTTATATATGCTGTCTCATTTACATCTCTAAAGATCCCTATCTGATAATTATTGTTTTGACTTTTAACAATAAGGCTTAGGTACGTTACTTAACTTGGTTATAGCCACATACATAATTAGTAACAAATTTGAGGTTTGAACCCATGGTTGTCTGGCTGCAAACCCACACCACTTTCAATGCTGACTTCTTTTGTTAATGGCCTTGAATAAAATTAGAGAATTTGAATTTTCTATTTTATAGAGTCATTTGCACGATAGGAGCAAGTGTTCTCTTCTTTTGATTGGGAAACAATAACAAATGTAAAAGGTGGTAAAGGGTAAGGAGCAAAGTTTTCTGCATCTTGTTCCTGCTACTTAACTATTTTTTAATGATGTATCTCAACTCATTCAACTTTTCTCTGTCTTGGTTTCTTGTCTGTAAAATAAACATATTACCAAAAATTGTTTCACTTAGCTACTTAAATTGACTATGATAATATGAATACTTTGTAAACTATAAAGCACTACATAAATATTTATGTCCTCATTGTTTTAGCTTATGAGAAGTATATTAGTTTCCTATGGCTGCCATAACAAAGTACCAAACACTGTGAGGCTTAAAACAATGAAAATGTATTGCCTCACAGTTCTGGAAGTTGGAAATCTGAAATCAAGGTATCCACAGGGTCATACTCTCTCTGACATCTCTAGAGGAGAATCTTTCCTTGACACCTCTATTCTGGTATTTGTTGGCAATCCTTGACATTCCTTAGCTTGCAAGTACAGTCATTCCTTGGTATCCAAGGGGGATTGGTTCCAGGAACCCCTGTGTATACCAAAATCCAGCAAATCCTCAAGTCCCATAGTCGGCCCTATGTATCTGTAGTTCTGCATCTGCAGATTCAACCAACCACTGAATGTGTAGCACTGCATGCACTTATTGAAAAAAATCCTCATATAAGTGGGCCTGCCCAGTTCAAAACTGTTGTTCAAGGGTCAGCTTGAAGGGTTCATCATTTTTCAATCACATGGCCATCTTCTCCCTGTGTTTCTTCATATTGTCTTCTCTCTATATACCTCTCTGTTTATCTCTGAGTCCAAATGTTCCCTTTTTATAAGGACTAACGCCTAACATGATGACCTCACATTAACTTGATTACTTCTGTAAAGATCTTATTTTCAAATATGGTCACATTCTGCCTTAATGGAAGTTAGGTCTTCAACATATCTTTTTGGAAGGGCACAATTCAATCCATAAAAATTGAGTCATTCTAAAAGAAATGGTTAATAAAGAGAATGAAAAAGAAGTAAAAAGGCAGTTAAGACCAGGTGATATCTACCCATATTTTTTATCAGAATAATAAAGGAAAATCACTGTATGAGAAACCTCATTGATGATCAGGATTCCTTCTTCCAGAATATCTGTTATGTTCCTGGAAGCTGGCAGGATCATCAGGCTGAGTGACCAAATGATAAGAAGTTTGAGGCCTCTGAAGATCCCATAGTTCTTCTAGATGCATCACAAAATTACTTAGATATGTGATTTTACCTTTGGACCCCTAACCAGTATCTCCTTGGTAAATGAGGCAGATTATTCAACTGGAGCTTGGCCTGCAATAACTTATCACCATAATTTAAGTTAGTGGTTCTCAACGTATTTTTCACAAAGCATTAGCATCAGAATCACCTGGGAAATTAGAAATGCATATTCTCATGTCTCACAACCCAATCCTCTTAATCAGAAAAAATCTGAGTCTAGGGTTCATAAATCTAAGTTTAATTATCCAGGTACTTCTGATGAATCACAGAATTAAGTGATTTTTAATCAATTATGAACAACTGGTGAATCTGTAAAGATTTATAAAATATAAATTTGTCCTTGTCTCTGCCCCAGAGTTTCTGCATTAGAAGGTCTGAGATGGGACATGAGAATTGGTTTAAAAAGCTCCACATGTAATAAACACTTCTGGTTTAGAACTATTCAAAGTCTGCAGAACTGTACCAGAGACAAGCCCGACTCAGTAATTTTGAATGGCTTAGAATGAAAAGCCAAAGCAGTTCCTTGGAAGCCAGTGTTCATTGGTTCACTTGGTGCTGTCCTTGGTGCTGATCTAGCTCCATCTGATGCATCCTGCTCAAAAGTCTCCCTATTTATGCATTCTGTTAAGTGCTGGAACTATTTGTTGAGATTTACCATGACAGATCTTCCCGACCATGAGATTTAACTTGAAATATTTTTGTTGGCCCATCCTTGACTGAGTGAAGTCTGTATGATATTTATCACAAAAGAGAATTTAAACTAATTTAAATATACTGTAATGGCAAGACATTAAGGTTAATATGTTGTTAAAAGTCTCAGTTGCTGTATACAGAACCTCAGTATAAACAAATGAATAGTGGGGCACATAAGAATCACTGTGAGTAAGTAACAGACACCTAAGCCACAACCTGGGGGCTGGGGCTAAGGGTGATATAGCTTCAGAAGTCAAATGGATAATTTTGATGTGCACCACCAGTTAAGAAGTACTGCCTTAATAGTTACTGACTGGTGAGTATAAGTTATACTTTCCTGGAATATGGTATTTGTCTATTCAGTTGCAGAATCCATTTTCTAGGTTCACCTCAGAGTTTTTCAACAAAGAGATGCATACACACTGTTCCTTTTCTTCTCTTTCTGCTGTTTGTTTTTGATGAACAATTTGACTGATAAATAGATTTGGTTCATGCTGTTGGGTTGTTAGAAATAAGGAGGACTGAAAACAGCTGAAAAATGTCTACTAATTCAGAGAAGGACAATCACCTCTAAACAACTCTCAGCTTCCCTTCACTCTCAGACAAGGACTCACCTGTCATGCTATTTTTGGAAGCAAAATGTCAACAGTGTTCATAAAATTAAATATTATATCATCGTATGTTAAACCACACAGCTTTGGCACTAATGAGTATAACAAACATCAGTGCATTGTAAATCCAGTGCTTAAATTTCAAATCCCAATGTTCTTTTTGTTAGTTGCAGAGTAGTGGAACTGGGATGTGTCTTGGCTGCAATGGAGAAAAGAAATGGCGAGAACATTTTAAATCTTATTCACTGGAATCACTGTTAAAGTGATTAAAAATTTGCAGACATAGTAGGAGCTTAACTTCTTTCAAAATAGTTCAGATTATCACCGTACAACCTATTTGCAGTTTTATGAAGAGCTACAGCTGCAGCTACATTGAATTTAACAAGGTGTCTCTTTCCACGAACATCAGTCCCAGTAACTTGTGAAAGCAGAAGAGAGGAAGTGCTACTAACAATGTAGCTCTGAATGCCCGAAAAGTCAGGCTTTAAAAGATACCAGAGCTATATACAGTGTCCAGATTCTAAAATTCCATTACTACTCAGTTTCAGGAATACAGGAATATGGTATTACCCCTGCTTTTGAAAAACCACCTAAAAATAATCTTCTTACATTCCAAACACAATGAGCTGTAACTATGGTATTGCTTAAAGGCATTTGAAGGTAGAGGAATTGAATCTTGGCAGTTGTTATAAATTCTTCCAAGCTGTTAGAGCAGATGTTTTGGCCTTACCACCTTTTACCTCCTTCACTCTTAACTGAGCTTTATTTTTTTTTTAATTTTTAATTTTTGTCTTTCCTTTTATTATTAATTTTTATTGGAGCATGGTTGTTTACAATGTTGTGTTAGCCTCCACTGCACAACAAAATGAATCAACCATATGCATACAGATATCCCTTCCCTTTTGGAATTGCCTCACATTTAGGTTACTACAGTGCATTAAGTAGAGTTCCCTGTGCTATACAGTATATTCCCAATAGTTGTCTATTTTATACATAGTATCAATAATGTATTTGTGTCAATCGCAGTCTCCCAATACCTCCCACCCCACCCCTTTAACCTTGGTATCCATACATTTGTTCTTTAGTCTGTGTCTCTATTGCTGCTTTGCAATTAAGATCATTTATACCATTTATATAGATTCCACATATATCCGTTATTGTATGATATTTGCATTTCTCTTTCTGACTTACTACACTCTGTATGACACACTCTAGGTCCATCCACATCTCTACAAATTACCAAATTTCATTCCTTTTTATGGCTAATATCTTATTATATAGATATATACCACTTCTTCTTTATCCATTCATCTGTCGATGGATATTTAGGTTGCTTCCATGTCCTGGCTATTGTAAATAGTGCTGCTATGAACATTGAGGTGCATGTCTTTTTTTGAATTATGGTTTTCTCTGGGTATATGCCCAGTATTGGGATTGTTGGGTCATATGGTAGTTCTATTTCTAGTTTTTTCAGGAACTTCCATATTGTTTTCCATAGTGACTGTATCAATTTATATTCCCAGCAACAGTGTATGAGGGTTCCCTATTCTTGACGTCCTCTCAAGGATTTATTGTTTGTAGATTTTTTTGATGATGGCCATTCTGATTGGTGTGAGGTGATACCTCATTGTAGTTTTGATTTGCATTTCTCTAACAATTAGAGATGTTGAGCATATTTTCATATGATTGTTGGCCATCTGTATATCTTCTTTGGAGAAATGTCTATTTAGGCCTTCTGCCCATTTCTTGATTGGGTTGTTTATTTGATATTGAGCTGTATGAGCAGCATGTATATTTTGGAGATTAATCTTTTGTCAGTTGCCTCATTTGAAAATATTTTCTCCCATTCTAAGGACTCTCTTTTCATCTTGTTTATGGTTTCCTTTGCTGTGCAAAAGCTTTTATTAGGTCCCATTTGTTTATTGTTGTTTCAATTTTCATTACTTTAGGAGATGGGTTAAAAAAGATCTTGCTTCAGAAATAAATGAAAAAGAAATGAAGGAAACGATAGCAAAGATCAATAAAACTAAAAGCTGGTTCTTTGAGAAGATAAACAAAATTGATAAACCATTAGCCAGACTCATCAAGAAAAAAAGGGAGAAGACTCAAATCAATAGAAATAGAAATGAAAAAGGAGAAGTAACAACTGACACTGCAGAAATACAAAAGATCATGAGAGATTACTATAAGCAACTCTATGCCAATAAAATGGACAACCTGGAAGAAATGGACAAATTCTTAGAAATGCACAAGCTGCCGAGACTGAACCAGGAAGAAATAGAAAATATGAACAGACCAATCACAAGCACTGAAATTGAAACTGTGATAAAAAATCTTCCAACAAACAAAAGCCCAGGACCAGATGGCTTCACAGGCGAATTCTATCAAGCATTTAGAGAAGAGCTAACACCTATCCTTCTCAAACTCTTCCAAAATATAGCAGAGGGAGGAAAACTCCCAAACTCATTCTACGAGGCCACCATCACCTTGATACCAAAACCAGACAAGGATGTCACAAAGAAAGAAAACTACAGGCCAATATCACTGATGAACATAAATGCAAAAATCCTCAACAAAATACTAGCAAACAGAATCCAACAGCACATTAAAAGGATCAGACACCATGATCAAGTGGGGTTTATTCCAGGAATGCAAGGATTCTTCAATATATGCAAATCAATCAACGTGATACACCATATTAACAAATTGAAGGAGAAAAACCATAGGATCATCTCAATAGATGCAGAGAAAGCTTTCGACAAAATTCAACACCCATTTATGATAAAAACCCTGCAGAAAGTAGGCATAGAGGGAACTTTCCTCAACATAATAAAGGCCATATATGACAAACCCACAGCCAGCATCGTCCTCAATGGTGAAAAACTGAAACCATTTCCACTAAGATCAGGAACAAGACAAGGTTGCCCACTCTCACCACTCTTATTCAACCTAGTTTTGGAAGTTTTAGCCACAGCAATCAGAGAAGAAAAGGAAATAAAAGGAATCCAAATCGGAAAAGAAGAAGTAAAGCTGTCACTGTTTGCAGATGACATGATACTATACATAGAGAATCCTAAAGGTGCTACCAGAAAACTACTAGAGCTAATCAATGAATTTGGTAAAGTTGCAGGAAACAAAATTAATGCACGAAATCTCTGGCATTCCTATATACTAATGATGAAAAATCTGAAAGTGAAATCAAGGAAACACTCCCATTTACCATTGCAACAAAAAGAATAAAATATCTAGGAATAAACCTACCTAAGGAGACAAAAGACCTGTATGGAGAAAATTATAAGACACTGATGAAAGAAATTAAAGATGATACAAATAGATGGAGAGATGTACCATGTTCTTGGATTGGATGAATCCACATTGTGAAAATGACTCTACTACCCAAAGCAATCTACAGATTCAATGCAATCCCTATCAAACTACCACTGGCAGTTTTCACAGAACTAGAACAAAAAATTTCACAGTTTGTATGGAAACACAAAAGACCCCGAATAGTCAAAGCAATCTTGAGAACGAAAAATGGAGCTGGAGGAATCAGGCTCCCCGACTTCAGACTATACTACAAAGCTACAGTAATCAAGACAGTATGGTACTGGCACAAAAACGGAAAGATAGATCAATGGAACAGGATAGAAAGCCCAGAGATATACCCACGCACATATGGTCACCTTATCTTTGATAAAGGAGGCAGGAATGTACAGTGGAGAAAGGACAGCCTCTTCAATAAGTGGTGCTGGGAAAACTGAACAGGGACATGTAAAAGTATGAGATTAGATCACTCCCTAACACCATACACAAAAATAAGCTCAAAATGGATTAAAGACCTAAATGTAAGGCCAGAAACTCTCAAACTCTTAGAGGAAAACATAGGCAGAACACTCTATGACATAAATCACAGCAAGATCCTTTTGGACCCACCTCCTAGAGAAATGGAAATAAAGACAAAAATAAACACATGGGACCTAATGAAACTTAAAAGCTTTTGCACAGCAAAGGAAACCATAAACAAGACCAAAAGACAACCCTCAGAATGGGAGAAAATATTTGCAAATGAGGCAACTGACAAAGGATTAATCTCCAAAATTTATAAGCAGCTTAGGCAGCTCAATAACAAAAAAACAAACAACCCAATCCAAAAATGGGCAGAAGACCTAAATAGACATTTCTCCACAGAAGATATACACACTGCCAACAAACACATGAAAGGATGCTCAACATCTTTACTCATTAGAGAAATGCAAATCAAAACTACAATGAGATATCATCTCACACCAGTCAGAATGGCCATCATCAAAAAATCTAGAAACAATAAATGCTGGAGAGGTTGTGGAGAAAAGGGAACACTCTTGCACTGCTGGTGAGAATTTGAATTGGTACAGCCGCTATGGAGAACGGTATGGAGGTTCCTTAAAAAACTACAATTAGAACTACCATATGACCCAGCAATCCCACTACTGGGCATATACCCTGAGAAAACCATAATTCAAAAATATACATGTACCAAAATGTTCATAGCAGCCCTATTTACAATAGCCCGGAGATGGAAACAACCTAAGTGTCCATCATCGGATGAATGGATAAAGAAGATGTGGCACATATATACAATGGAATATTACTCAGCCATAAAAAGAAATGAAATTGAGCTATTTGTAATGAGGTGGATAGACCTAGAGTCTGTCATACAGAGTGAAGTAAGTCAGAAAGAGAAAGACAAATACTGTATGCTAACACATATATATGGAATTTAAGAAAAAAAATGTCATGAAGAACATAGGGGTAAGACAGGAATAAAGCCACAGACCTACTAGAGAATGGACTTGAGGATATGTGGAGGGCGAAGGGTAAGCTGTGACAAAGTGAAAGAGCGGCATGGACATATATACACTACCAAACGTAAGGTAGATAGCTAGTGGGAAGCAGCCGCATAGCACAGGGAGATCAGCTCGATGCTTTGTGACCGCCTGGAGGGGTGGGATAGGGAGGGTGGGAGGGTGACGCAAAAGGGTGGGGTTATGGAAACATATGTATATGTATAACTGATTAAATTTGCTATAAAGCAAAAAAAAAAAAAAAAAAAAAAGATCTTGCTGTGGTTTATGTCAAAGCGTGTTCTGCCTATGTTTTCCTCTAAGAGTTTTATAGTGTTTGGCCTTACATTTAGGTCTCAAATCCATTTTGAGTTTATTTTTGTGTATGGTGTTAGGGAGTGTTTTAATTTCATTCTTTTACATGTAGTTGTCCAGTTTTCCCAGCACCACCTATTGAAGAGGCTGTCCTTTCTCCATTGTATTTTTGCCTACTTTGTCATAGATTAGGTGACCAGTGGTACGTGGATTTATCTCTGGGCTTTCTATTCTGTTACATTGATCTATACTTGTGTTTTTGTGCCAGTATCGCACTGTCTTGATTACTGTAGCTTTGTAGTATAGTCTGAAGTCAGGGAGCCTGCTTCTTCCAGCTCCATATTTTTTCTCAATATTGCTTTAGTTATTCAGGGTGTTTTGTGTTTCCATACAAATTATAAAGTATTTTGTTCTAGTTCTGTGAAAAATGCCATTGGTAATTTGATAGGGATTGTATTGAACTTGTAGATTGTTTTGGGTAGTATTGTCATTTTCACAATATTGATTCCTCCAATCTAAGATCATGGTATATCTCTCCATCTGTTTATTTCATCTTTGATTTTATTCTTCAATGTTTTATAGTTTTCTGAGTACAGGGGTTTTGCCTCCTTATGTAGGTTTGTTCCTAGGTATTTTATTCTTTTCGTTATAATAGTAAATGGGATTGTTTCCTTAATTTCTCTTTCTGATCTTTTGTTGTTACTGTATAGGAATGAAAGAGAGATTTGTGTATTAATTTTGTATCTTGCAATATTACCAAGTTCATTAATTAGTTTCAGGAGTTTTCTGCTGCCATCTTTAGGATTTTCTATGTATAGGATCATGTCATTTTCAAACAGTGACAGTTTTACTTCTTCTTTTCCAATTTGGATTCCTTTTCTTTTTCTCCTATGATTGCTGTGGCTATAACTTCCAAAACTATGTTGAATAATAGTGGAGAGAGTGGACACCCTTGTCTTGTTCCTAACCATAGAGGAAATGCTTTCATTTTTTCACCATTGAGAATGATGTTGGCTGTGGGTTGGTCATATATGGTCTTTATTATGTTGAGGTAGGTTCTCTCTTTGCCCAATTTCTCGAGAGTTTTTATCGTAAATGGTGTTGAATGTTGCTGAAAGGTTTTTCTCCATCTATTAAGCTGATTATATGGTTGTTGTTCTTTAATTTGTTAATATGGTGTATCACAGTGATTGACTTGAATATATTGAAGATACTTGCATCCCTGGGCTAAATCCCACTTGATCATGGTTATGATCATTTTAATGTATTGTTGGATTCTGTTTGCTGGTATTTTGTTGAGGATTTTTGCATCTTTGTTCATCAGTGATATTGGCCTGTAGTTTTATTTCTTTGTGGTATGTTTGTCTGGTTTTGGTATCAGGGTGATGGTGACCTTGTGGAATGAGTTTGGGAATGTTCCTTCCTCTGCAATTTTTTGGAAGAGTTTGAGAAGATGGGTGTTAGCTTTTCTCTAAATGTTTGATACAATTCACCTGTGAAGTCTGGTCCTGGACTTTTGTTTATTTAAAGATTTTTAAATAAACACAGTTTCAATTTCATCACTTGTGAATTGTCTGTTCATATTTTCTATTTCTTCCATGGATGAGTGTATTTTTCTAAGAATTTGTCCATTTTATTATTGTATAGTTGCTTGTAGTACTGTCTTACGATCCTCTGTATTTCTGTGGTGTCAGTTGTAACTTCTCTTTTTTCATTCCTAATTTTATTGATTTAAGTCTTCTCCCTTTTTTTCTTGATGAGCCTACTTAAGGTTTATCATTTTTTTTAATCTTCTCAAAGAACCAGCTTTTAGATTTAATGATCTTTGCTGTTGATTTCTTCATTTCTGTTTCATTTATTTCTGTTCTGATCATTATGATTTCTTTCCTTCTACTAACTTTCAGTTTTGATTGTTCTTCTTCCTCTAGTTTCTTTAGGTGTAAGGTTAAGTTTTTTATTTGAGATTTTTCTTATTTCTTAAGGTAGGATTGTATTGCTATAAACTTCCCACTTACAACTGCTTTTGCTGCATTCCATAGGTTTTGGGTGGTTGGGTTTTCATTGTCATTTGTTTCTATGTATTTTTTAATTTCCTCTTTGTTTTTTTCAGTGATGTCTTGGTTATTTAGTAGCATGTTGTTTAACATCCATGTGTTTGTATGTTTTTCAGTTTTATTCCTATAATTGATTTCTACTCTCATAGCACTGTGGTCAGAAAATATGCTTGATATGATTTAAATTTTCTTAAATTTACTGAGGCAAGATGTGATCTATCCTGGAGAATGTTCCATGAGCACTTGAGAAGAAAGTATATTCTGCCACTTTCGGGTGGAATATCCTCTAAATATCAATTAGGTACATCTTGTCTAATGTGTTATTTAAAGCTTGTGTTTCCTTATTTATTTTCTGTTTGGATGATCTGTCCATTGGTGTAAGTGGGGTGTTAAAGTTCCCCACGATTTTTGTATTACTGTTGATTTTGCATTTTATGGCTGTTAGCACTTGCCTTATGTATTGAGGTGTGCCTATGTTGGGTGCATAGATATTTAAAATTGTTATATCTTCTTCTTGGATTGATCCTTTGATCATATGTGTGTCCTTCCTTGTCTCTTATAATAGTCTTTATTTTAAAGTCTATCTTGTGTGATATGAGTATTGCTACTCCAGTTTCTTTTGATTCCCAATTGCATGGTATATCTTTTTCCATCCCCTCACTTTCAGTCTGTATGTGTCCCTAGGTCTGAAGTGGGTCTCTTATTGACTGCATATATATGGGTCATATTTTTTTATCCATTCAGCCAGCCTTTGTCTTTTGGTTGGAGCATTTAATTCATTTACATTTAAGGTAATTATAGAGATGTATGCTCCTATTATAATTTTCTTGATTCTTTTAGGTTTGTTCTTGTAGGTCTTTTTTAAATTTTTACTTTTGAATATTATTTTATTTATTTTTTAATACAGAATGTTCTTATTAGTTATTCATTTTATACATATTAGTTTATATATGTCAATCCCAATTCATCACACACACGCACACACGCACACACACACACACACACACCCATTGTAGGTCTTTTTCTTTTCTTGTGTTTCCCACCTAGAGAAGTTCCTTTAGCATTTGTTGTAATGCTGGTTTGGTGGTGCTGAATTATCTTAGCTTTAGCTTGTCTGTAAAGCTTTTGATTTCTCCATCAGTTCTGAAAGAGATTCTCACTGTGTAGAGTAATCTTGGTTTAGGATTTTCCCTTTTTACACTTTAAATATGTCCTGCCATTCCCTTCTGGCCTGCAAAGTTTCTGCTGAAAAATCATCTGATAACCTTACGGGGATTCCCTTGTAGGTTATATGTTGCTTTTCACTTTCTGCTTTTAGTATTTTTTCTTTGTATTTAATTTTTGTTAGTTTGATTAATATGTATCTTGGTGTGTTCCTCCTTGTGTTTGTCCTGTATGGAACTCTCTGCACTTCCTGGACTTATTATTTGAATATTTCTTTTTCCATGTTAGGGAAGTTTTCAGCTATAATCTTTCAAATATTTTCTCAGGCTTGATGTTGATATGGATACCTTCAGGAATGCACATGCTGATTAATATTCCCTGGGTCTGGGAATTCTTTATGTTTCAACCTCCTGAAGTCTATGTTTCCATCCTGGGGGCCCAGACCAAATCCCAGTTGGGGCACCAAGAGCCCTCAAGCTGCACAATGTGGCCCAATAGAAATATAGAAAATAAAATAGAAAAGAAAAACAAAACAAAACAAAAAACAAGATAACAAAACCAAAAAACAGACAAACAAAACTCAGGGCAAATAACAAGAATGGAAGCAAATAAATAGCAGCAACGGCAACACAACACACACTCACACACACACACACACACACACAGAAAAGTAACCAAAAACAAGGGAACAGACAACCAAACAAGAGGATTCTCATATGGGAACAGTTGATAAGGATTATACTAATGTAAACAAAGAATGAAAAATAAAACAGAAATGGGAGTAAGCAAACAACATCAACAACAACAATAACAGGTAAATAAAACAGAATATACACCTAAAAACAATTTTAAAAAAGAAAAAGGGAAAAATATATAAAATGAAGAACAAAGACAAGACTAAAGCCACAGAGCAAAAATAAAGGAAGAATATAAATATAAAAACTTTATGTATATTAAGAAAATAACATAAGATAAAAAATTAAAAAATAAAAGTAAAAAATAAAAAGTAAAAGTAAAAAATAATAAAAGCAACAACACCAAGAACTGAAACAAAAAAACAAAGTATAGTAGTAATAAGAATATTTTCCTTTGGCCACCTCCCAGGAGGCATTCCAACACCTCTAGGTAGGTCTCTGGACCTGCTGTGACCTCTGTGGGACCAGCTCAGATTCTGATCTGGCCCAATTCCCGTGTGTATTTGCCCACAAAGTCCAATGCCGTGAAGGCTAGACTGGTCTCAGATGTTGAAACACTTATTGTCTATTCAGGTATTCCACAAACGCAGGATTTACCTAGTCAATCTTGGGGATTTAATTCACAGCTTGTGCTGCTGCATAAAAAGATTTGTGTTTCTCTTTCTTATTTGCACTGCCCCTTGGGCTCAAGTTTGGTTTTAACCCCTCCTCTGAGTGTGTGCCGCCCTCAGTTGTCTGATCCTTGCCCAGGTAAGTGGGAGCAAAAGCAGTGGTTGCTTGGAGCACACATGGGTACTCCCAGTACTTGCAGCAGCAGGAGCTACTGTATGGGAGTGCTATGAGCCCCACTCCTCATGCACCTCTCAACAATGGCACCTCACTTCCCAGGCAGACCCCACTTCCACAAGGGGCATTCCTGGCCATGCTTCCCCTCATCCCATCCCTTCTACTGTATCTGCACAGCCAACTGTGTTTCTCTCCCTGGGTCTGTTTTACCAACCCCACACTTTAGCCCTCTGACCCTTCCAGCTTTGGCAGACTCTTGTCCAAGTTAGGGAAGCCTTGGACTGATTCCCAAGGAGGTTTGGGATTGAGCAGCACTCAAGTCCCTGGAGCCTACACAGGTGGAGGCAACCCTGGCCGGAGGGGTAGGTGGGCCCCCTTAGGTGGGAACCCCTCTCAATGCCCACAGAGGCTGAAGAAACTGACGGTTGGGGACGGGGCTTATAATGGTGGCTCCTCCCCTTGCACGTCACTGGCCAATGACACCTTGCTATTGTGTCTCAGGCTTTTTCCACAGACTTTCCCAGTTGTGTCATCCCTTGCTCCTGTCCACTCACGCTGTCTTTTCACAGCCAAGAGCTGTCCTCTCCCTGGGTCTGTACTCCAAACCCCTCTTTTCAGCACCCAGTTCCCCTTCATAACAGGCAACACACGATTCAGTCTGGAAAATGCAGAGCTGTGTTGTAGATCATGCATGCAGTTTTTACTTTGTTCTGCCTTCCACAGACCATCTGCTGCTTTCTCCTTTGATCCGCCAAAGTTCCTCTTCTGTCCCAGCTGATTTCCCCTCCATGAAGGAATCTTTCTTAATGTAGGGATCTCTCCTCACCTTCAGCTTCCTGCCAGGTTTGTTGGTCTGTTTTTTGATTCCTCTTTTCTTTTTTTTCTTTTTTCTTCTCTCTTTCATTCTTTTAGGTGTCCAAAGTCTACCTCTACTGTTCAGCAGGAGCTCTGTGGGAATTGTTCCATTCGTAGATGTGTTTTTGATGAACTTGTGAGGAGGTACAAATTCCACATCCTCCTATTCCAACATCTTGACTCCTCCACCTTTACCTGAGTTTTAAACTTGTGCAAACACACTTTAAACTGTTAACACTGTTCACTTGTTGGCATTTCTAGCCATTCACTGCATAAAGAGTGACAAATTGAGGCTTTAGGAAAAGCCTGTTACTTGATGCAATACTTTCAGATGGATTCAATATGTAATAAATAAATGAGAACTACTTAGGTGCAAAATTGGTATTTTGGCATAATCTTATCAAATTACTTCTTTTGTATGCTTTTTCTATATGGAGCATGATTTCAGAATGGTTGGATAAGAGAAGTGTAGCTTTATCATTCAGTAGGGTCTTATAAATCTGTCATATATTATTGGACTAAATACCTGTAATTCAATAGCTAAAGCAACCTAAGTAATATTTTTCCTATCCCCTTTCCTCCAGAAAAAGAAAAGGAAAAGAAATAAAAGGACATGGTGAAATGCATTCCTTTCTCCTCTCTCTTACCTGAATCTGGTAAGGTGCTCAAAACTTTTCTATTTAGTTATTTTTGAAATCCATTTCTTTTAATCCAAACCATCTGTTTTCTATGAAGAGTAGGCTGGAAAAAAAATATTGTTTGAATAATACTTTCCCAAGCCTGTACATTCTTGGGGTTAGGGCTAGCTAAACACATGAATGATTTACATTCCTGTTTATTCCAAGAGCTTTATAGTTTCCCATTAGTCTCATCCCCAGATCCCAAACGGTTTCCCAAGCAGCAGCACATTCACTAAGCACACAGCTAATTTAATCACATTTGGACTAATGGACGTTTGGGAGATAGGAAAGTTTTTGTTAGAATCTTCTCAGTTTTAGATAAAATTGGGCAGAGAAACCTGAAGTAGAGCTTATTTTTCTATTACATATATTTCTTATTTTTCTATTACATTTAAATGATTTAATTGCTTCTCTAGAGTGAATCTAATCTCATAATTATAAATAACTAATGTTTCCCTAGAATAACTTTAAATCAAGCCATCATTTGGGGATACAAATACACAATAGCACCCAATAAAACATACTCCTTAATATTATTACTAAAACAAAATGAAAGTGAAATCTGCAGAGGACTCAGGCCTCAGGAAGATATATGATATGAGTAACTAAAAGAAGGAAGAATAGATGGAATTTTTTGCTGTATGGATGTCTACATGAGACTCACTAATGTAAATTTCTCCAATTATGCAGCAAAATCAACATCTATATGACACTCACAATTTTTATTTAAATAGGCAGCATATCCCATATGACTTCTGTAACTTATGGTAATTTTGCATATAGAAAGTTTCAATATATTTAATATTCAACTTTTAGATAAGTTTCCCAGGGCAAACCATCTAAAATTAATCCCAAAGCACATATTCTTGCCTGACAGAGGTCCTTCCTCAATATCTAGTGTCTAACCTGCACTTTTCATTCTGAAGTACTGATTCACGTACCAAAAGAACAGCAAAGTCATGACCGTAACTTCTACATCTCGAAAATATGTACGTAGTGAAGAGCAAATTACTGGCATGTTTTCTGGTTAAATAAAACCCTAGACAGCTAGAGTTATAAAAAGGGTAATAAAGTTTTTATAACAAGCAATAAATACAAATCTCTGTTAAGACTGATTGAAGAAGATAGTTCTTCATCACCTAATATGGTTCATTTCTGGTCCTCCTATCTCCTCACTGCAATTTTTATACATGCAGGAGATGCTTTGATTTTTATTCAGAATGGTTGAGGGAAATTCTGTCAGAGGCTCACTGCTAGGTGAGAAGTCATTGGCTGCAGCTTTATATTGTACAGTGTGTTGGAGGAAGATTGTAAAGTTTTGTGGGTAGTTTTTAAACCTCTTGTTTATTTAATAAACCACAGTAAGTAGGTAACTACAGATGAAAGATGCTTTTCAAGAGCTTAAGTCTTCATTCAGTCATCTATCTATTCAGCCATCTGTTTCATCCATTCATTCATCCATTCCTAGTGTGTGTGAAGCATACTAGGCATTAGGAAAATTCTACTAAAAGGTGATAGGAATTGAGTAAAATAGGAAATTTTTTCTGATGACTTCTGAATGTGGGTGCTTGCTAACTTTATTTCTCACTACTGGCAGCAGCAAATGGCCCATCTGCATGTCTGCTTTCCCTCTTTGTTCCTATCTTAAGAGATAGTACTGCGGAAAGCCTGGACATAGATCTGCATAGATTGCGACCTAAGGCAAAGCAGGGTATATTAAAGACAGGTGTCTTTCTGCTCTAGAATAACAAGCTCTATTTAGGTCCAGAGATTCAGTGACTTTTCTCACTCAGGGCAGAGCATATTTTTTTTGTGTTTTTTTTGTTTTGCTTTTCTAATAATGATTCTCACAGTCTTTATTTTTAACTTTTAATTTTATATTGGAGTAGAGCTGATTAACAATGTTGTGATAGTTTCAGGTGCAGAGCAAAGTGACTCAGTCATACATAAACATGTATCCATTCTCCCCCAGACTCCCATCTCATCCAGGCTGCCACATAACATTGAGCAGACTTTGCTGTGTTATACAGTAGGTCCTTGTTGGTTATCCTTTGTAAATATAGCAGTGTGTACATGTCAGTCCCAAACTCCCTAACTATCCCTTCCCTCCACCCCAGTAACCATAAGTTCATTCTCTAAGTCTGTTTCTGTTTTGTAAATACGTTCATTTTTATCATTTATTTTTAGATTCTACATATAACTGATATCATATGATATTTCTCTTTCTCTGTCTGACTTACTTTACTCAGTACGGCAGTCTCTAGGTCAATCCATGTGGCTGCAAATGGCATTATTTCAATATTTTTATGTTGCTGAGTAATATTCCATTCTATATATGTACCACATCTTCTTTACCCATTCCTCTGTCAATGGACATTTAGGTTGTTTCCATGTCTTGGTTATTGTAAACAGTGCTGCAATGAACATTGGGGTTCATGTATCCTTTTGGACCAGGCTCTTCTCTGGATATATGTCCAGGAGTGGGATTGCAGGGTCATATGGTAGCTCTATTTTTAGTTTTTTAAAGAAACCTCTGAACTGTTCTCCACAGTGGCTGTACCAATCTACATTCCCACCAACAGTGTAGGAGGGTTTCCTTCTCTCCACATCCTCTCCAGCATTTACTGTTTGTGGATTTTTTGTTGATAGCCATTTTGACTGGTGTGAGGCAATATTTCACTGTAGTTTTGAGTTGCATTTCTCTAATCATTAGCTATATTGAGCATCTTTTCTTGTGCCTCTTGGCCATCCATATGTCTTCCTTGGAAAAATGTCTGTTTAGGTCTTCCACCCATTTTTGATTGGGTTGCTTGTTTTGATGATATTAAGCCACATGAGCTGTTTGTAAATTTTGGAGACTAATATCTTGTCAGTCACATCATTTCAAATATTTTCTTCCAATCTCTGGGTTGTCTTTTCATTTTGTTTATGGTTTCCTTTACTCTGCAAAAGCTTTTGAGTTTAATTAAGTCCCATTTGTTTATTTTTATTTTTATTTCCATTACTTTGGAAGTCAGATCAGAAATGATATTGCTGCGATTTATTTCAGAGTGTTCTGCCTATGTTTTCCTCTAGGAGTTTTATAGTGTCTGGTCTCACTTTTAGGTCTTTAATCCATTTTAAACTTATTTTTGTGTATACTGTTAAAGAATGATCTAATATCATTTTTTTACATGTAGCTGTCCAGTTTTCCCAGCACATTTTTTAAAGAGACTGTCTTTCCACCATTGTATAGTCTTGCCTCCTTTGTTGTAGATTAATTGACCATAGGTGAATGGGTTTATTTCTGGGCTTTCTATCTTGTTCCCTTGATATATAGCTCTATTTTTGTGCCAGTACCATACTGTTTTGATGACTATAGCTTTGTAGTATAGTCTGAAGTCAGTCAGGGATCCTGATTCCTCCAGCTCCACTTTTCTTTCTCAAGATTGCTTTGGCTATTCAGGGTCTTTTGTGTCTTCATACAAATTTTAAGATTTTTGCCCTATTTCTGTGAAAAATGCCATTGGTAATTTGATAGAGTTACATTGAATCTGTAGATTGCCTTGGGTGGTATAGTCATTTTGAGAAGATTTATTCTTCCAGCCCAAGAATATGGTATATATTTCCATCTGTATGTATCTTCTTTGATTTCTTTCCTCAGCATCTTATAGTTTTTGGAATACAGGTTTTTGTCTCATTAGGTAGGTTTATTCCTAGGTATTTTATTATTTTTGATGCAATGGTAAATGGGATTGTTTATTGAATTTCTCTTTCTGATCTTTCATTGTTAGTGTATAGAAATGCAACAGATTTCTGTGTATTAATTTTATAGCTTGCAAATTTACCAAATTCATTGATTAGCTACAGTAGTTTTCTGCTGGCATCTTTAGGATTTTCTATGCATAGTATCATGTCATCTGCAAACAGTGACAGTTTTATTTCTTCTTTTCCAATTTGGATTCCTTTTGTTTCTTTTTCTTCTCTGATTGCCATAGCTAGGACTTCCAAAACTATGTTGAATAATAGTGGTGAGAGTGGACATCCTTGTCTTGTTCCTGATCTTAGAAGTAATGCTTTCAGTTTTTCACCATTGAGAACGATGTTTGCTGTGGGGTGTCGTATATGGCCTTTATTATGTGGAGGTAGGTTCCCCCTATGCCCACTTTCTGGAGAGTTTTTCTCATAAATGACTGTTGAATCTTGTCAAAAGCTTTTCTTGCAGCTATTGAGATGATCATATGGTTTTTATTCTTCAATTTGTTGATATGGTGTATCACACTGATTGATTTGCATATATTGAAAAGTCCTTGCAACCCTGGGATAAATCCCACTTGATCATGTTGTATGGTCCTTTTAATGTGTTGTTGGATTCAAGTTCCTAGTATTCTGTTGAGGATTTTTTTTTTTTTTTTTTTTTTTTTTTTTTTTTTTTGCGTTATGCAGCCCTCTCATTGTTGTGGCCTCTCCCATTGTGGAGCACAGGCTCCGGACGCGCAGGCTCAGCGGTCATGGCTCACGGGCCTAGCCACTCCACAGCATGTGGGATCTTCCTGGACTGGGGCATGAACCCATGTCTCCTGTATCGGCAGGCGGACTCTCAACCACTGCGCCACCAGGGAAGCCCTCTGTTGAGGATTTTTGCATCTATGTTCATCAGTGATATTGGCCTATAATTTTCTTTTTTAGCTGTATCTTTGTCTTGTTTTGGTATCAGGGTGATGGCATCAAAGAATGAGTTTGGGAATTTTCCTTCCTCTGCAATTTTTGGAACAGTTTCAGAACTATAGGTGTTAGCTCTTCTCTAAATGTTTGATAGAATTTGCTTGTGAAGACATTTGGTCCTGTAATATTGTTTGTTGGGAGTTTTTTAATATCAGTTTCAATTTCAGTGCTTGTGATTAGTCTTTTCATGTTTTCTAATTCTTCCTGGTTCAGTCTTGGGAGACTACATTTCTAAGAATTTGTCCGTTTCTTCCAGGTTGTCCATTTTATTGGCATACAGTTGCATATAGTAGTCTCTTATGATCCTTTGTATTTCTGTGGTGTCAGTTTTAACTTCTCCTTTTTCATTTATTATTTTATTGATTTGAATTGTCTCCCCTCTTTTTTCTTGATGAGTCTGGATAAAAGTTTACCAATATTGTTTATCTTTTCAAAGAACCAGCTTTTAGTTTCATTAATCTTTTTTATTGTCTTATTTGTCTCGGTTTCATTTATTTCTGCTCTGATTTTTATGATCTCTTTCCTTCTACTAACTTTGAGTTTTGTTTCTTTTTCTTTCTCTAGTTGCTTTAGGTGTAAGGTTAGGTTATTTATTTGAGATTTTTCTTGTTTCCTGTATTGGGACCTGTATTCCTATGAAATTCTTTCCTTTTTTCTTAGAAATGCTTTTGCTGTATCCCATAGGTTTTGGATCATTGTGCTTTCATTTTCATTTGTCTCTAGGTACATTTTTTATTTCCTTTTTGGTTTCTTCAGTGATCCATTGGTTATTTAGTAATATATTGTTTAGCCTTCACGTGTTTGTATTTTTTTTTTTTTTTTGCACTACACGGGCCTCTCACTGTCGTGGCCTCTCCTGTTGCAGAGCACAGGCTCCAGATGTGCAGGCTCAGAGGCCATGGCTCACAGGCCCAGCTGCTCCGCGGCATGTGGGATCTTCCCAGACTGGGGCACGAACCCATGTCCCCCACATCGACAGGCAGACTCTCAACCACTGTGCCACCAGGGAAGCCTGTGTTTGTATTTTTTATAGTTTTTTTCTTGTAGTTTATTTCTAATCTCAGCATTGTGGCTGAAAAACATACTTTATATGATTTCAATTTTCTTAAATTTATGGAAGCTCACTTTGTGGCCCAGGATGTGGTCAATCCTGGAGAATGTTCCATGTGCACTTGAGAAGAATGTATATTCTTCTACTTTGGGATAGAGTGCTGTATAAATATTGATTAAGTCCATCTGGTCTAAAGTTTCATTTAAGGCCTGTGTTTCCTTATTGATTTTCTGTTCAGATGATCTGTCCATTGATGAAAGTGGGATGTTAAAGTTCCCCACTATTATTGTGTTACTGTTGATTTCTCCCTTTATGGCTAATTAATATTTGCCTTATATAGTGAGATGCTACTATATTTGGCGCATATATGTTTACAATTGTTATGTCTTCTTCTTGGATTGATCCCTTGATTGTTATGTAGTGTCCTTCTTTGTCTCTTATAACAGTCTTTATTTTTAAGTCTATTTTGTCTGATATGAGTATTGCTACTCCAGCTTTGTTTTGATTTCTATTTGCATGGAATACCTTCTTCCATCCCCTCACTTTCAGTCTGTATGTGTCCCTAGATCTGAGGTGGGTCTCTTGTAGATAGCATATATATGGGTCTTATTTTTGTATCCATTCAGCCAGTCTATGTCTTTTGGTTGGTGCATTTAATCCATTTACATTTAAGTAATTATCAATATGTGTGTTCCTATTGCCATTTTCTTAATTATTTTGAGTTTGTTTATGTAGGTCTTTTTTCTTTCCTTCCTCTTTTGTTCCCTTCTCTTGTGGTTTGATGCCATCTTTAGTGTTGTGTTTGGGTTGCTTTTTCTTTTGTGTGTGTGTATGTATTGTAGTTTTGGGTTTGCTGTTCCCATGAGGTTTTGATGCAACAGTCTATATATGTACAAGGTTGTTTTAAGTTGCTAGTCTCTTTCCCACCTAGAGGATTTCCTTTAGCGTTTGTTGCAAAGATGGTCTGGTGGTGCTGAATTCTCTTAGCTTTTGCTTGTCTGTAAAACTTTTGATTTCTCCATCAAATCTGAATGAGAGCCTTGCAGGGTAGAGTATTCTTGGTTGTAGACTTTTCCCTTTCATCACTTTAAATATGTCCTGTCACTCCCTTTTGGCTGGTAGAGTTTCTGCTGAAAATCAGCTGATTACCTTATAAGGATTACCTTGTATATTATTTGTTGCTTTTCCCTTGATACTCTTAATAATATTTTTTATCTTTAATTTTTGTCATTTTGATTACTATGTATCTTGGCATGTTTCTCCTGGGTTTATCATGCCTGGCATTCTGTGTGCTTCCTGGACTTGGGTGGCTATTTCCTTTTCTGTGTTAGGGAAGTTTTTTACTCTAACCTCTTCAAATATTTTCTCAGGTCCTTTCTCTCTCTCTTCTCCTTCTGGGACCCCTATAATGTGAACGTTGTTGCATTTAATGTTGTCCCAGAGGTCTCTTAGGCTGTCTTCATTTCTGTTCATTATTTTTTCTTTATTCTGTTCCACAGCAGTGATTTCCACCATTCTGTCTTCCAGGTCACTTATCCGTTCTTCTGTCTCAGTTATTCTGCTATTGATTCCTTCTAATGTATTTTTCATTTCAGTTATTGTATTATTCATCTCTGTTTGTTTGTTCTTTAATTCTTCTACATCTTTGTTAAACATTTTTTGCATCTTCTTGATCCTTGCCTCCTCTCTTTTTCCGAGGTCCTGGATCATCTTCACTCTTATTATTTTGAATTCTTTTTCTGGAATGTCACCTATCCCCACTTCATTTAGTTGTTTTTTCTGGGGTTTTATCTTGTTCTTTTATCTGGAAACTTAATCCTCTGCCTTTTCATTTTATCTATCTTTCTATGATTGTAGGTTTTGTTCCACAGGCTGCAGGATTGTAGTTCTTGCTTCTGCTGTCTGCCCTTTGGTGGATGAGGCTATCTAAGAGGCTTGTACAAGCTTCCTGATGGTGGGTAGAGGAACTTGTGGTGGGTAGATCTGGGTGTTGCTCTGGTGGGCAGAGCTCAGTATAACTTTAATCCACTTGTCTGCTGATGTATGGGACTGTGTTCCCTCGCTGTTGGCTGTTTGGCCTGAGATGACCCAGTACTGGAGCCAACTGGCTCTTTGGTGATTCTAATGGCAGACTCTTTGATGGCTCACAACAATGAGTACTTCCCAGAACTTCTGCTGTCAGTGTCCTTGTCCCGTGATGAGCCACAGCTGCCCCCTACCTCCACAGTAGACACTCCAACACTAGCAGGTATGTCTGGTTCCATCTCCTATGGGGTCACTGATCCTTCCCCCTGGGTCCTGGTGCACAGAAGATTTTGTGTGTACCCTCCAAGAGTGGAGTCTCTGTTTCCCCCAGTCTTGTCAAAGTCCTGCAATCAAATCCTGCTGGCCTTAATAGTCGAGTTCTCTGGGGATTCCTCCTCTCCTTTCTGGACCCCCCAGGTTGGGAAGCCTGATGTGTGGCTCAGAACCTTCACTCAAATGAGTGGATTTCTCTGGTATGATTGTTCTCCAGTTTGTGATTCACCCATCCAGTGGTTATGAGATTTGATTTTATCATGATTATGCCCCTCCTATCATCTAATTGTGGCTTCTCCTTCACCTTTGAATGTGGGGTATATTTTCTGGTGAGTTCCAGTGTCTTCTTGTCAATGATTGTTCAGCAGTTAATTGTAATTCAGGTGCTCTCACAAGAAGGAGTGAGCAAACATCCTTCTATTCCTCCAATTTGAACAAGTCTTGGGCAACCATGTTTTGATGCTAGGCCAAAACTCTAGAAATTGCTTGCAGAAGACTCTGCCATAGCTCTATAAAATGACATGAAAATATAAAATATCAATTTAAAAAACTTTGAGATACTCTTTCTTGTAGTAAATAAAACTAGGAATTACATTTAAAATTCATAAATGTTAGGGCTAAAGCTAGAAGGGCAAGGTTGCATGGTTATAATATATTGTTATGTTCAGTTTCAGAATAGTTTCTTGCCAAGGGATACCCAATTTTCTTACCCAATTATGTCATTTTTTTTGATACAGGAAACATGCATGTCTTGGTTAGGAATTACTTGACTTCAAAGATAAATCCACTGAAACAATGTTGAGAAGGAATGAAAGTATGTTGCAAAGATACAAGAGGCAGACACTTGACCCAGCATATAGAAAGTAATCAGCAACTAAGCTAGTTACTCTTTCTGTTATTTTCTCTCCTGGTGTCCCATGATCCCTTGTCTCCTTCTGGATGTCTGCATCCACATTCTCTCTTTAGACTGACTTTCTCTCCTTTGCAATATACTTAGAACACAAAGGACAACCCTGTCTCTTTACTTGTCTTCCCAGCTTTAGCACTTTGGGTCAACTGAAGAGTGTCTTAGTATACCAGTTTCAAATTCCTATTCAAGAGACTATGATTGACTTAGTTTAGCAAATCAATTTGACTCTCTTGAATCAGATACTACCCTTTCTCTAATGTTTAGAATCTGGGAAATTTTCCTAGGGCAGTATAATCCACAGAATTATTTCCACAAAAACACTTCAAAGGAAAATAACCATGGAGTTCCATTTCTTTCTTTGAACTTATTTTCTTCATATACAGTAACTTTTAGTTTATGTAAAGTTTTTCCTCCCTGCGTTTATGCAAAGTAATATGTTCTAAGTGAAAAAGAAGATTAAGTTTTTAAAATAACTAAAGTCTGCTGAGTCAATGATAACACATTACTGTGAACAAGTTTTTCTTCCCTGCTAAAATGAAGCATTTTGTTATTGTCTCCCACCTCATCATTTATCCTGTGAACATCTTTAATGATGAATTATAACAACACATATTTCAATTTAATGTATTTTTTATCTAGAGACTTTCCCTTTCAACAGTTTCCATTAGCTTTATTTAATTGGATTTTATTAATTAATTTTAAACCTTTGATCAAATAATTTTAAGCTCTTATATGATATCTGGCTCACTGAAATCAGTCAAGCGGTCAAGGAGGAATTTGAAAAAAATAATTATTCCATTGCATACAGGTTAGTTTCATAAATTATCTGATATCTATCCTCTTATCTTATTATTGGATTTAGTAATTTTCTCTTTACCTAATCTTATTCAACTCCAATTTAGCCTCCACGCTTCAGCCAGTGTTATTTTAAAGCAATATATCTGCTTATGACATTCTTTCTCTCTCTCAAAAAAAAAATTATCAGCTCTTTTGCTTATATGATAAAGCTCAATAACCTTCTTAGCCTGGCACCAAGACCCTTTAAAGACTATTCCCAAACTAATGTAACCTTATCTCCTATTGTTACTATTCCTTGAGTTTGTAATTCAGCCAGTCTGTTATTTCCCAAATAGTTCATGTTATTTAATACTGCACCTGAAATAGTCCTCCTTCTAACCTAATTAATCTGGTGAACACCCTCCCCACCCACCTCTATGCCTTTGCACCACCTTCCTTACTTTCAGAGCCTAGCTTAGATGTCATTTCTTTGAGCAACGTTTCCTGAATCCCTCAGGAAGAATTATTCACCACCCAATTAAAGTGACAGTATCTTTGTATCATAATTAATTGGTTATATGACTGGGACTCCCACTCCCCCCAAATTGTTCTTTGCCTTGAGGGCTGTGACCTGGCTGGAAGCATTTCATCTCCAGAATCTAGCACATGGTTCACATGTGCTCAGTAAATGTTAACCCAAATGTGCTTATAAATTGATAAATGAATAGAATAAATGAATGAATGAATCTACTACAAATTACTTAGTGTGCTTTGTCAAGTTATCTGTAGTTTTTGGAGGATTTTGATTTCTAATGAGTAAAGAGGTTATTTTTCTGTTTTTATTGCTATTTCTGCAATATGGCCTTGCTTATCAATATTTTCTAGTATAGTTATTAGGATAAGCTTTTCAAATTCTTTGTTAGTTTCCCAATTATTTGGTTTGTCATTTTGCCTTCTTTGCCATAGTTGAAAGGACACTGAGTTACTTTAGCCCAAATATTTTCCATAAAATAGTGTTTGTATTCTGATGCTTAAAAATTCAGAAATAGTCTCCTTTTTTTTTTTTTTTTTTTTTTTGCAGTACACGGGCCTCTCACTGCTGTGGCCTCTCCCACCATGGAACACAGGTTCCAGACACGCAGGCTCAGGGGCCATGGTTCATGGGCCCAACCTCTCCACGGCATGTGGGATCCTCCTGGACTGGGGCATGAACCCGTGTCCCCTGCATCGGCAGGCGGACTCTCAACCACTGCACCACCAAGGAAGCCCCAGAAGTAGTTTGCTTTTAAAATTTTGCTTATTTTAAAAATTTATAGTCCTCAGACTTATTTTAATGTTTAACCCTAGGTTGATTTCTTGATTATTTAAATAATAAACAGTACTACTCACCACATTCTCAAAATCATCAAGAAAATGTGTCCATGAAAATTTATCTTATATGTTTTCATTTTAGTCTATTCTCAAACATCTTGGGGTATTGTAAGCTCGTGGCTTTTCAATGCTTCAAGTCACATTATAGTTCAGTATTAATGTCAATCACACAGCAAACTGGATAATTTTGCAATGTGTACAGGTCATCATGATAACCCAGTGACCTAATTAGTTCATTCATTCATTCAGTAGGTGACCATTGTTTCGTATGGTGATATTTCAAAATATTATCTCAAAGTCATCCACAATATCTCTGATTAGAATCGAGAATAAATATGGAACATTTCTAATCCAAAATATATTTCATCAGTTTACAGCTCCCTTTTATTCAGCTTCTAATTTTCATAGGGGTCTGCTAATCTTGACTAATTGAAATTTTAATATTTTAATATTAAATATTCATTCAATATCAAGGAGTTATTCATATCATCTCTTCCTGCTCTGACTAAAATTCTGTGCCAGAATTTTAATGACAAAAATTATGCACCATCCCCCATTCTAGAGAGGATAAGCAAAGATTGTTGGTTATATGAGGTTAATCCTGACATCAGACATTTTACAAGTTAGTTGGGAAAATTGAATGCCACCAAATAACCGTGATATCCTTTTAAGGGAGAATAAATCAATGGTACATGAAACCATGGAGAAAGAAAAGAGTTCTTCTAGTTCTGAAAAATAGTCTTCTTGGCATAGGTAGCAAGCAGGAACTACATTTAATAAACACCTGATCTGTGCCCGCCATGAAAAGAACACTCTACATAAATAAATGTATTCATTCTTCACAATAATTCTGTGAGGTAAGGATTATTCAGAGACATTAAGCAATTCATTCTAGATCACACAATCTAGAAGTTAGAACTGTATTTGGACACACATCCATAGGATTCCCAACTTCCAAAGCCATGGAGGACAAAGAAGGGACAGGATTTCAACTAGCAGAGATAGCGGTGGTGGAGAAAAGATGCTTACATGTTCACATCTGTTCCTAATTACTTGGAGGCTTTACTCTCCCTTGACTTTCTTGAAAGCAGAATGGCATAGAAATTAAGAGCATAAAGCTTGAAGTCATATCAGTTGAGCTCAAGCCTTGGTCATGCTATAGAATAGTATTTGAATTCGAGGAAAGTTACTTAAGTGTTCTGAGCCTCAAGTTCCACATGGGTTAAATGGAAGTAGTGTTGTGATGAAGATCAAATAAAATATTAGCACAGTGCTTGAGTAGTAGTATTTGCTCAGTAAGAGGTTATTATTTGTATTATTATTAATCTCTAGGCACAGGCTTAAAATTTTTAAGTACAGTGATCAGAGTTGCATGACAATGGTTGAACCTTGATTTCTTCTAAACTATTTTTTTTATCAATGAGCTATATACTCAGAGCACACCAACTCATTGAAATCTAGAGACACTTATATTTATCATTAACTTACAAGAAACAGTTGCCTCGGTGGGATTTTCTTCTCTCCTGAATGTAGAAAATAGAAAATCAAATAACAGAAGCCTAGAAAATCTGTTTAATACCATTTGTCACTTGAGTTCTCTGGCTACACGTCAGCTGATCACAGGTTAACACAAAACAGAGGAAATGACCATAGAATATTTTTTCCAACTTATTGAGAAATAATTGGCAAGTATAATTGTATATACTTTAAAGTGTATGATAGGGTGATATATTAATATACACATACATTTGTGGAATGATTACCAAGGTCAAAATAAATAACACATCACATAGTTAACTTTGTGCATATATGTGTGTTGAAAACACTTAAGGTCTACTCTCAGCAACTTTCAAACTTTATTAATTATAGGCACCATGCTGTATATTAGATCCTCAGAACTTATTATTCTTATAACTGACATTTTACAATCTTTGACCTATATCTCTCTATTTTCCTTTCCTCCCAGGCCCTGGAAACCACCATTCTATTCTCTGTTTCTATAATTAGCTTTTTTTTTTCTTTTTTTAATATTACACATATAAATGATATCATATCATACAGCATTTGTCTTTCTCTGTCTGGCTTAGTTTAATGCCCTCCAAGTTCATCCATGCCCTCCAAGCTCATCCATGCCCTCCAAGCTTAATACCCTCCAAGTTCATCCATGTTGTCACAAATGTCAGGACTTCATTTTTTATGGCTGAATAATATTCTATTGTGTGTGTATGTATGTGTATATATATATATATATCCATTTTGTGTGTGTGTATGTGTGTGTGTGTGTATCCATTCTTTATACATTCATCTGTTGACAGACCTTTAAGATGTTTCCATATTTTGGCTACTGTGAATAATGCAGTGAACACAGTTCAATACTCTGCTCAATACTCTGTAATAATTTAAATGGGAAAAGAACTTTAAAAATAATAGATACATGTATATGTATAACTGAATCACTTTTCTGTACACCTGAAACTAACACAACATTGTTAACCAACTATACTCCAATATAAAATAAACAATAAGAAAAAATGTTGCAATGAACACAGTATGTTCTTGAAGAGCATTAAGCACACAGGCTTTTGTGTCATAAAGCAAGAAAAAAAGGCAAAACTCTACACTTGACAGACTGCATCTATATCCCTGTGTTTATATGCAGAGATGCATAAGATTAAAAAGTCAAAATTAAAAAATTAAAAAGTCCAAAGAGTTTTTCATAGAGGATTCATTTAAAGTGAATCAGTATATATATATATCTTTGGTTTTTGCACATTAAGGCCAACTTAATTTTTAGTGCAGTTAAATTGCCAAATTATTTTTACTGTATAATTTGCAATTTTTTTCCTTCCCTTTTTTTGCCTGTAAAACTTTGAGAAAGAAGCATGTAACCCAATGTCATAGCTTAAACCCTCATAATATCCTGAGTTAATGCCAGTAGCGTAAAGAGGTCAATGCACTCTCAAACATTTAGCTCTCTAAATGTGTGTTTGTGTGTGTGTATACATATTCAGGATATTCTCAAATTGACTTTTTGGACAGTGCGAGCTTCTAATCAAGATTGTGAAACAACTTTAAATGAGGCTGCCCTTCCAGGCATTTTGCCTTAACTACCCACTCCCTATATAAAGCAAGTCTTCTGCCTGTCATTTTTTCTAGACCCTGCTGTGAATCCAAACCAGGTGACTATGTGGATATGTTGGAGAGCAAAGTGACATAACACACCTGAGCTTCCATTTTGCTCAGGGCAGTGATTATTAATATAAGAAATCCGGAGTGATGTGAAATGACCAGACTTTCAACAGAATTTATTGTTTACAGCTTTGGGGTCCCCTGGCCTTTACCAGCTGTTCCACACCTGGACATGGGGAACAGAAACATCCCTCTTCAATTTATCTTTCCTGGACTTGTTGCATATGGGATTCAGATGCCAGGTGACAGGGCTGGGAAGCAGCAGTGAGAGTCTCCACCTGCCCAGCTCTGAATTCCCCCAGAGAGCCCTTGTACTGACTCTGGTGCAGACACCAGCTTTTAACAGTGTGTAAGCTTTAAGTCTGGGGGGAAAGATAACTTATACAAAACTCTTTTTTTTCGTTTTAGTGTGTGATCTTTAGTCTAACCTGGGACAGATTGATTAAGTGAGCAGGAGACTGAAGTCTCCTGAAAGGTTCAAGGGCTTTGTCTTCCATGGGACATGAGTGCAACAAGCAGTTCCTTTTTTAAGGTCTTTTGTTGGATTTCTGTAACTCCAGAGAAGTTTCCTATGCCCTGAAATTCGGTTAGCTACATAAAGGTAAAAATCATTATATTCCCCAAATCATATACTGACTGGCACACAGTAGGCACTAAGAAAATGTTGTCTATCAAATGAATTAAAAAATAAATGAACACAATATCACCCTTCTGAGTTCTAAGAGGCACCCTATGTACTTTGGTGGTTAAGAGCACAATCCTTGGAGGGAAAGGACCCAGCTTCTAATCATAGTTCTGCCAATTTTAAGGATGGGACCTCAGGTAAATCCCTCAAACTCTCCAAGATTCAGTCTCTTCTTCTGTAAAATGAGGATCATAATAATAACTGTCTCATATAACTGTTTTGAGGATTAGATGAGACAATGTATGTATAGCAAGGTAGGTTTCATTTCCCTTCCTACCTGATGCCTGACATTTACCTATGCTAAAACAAATCAGAGTAGCTAAAGAGACCCCTTATTCATAATAGGATACAGGAGATATGCTATTTGAAAGTTAATCTTGGCAGCATTAAATGTCTCATTTTCTTTTACAAAATAAACTGGTGACCAGCCTATGTTGAGGATCTGCATCCTCTTTGCTTCCGCTCTCAGGATCTGGAAACTCATGCAGAAGGAAAGTCCACAGAAATGAACGACAATAGTATTTAGGTCCCCAAGACAATCCCTTTTAGGAGTCCTTCAAGCAATAACTATATGGTTAAGATTCTTCATTTGGTTACAAGACTGTATTCTAATTTTTAAACAAAATACATTAAAACAACTTTAAAGGACAACCATGTAGTTTATAATGCAGAAATAATGCAATGCCAGAAATAAATAAGACGACTTTTTGAAATGCCATTATAAAGAATTGGAAGACTGCCCTGATGCTTGGCTACTCTTGCAAAAAATCTGGACACTGCTCAGGTAGACTTACAAAGGAAAAAGCCCATGGCAGATGAGGTAACAAAACACACATTTCGGTCTTTGTTCTTGCTCTTATACTTGCTGGTACCTGCTGGAAGAATTTTGTACCTCCTTTTCCTGGAGGAGTTGGATACAGCCCCTCACAGAGACACACAGCGATGGGATAATGTGCACTTACCTCCTCCAGTATCAATGGTCCTCCTGAAAATCTTCACTCTTCCTTGGGGTATGAATCTTCTCCTTCTCTACTTTCCAAATCTAAGGAAGGTGGTAGATAGCATTCAGGCTAGCATTTGTTTTACTCTTTTTTTATGGGTTTTATTCTCTAAGAAAAAACACATATGCTTAGAATATATCCAGTTCTCAATCCTACCATCAGAACTAGGGAGTCAATTTTCAACCAGCATATTACAGTGACTGATAACTTGTACAGGAAGCTGAATTTAAGAAGACATGATGCATATATATCTATAAATGAATCACTTTGCTATACACCTGAAACTAACACAACATTGTTAATCAACTATACTCCAATGTAAAATAAAAAGTAAAATAAAAGATGATATGGGAAACTCAGCATATATTAGAAAGTGACCCACTCTCGCTCCTGCCCAACTGACAGGAAACTAGCTTCTTCATGGTTCCCATGTCACTTACTCACTCTGTATGTCACCAACTAACAGGGGTATCCTACTGATAGTTGATCCACGCCCTGTGCTGGCCTCAGTATCTATATCACCTTTGGGACTTCTCTAATGGCACCAATCTCGTACATTCCCAACTTCTGAAGCTGTTTGGAATTCAGTTTATATGAGAGGTACCACTTCCTCTCCACTTATTGGCAATGGAAGCTTAATTACATTCGTTTCTCAAAAGAAGCAGAAATTTTAAATGACAACTCTAAGTATGAGAGAATCTATGGAAGAGAACTTTAAGAAAACATGTGAATATCTCCCTTCTTTGGGGACATTAAGATACAAACAGTAGTGAACAAAACTCTCATTCTCCTTCTTGATATCTCATTCTGGATATGATCCAGCATTTCAGAAATATTCACACTAATGAGTTTTTGTGATACAGTGACAAATAGAAAATAACTGGAATGCTGAGGTAGCCAATCCAGGGTGTCCAACAAGTCAGTATATTGTGTTATAATTGTAACAGACACACACAAACACACATTGTTTTTGTTGAATAAATCTCTTACTTTATAGTCAAAAAAAAAAAAAAAGAAGAAGAAGACACGATTCCCATTGGCAGGTGGAGGGAGAAAGGAGAGAAGAATGTAGTAAAGCAGATCAATAGGCCTGAATGAGAAGAAAGAGGTGGTCTAAGGCAAGGGTTCCACACTGACAAAGAGAATGTGTCAGGAGACCATCCTGGACTTTTTATGCTACTGTGTATTCTATATCGTTGTAATATTCTACTCAAACTCCTGAAAAGCTGACATTTTGTATAATATTTCTTCCTTTCTTCTTCCTCTGTGTTCTCTTTTTCTTCTTCTCTGTCTCCCTCTCTCTAAACATATGTACACACACACACACAGATACCAAACACAACCATATACAAAAATAATGACTATTTTCACAGGAAACTTTGAATCCTCAGACAGTGCACTTTGCTAGGACTAACTTGCTGCCTGGCTAAGCAAGGGGATGCTTGATGCAAGCTAAGTTCATTAATGAACAACTTTTCTGGACATCTCAGCCAGCTGGAAAGATTTTGTCCTCATAATTGTTTTTAAAAAATATTGCTTCTTATTGGCAACGAAATTACTCCCTGTTGAAACATGTGGGAAAAAAAATCATACATCAAGCCAGTTGTATTCAGGGCACTGCTTCTCCTTACCTCAATTGTCAATACATAGCCTATAGAGGTATCACAGAGAGAGGTTGTGGGAGGTGACCTGGAGCCTTCTCGATATAGTCAGTTGTCAATTTTTTTTTTAATCTAGTGAAAGGATGATTTAGACGGGTTATCAATAATACATTTTCTTCTGTGGCATTGTAACAGCACATTTTGTGCTGCTTTACTACGGAGATGTACATACTCGACTAAAATGTACCTCCTCTTCTAGATAAAGCATGAAGTTATCTATCTCTCTTCCACTAATGAAATCAATATTTAAAACTCAGTATGTTTTTTTTTCACTTTTTTGCATTACCACATTTCCATTTTAACAGGAACTCCCTGGTGATACAATGATTTTTTTCTGAAGCAAGATGAAAATCTGTAAGAATACAGACAGGTCATTTGGATATCTCAAATTGTAGAGGAAATGCTGTGAGTTCACCCTCAGTGCTTAGGTTTAGCTTTATCATCCTCTTCTTTTCCTTCCCTTTAGGTAACGGTGAGGCTAGTGACAGATAATTAACCAACCACATCTGAAAACATTTTCTAATTCAAATTAAAACAAGGGCAAAATTATCTCTATATTTTATTAATTCATTGAATTAGTAATGAAATAGGCTTGATTTAGACTATGCAAACTGCTTTCCCAAGGAATACCTCTTTCAGAGCTCTGTAAGCTTCTTAGTTATTAAAAGCTTGGTTTAAGAAAAGGTACATCTTCTGGGGAGAGGGGCTGCAGTTCCTGGACTGAGAATTGGACCCTGAGCATGTCAAAGCTCAATCTCAGTGTGGTTTAGTAAGATCATTCAGAAAGACGAACTGAGTGATAGAACCCATTATCCTAACAAAATGAACCTTGGATTAAAAGATGTTTTCTCCCTTGTCTCCACTTTAAAAATAACTTTCAGATTGAAAATTTGTCCTCACCCAAAGTAAAACCAAATGTGCTATATATTCCTTTATGAAATGAAAAGTTCAAGATGGAGTCATGGTAATGAAAGGCATCACAAATGCTTATAAGCAGAGAGGTTATCATGTTTCCTGAGAAAACATTTGACTAGGAGCAAGAAGACCAGATTCTGCATACCCCCTTTATGATTAGACATTTTTCTGGTACAACAATAGAAATCCCTTCTCTACTAACTACATGGGGTGAGAAGTCCCATGAAGTCTGGGTTCATGTCTATATTTTCTCACCTTGTTATTTCCTCCTTCAGTACTGTGCCTATACAGATTAGATGCTCAATGGATGTTTACTGAATGAATAAATAAATCAAAGTAGATACCTGCCTAAAGATCAAGCTTCCTTTCCCCCATCTTTGCTTCTGAGATGTCAGTCTGGAATAGTCATTTCCTGCCTAAAGTCATACTCAGTTTCAGTTCTCTATGGCTTTGCTCCAGCTATTTTTCTTGTAAAAATATACTTTCTTCCTCTGTGAAGCAAAATACTAGTTATCCCCCATAATCTGACTCAAGTTTCAATTCTTCCGTGAAGGTTCACCCTTCCAAATCTATTAGTCAACTATGATTTCTTTCCTTATATATTTACTGCAGTTTTAATTAAAGGAACATGTGATTTACATTTATTTTAATTTTTTCTAACCCAAATAGGTTGGAAGTTTCTAGTGGCCATATCCTGTTTTTCATTTGTTTATTTTGCTTTTGTTAATTCTCATCACCATATATAATACCTTGAAGATGATAGAACTTTTTATATGAACCAGATGTTTGCTCATTTTTATTTCTGAATAATAGTCCATGTTATAGTTGTACTACAATTTTTTAACTATTCATCAGTTGCCAGATATTTTGATTGTTTCATTTTCAGCAATTATGAATAAAGCAACTATAAACATTTGTATATAGGTTTTTATATGAATATAACTTTTCACTTCATATGGGTAAATAGTGATCTGATAAAAGGCTTGTACCCAGAATAGATAAAGAACTATGAAAGCTCCATAACAGGGGGAAAAATGTAACCCAATGTTTTAAAAGGCAAAGTATTCAAACAGACACTTCACCAAACAATGAACACAGATACCAAATAAGCCATGAAAAGAAACCCAACATCATAAGTTGTTAGAGAAATATAAATCAAAACCAAAATGATGTATCACTATGTACCTATTCAAATATTAAAACGCTTAAAAACTGACAATACCAAGTGTTGATGAGCCTGCAGACCCACTATGAAACATTGCTGATGGAAATGCAAAATGGTACAGTCATTTTGGAAAACAGTTTAGCAGTTTCTTATAAAGTTAAACATAAAACCTACCATAAGATCCAGTAATCCTGGGCTCAGGTATTTACCCAAGTGTTATTTTTTTTCTTTTTTTTAATTGAAGTATATTTGATTCACAAAATCTCAGGTGTACAGAAAAGTGATTCATATATATATATATATATATATATACACACACACACACACACACACATATATATGTATATACATATATATACTCTTTCAGATTATTTTCTATTATAGATAATTATGAGATTTAAAAAATAATTTCCTGTGCTATACAGTAGGTCCTTGTTGTTTATTTTATATATACTAGTGTATATCTGTTTTTTTTGCTTTATAACAAATTAAATCAGTTATACATATACATATGTTCCCATATCCCCTCCCTTTTGCGTCTCCCTCCCACCCTCCCTATCCCACCCCTCCAGGCGGTCACAAAGCACCGAGCTCATCTCCCTGTGCTATGCGGCTGCTTCCCACTAGCTATCTACCTTACGTTTGGTAGTGTATATACGTCCATGCCGCTCTTTCGCTTTGTCACAGCTTACCCTTCCCCCTCCCCATATCCTCAAGTCCATTCTCTAGTAGGTCTGTGGCTTTATTCCTGTCTTACCCCTATGTTCTTCATGACATTTTTTTTCTTAAATTCCATATATATGTGTTAGCATACAGTATTTGTCTTTCTCTTTCTGACTTACTTCACTCTGTATGAAAGACTCTAGGTCTATCCACCTCATTACAAATAGCTCAGTTTCGTTTCTTTTTATGGCTGAGTAATATTCCATTGTATATATGTGCCACATCTTCTTTACCCATTCATCCGATGATGGACACTTAGGTTGTTTCCATCTCCGGGCTATTGTAAATAGGGCTGCTATGAACATTTTGGTACATGTCTCTTTTTGAATTATGGTTTTATCAGGGTATATGCCCAGTAGTGGGATTGCTGGGTCATATGGTAGTTCTATTTGTAGTTTTTTAAGGAACCTCCATACCGTTCTCCATAGTGGCTGTACCAATTCACATTCCCACCAGCAGTGCAAGAGTGTTCCCTTTTTTCCACACCCTCTCCAGCATTTATTGTTTCTAGATTTCTTGAGGATGGCCATTCTGACTGGTGTGAGATGATATCTCATTGTAGTTTTGATTTGCATTTCTCTAATGAGTAAAGATGTTGAGCATCCTTTCATGTGTTTGTTGGCAGTCTGTATATCTTCTGTGGAGAAATGTCTATTTAGGTCTTCTGCCCATTTTTGGATTGGGTTGTTTGTTTTTTTGTTATTGAGCTGCCTGAGCTGCTTATAAATTTTGGAGATTAATCCTTTGTCAGTTGCCTCATTTGCAAATATTTTCTCCCATTCTGAGGGTTGTCTTTTGGTCTTGTTTATGGTTTCCTTTGCTGTGCAAAAGCTTTTAAGTTTCATTAGGTCCCATGTGTTTATTTTTGTCTTTATTTCCATTTCTCTAGGAGGTGGGTCCAAAAGGATCTTGCTGTGATATATGTCATAGAGTGTTCTGCCTATGTTTTCCTCTAAGAGTTTGAGAGTGTCTGGCCTTATATTTAGGTCTTTAATCCATTTTGAGCTTATTTTTGTGTATGGTGTTAGGGAGTGATCTAATCTCATACTTTTACATGTCCCTATCCAGTTTTCCCAGCACCACTTATTGAAGAGGCTGTCCTTTCTCCACTGTACATTCCTGCCTCCTTTATCAAAGGTAAGGTGACCATATGTCCGTGGGTTTATCTCTGGGCTTTCTATCCTGTTCCATTGATCTATCTTTCTGTTTTTGTGCCAGTACTATACTGTCTTGATTACTGTAGCTTTGTAGTATAGTCTGAAGTCAGGGAGCCTGATTCCTCCAGCTCCATTTTTCGTTCTCAAGATTGCTTTGGCTATTCGGGGTCTTTGTGTTTCCATACAAATTGTGACATTTTTTGCTCTAGTTCTGTGAAAACTGCCAGTGGTAGATTGATAGGGATTGCATTGAATCTGTAGATTGCTTTGGGTAGTAGAGTCATTTTCACAATGTTGATTCTTCCAATCCAAGAGCATGGTATATCTCTCCATCTATTTGTATCATCTTTAATTTCTTTCATCAGTGTCTTATAATTTTCTGCATACAGGTCTTTTGTCTCCTTAGGTAGGTTAATACCTAGATATTTTATTCTTTTTGTTGCAATGGTAAATGGGAGTGTTTCCTTGATTTCACTTTCAGATTTTTCATCATTAGAATATAGGAATGCCAGAGATTTCTGTGCATTAATTTTGTATCCTGCAACTTTACCAAATTCATTGATTAGCTCTAGTAGTTTTCTGGTAGCATCTTTAGGATTCTCTATGTATAATATCATGTCATCTGCAAACAGTGACAGCTTTACTTCTTCTTTTCCGATTTGGATTCCTTTTATTTCCTTTTCTTCTCTGATTGCTGTGGCTAAAACGTCCAAAACTAGGTTGAATAAGAGTGCTGAGAGTGGGCAACTTTGTCTTGTTCCTGATCTTAGTGGAAATGGTTTCAGTTTTTCACCATTGAGGATGATGCTGGCTGTGGGTTTGTCATATATGGCCTTTACTATGTTGAGGAAAGTTCACTCTATGCCTACTTTCTGCAGGGTTTTTATCATTAATGGGTGTTGAATTTTGTCGAAAGCTTTCTCTGCATCTATTGAGATGACCCTATGGTTTTTCTCCTTCAATTTGTTAATATGGTGTATCACGTTGATTGATTTGCATATATTGAAGAATCCTTGCATTCCTGGAATAAACCCCACTTGATCATGGTGTATGATCCTTTTAATGTGCTGTTGGATTCTGTTTGCTAGTATTTTGTTGAGGATTTTTGCATCTATGTTCATCAGTGATATTGGCCTGTAGTTTTCTTTCTTTGTGACATCCTTGTCTGGTTTTGGTATCAAGGTGCTGGTGGTCTCGTAGAATGACTTTGGGAGTGTTCCCCCCTCTGCTATATTTTGGAAGAGTTTGAGAAGGATAGGTGTTAGCTCTTCTCTAAATGCTTGATAGAATTCACCTGTGAAGCCATCTGGTCCTGGGCTTTTGTTTGTTGGAAGATTTTTTATCACAGTTTCAATTTCAGTGCTTGAGATTGGTCTGTTCATATTTTCTATTTCTTCCTGATTCAGTCTTGGCAGGTTGTGCATTTCTAAGAATTTGTCCATTTCTTCCAGGTTGTCCATTTTACTGGCATAGAGTTGCTTGTAGTAATCTCTCATGATCTTTTGTATTTCTGCAGCGTCAGTTGTTACTTCTCCTTTTTCATTTCTAATTCTATTGATTTGAGTCTTCTCCCTCTTTTTCTTGATGAGTCTGGCTAATGGTTTATCAATTTTGTTTATCTTCTCAAAGAACCAGCTTTTAGTTTTATTGATCTTTGCTATCGTTTCCTTCACTTCTTTTTCATTTATTTCTGATCTGATTTTTATGATTTCTTTCCTTCTGCTAACTTTGGGATGTTTTTGTTCTTCTTTCTCTAATTGCTTTCGGTGCATGGTTAGGTTGTTTATTCGAGATGTTTCCTGTTTCTTAAGGTGGGATTGTATTGTTATAAACTTCCCTCTTAGAACTGCTTTTGCTGCATCCCATAGGTTTTGGGTCGTCGTGTCTCCATTGTCATTGGTTTCTAGGTATTTTTTAATTTCCTCTTTGATTTCTTCAGTTATCACTTCGTTATTAAGTAGTGTATTGTTTACCCTCCATGTGTTTGTATTTTTTACAGCTCTTTTCCTGTAATTGATATCTAGTCTCATAGCATTGTGGTCAGAAAAGATACTTGATACAATTTCAATATTCTTAAATTTACCAAGGCTTGATTTGTGACCCAAGATATGATCTATCCTGGAGAATGTTCCATGAGCACTTGAGAAAAATGTGTATTCTGTTGTTTTTGGATGGAATGTCCTATAAATATCAAGTCCATCTTCTTTAATGTATCATTTAAAGCTTGTGTTTCCTTATTTATTTTCATTTTGGATGATCTGTCCATTGGTGAAAGTGGGGTGTTAAAGTCCCCTACTATGATTGTGTTACTGTCGATTTCCCCTTTTATGGCTGTTAATATTTGCCTTATGTATTGAGGTGCTCCTATGTTGGGTGCATAAATATTTACAATTATTGTATCTTCTTCTTGGATCGATCCCTTGATGATTATGTAGTGTCCTTCTTTGTCTCTTCTAATAGTCTTTATTTTAAAGTCTATTTTTTCTGATATGAGAATTGCTACTCCAGCTTTCTTTTGGTTTCCATTTGCATGGAATATCTTTTTCCATCCCCTTACTTTCAGTCTGTATGTGTCTCTAGGTCTGAAGTGGGTCTCTTGTAGACAGCAGATATATGGGTCTTGTTTTTGTATCCATTCAGCCAATCTGTGTCTTTTGGTGGGAGCATTTAGTCCATTTACATTTAAGGTAATTATCGATATGTATGTTCCTATTCCCATTTCCTTAATTGCTTTGGGTTTGTTATTGTAGCTATATTCCTTCTGTTGTGTTTCTTGCCTAGAGAAGTTCCTTTAGCATTTGTTGTAAAGCTGGTTTGGTGGTGCTGAACTCTCTCAGCTTTTGCTTGTCTGTAAACGTTTTAATTTCTCCATCAAATCTGAATGAGATCCTTGCTGGGTAGAGTAATCTTGGTTGCAGGTTTTTCTCCTTCATCACTTTAATTATGTCCTGCCACTCCCTTCTGGCTTGTAGAGTTTCTGCTGAGAGATCAGCTGTTTTCCTGATGGGGATTCCCTTGTGTGTTATTTGTTGTTTTTGCCTTGCTGCTTTTAATATGATTTCTTTGTGTTTAATTTTTGACAGTTTGATTAATATGTGTCTTGGCGTATTTCTCCTTGGATTTATTCTGTATGGGACTCTCTGTGCCTCCTGGACTTGATTAACTATTTCCTTTCCCATATTAGGGAAGTTTTCAACTATAATCTCTTCAAATATTTTCTCAGTCCCTTTCTTTTTCTCTTCTTCTTCTGGAACCCCTATAATTCGTATGTTGGTGCGTTTAATGTTGTCCCAGAGGTCTCTGAGACTGTCCTCTGTTCTTTTCATTCTTTCTTCTTTATTTTGCTCTGCAGCAGTTATTTCCACTATTTTATCTTCCACCTCACTTATCCGTTCTTCTGCCTCAGTTATTCTGCTATTGATCCCATCTAGAGTATTTTTTATTTCATGTATTGTGTTTTTAATCGATGCTTGATTCATCTTTAGTTCTTCTAGGTCCTTGTTAACTGTTTCTTGCATTTTGTCTATTCTATTTCCAAGATTTTGGATCTAGGAAATAGAATCTTGGATCATCTTTACCATAATTATTCTGAATTCTTTTTCACGTAGACTGCCTATTACCTCTTCATTTGTTAGATCTGGTGGGTTTTTATCTTGCTCCTTCTCCTGCTGTGTGTTTTTCTGTCTTCTCATTTTGCTTATGTTACTGTGTTTGGTGTCTCCTTTTTGCAGGCTGCAGGTTCGTAGTTCCCGTTGTTTTTGGTGTCTGTCCCCAGTGGCTAAGGTTGGTTTAGTGGGTTGTATAGGCTTCCTGGTGGAGGGGACTAGTGCCTGTGTTTTGGTGGATGAGGCTGGATCTTGTGTTTCTGGTGGGCAGGTCCACGTCTGGTGGTGTGTTTTGGGGTGTCTGCGGACTTTTTATGATTTTAGGCCACCTCTCTGCTAATGGGTGGCGTTGTGTTCCTGTCTTGCTAGCTGTTTGGCATAGGGTGTCCAGCACTGTAGCTTGCTGGTCGTTGAGTGAAGCTGGGTGCTGCTGTTGAGATGGAGATCTCTGGAAGATTTTCGCCGTTTGATATTATGTGGAGCTGGGAGGTCTCTTGTGGACCAGTGTCCTGAAGTTGGCTCTCCCACCTCAGAGGCACAGCACTGACTCCTGGCTCCTCAATTTGGGATGATTTGTTGTCCATTCATGTATTCCACAGATGCAGGGTACATCAAGTTGATTGTGGAGCTTTAATCCGCTGCTTCTGAGGCTGCTGGGAGAGGTTTCCCTTTCTCTTCTTTGTTCTCACAGCTCCTGGGTCTCAGCTTTGGATTTGGCCCCGCCTCTGCGTGTAGGTCGCCGGAGGGCGTCTGTTCTTCGCTCAGACAGGACAGGGTTAAAGGAGCAGCCTCTTCGGGGACTCTGGCTCACTCAGGCCGGGCGGGAGGGAGGGGCACAGAGTGCGGGGCGAGCCTGCAGTGGCAGAGTTCAGCGTGATGTTGCACCAGCCCGAGGCGCGCCGTGCGTTCTCCCAGGGAAGCCATCTCTGGATCCCAGGACCCCGGCAGTGGCGGGCTGCACAGGCTCCCGGAAGGGCGGTGTGGACAGTGTCCTGCGCTCGCACACAGGCTTCTTGGTGGCGGCAGCAGCAGCCCCAGCGTCTCACGCCCGTCACTGGGCTCCGCGCTTTCAGTCGTGAGTCGCGCCCGTCTGTGGAGCCCCTTTAAGCAGCGCTCTTAATCCCCTCTCCTCGCGCACCAGGAAACCAAGAGGGAAGAAAAAGTCTCTTGCCTCTTCGGCAGCTCCAGAGTTTTCCCGGACTCCCTCCCGGCTAGCTGTGGCACATTAGCCCCCTTCAGGCTGAGTTCTCGCCGCCAGCCCCAGTCCTCTCCCCGCGCTCTGACCGAAGCCCGAGCCTCAGCTTCCAGCACTGCCTGCCCTGGCGGGCGAGCAGACAAGTCTCTCGGGCTGGTGAGTGCCGCTCGGCACTGATCCTCTTTGCGGGAATCTCTCCGCTTTGCCCTACCCAGGTATGTGGGGAGTTTCTTGCCTTTTGGGAGGTCTGGGGTCTTCTGCCAGCATTCAGTAGGTGTTCTGTAGGAGTTGTTCCATGTGTAGCTGTATTTCTGGTGTATCCGTGGGGAGGAAGGTGATCTCCGCGTCTTACTCTTCCGCCATCTTACCCGGAAGTCGTGTATATCTGTTAATTCAAAATTCCTAATTCATCTCTCACCTCCCTTTCCCTTTTGGTAACCATATTTGTTTTCTATGGCTGTGAGTCTATTTCCATTTTGAAAATAAGTTCATTAGATTCCACATATAAGTGATATCATACGATGTTTATCTTTACCTGTCTGACTTATGTCACTTAGTATGGTAATCTGTATGTCCATCCATGTTGCTGCAAATGACATTATTTCATTCTTTTTTATGGTTGAGTAATATTCCATTATGTGGAAACATCTGATATATATATATCACCTTTATTTATTCATCTGTCTGATGGACATTGGTTGTTTCTATATCTTGACTATTATAAATAGTGCTGCAATGAACATTGGGGTGCATGTATCTTTTCAAATTATGGTTTTCCCCAGATATATGCCTAGGAGTGGGATTCCAGGATCATATAGTAGCTCTATTTTCATTTTTTTAAGGAACCTCCATACTGTTTTCCATAGTAGCTGTATCAGTCTACATTCCTACCAACAGTGTAGGAGGGTTCCATTTTCTCCACACACTCTTCAGCATTTATTATTTCTAGACTTTTTGATGATGGTCATTCTGACCGACGTGAAGTAACACCTCATTGTAATTTTGATTTACATTTCTTTAATAATTAGTGATGTTAAGCATCCTTTCATGTGCCCATTTGACATCTGTATGACTTCTTTGGGAGAAATGTTTATTCAGGTTTTCTGTCCTTTTTTTCATTGGGTTATTTATTTTTTTGATATTGAGCTGTATAAGATGTTTGTATATTTTGGAAATTAAGCCCCTGTCAGTTGCATCACTTGCAACTACTTTCTCCTATTCCATAGATTGTCTTTTCATTTTGTTTATGCTTTTCTTTGCTGTGTAAAAGCTTTTCAGTTTAATTATGTCCCATTTGTTTATTTTTACTTTTGTTTCCATTATTCTAAGAGATGGACCCAAAAATTATTGCTGTGATTTATGTCAAACAGTGTTATGCTTATGTTTTCTTCTAGGAGTTTTATAGTATCTGGTCTTACATTTAATCCTTTTTTTTTTTTTTTTTTTTTTGCGGTATGTGGGCCTCTCACTGTGTGGCCTCTCCATTGTGGAGCACAGGCTCTGGACGTGCAGAATTGACACTGAGGACTGATTCTGGTATATGATCACTTGTGATATGAACATAGAAGTGAAGTAGCAGATTTTTTTTCAGTGTTATAACCTCACAGAAAAATGTTGAATTTTTTAGATAATTTACCATTTTATGATACAGTATTGGTGATGCTTTCTCATATTACATGACTGATAATAAACTCACAACAACAAAACAATAAAGCATGAGGTGAAGACTCTCTTTTACAGAAGCTATTTAGTGTCTGGTCTTATGCTGTGTATATATATATATATATATATATATATATATATATATATATATATATACATATACACATATGGCTTCCTTTAATTTATTCAATGGGTATGATACTAGCTGGATGAGCAAAATCCCATGGCTTATTCCATTAATTTGTCTTTCAAAAAGAGCAATATTCTACATCTCACCAAATATCAGATCCATTTGTTTCATTTCCTGGACATTCCATCTATTGTTATATTCTGCCTTGAAAAACAAAATTTGTTTTACAATCCAATATTCTACATGGGAAAACTGGAGATTCCATTGCTATCTTTAAAAAAAGTTATCATTTTATAAAAAAAATTCCAGATAAGTAGTATTAAAAGTGTTAACATTTCTGGGCTTCCCTGGTGGAGCGGTGGTTGAGAGTCTGCCTGCCGATGTAGGGGACACGGGTTCATGCCCTGGTCTGGGAAGATCCCACATGCCGTGGCGCGGCTATGCCCGTGAGCCATAGCCGCTGAGCCTGTGCGTCCAGAGCCTGAGCTCTGCAACGGGAGAGGTCACAACAGCGAGAGGCCTGCGTACCGCAAAAAAAAAAAAAAAGTGTTAATATTTCTATTAACAAGGAGTGATTTTAAGTTTAGTCGTATGAACTTAATATATATGGCTTATTTCTTAATTCTTAGGACTTGCATTACAGATCTTTGCATGAAAGTAGGGTTGATAAAGATGGTCTCTTCACGTATCACCTAATAAAATCAAATAAGTGAAAAGGGAATTATATTTAACTCTATGCTTTTTACTTGCATCTTAATGATTTGAAACTACTTTTGGAAAAACTAAATGCATGTGCCATAATAAGCTTTTTTTTTTTTTTCTGGGCGGATAACATAGCTTACTTGTCATGAACTAGGAGCAGCCTAAATATGGTCCTACTATTTAATTATTACCAGAATGAATTACATAAGCTAAAGAAGTACAAGACCCAAATCATTATTTTTGGCAGATGCACTCCTACATTTGATTGGCTTATGTCAAACAATTCCAGTTGTGAGCCAAGTTTGTTAGTTAAGCGTTCATTTTACAGCTAATTTATTCCAGAGGATTCACCAGGAAGTTACATTGCTTAAAATAACTTCTTTGGCTGGAATGTGCAGGTGATGATAACTGGTTTACACATTTTCTAAGTAAAATTATCACAGATATACTCCAAAAGATAAAAATGTAGGGCCTCAGTGGCCCATTCTTTTTCAGGTTTTGGAGGAAACCCAGAAATATTCTCTAAAGAAAGCCTTGCCATTTTTTGCAGATAATACTTTGGTGCATCTTGGTCTGGTATTTATTTACACATGAATACTGATTTGATTCCTGAATCAAATAATTGATTACTGAGACATATGAATCTGTTAGTAGGAAAGTAAACAATCTTTATTTCAGGTGTTTGTCAGGAAATATAATCTCAAACTTTCTGATACTCTTCTTTCATGAAAAAATAAATTCAAAAAATAAGTTAAAGGAATAACTCTGAATGTTATAATGTTGACTGTAGTTATCCTTAGATTCTAGGATTACAAATTGTAGTGTTTATTTGCAAGTTTCTTTTGGGCTGGGCTTTTTTCCTACTTGAGGTATGTCCCTTACGAAATACCACCTATACTTACTAATAAAGGGGTCTTGATTTTCTCTCTTCTTGCTCCTTGGTAACAATATGCTTAGTACGTGACGTGGAACCTACACAATTGAAGCGGGAACTAAATATAGAACAAGAGAACCAATGTCTATGGAACGGTTGGGATTCATCCTATAACTTACAGTACCGGAGTCTGTACTGTCTGCTGTGATGCATTAGCATCACCTGAAGCTTCTCAGAAGTGCAGACTCTGGTCTCACACTAGTCCTACTGAATTAGAACCTGGAGTAGAGCAAGATCCCCAGATGATTTGGATGAACATTAAAATTTGAGAATCCCTTCCTCATTAGTGTCCTGCAGTGAGACAGCAGCATCTGGCCAGGCTATTTCAGCTACAGGTATTATTGTGTTTCCTTCTTCCCTGCTCTCTGGGTTAGCCCTTGTTCCTGCTCATTTTCAACCTGGTCACGTTGATTCTGTGAGTTCTTTATATTCTTCCAATAATGTTTCTTTTTGCTTGAGATAGAGTCAGTTTCTATTACTTGCAATTCAGAAAAAAAAAAAATCCTAACTGATGCACAGGTTATTTTAAGTAGTTTAATTGTCTCCAGCGTTTCTAAATTTTCTGTGATGTCCATATACTACTTTTATAATTAGTTAAACAAACAAACAAACAAAAAATTTAAAATGTATGCTGGCGTGAAACCAGAGAGCTATGAATTTGGACCACATTGCTTTTGTCCTTAATATTTATATCATATTTTTTTTAAAACTACATTGTGTTTTGTTGTTATGCCCTCTGCCTACAATGAGGGGTAAATCAGAAGCATCTGTGTGATATTTACTATTGTTTTTGAAAGGATGTTTTTGAGGATATTATTCATAAATTTTATAGTATCCCTTTTCTGAGTGTCCACTTTCTGAGGATCCACTGGTACTGTGTAATCTTAACTTATGGTCAAAGTTTTACAAGCACTATTTTGGCTTAAGTTGTAGTCCACCCAATTTTCTTACAATATTCATTCTAAGATTAAGTTTGTCCCTGTGCTTCATTTTACTATCCTGACACTTTTCCTTTTGTTTTAATTATATATATATATATATATATATATATATATATATATATATATATATATATATATATATATATAGTTCCTGTTTCATCATAGGATGTAGTTAAATAATGTAGTTAAACATTCTATCACATACACTAGATCATCAGGGGATGAAAACAACCACTTTTCCCAAGAAATTTCTCTCCCTGACAACTCTCTACCATCCAGTATTAATTGTTAAGGACTGAGGCCAACTGGCAAGAGACAGAGGCAGAAGCCTTAACCACAAAGCTGTGATTTAGGTAACCAGGACAGGGCCTGGGGGTTGTGGAATGTGAGAGGGGAAAGCAAGGGGAGAGATGGGGAATGGAGAGCATCCTTTTGCTGAAATGTGCGGCTGTTCCTCCCTGTGGGGAATACTGATGTTTGATACTGCCACCTGATGTCTCCCAGGCTGCCCTGTAATATACATATTCAGGCCAAGGGCATATTCAAGAGGCTTAAAGAACTTCTATTTCCATTGCCAACCTATAAATGCTCATTGGATTTTTATGATTGCAAACCCCTGCTGTGACCAGAACTCATTATGGTGATAATGGCTACCCTCCCAAGGTACAATTTATCCCTTGCCTGCATTCTATCAACAAGCCTCTACCCTCCACTGATTAAAGATACTTTCAGAATTCACATTACTCAGCTACAACTTCTCTAAACCTGCCCCTGGGTCATGACCCAATTCTAGAAGGCAGTAGTTAAGCCAATCACCTCTGGTTCTACCTATCTGCTCTTTTGCTTTCAAACCAATAGCCATATGGAATGAATCAATAAAACATAATCATTAACATTTACTGAATACTTTTCCTATGGCAAGTATTTAGCATGTATTAACTCATTTGATCCTCACAAAACTATAAGATAGGTAGGTGTTATGATGTTGCCTCTTCTTTTCAAACAAGGAACTGAGAAAGAGAAGCTAAGCATATTGCCCAAGTTTGCACGATAATGGTTAAATTGCTGGGACTAGAGCCCCAGAGTCTGCATGCTTCATCACTTTCCTGTGATCATGTCACTGCTGCACATTGTACAGATGACAGCATGGGTTTACTCACCATCTGGGCTTTGCTTATTGTTTACTATACTCCTTCCACTGGAATTCATCCTTGTATTAGAACTATGGCTTTTACTCATAGCGCTTGCTCAGACCTCTTCATCTCCCCCAAGCAGAAGGCCAGCAAGGTCCTGCAAGAGCCACTGGCTATTCAAGGAGTTCTTAAAAACTCCTTTTAGCATACCAAAGAGCAATATAAAGCATACAGCAACAGGCACCAGGTCTCAGGAGAGAAAATCTGACAGTGAGATACCATCTGTTTCTACTCCTATCTTATATGGACCATCTGCTCTTGCTCACAATACTGCACAAATGCAACTTAGGGTCATTTAAGGTCAGAGGAATCATCAACTTTTCAACTGTGTCTATCCACACACCAACCTTGTCTTCTACTGCCCATCATGCCTGGATTATCAAAGCCCCACAATTCCCTGCCCAGGTCTGCATCCAGCCTTAACAACTAGATGGGAAATCTAATTGGAAAATATGGTACAGGGATTACTGGATTCCCATTAGTGTGAAGGCTGACTCCAGCAGCAGGTACAATTGAAAGCATGGAGCTGAAATTTTAGGCAAGGAAACATTCCTTCCACAGCATGAATATGGGGTCAAAACTTGGAATGCCTGGCCTTATCTTGCATAGGGAAGAGGAGCTAAAAGGAGGGATTATGCCTATTCCACTCTTTGCTATATAAACTTCTCTCCCACTCATCATACTTTCGCTGACCCAAAAAAATTAGTCTCAAAATTTAACTAAAATTGAAAGCAATTACCAGGACTTCTTTTTCCCACAAGTCCCCTTCTCTTCATCTGCTTGTTCCCAGCCTCTTTTCACTCACTACTTTCCTGCTGTATGATGGCAGATCTGCACTCCAATACAAGCACTGCTTCTGGCCCTGACAAAATGTGGTACTGTCTCAGGTGGGCTCTTCAGAAGCACATCCTGTGATAGAATTTATTAGGGGTCGACATCTGGGAAAAGAAAGAGAAGAAACAAGATTAGGCTGAAAGAGGCCCAAAAAAGCCTTTGCCAGCTCAGAACACTGAAGTGACTATTACCCATCAGAGTTGTCTCTTAATGGTCCAAAATGACAGATTTTGGGTCCTGTCCCACCCAGTCTATAAATATGGGTTGCCCCAGGAAGGCTGTGACTTTGGATGAGGCAGCTCTCCATAACTGAGGTTAAAGGAGCTGATAACTGGAAGAAGTATGCTGACTGCCCTCTGTACATCTGGGCAGTAGATCCTTTCTAGAAAGGGGATCTGGGCAGTGTATCTTTGTGTCTGCCACAGTTATCCTTCCTGACACTCCTCTTCAGAATGGGACCATCAAGTCCCTGGTGGGGGATTCTTACTCAGCTTGTTACTCCAACTCCATATCACACTATGCCTAGAGAAATCTCCACGTTGTTGTTCCTGGCCTAGAGAATCCCATATCTGGGTAGGGCAGAGGTTCAAATCTGAGTATGATGAACTCTTGCATAGTAAGTTCTATTCTGCCTTCAGAGATTCATTGCTATGAGCTATTAGAAGGGACTCTAGGGATTGGTTATAGTTTCCTATGCTTTTCATTTCTCTCATCTTCACTTAGGGATTTCTTCATACCTACTTTCTTAAAAAGTTTCTGGGTTTTTCCCTTTTCTAAAGCCTTCCTTTAGTTCTATATCCTTAGATGGACCACTTTTTTAGTTCTGAGATCACTCTTTTATTTAAAACTGATTCAATGCATCTCAAACATTTTCATCAAAGAACTCCTGACTTTAGAGAAGGATACTGTGCACTCCTAGTGGTCCCAAAAGGATAGCTTACAGCTGCTTTCTCTAGGCATAGGCTTTCTTTGAAGTCTCTGTATTTTATCTTAACAATTCATGTGAACTTTGTATTCTACTCTATAAACTATATATGCTAGTTTTAATATTAAAATAATGTTTTAAATTACTAGTGAATAAATTTATTCAGGAAGATGTACCAATTTTTACATTATTCCTTGTACCTTCTGAAAGAATCTTGCATATATCAGCTTTAAATTCATAAAACTAGGAGGTCATACTTCTGTAGCTTGGTATAAATTTCTTATAGAATGTTAAGAATGAGAATTTAGAATATATATTTAAGAGCAGCTTACATGCACTGAATTGAGTTTTCACAATACTCTATATTTTTATGTGCCTTCAAAGTGAAATTATGAATGAAAAATATGAACATATTTCTTCTAAGTGAATGGAGATAATTTGTCATCAAATCAGGAATTAGATGCTCAGTTCAATTAAATATGAATAAATAATCTTGCCAGATTATACTATGTAATCTGGAAACATAATTTAAACACAATTCATTAAAAACATTTCTATGAGAACATAAGCACAGTACACTTTAGGGTTGGAGTCTTTGATGGCTTGGTTTAAGAATATAATTTGTAGATCCAGAATCTCCAGAAATATCTAAATATCAAGACTTCAGGCTCTGGAGAAACAAAAGGAAATCATTTAGGCTATTTGCATTATATTTTCCCCCAGAATTTTTTTTTTTTGCAAGATTCAAGCAACATTCATTCAACAGCTATTGAGTACCTGTTATGTATCAGGCTCTCTGCTAAGTTCTGTGAAAGAGTGATGAATAAGGCAAACAGTCATTCTTCTAAGCAGCATATTTTGAAGAAGAGATAGGGAGATATAACTGAGAGTTTAAAGCGGTAATCTTTGGCAATAATTTAGAGTTCAGGTATTCTGAGATATTGATAAAATGCAGACCCATGTACTTTGACAATTACCCAGGTAGGAGAAAGGCTTAAAACCCTCTTGTAAACACTGAGAAGCTTTAATTGAGATATATGCTTAAATGGATGACCCTTCCAGCCCTGCATATAGATGATCCAAGGACATATCTAAAGGCAGGTCCAAAACTGTTTTCCAAAAACTATACTGTGTATTTCATTTAAGTAAATATTTAGTGTAAACTTATTGTGCAAGCACTCAGGAGGATAGAAGGGGTAAAATAATATTATGGATTTGATACCATTATTTGTATACTTCACTACCCATCCCTATTTGTATAGTGAAGTATACTAATAATGATATGAAAAGACTCTTCCTTAATAAGCGGTGAAATCGTGCTCATATTTTAATGCCTGAACAATCTCTAGCATTTTATGTGGTATTTCATTCATCCAATAATTTATTCAGCAAATGATTTCTGAGGACCTGCTCTGTGTCATGCTCTGTCTTAAGTTCTGTGTATATAGCTAAAAACAAAATAAAACTCTGTCTCTTCCTTCTTTGAAGTTTACCATTTATAGAAAATTAAAAAAAAATAGATGATAGATAGATATAGATAGATAGATGATAGATAGATAGATATAGAGAGATAATAATAGATAGAAAATGAAAATGGCTATAAAAAAGTAGTATATTTGTATAGAGAACAATAGGATTGACCTCTTTGGATAGTATGTCCAGGGAAGGTCTTTCCAAGATGGGCATATTTAATCCGAGATCTAAAAGGAAAGGGAACTACCCCTGTAAAAAACCAGGGAAAAAGCATTTAAGGCACAGGAAACAGCATGTACATGTTTAAATGTTTAAAATGTTTGAAGAACAGAAGGAAAGGTCAGTGTGGCTGGCCACCATGAGTGAGAGAAGGAGTGCACATGATGGGGTGAAGATGACCAAACAAAATTAAATTATGAATTCATTTTAAGTGTAATAGGATACTATTTAAGAGTCTAAGGGAAATGATATGATATATGACATATATAAACTATCAATATGGTATCTCTGTAAAGAATAGATTTAGGAGAACAAAATAAGGCACAGGGAGTCCCATTTCAGATGTTATTGAACTAGTTCCAGGAGAGGTTTGATTGTGACTTGGACAGGATAGAAAAAATAAGAATATTTTGGGGATATATTTTAGCATTATTGGCCCAACTTTAGATGAATAGGGGAGAGAAAGACTGGCTCTAACAATACTTTTTACCTGGGAGTTCTTTAGGTGGAACCAAACACTATGATAGGAAAATTTGATTGAAGGGGACCCCTCAAATTGTTTTCAACCTGTTAAGTTTGCAATACTTGGGAAACTACCAAATAGAAATATCAGATTGAGAATTATACGTGCAAAACTAGAGAAAATGTGACTTGAGGTTTAAATTTGGGAGTCAGAAACATAAAGTTGGTATTTAAAGCAGTGGGAATAGATGAGATCACTGAAGGGGTGTCAAAAGAGTGAGAAAGTGTCCTGAGAAATAGCAATGTTTAAGTGTTGAATAGAGCAGGAGAAAACAGTAAATGATGCTTCTAAGCCTGAGCTGCCCCCATAGCACCCACAGTGGTTCCACTTCCATCATTACTGCAATCCTGACTTCAGTGGATCTATGCTGGTGACCTGGTGAAAACAACATCTGAGAGACATAGGAGCAATTGCTAGCATACACATGGTTATGGTGGGGCCAAGAGCAGTGACAACAACAGTGTAATCTGAGAGCTCATACAATGGGTGAAAGGTGACACAACAGAGCACACCCACAAATGAACATCTCCAGAGGAGGAATACTCAGTGGCTTCTCTCCTAGTGGAAGTGCTCCAATCCAGCCTACCTCAACACAGGTCAGAAACACAGCTAAGAAACAGAAATTGGGGTGTCTACTCCAACAACTGGGAAGCATAACTCACCCCAGACAGGGCAGTGATAACTACAGAGCAAATGGGAGGCCCTGCTAAATACCCAGTGCAAGCTAAGATCACCACAACATTAGTCACACCTCCTATCAAGGGAATAATGACCAGCATACACTGAGGAAAGAGATGGCAGACATCTACACTAACAACAGCCCTCACACCAAAAAATATTAAACCCATGCAGGCTACACAGGGATGTTCCCACATAATGATAGCCCTCCAAGAGAGTTTGAGGGTCTGGCTTAGGGAGGAAGAACCCCAAGAGAATTTAGCCTTGAAGGTCAGCGGGGCTTGAGTGCAGGAGCTCCACAGGGCTGGGGGAAACAAAGACTCCACTCTTGGAGGGCACACACAAGTTCTCAGGACTCATGCACTAGGACTCAGCACTAAGCAGTACCTCCATAGGAGCCAGGGTTAGACCTAGCTAGTGTTCTTGGAGGGTATCCAGGGGAGGCGAGGGTCAGCTGTAGCTCACTGTGGTGGCAAGGACACCAGTAGCGGAGGCCCCAGGGAATATTGATTGGCATGAGCTCTCCTGGAGCTCACCATTTTGGCACCAAGACCCAGCTCCACCCAACAACCTGCAGGCTCTGGTGCTGGAAATCCTCAGGCCAAGCAACCAACAAGATAGGAACACAGCCCCACCCATCAGAAGACAGGCTGCTTAAAGTCATATTGAGCTCACAGCCACATCAAAACATGTCCCTTGACATGGCCCTACCCACCAGAGGGACAAGACCCAGCTCCACCCACCAGAGGGCAGGCACCTGTCCCTCCCACCAGGAAGACTACGCAAACCCCTGATCCAAACTCTCCCACCAGGGGGCATACACAAGAAGCAAGAGTAACTATGATCCTGCAGCCTGCAGAACGGAGACCACAAACACAGAAAATAAGACAAAATGAGACAAGAGAGAAATATGTTGCAAAAGAAGGAACAAGATAAAAAAACACAGCACAACCAAATGAAGAAGAGATAGGCAAACTACCTGAAAAATAATTCAAAGTAATTATCATAAAGATGATTCAAAATCTTGGAAAAAGAATGGAGACACAGACCAAGAAGATACAAGAAATTATTAACAAAGAGATAGAAGATTTAAAGAACAAACAAACAGAGATGAACAAGACAATAACTAAAATGAAAAAATACACTAGAAGGAATCAATAGCAGACTAACTGAGGCAGAAGAATGAATAAGTGAGCTAGAAGATAGAGTGGTGGAAATCACTGCCATAGAGCAGAATAAAGAAAAAAAGAATAAAAAGAAATGAAGACAGTCTCAGAGATCTGTGGGACAACATTAAATGCACCAACATTTGCATTATAGGGGTCTCAGAAGAAGAAGAGAAAGGGAAAGAGCTTGAGAAAATATTTGAAGAGATTATAGTTGAAAACTTCCCTAACATGGGAAAGAAAATGGTCACTCAATTCCAGGAAGTGCAGAGTCCCTTATAGGATAAACCCAAAGAGGAACACACTGAGACATATATTAATCAACCTGACAAAAATTAAATGCAAAGAAAAATATTAAAAACAATGAGGGAAAAGCAACAAATAACATACAAGGGAATCCCCATAAGTTTATCAGCTGATTTTTCAACAGGAACTCTGCAGGCCAGAAGAGAGTGGCATGATATATTTAAAGTGATGAAAGGGAAAAGCCTACAACCAAGAATACTCTACACAGCAAGGCTCTCATTCAGATTCAATGGAGAAATCAAAACCTTTACTGACAGGCAAAAGCTAAGAGAATTCATCACCAGCAAACTAGACTTTCAACAGATGCTCAAGGAACTTCTTGGGGGGGGGGGATTGGGAAAAGGCCACAACTGGAAACAAGAAATTCACAAATGCATAAGCTCACCAGTAAAGGCAAACATAAAGTAATAGAAAGAAATCATCCACACACAAATATATCAAAACCAGCAACTATGAGAAGAGGAGAGTACAAATGAAAGAAATGGGGATTGCATTTGAAATTAAGAAATGAGCAACTGAAAACAACTTGTACATATATAGACTGCTATATCAAAATATCATGGAAACTGCAAACCCAAAAACTACAAAAGATACACACACAAAAAAGAAAAAGCAACCCAAACACAACACTAAAGATAGTCATCAAACCCAAAGAGAAGAGAACAAAAGAAGAATGGAAGAAAGCAGACCAAGAAATATAAATAAAAATAATTAAGAAAATGACAATAGAAACATACATACCAATAATTACCTTAAATGTAAATGGACTAGCTGCTCCAAATAAAAGACATAGACTGGCTGAATGGGTACAAAACCAGACCCATACTGTCTACAAGAGACCCCCATCAGACCTAGGGACACATACAGACTGAAAGTGCGGGGATGGAAAAAGATATTCCATGCAGTCAGAAATCAAAAGAAAGCTGGAATAGCAATATTCATATCAGACAAAATAGGCTTTAAAATAAAGACTGTTACAAGAGACCAGGAAGTATACTCCACAATGATCAGGATATCAAATCAAGAAGATATAATAATTGTAAATATATATGCACCCAACATAGCAGCACCTCTATATATAAGGAAAATGCTAACAGTCATAAAAGGGGAAATCAACAGTAACACAATAATAGGTGGGGACTTTAACACTTCCTTACACCAATGGACAGATCATCCAGACAGAAAATCAATAAGGAAACACAAGTTTTAAATGACACATTAGACCAGATGGACTTAATTGATATTTATAGGCCATTCCATATGAACATTCCAGTGCACATGGAACATTCTCCAGGATAGATCACATCTTGGGCCACAAATCAAGCCTCAGTAAATTTAAGAAAATTGAAATCATATCAAGTATCTTCTCCATCCACAATGCTATGAGATTAGAAATCGATGTTTTGATTATAAGTCAGAAAAAAATTGTAAAAAAACACAAACACATAGAGGTTAAACAGTATATTAATAAACAACCAATGGATCACTGAAGAAATCAAAGAGGAAATAAAAAATTACCTAGAGAAAAATGATAATGAAAATATGACAATCCAAAACCTATGGGATGTAGAAAAGCAGTTCTAAGAGGGAAGTTTATAGCAATACAATCTTACCTCAAGTAACAAGAAAAATCTCAAATAAACAGCCTAACCTTACACCTAAAGCAACTAGAGAAAGAAGAACAAGCAAAACTCAAAGTTAGTAGGAAGAAAGAAATTGTAAAGATCAGAGAAGAAATACATGAAATAGAGATGAAGAAGACAATAGCAAAGATCAATGAAAGTAAATCGTGGTTCTTTTAGAAGACAAACAAAATTGATAAACCTTTAGCCAGACTCAAAAGGAAAAAGAGGAAGAGGGCTCAAATCAATAAAATTAGAAATGAAAAATAAGAAGTTACAATGGACACCACAGATATACAAAGGATCATAAGAGACTGCTAAAAGGAAATATACATCAATAAAATGGACAACCTGGAAGAGATGGACAAACTCGTAGAAAGGTACAACTTTGAAGACTGAACCAGGAAGAAATAGAAAATATGAACCAACCAATCACAAGTACTGAAATTGAAACTGTGATTTAAAAACTTCCAACAAACAAAAGTCCAGGACCAGATGGCTTTGCAGGTGAATTCTATCAAACATTTAGAGAAGAGTTAACACCTATCCTCTGAAACTCTTCCAAAAAATTGTAGAGGAAGGAACACTCCCATACTCATTCTATGAGGCCACTGTAACCCTGTTACCAAAACCAGACCACACTGTTACCACAAAAAAAGAAAATTGCAGACCAATATCACTGATAAACATAGACATAAAAATCCTCAACAAAATACTAGCAAACTGAATCCAACTACACATAAAAAAGATCATACACCAAGATCAAGTGGGATTTATCCCAGGGATGCAAGGATTCTTCAATATATGTAAATCAATCAATGTGATACATCACATTAACAAACTGTAGAATAAAAACCATATGATCATCTCAATAGATGCAGAAAAAGCTTTTGACAAAATTCAGCACACATTTATGATGAAAACTCTCTAAAAAGTGGTCATAGATGGAACATACCTCAGCATAATAAAGGCCATATGTGACAAACACACAGCCAACATCATTCACAATGGTGAAAAACTGAAAGCATTTCCTCTAAGATCAGGTACTAGAGAAGGATCCCCTCTGGCCACATTTATTCAACACAGTTCTGGAAGTCTGCTACAGCAATCAGAGAAGAAAAAAAATTAAAAGTTTCCAGATTGGAAAGAAAAAATAAAACTATCACTGTTTGCAGAATGACATGATACTGTACAGAGAAAACTTTAAAGATGTTAACAAAACACAACTAGAGCTCATCAGTGAATTTAGTAAAGTTGCAGAATACAAAATTAATATACAGAAATCACTTGCATTCCTATACACTAACAATGAAAAGGCAGAAAGAGAAATTAAGGAAACAATCCAATTTACCATTATAATAAAAATAAAAAAAATACCTAGAATAAACCTACCTAAGGAGGCAAAAGACCTGTACTCAGAAAACTATAAGATACTGATAAAAGAAATCAAAGATGACACAAACAGATGGAGAGATATACCATGTTCTTGGATTGGAAGAATCAACATTGTGAAAATGACTATACTAACAAAATCATTCTACAGATTCAATGTAATCCCTATCAAACTACCAATGATATTTTTCACAGAATTAGAACAAAACTTTTACAATTTATATAGAAACACAAAACACCCCAAATAACAAAAGCAACCTAGAGAAAGAAAACTGAAGCTGGAGGAATCAGCCTCCTGACATCAGACTATACTACAAAGCTACAGTAATGAAGACAGTATGGTACTGATACAAAATCACAAACATAGATCAATGGAACAGGATAGAAAGCCCAGAAATAAACACATGCACCTATAGTCGCCTAATCTGTGACAAGGAGACAAAAATATACAATGGGGAAAAGACAGTCTCTTCAATAAGTGGTACTGGGAAAACTGGACAACTAAATTTAGAAGAATGAAGCTAGAACACTCCCTACACCATACACAAAAATAAACAGCAAATGGATTAAAGACCTAAATGTAAGGCTGGATAGTATAAAACTCTTAGAGGAAAATATAAGAAGCACACTCTCTGACATAAATTGCAGCAAGATCTTTTTTGATACACCTCCTAGAGTAAAGAAAATAAAAAGAAAAATAAACGAGTGGGACCTAATTAAATGTTAAAGCTTTTTGCACAGCAAAGGAAACCATAAAGAAAGTGAAAAAAACAACTCATAGGATGGGAGACAATATTTTCAAAAGATGCAACCAACAAGGAATTAATCTCCAAAATTTACAAACAGTTCATGCAATTCAATATCAAAAAACCAAACAACCCAAATCAAAAAAAAAAAATGGGTGGAATATTTAAATAGACATTTCTCCAAAGAAGGTATACATATGGCCCAAAAGCACATGAGAAGATGCTCAACATCACTAATTATTAGAGAAATGCAAATCAAGACTACATTGAGATATCATCTCCTACTGATCAGAATGGCCATCATCAAAAAAATCTACAAATAGTAAATGCTGGAGAGGTATGGAGAAGGGAATCCTCCTACACTGTTGGTGGGAATGTAAATTGATACAGCTATTATGGAGAACAGTATGGAGGTTCCTATAAAAACCAAATAAAGAACTACTGTATGATCCAGCAATCCCACTCCTGGGCATATATCCAGAGAAACCCATAATTCTAACAGATATTACATGCACCACTATGTTCATTGCAACACTGCTTACAGTAGCCAAGACATGGAAACCACCTAAATGTCCATCGACAGAAGAGTGGATAAAGAAGATGTGGCACATATACACAATGGAATATTACTCAGCCTTAAAAAAGAAGAAAATAATGCCATTTGCAGCAACATGCCTGGACCTAGAGATTGTCATACTGAGTGAATTAAGTCATACAGAGAAAGACAAATATCATATGATAGTGCTTATATGTGGAATCTAAAAAATAATTTTACAAATGAACATATTTCCAAACAGAAATAGACTCACAGATGTAGAAAACAAATTTATGGTTGTCAGAGGGGAAACAGGGGATAAATTGGAAGATTGGGATTGACATATACACAGTACTATATATAAAATAGGTAACCAATATGGACCTACTGTATACCACAGGGAACTCTACTGATTACTCTATAATGACTTTTATGGGAAAGAAATCTAAAAAAGAGTGGATATATTTATATGTATAACTGATTCACTTTGCTCTACACCTGAAACTAACACAACATTGTAAATTAACTATACTCCAGTAAAAGTTTAAAAAAATTAAAGCTATAAATAAATAAATAAATAAATAAATAAATAAAACATTTTTGAAAAGATGGAATAAAGTGGGAGAAAATCTGTCCACCAAAACCAAAAAAGATCTTAGTTTTAACCTTGTTTCTCACAAGGCCAAGTGACCTTAAGGAAGTCATTTCAACACTCTTTGGAATCATTTTACTCATCTATAAATTGAAGTTATACTGAGTTATTTCTTAGTTTTATTCAGCTTCTAAATTCTGTAAGTAAAACATTCATGAAATTTATAAAAATATGAATAAAATAATATTGCAGAAAAGCCTAGATTTCCCAGAAACATACTGTATTGTGAGTAAAAATCTAACCATCTAATGATATTTCATATAAAATCTACATATACATATTTATATATTTGACTTATTAATCTCACAAATAAAATTATGGTTTATAGGATTGGAGCTTATTACATAGAGCTGGAAATATGGTAGCCACTAGTCACATGCTGCTTTTTCTATTTCAATTAATTAAAATTAAATAAAAGTTCAGTTATTCAGTTATACTCATTATATTTCAAATACTCAGTAGCCACATGTGGCTAGTGGCCGATATAGAATATTTATGTCATTTCAGAAAGTTTATTGGACAGTGCTGATTTAGAGTATTCCACATTCCTTATATATTCTGGACATTTTCCATGGGATAGTTCTTTTTCTAGCTTCATCTTCCAAACAGCATTAGCAAATGTCCAAACCTGGAACAGATGCTGGAGTGTCCTCTGAGAAAACATGCCACCATTAATCTGTCATCTCCTCCTGATATTTGTTTAATTTGTCTTAGGATATACATACATGAACAGTATTTTTTAAGCTGAAATATTCAATGACAATTTTTCCAAAAGTGCTATACTTTAATTTGAAGCAGTTTTTAAAATGACTTCCACTATTTACTTTCATTTAGTTGCATCTATAAAGCATAACATAAAATCCTGAAGTTCAACAAGAAGAAATCAGAAGTTGAAGAAGAACAATTGCTATCATCCCAAATGCATTTGGAAAAGATCTTGTAAACCAGGGATGAGATATAATCTCATTTGTTTTGAAATATGACAGAAATCAGTCATGACTTAATTAATTCAGAGTTGTTTTCATTTTGATTGCATGGGACAGATCTGTTAATAGAAACAATGTATAAATAAAGAAGATCCAGAAAAGGGTATTGAATATTGGTAGTGTTAAGGGGAAAGGTTGTCAAGAACTAAGGTCTGCAAAAAATCATTTCAATAAGAGACAAAAACTGGCTACAGACAAATGCTTATAAGATCCCAGCTTTGTTGAAGAGGACAGCTTTATAAAAATAGATGCACAATAACAGAAGCCAGCTGTTCACAATAATTGCCAGGAGATATTTGGTGATGACAACCTGAAGAAAGTCATCAATGCAATTATTTCACAGCAGATCAGTCCAGCAGATCTATTGAACCCTCTTGCCTGTTGTGAGTGAGTATAATACTTGTTATTCTTGAGATGCCAATGTTGCTTGCTCATTTTTTTTCTATAATAAACAATGACTTCAACAGCAATTATATTGTTCCATCATTATTAATAATTTAATTAAGGACAATTAACTCAGTGGGTTAAAGTTTCAAACATGGAAGGCTAAGGTTCAATACGCTTATGTCTATAGAGAGGTACTCTGTCCCAGCATAAAAGACTAGGTTCTTAACACTAGTTAGTCATTTCAGAAAAGCATACCAGCTGGCTGTAAATCAGGACACTGTCCTATTGTGAATGTCTTGATCACTTTATCATGACATACATAGAAGAATTTCCCAGTAGTTCTATAAACTCAATCAGTGGTTACCTAAATGCATTTATTTTATAACTACTAATGTTCATCATTCATTTATTTCCTTCCATTACCTCTCGAATGCCCTGAACTTTTCTTTTCTCCCTTTCCCAATGCTTCCTCTTCAAAAAGCCAGTTTAGTTATATAACTGTTCATTTCTATGGCTCAACCATAGTGTCATGAACTTTTCCTGAGACATCTGCAATATGGTGTTTCATGTGAGGTTTACAGAAGTATTTGTGGCAGATCTGCTTCCTTTTGGAAAAAAAATCAGATTTTCATGACACAGCATCATGGAACAGATATTCAAGGGTAAAATATAAAGGTTATTCATTCAACAAATGTTAGCTTAATGGTAATTATGTGTATATTGGAGATAAAGTTATGGAATCCCAGTGGGGAGTTTTACTAATTAAGTAAAATAAAATGGTCTTTCAAACTTTGTGCAAAAGCAATGAGGCTTTAAAATTTAAGTTGATGCTGGGACAGTTTATTTACCTGTAGCTTTGGCATATTTTGTTCTTACCCCCATATCTGTCTCTAGATACTGTTCCCTGAATAAATGTTTTAGTTTAGGGGACACTGATTACATAAATACATATTTCTTGAGCACCTATCATGTGCAAGAAACTACTGATGGGAGGTAGAGTAAAAGAAGTAAAAATGACTCTTCTTATAGTAAATAAGGCCTAAATAAGTGGAGAGATATGCCATGCTGATGGCTCACAAGATAATATAGTTAACATGTCAATTCTTAATTTACCTATGGATTTAAAGCAATCCTAATCAAGCCTCAGCAAGCAATTTTTGTAGAAATTGGCAAGTTGATTCTAAACTTTATATGGAAATGCAAATGATCTAGGACATACCTATTGTAGACCCTTTGTATGCATGTATATTCATGTGTTTCACACATACATAATACAGTTGATAAGAGATATCTCTAGAGTTAAAAAAATTAGAAGAGATAATTATTTTAATTATATTTTCACCTGTCAACATTTACTTCTTCCTGCCATAGTTGATGAAATAATTAGATACTTTTTTTCCTATCATCTCTCCTCCCCAAACTGCAAATTTTGTTGATAATATTATCTTTACATAAAATATAAAATTTTCATTCTGTTCTATTACCATAAGTCTATAGTTTCTTAGTTTTATATTTAATATGATTTAATGTTCATCAGTAACGTTTTCATATTGGAATCCCCTTATCTCACCTTTTTATTTTGATACATCACTTGGTTGGCTAGATTTCATCCTAGAGTAGTTTTTTCAGTAAGCTTCATAGATGCAGTACTCCCTGAGATTCTGCATACATGAGCATATTAGTCTGTTGACTTTATGTCTGTAAGGGAATGTTGTCGGTTCTAATTCTTTGGTCACAATTTTGCTCAGATCTTTGTAGACATTGTTCTACTGTCTTGTGGAAATGAACTTGTAAGATTTTATTATTTCTTTTCCTTCTTGAAGTGATTTGCTTTTTAAAAAAATGGCTATTAACAAACATTAACTTAATCCTTGAAATTTGAAAATTTCCACTTAATGCATAACCTCTGTCTTTCAAGTTGTTCAGGTCGTTTTTCAGAAAAGTTTTCTTCTATTGTATCAATTACATTTACAACATACATTTTTTAATTTTTATTTCTTCTGAAATGTTATCAATTTTGTCATCCATATGTGTCATATTCATTGTAATTATTTTTATAGCTTTTTATTTTCTATTTCATATTTTTATTTCTTTTTGCATCTTCTTTGTGTCTTTTTAAAAAATCAATGTTGCTGTTCTCCTTTAATGATTATTATTATTTCCATGTCTTTCCTGAGATCCACTAGCTCCTTTTGCTTCCTACTACTGATAATCTTTTTCTCTCTCTCTTTCTTTGTTTTTTTCTTTCTTTCTTTCTTTTTCTCTCTTTCTTTCTTTCTTAGTTCTTTCTTTCTTTCTTTCTTTCTTTCTTTCTTTTTCTTTCTTTCTTCTTTCTTTCATTCTTTTTTTCTCCCCTTACTCTTGGATTCTTCTGTTAGAAAGATTATAAGTGAAATTTCAGAGAACTCTTTTTATTCATATTGTTCATTATCATCATTTTTTCCTTTCTACTTACTATTTATCATTGAATGAGTGTTCAACTGTGAACAGTTATTTGCCAAGGAAAGACAGAAGAGAATTAAACTGATTCAGTTTGGTTAGTACTCAGATTTAAATCAAATTTGTGTTCTTTGATATCCTCTTCCTGCATTTGTTACTATTATCCTGGGTGCCCATCTCCTTCAGTTTATGCCACTCAGGAATTCAGGTTGGCCTATAGTGAAGCCTCTTAAGTAATATGATCTCTGAGTTTATAATTTGGGTTTTACCACTTTCAATTTCTCTGTCATTATACCTCCAGCAGATATTTTAAACTAGGATGTTATAAAATCCATCACAAAAAAGATATATTGGTATGATTTGTGGAATTGTCCTTTAGCCTCATCTCTCTTAATAATCTTTTCTATAAAATTGTTCATTATAGGGACATTTTCCTCTTCTTCTATGACCTTTCTAAAACTTTTTATTTCATTGCTTTAATCAAAGGTTTAATACATGAACTTTAAAGAACATGGTTACTTAATTTTAAGAAATCTCTTCCTGTCTGAAGTTTGCGGGAGTATAAATAAACTTTCAATAATTTATTTTCTTTTCCAAGTATTATAGTATTTGTTAAATGTTCTTCAGATTTTGTAATGTAAAATTATGAATATGTTTTTTTCATTGATAATAAAGTTTTCTTCTCTTTCTCCCTTCCTTTCTTTCCTCCTTTCCTCCTTTCTGTCATTTTAAATGAATATTAAAGGAGAGAAATGGAGAAAAATATCATTCTTTTATAAACAGAAACCCATATTTGAAATATTATTCAGTTGATAATCTCCTTTAAACTTACTCTTCCTTGAGATTTTTACACTAATAAGAAAAAAAAAGTATCTATAAGAATGCTATCTCATAACTCATCCTTCTATTAGTTTGTAAATATTTTAAAATATTTACCTTCCTCAACTTTAGCTTCTGTTTCCTATCTCACTTTACAGGCTAGAGAAGTTATCCTGTAGCAGACAGTTAACAACTGATAACCTCTCCCTTTCTTGACTTCTCCACTCATGTCCTATTTACTGATTTCTTCTCATTCTGTTGACCTTTAGTGGGTCTTACTTAACCCCAGTAAAATATCAAGCTGAGTGGAAAGAATGCTTTTCAAAATTTGGTTGAAACATCATCACTTCTATGAAGATTTTCCTAGCTTCCCTCTCTCACTACTCAGGAAGAACTAACCATCCCCTCTATTGTACCCCCTACAAACTTCTGCCATACCACCCATAACTCTTTGGTACACAGAAACCTTGGCACATCTTTCTCTCTCAATTGAAAGGATTCCTCAAAGACAAGAAAGTGTTTTACTCTAGAGCCTGCCTATTCTTACAAATATGATATACATTTTCATTAAGCATTTTTCATAAAGCATTCATTCACATAAGAAACTAAGTGCTACAAACATTCAAAGAAATAACCAACATATTACATTTGTATAAGCATCTCCCTAGGGTTCTTCTAAAAAATTAAAACAGTTGCCTTCAAATAGCTTTTAATAAATATTAACTTTATCACTTCAACAACCACCTCTGTAATCACTGGTAGCTAAATTTTTAACATCTTACTCTATACTAGGCACCACTCTAAGTGTTATGTGTATTATCTCATTTAATGCTCGCATAAACAACATAAGGCCTGTTTGATTATTACTCCGTAAGGCACAGAGTGCTTTAGTAACTTTGCTAGATCAACTTTTAGGTGTCTGACTATAGAGTCTGAACTCCTAACACCATATCCTGCTGCCTTCTGAAAATTAAAATAATAATAACAGGATACTCCACATTTTCCAGAGAACTCTCACATTTATGTCCATTATGTATTCAGTTCTTAAAGTGTGAATTTTACTTTGAAGAAGTGAAAGGCATTTTAAAATACTTTGGAGTGATTGATTGATTGATTTCAATAACTATTTGTCAAACACCAGCTATATGTCAGGCCTGTGTATGGGAGAAAACATAGGCATGGCCTTTGTTCACATGGCACACACAGTTACATAAAGGAGTTGGGGTGAGGTAGACATCTCTGGAACAATAGATGTGGAGTGGCAGGAAGGGAGAGCTAACATTTGAAAACACCTACATTGTGTTAGGGCTGTTGCATATATTATCTCTTTAAATTTCATTGCAAGCCTATGAAATAAATGTGATGATCTCCATTTAACAGGTATAAATACTGATGCTCAAAAAAATGAATTCCCATTATTATATAACTATTTAGCAATAAACAGTATTAAAATCTATATTTGATTGAGTCTAAAAGCTGTGCTCTATTTATTGCATATTCCAGTCTCCTATGGACTAGAAATATTTTCAAGATATGCAGCACTTAATTGTCCTTCCTTCTTTCCTTCCTCCCTTCCAAAGAAGAGCTATGCCAATTAATAACAGAAAAGACTGTGTTTGCCTGGAGAAGTGGGAGAAGGCTTCAAAATGGAGAGATAAGCTGAGCTGGACTTTGAATAACAAGTAGCTCTTCATTAGGTAGATGAGCTAGAAATGGCGTCCTAGGCAACTAGCACAGCATGGTAAAGGCATGGATATAAGGCACTGCAGGAAATGGTAAAATGTCTGAAATGGGTTATCAAAAGCAATAAGATTGGTAATGGTTTAGGTCTCATTGCAAAGGCTTTGAAAATCATGGCAAAAAGCATAATGTAGGACTGTAAATATTCTTTATTGACTCCTCATAAGTTTCCAGGCACAAAACAAACAAATCATCAAAATCAACTGGGTTTACTCTGTCTGACTTACATCACTTAGTATGAAAATCTCTAGGTCCATTCATGTTGCTGCAAATGACATTATTTTGTTCATTTTTTAAAAAACATCTTTACTGGAGTATAATTACTTGACAATGGTGTGTTAGTTTCTGCTTTATAACAAAGTGAATCAGTTATACATATACATATGTCACCATATCTCTTCCCTCTTGCGTCTTCCTTCCTTCCCACCCTCCCTATCCCACCCCTCTAGGTGGTCACAAAGCGCTGAACTGATCTCCCTGTGCTATGCAGCTGCTTCCCACTAGCTACCTATTTTACATTTGGTAGTGTATATATGTCCATGCCACTCTTTCATGTTGTCCAGCTTACTCTTCCCCCTCCCCATATCCTCAAGTCCATTCTCTAGTACGTCTGTGTCTTTATTCCCATCTTGCCCCTAGGTTCTTCATGACTATTTTTTTTTTTTAGATTCCATATATATATATATATATATATATATATATATATATATATATATACATACATTTGTTCATTTTTATGGCTGAGTAATATTCCATTGTATATATGTACCACATCTTCTTTAACCATTCCTCTGTCGATGGACATTTAGGTTGCTTCCATGTCATGGCTATTGTGAATAGTGCTGCAATGAAACTTGGAGTGCATGTGTCTTTTTGAATTATGGTTTTCTCTGGGTATGTGCCCAGTAGTGGTATTGGTGGATCATATGGTAGTTCTATTTTTAGTTTTTAAGGAACCTCCATACTGTTTTCCATAGTGGCTGTATCAATTTACATATCTGCCAACAGTGTAAGAGGGTTCCCTTTTCTGCACACCCTCTCCAGCATTTATTGTTTGTACATTAAAAAAAAATTATTTATTTATTTATTTTATTATTATTATTTTTTGCAGTACGTGGGCCTCTCACTGTTGCAGCCTCTCCCGTTGCAGAGCACAGGCTCTGGACATGCAGGCTCAGCAGCCATGGCTCACAGGCCCAGCTGCTCTGCGGCATGTGGGATCTTCCGGGACCGGGGCATGAACCCGTGTCCCCTGCATTGGCAGGTGGACTCTCAACCACTGCACCACCAGGAAAGCCCTGTTTGTAGATTTTTGATGATGGCCATTCTGACCGGTTTGAGATGATACCTCTTATATGTGGAATCTGAAAAAGGACTACAAATAAATTTATCTACGAAACCAAAATAGAGTTACAGAAGTAGAAAATAAACTTATGGCCCCCAGGGGGTAAGGAAGGGAGGAGGGATAAACTAGAAGATTGGGATTGAAACATATGCACTACCATATATAAAATAGATAACTAATAAGGACCTATTGTATAGCACAGGGAACTCTACTCAATAATCTCTAATGGCCTATATGGGAAAATAATCTAAAAAAGAGTGGATATATGTATTTGTATAACAGATTCACTTTGCTGTACAGTTGAAACTAACACAACATTGTAAATTAATTATACCCCAATAAAATTTTTTAAAAATCAACTGGGTTTAAAAACAAAAGAGCCCCCAAACCAGAAACCAAACAAATATCAATTATTTCAACTTTACAGGAGAGATTACTTTTAAGTGTGGATAATAATCATGGAATTTCATAAATGCCCAATGAAATTTTGCTAATTTGAAAACAAATACTGTTAGCAGTTGCACAGAATAATATTTTTGTGGATTGCCAGGAAAATAAACAACTCCTAGCAAAGCAACCAAATCGTATACTAGCATGAATAGCCACTTCCAACATAGTACTAATTAGAATGGTGTGGGAAATGTGGTGGCCTTTAAGAAATCTGGTTTATGTCACTGTCTCTTCCAGGCTGAAATTTCTTATCATCAGTTTTTTTTCTAACTTGATCATAATCATACTACTTTGGAAGCTGTGTGGAACTGTCTAGAATTGCCACGATTTTCATCATTGACTTATTCTTGGCTCTTCATGTAAATTTTCAAAGAGCTGAGATAAGAATGTTATTGGTCACATATGACAGTCACACATCAGTATGTCTCTCTTGTTGAAATGTTGAGTGAAGTGCAGTGCTCAGAAACTTTTTTATTCATAGCCTTGATTATGTGGGTGCTTGCTTTATTATTCAGGTTCATGGAGTACATATCTGTCCAAAGATGGGCTTCAGGGGATCAGTAAATGCCCCCAAATTGCAAGCAAAGTATTGTGCATTTTTCCAAAGATAAAGTCTATAGTTTTCATCAGATATTCAAAGGGATCTTGACCACTCCTCCCCCAAGCATTTAAGAACCATTAGCATAGAGGAAAGAGTACCTGTGATTTGCTCCTTCCTATCTCAAACATAGTGGAAAGCAGGACAGTAGCTTGCCATTCATCTTGAATGCTTTTTGTGAAAAATGATCCTTAACTTAATTCCAAAAAGCTAGATGTTGTGAAAGGAACATGTGCTCAGCTCAATAGCTGTAAGCTTCTTTCCCTTTGGGTGTGAGATGGATGCTCTTAAAACTCCCAAGGACTACCTCTGGCAGAAGTGGTTGCACTTTCAGAGAAGATAACAAGTGACAAATGTGTTTTCCTGATATTCATTTAAAAATTGGTGTGGGACAATATGTATATGCATAAGAGAATAAATATGTATGGAAATGTGGTAGATACTGTGGTGGCACAGTTTTAGTTAATCTATTAATGTATTTCACAACACAGCCATGGTGTTAGCTGGCCAAAATATCACTGCATTTGTCCCTGAAAAACAAGCTGACACACTTCCTCTTTTGCATTGTCCTTACCAACATCTGTTTAGAATTGTCTGAGCTCTGCTTCTCTGAATTCCAGCTACATGAGCGATCCATTAACTTTATTTTGTTCTGGGAATGTCTAAATGTTTTTGTTATAAATTCCTGACGTTCACTTAACCTTTGTAGGATGCTGGTGCTCTTTTGAAGGCTTTTTTATATGAAAGCTCCAGTATGATAAACAGACATCAAATGTTATCAGGATTCTCCTTGATCTTATTATATTTTTTGAATGACTGTGCCTGCATAAGCTCTAGACTTACTAAATTGTCTGAGAATTATTCTAGTTTCTGACATTTATTACAAATTCTGGAAATCTAATTATTGGTGTTTAGTTGCAGAGACTACTTATTTTCAGTGCACTGGTATGATATAATATATAATATTAGATATTTTAGAATTCCCTCTCACCTTGATGCAGAATGTTATATTTTTATTTTATTATTTCCTTATGATTTTGGCTAATCATAAACTAATATGAAGCTAGCACTACTACCATTTCCCTTGAATATTAAATTATAGCATTTTGATAAATTTAAAAGTTCTTCAATTTTAAAAATTTTCTAGTTCATTTTATAAATGCATCAGCATGACACTTAATATACTTTTGTAATGAGCTTTTTCATTTGTAGTGTTGCTAATGTTTCTCTACTCTTGTTCCAATCTGTTGTACCTATCAGTAGGTCATGGGTATGGTCTGGGGGTCATGTTAGTTTTCTCATTCTGTTTCCTTTGTGTGCTTATTTCTCACCTGTGGAGTAAAACACAAAGTTAAGCCATGGGTCTGAACATCTTTCTTCTGGTGGTTACACCTAATTTATGGAATTAATATTTTTGCATTACATTAAGCATATTTTTGAATGACCTACTGCAAATTATAGGCACAGTGTTCTTTTCATCTGAACATAAAAATTTTGTAAATTTCCTTGCTAACATTGCCCTGGGAAGAAAAGTACAAGAGAATATGAGTGTGCTAGAAAACAAGGAAATATTTAATTTCAATGCTGATGAAAGAAAATACAAGCTAGCTCCTAGGGACTCCCACTGACCAAATTTGGGGTAATTTGAGCATGAATAAGAACCACAACTTTGATAATTATAAATAATAGAACAACTAAAAATCAATGAGTCTAAAAGAAGTAAAAGGGGGAAAACTCACTTGCCTTCATTAGTGATGATGATTATAACAATCACTTATTTTAAAACTTGGTAATTAAAGGGAAATAATAAGTATTTAATCTGCCTTTTTCAGAGTAAGTAGAATTTATCTTAACTGATGAGAGGAAGTTTTCCTTTATAGATGAATGCCAGGTAATAATTCTATCTAGAAAGAATGATAGAATTAGAAAAATTAAAATTTTGTAACTCCTAATACAATAATTAATTCAGTCACTAGATTCATTGTAGGAAAGACAGTCAAGGGAATAGGTAACTCACACTGCCAAAGTGTCAGTTCACAGACTACTTGCCAATTGCAATTAGAAAAATGTACCTCTACAATGGGGGCATCTGACTTTCTCCATCCTAACCAAGTGATCAAATGTGGGACAATATGTGCTCCCTGATGTGAAGAGATTTGACTTACACATCACTATCTATGAAACATTCTCTCAAACATGTTTAAACAGAATGTAATCTACTTTAAACATCATCTAATATTTACAGAAAATAAAGAAAGAAATTAAATGACAACACAAAAGACTATACAGAGAAATCCAGAATTTGACCCATGGTACAAGAGAACGAGCCTGGTTTGGTCATGCATGGGCATAAGAAATAGGCAGCAGGACTACTGTTGTAAATTAAAAGAGAGAAAATATCCAAGTGGACTGTATGAAATTTCATTGGTCCTGGATTTTTATTAAAGCTATAAAATATATTTTAGGAACAACTGGCAGAAATTTGAATATGGGCAACAATTTAGATGATACTATGGAATCTTTAATTTCTTAAGTATAATAATGACATATTATGGCTATAAATGAAAACATCTTCATTCTTAGGAAATACATGCTGTAACATCTTGATATCTTTCACTACTTTCACATAATTCATTTTTTAAAAAGAAATATACACACATTTATAGCTATGTTAAGCAAATGTGGCAGAAGTTAACAATTATTGAATTTAGATGTTGAGCATATGGATGTTCATTGTTCATTTAAACATTTCAGCATTGTAAAATGTATAATACAAATTTGGAAACAAAAGAATAATGGCATATGTGTTTTGTATGTGCAATCTTATTTGTGTATACACATGTAATTTAATCTCTAGAAATACAATAAAAATATTTAGTCTTTGAATTCTTTGTATATTCATATGATGTCACTTTGTTGGGGGTTGATGGGCCCCCAAATCAACCTGTGAAGCAATGTCAGCTCATTTTGGATGGAAGCGTCCTCCCTTTCTCTAAAATCTGTAATGTATGCACAAAATTTATGTGGTGTCAGCAGTGTGATGGATGTTCCCAATACTATGAAGGAATTATAGACATATGTTGCAGTCATGACTGTATAGCATGCCATGAAATGAGAAAGAACAGGGCACCACAGTGAAAGCTGGGATGAAAGTAGAGATCAGAAATCTAAGAGCAGGGGAAAATTGTCAAAGTGTATATAAAGGGGATTAAGAGGATGGTGAACATAAGGAAGCGGGATGTATGGAAGCCATGTGACATAAAAATGTGCCATATGGTCTTGGAAGGTGGCAAAGAAAGGGCAAGTGCCCTGAAGAGATGATGAGGGTAAAATCACATTGATGAGGACCAGATGGAGGTCAGTACAGCATAAGTGGGTGGCATTCCTATCACAAGGTCATTGGACGCCTAGAAACAATTCAGAGCTAGCAGGATGGTGGAAATAAAGGAATCAACTTGAGCTGGTGAGTGGAGGATTTTGAGGTAAGAAAAATTGAAGTGATTTGAAGCCAAGTCAGCTTGGAAGAGTGAAAATAGTATGAGCTTTGTAATAGGGTAAATTTAATTTTAAATTCTAGCTCTGCTATTTTCTGTGACATTTGACAAATCACTAGGGGTCTCAATTTCATATTTAAAACTCGTCAGAATTCTGAATAAAGATAATAGGTGAACAAAGAACTTTTAATTTTATCCACAGAATTAATCAATCAGATATGATAATCTGATACATGTTAATTATGATCACATAAACCTAAGAGTAATATAGAGATGATGTAATCTATTCAGAGTTTTTATATTGTTAGCCCTCTCTGACCAGGGGAGAAGGTATGATTCAGTGGAACACAGGACAATTGTAAAACAAAGGACTCACACTGGATGAAGTCCCTTGAATTGAGCTCATTCATCATTCATCAATTTATTTATTAAGGACATGCTGTGTACAATAGACATTATGTTAGGCAGTGGCTTATATTGAATAGATAGGATGCCTGTCCTCCATGGATTTATAACATGTTAGTTTTTGTTTTATTTATTCATATATTCCTTCAACAAACATTTATTGAACATTTTCTCTATACTTTATTGTGCAACTTCTATGTACCATGTTACTAAAACTATTCACACATATGCTTTTTTTTAAACCAGTTTTCATTTTTGATGGACCCTATGCTAAGGAAGTGCTAGAAACTGTGCTGTATAAAATATGAGATGAATAAATTATGTTAACATCATTCAAAAAGCTTGCAATCTAGTTGAATAGGGAAGGGCACACAAAAATGTCAGATGTAGGGTAAAATGTAAAATTCCAGAAGAGTCACAAATGAAGCTCAAAGAAAGAAATCACATCTAATCTGTTAGTGGGGAAGAAGCAGTAGGAAAAATCTTGATAGAAAAAGTGGCATTTGAGAAGATCTTGATGACTGGATAGAATTTCAAGGAATTGAAATGGTACATTAATTTCTCCAGGCTGCCAAAGCAAATTATCATAGAATGGGTGGCTTAAAACAACAGAAATTTATTCTCTCACAGTTCAGGTGAACAGAAGTATGAAATCAAGGTGCCAGCAGATTTGTTTCCTCCTGGAGGCTTTCAGGAAGAATCTGTTCATGCCTTCCAGCTTCTGGTGACTGTTAGCAATCCTTGGTTTTCCTTGGCTCATAGTGGTATCACTCTACTCTAATTCCATCTTCATGTGACATTCTCCTCAGTGTATCTCTGGATGCCCTATCCTTCTTTTAATAAGGATATTAATCATTGGATTTAGGACCCACTCTAAATTCAGGATGACTTCATCTCAAGATCCTCAACAAATGTTATCTGATCCCCTATTAGGTCACATTCTCAGGTTTTGAATGAACACGAATACTGGGGAGACACTAATCAACCTGGTACAGATTGGAAAGGAGAAAAAACATGATCAAATGTACATTAAGGATGTGTTAACAGAGAAAAGTCATCTAGTCTAACTGGAAAGTACACAAAATGTGGGAAAAGAGTGAGAGATATGGCCTAAAGGAGCTCTTTTTTATCCTTTAATACTCAAAGCCAGCATCACATTTTACATATACTCTTATCTGAAGAGTCCTTTTCTGTCCCCCAGAACAGTTAGTTGCTTCTTCCTTTGTGTTCTTATCATGTTTTGTCCTTAGCTCCTTATTAGCACTCACTGTATTGTATTGTAATTTTATGTATTTATTTAAAATGTATTGTAATTTTTTACATATATCTATTTTATTAGACTGATTCAGTATGTACCTGTGTTATTTGGCTTAGTATTCCCAAAGCCTAGCACAAGGCTGAACACATAATAATCACTCAGTAAGTACTTGTGGAAGAGTGAAAGGATAATCAAGGATGGAAGGAAGCAAAGAGGGAGAGTGAGATAGATGGATAAGATTGTTAGCCTTGTGATGTTTTGCAGAGGATCTTGAATGCCAGCTTGAGAGTTCTGTGCTTTATTCCATAGATAATAGGCAATCTCTGTAGGTTTCTGAATAGGGGAACAATAAATTATAATTATGCTTTAAAATTAAATATCTGGTAAAGGCATTTAATATGAATTGAAAGGAAAAATCTCAAAAGATCAATTTCAGAGGTAATTGAGATAGAACAAATATAGGAATTCAGGACCTAAAACAGCCCCTGTACATTGGGGATATAAAGAAGAAAACATTGGAGACAAAATGAACAAGCTTAGTGACTGGACTGCTGCAGTCCCATTAACATAAAAACTTAGGAAGGAAAAAAATAACTTTCATTTGTAAATGATTACTTTACCTTGGGATGTTTTAAAAGTTTAGGTAGAACATTCCAGAATCCAGATTTTACTATTCAACTAAATAATCAGGTGTAATTTTGAAGGTTTGGGATTGGAAGTCATTTAAAGAGAGGAAAGACTTTCACCATGGGGTGGGATTGCCTATGGAAAGAATAAAAAAAGGAGAAGAGAAATGGCTTAAGGAGAGAGCTTTACATGTTACTAATATTTAGAGAAATTGGGAGGGAAGAGGAACCTGTAAAAGAAACTGCTCAGAAAATTTTTGTGCAGTTGTCTGTGTACTTAAGTACAACATACTCATTCTGGGTTTCAATTTTTTTTCTTTATTTTACAGTATGGCCCTCTCTAATTGTGAACAAAAAATTGCTTGTAGACTGGTGCCCTACATAATTTTTTTCTTGTGACTGATATGCTCCTGGAAGTAAGTATTGCTATGTCTATTTTGGCACTTTTTAATTTTGCTTTTGGAAAGAGAAGATTGCATTTGAATAAATGTTTTGAGATAGGTATTCAGGGTTAGATCTGAGCACAGAAAGCAAAATAATGGCACTTTAACACTTTGTATTTAGAATCCCTTCTATTTAGGGTTTCCTTTTTCATAAACTTCACCTTATGTAATTAAGGATCTCTCCTGACACTCAGCAAGTAAAAGAGACTGACCAATACATTCATACAGAGAAGCCAGCCGATGTAGCTGGAAAAGGCACAGCAAGTTTACAAGTTTTTATACTGTGAACTTTCCTATGGCAGACATCATTAATTGATTATAGCCAATATTCTTGCTTAACTTCCCTTGGAATTCTTCAAAATGTAGCATTCCAGGTCATCAAAACCAATCAGTGGGGATTAATTGGGGTGATAATAGGCATCTGTGATCTTATTAAACCATCAAGGTTTATGTACAAAATTAAGAGAAAACGTGAGCAGAGACATTCATCCGAAAGAAGAATATGTTAATATCAGAATTTCAGGAATTGTGGAAGCATTTGATTAGCTGCTGTCCTTCAAATCAGATGATGTGGGTGAATAATTACCTTGTAGGGTAAGGCTTAAGCTGAGAGTGGAAGGAGAAATTGTTAAACATCAGTTTGGCCAGCAGTCATGTTTAAACACAATCTATGAAAAGAGGTTTGGGTGTAAAAAGTTAAGGAATACTGAGGTCAGAAAGAGAAAGAATTTAAGGGAAAATGGAAAAATCAGTGTGTGTGTAAGTGATAGAAGTGAGGCAGGTAGAAAAGAAGCAGAAAGCATATTTTTTGGCTCTAAATGAAGCAGACATCAACATTTCTGAGTTTCATAAAATGTTTATGGCCATGTACTGATCCTTCGGATACTCAGCCCATTGAAAATGCTTAGGTGACCTTGACTTAAAGAAACATTAACTTTGAAGGTCACAAAAATATATTTATCCATCTGGACATACCTAAGACTGGAAATTGATTTTCATTTATTTTAAAACAAAACTGTTCCTTAATTGGTTTTACTAAAGTTTACTTTTAAGTAAATTGTTCACAGTTGATTTGTTTTTATATCATTGGAGGGGAGATTCTGAAAATTGTGGTATTCTCATACCACATAGATGTTCAACTATGTGTTTTAACAAATGTTTGTTCTTCTTAAATATTTATTAGACCCCCATAACTTGTCAGGCATGCATATTTACCCTCACACCTTACTCAGCTAAAGCAAAAAAAGGGCCATTTGGCTTTTGGTTTGGGATCCATTTATATTAAGGAAGGGGAGGAAGAAATGTTGAAAATTCAGTAGCATCCCTAATATTTCTCAGAATCTTTTTCATTTATTGTTGTAAAAAGATCTCAAGTCCAATTACTACTATTTATCACCTCCTCACTGCATGAAAAAAATATTGAAAAACTGTATCCTGTTGGTAGTTAGAGAGCAAGTATGGCACAAATTCTTTCCCTCTTCTGACCATGATGTAAACCTAACACTATTGCATTCAAGTAAAACTCCAAAGGCGCTCTCTGCTCCTAGACTTAATGGACAAATTTAACAATTCAGTCTGCTGTCCTGGTGTTTTCTAGTTGCTCAGGGCTGGTTGTCAGCAGCTCATTTGGCAACCCTGTAGGAGAGGTTAATTAGCAGGGAGAGTTGAAGAGTGCTACCCAGAGGGAGCAGGAGTTCTGTGCCCACTGGGAGCCTGGAAGACAAACAAAGAAGTTAGGAAGTATTTATTTTCTCTGTTGGGGAATCTTTTTCTCCATGGGACTTGAGCTCAAACAGGGGCCAGCACCTTGTTGCCTCCACATGAGAAGCACAGAATCAAAGTGCCCTGAAAATGAATGATGGTTAGAATGGGGATCAGAGACTTGACTTGTAGTCAGGAAGCCAAAAGGTTTTGTTGCTCTCCATAGTAAAAGGCTATTGATTTCTGCAAGTAAGTGCTCACTATTCCTTGAAGTTTAAGTTTATTCAGTCTTTTGCCCTTTGAGAGTCCCTTGTTGTTAAGAACTACTATGGAATTTAGCACTTAATATAAAATGAATTATTTGTGATCAGCCATGACTGCTCTCACAGGCTACAAGTCTACTGTCAAGGGGAAAGTGAAGGACACTTTACCTAATATAGGTTTTACTGAGAGGTCATTTTTGAAGGGACCTTAACACAACACACCCTGGAATGCTCATCACTGTGTCTTACCTTCAAAACTGATGGATTGGGTGCTGGAATAGCAGAATCTTTTCAAAAATTTCCTACTACTGTGCAAGAAGGCACTGTAGTTGTTTTAAGCTGGAAAAATGGAAACAGCAGTACCAGGAAACTTATGCCTCCTAAACAGACAGAATCAATTAGGTTTGCAATCATTGATACATTTACTAGTGTGATGTCAGAGAAGAACGTTAACCATGCCAGTGTCTATCCAGTTGTATCTACAATCTCTTCAGCAAGAGTCTGGGCATTCGCAAATAATCTAAGGGCCACAGAGGCTGTTTGGGGCTTACCCATCTCTGTTCCTAGTATACAGGATAGTAGTTTTTCTGAAATGATGTTTTTTTTTTCAGATTACAAATGTAATACCTAGTGATAAATATCATTACTATTTTTAAAGAGTTTATTTTTTAGAGTAGTATTAGGTTTACAACAAAATTGAGAGGGAAGTATAGAGATTTCCCATATACCCCCTAGCTACCTTCATTATCCATATCACTCACCAGAATGGTCCATTTTTTAAATCAAGTATAACCCTACATTGACACATTATTATCACCCAAAGTCCATAGTTCACCTATGGATTCATACTTGATGTTGTACATTCTATGCATTTGTACAAATGTATAATAACATAAGCCTGTCATTATATTTTTATGACCCTAAAGGTCCTCTCTGCTCTGCCTATTCATCCCACCCTGCACAACCCCTAGCAATCACTAATCTTTTTATTGTCTCCATAGATTTACCTTTTTCAGAATGTCACATGGTTGGAATCATATAGTATATAGCCTTCTCAGATTGGCTTCTTTCACTTAATAATATGCATTTAAGTTTCTTCAATGTCTTTTCATGGCTTGATAGCTCATTTATTTTTACCATGAAATAATTTTCCATTGTCTGTAAATACTACAGTTTATGTGTTCACTTATCAACTGAAGGAAATCTCGATTTCTTTCAAGTTTGGGCAATTACGAATAAAGCTGCTATAAACATCCTTGAACATGGTTTCAACTCCTTTAGGTACTATGAAATATATACATAAACATACATAATCAAGTACATTTTGCTATTATTATTTTGAACAAACTGTTATCTGTTAGGTTAAAATTATTTATTTTTACTTATTCCTTCACTGATGCTTTACTTTTCTAATGCAGACCAGAGATTCTGACCTGTATTATTTTCCTTCTTTCTAAAGAATGTCTGTTAACATTTCTTGCAAGACAGGTCTACTGGTAACAAATTCCCTAACTTTTGGTTTGTCTGGGAAAGCCTTTATATCTACTTCACTTTTGAAGAAAAATTTCACAGGGTAGAGAATTCTAGGTTGGTGGGTTTTTTTTCTCTGTCAACACATTATATATTTCACTATTCTTAGAAGTCAGATGTAATTCTTATCTTTGTTTCTCTATAGGGAAAGTGTTTTTCCCCCTCTGGATTCTTCTAGACTTTTTTCTTTATCTTGATTTTCATATTTTGTAAATGATATGCTGATGTGTAGGTTTTTGGGTCTGTGGTTTGGTGTCTGACATTAATTTGGAGGACATTCTCAGTCGTTATGGTTTAAAATATTTCTTCTGTTCATTTCTCTTTTTCTTCTCCTTCTAGTATTCCCATCATGTATATGTTAATCTTTTATAGTTGTCCCACATTCCTCAGATATTTGGTTCTGTTCTTCACTCTTTGTTCTGTTTGCTTTTCTGTTTTCAGGGATTCTATTGATATAAGCTCTAGGTCGGAGTTTCTTTACTTAGACATGTCCAGTCTGCTAATAAACCCATCGAAGGCATTCTTTATTTGTATTACAGTTTTATCTCTAGCACTTATTTCCAGTTCCTAATTAGGATTTCTATCACTCTGCTTTCTTTGTTCATCTGTCTTGCATATTGTATAGTTTATCTATTAGACCCCTTAGTGTATTAATCATAGTTATTTTAAATGAATGGTCTGATAATTCCAACATCCCTGCCAAGTCTGATTCTGATGCTTGCTTTGTATCTTCAACTTATGATATTTTGTCTCTTGGTATGCCTTGTAATTTTCTATTTTCCTTCCAGTTTTGTTGAAATATAATTGACACACAGCATTGTATAAGTTAAAGGTATACTGCATAATGATTTGATTTACACACATCATGAAATGATTACCACAATAAGTTTAGTGAACATCCATCATCTCATACAGATACAAAATAAAGGAAAAAGAAAAAAATATTTTTTCCTTAGGACTTACTCTCTTAACAACTTTCATATATAACATACACAAGTGTTAATTATATTAATTATATTGTACATTATATTCCTAGTACTTACTTGTCTTATAACTGGAAGTTTGTAGCTTTTGATGACTTTCATTCAATTCTCCCTACCCCCATTCCCTGCCTCTGGTAACCACAAAGCTGATTTCTTTTTCTATAAGTTTGTTTGTTTGTTGAAGTATAATTGACCTACAACATTATGTTAGTCCCTAGTTCACAACATAGAATTTGTTATTTCTATACATTACAAAATGAACACCATGACTAGTCTAGTTACCATCTGTCACCTTACAAAGATATTATATTACTATTGACTATATTATTTATGCTGCACATTTCATCCCTGAGACTCATTTACTTTGTAACTGGAAGTTTTTACCTTTTAATTTCCCTCAGCTATTTCATTCAACCCTCCAGCCCCCTTCTTTCAGATAACCACCCAGCTATTCTCTGTATCTATGATTCTGTTTCTTTTTTGTCATGTGTGTTCATTTGCTTTTTTTTTTTTAGATTCCACGTACAAGAGAAATCATATGATATTTGTCTTTCTTTGTCTGACTTATTTCACTTAGCACAATACCCTGTAGGCTCATTCATGTCACAAATGGCAAGATTTCATTCTTTTTTATGATTGAGTTACATATATACCACATATTCTTTATCCATTCATTTATTGAAAGCACTTAGGTTGCTTCCATATCTTGGCTATTGTAAATAATGCTTCAGTGAATGTAGAGATGTGTATATCTTTTCAGATTAAAGTTTTTCTTTTCTTCAGATAAATACCTAGGAGTGGATTTGCTGCATCATATGGTAGTTCTATTTTAAATTTCTTCAGGACTCTCCATACTGTTTTCCATAGGGGCTGTACAGATTTATGTACCTGCCAATAATGCACTAGGGTCTCTTTCCTACACATCTTTACCAACACTTGATATTTGTTGTCTTTTTGAGAATAGCCATCCTGACATGTGTGAGGTGATATCTCACGGTAGTTTTGATTGACATTTCCCTGAAGATTAATGATGATGAGCACCTTTTCACTTGCTTGAACGTCTGCATGTCGTCTTTGGGAAACCATTTATTCAGATCCTCTGCCCATTTTTTAATCATGTTGCTTGGTTTTTTTTGATGTTGAGTGGTATGATTTCATTATATATTTTTGGATATTAACCCATTATCAGATATATTGCTTGCAAATATCTTCTCCCTTTCAGTAGGCAACCTTTTTGTTTTGATGATAGTTTCTTTTTCTGTACAAAAGCTTTTTAGTTTGATGTAGTCCCATTTGCTGATTTTTGCATTTGTTTCCATTGCCTGAAGATATATATCCCTCCAGAAATACTGAAACCAATGTCAAAGAGAATGTTTTTTCCTATAATTTTTATGGTTTCAGGTTGAGTGTGGATATTGAACCATCCTTGCATCCCTGGGACAAATCCCACTTGATCATGGTGTGATTCTTTTAATGAATGTTGAATTTGGTCTGCTAATGTTTTGTTGAGGATTTTTGCATCTTTGTACATCAGTGATATTGGCCTGTATTTTCTTTTATTCTGGTGTCTTTGTCTGGTTTTGGTATCAGGGTGATGGTGGCCTCATTGAATTAGTTTGGAAGCAGTCCTTCCTCTGCAATTTTTTAGAATAGTTTGAGAAGGATAGGTGTTAACTCTTCTGTAAATCTTTGGTAGAATTCACCTGTAAAGCCATCTGGCCCTGGACTTTTTTTTTATTATTATTACCAATTCAATTTCATTACTGTTAATTGATTTGTTCATATTTTTTCTTTCTTTCTGGTTCAGTCTTAGGAGATTGCACATTTCTAGGAATTTGTTCCTTTCTTGTAAGTTGTCCATTTTATTGGTAAATAATTTTTGTAGTAATATTTTATGATCTTTTGTATTTATGTGGTGTCAGTTACAACTTCTCTTTCATTTCTGAGTTTATTGATTTAGGCCCTCCCTCTTTTTTCCTGATAAGTCTGGCTAAAATTTTTATCAATTGTATTTACATTTTTAAGCAAACAGCTCTTGGTTTATTGATCTTTTCCATTGTTCTTTTCAGTCTCTACTTCTTTTTTTTTTTTTTTTTTTTTTTGCAGTAAGCGGGCCTCTCACTCTTGTGGCCTCTCCCATTGTGCAGCACAGGCTCCAGATTCGCAGGCTCAGTGGCCATGGCTCACGGGCCCAGCTGCTCCAGGGCATGTGGGATCTTCCCAGACTGGGGCACGAACCCACGTCCCCTGCATCGGCAGGCGAACTCTCAACCACTGTGTCACCAGGGAAGCCCTACTTCATTTTTTTTGCTTTGATATCTATGATTTTTTTTCCTGCTACTAATTTTGTGCTTTGTTATTTTTCTAGTTGTTTTAGTTGTAAGGTTAGGTTGTTTTTTTTTTTTAAGATTTCTGGTTTACTGAGGTAGGCTTGTATCACTATAAACTGCCCTCTTAGAACAGTATTTGTTGTGTCCCATAGATTCTGGATGATTGTGTTTTCATATTCATTTGTCTCCATGTATTTTTAAATGTCTTCTTTGATTTCTTCATTGACACATTAGTTGCTTAATAGCATAATGTTTAGCCTCCATGTGTTTTCTGTTTCCTGCAGTTTTTTTTTCCTTGTTGTTGATTTCTAGTGTTATACTGTTGTGGTCAGAAAGGTGCTTGATATGACTTCAATCTTCCTTTATGTAATAGGAATGAAGAAGTCAGAATTATTTTAGTCTCAGTTAAACTTCAGGTGCCTTGCTTAAAAGATCAAGTGGGAGAAGAATTCATTAGTTCCAGTTTTCTGATTGCTGCTTAGGGCAATAATGCTAGGGAAAATAACTTATTATAAAAAGTCTACCCACACACACATAAACACACATGTACATAAAACATAGTTAAGATTTCCAAAGTAGATCAAAATGTCTCATAATATAATTCATTTACTAGCAACACTGAAAAGTTTTCTTTCAATGCTCAACCCATTCATATACAATTATCATAAAATATATTGCATGTATCCTTTATAATCTCCTATCCACATTTTCACCAGAATTAACTTTCCCAGGGAATAAATTGGATCATAGTTCTATTTCACTTAGTTTTACATTAACTCCCAATCAACTACAGGAAAAATCTAAGTCCTTTAAATACATATAAGTCACTTCACAATCAGTCCATGCTGCCCTCTGCATCCAAATTATTTATAGATCCCAAAACACACTATGCTGGTTCATGCCCAAATGCTTTGTGAAAGTTATTTCAGTGTTCTGAAATATTATTTTCTCCTCTGTCTACCTAGTCAACCCAGTTCTGCCTTCCCTTAGCATATCCTGCCAATGTGAGCCCTTTCTTCCTACCTGTACCTCTGCAACGTTTTACACCTACACTTTATTGGGACTTGTTCTAGTATTTGTCTTTTTCACTAACTAGTCTGGGAGCTCCTGGGGAACAGGAATTGTGTCATTTTGTCTTTGTATTCTCATCAGCTAGCTCAGCACTTGGTACATAGAAGGTCCCCAATGAATGCCTGTTGAATGTGTGAATGAGTGGGTGAACATGTTAACACATGAACAGAGCCCCTAATCATGAAATGGAATCTAAGTTCTGGTTGGCTCTCTTTCATATACCATCACTCATATTGTGAATAGGACAATTCACTATTATTGAGCTCAGTTGCATAAACACTGGGTTGCTATGGAAGCTGTTGAAACTCTTTGCTACTTCACATGAAGAGAGATGTTCCTGGGTCCAGCTGTGCTGGCTGCCTTTTTTCAATCAGCTCCTCTTAAAGAGAAGGATTTTTTCTCCTTATTAATCCTGAAATGGTGGCTAGACAGTAGGATTGCCATGAAATGCATGTAAAGCATTTCACCCTAGGCAAGGCCCATCATAAGTGCTTAATAAATATTAGCTATTATTATTTGAGTATTTAAAGACTTCTTTATGTGAAAGATACCATTAAGTTTTATTATTGACTGATACTACTTTCAATTTAAATCACAAATATTTCATGTTTTTTGGTTTAAGATCTCATTCTATGTACAACTTTTATCTCTTGGAAAGAGCCTGATTCTAAGAAGTAAAAATGAACAAAGAAAAACATGAAATGTGAATTAGAGAATAAAACTGATGAGTTTATGCACTTGTCTCACCTTAGTTTATAGTTTAATCATTACTCCTAAAATTGCATTTGTTTTGCTTTTAATGTCTCCTCAAATATATATTTGTATGTAACATTTCTATTACATCAAATTTGAGGTTTGGCTAACTGCTATCAAACTCCCACTGAAGTCAAGGAGTCTAATTTTTGAGATGTTTCATTTGAGTTTTAGTAATGGACACCTGCTCATCTCAGCCTCTTGTGGTCTCCCTTGTTTACAGAAAATAAGATAAATATTGGATTTCTTCTTTGGGCCACAGGGGAAATAAGTCTGGCTACAGATATAGAACAGAAAAATAATCTGAGCTTTTCCTCTCTCCTTTATTTACACTCTTCTTTGTCTCTTCATTTGTGTGTGGTTGATTGTTGATATAGACCTAAATCAGATCTCTATAACTGATAATCAAAATTTGGGTTTAAGTAACTCAGCATTTATAAAAAAGGAGTGAAACAAATTGTACTTGTTAGATATCTTTCTGTTTGATTTTTGTTTGACTATGCAAGCAGTAAATTGCAGAATGTGGTTCTTTGCATAAATGCATCCATGTCAGACTCTGCTAATCCAATAAATATTTTAAATTAAAATTTAAAGTGATTAAAATGAATGCAAGAATGGCAGTTTACTTTAGAAGAGAGAAGTCTTATAGATAATGAAATGGAGGCTGTTTGTGGTTCAAGTGGAAAAACTTAGAACTTTAGAGGCAGATTAACTTTGAGTTAGATAATGTTGTGATGTGCTATGTTACATTTAGGACATAATGTACCTTCTCTGCTCTTCCATCCTTGGATTTGGAAAAAAAGAGAGCAACAGAACATGATTCATAGGGTTGTTTGGGTATTATGGAATTTGGACACACTAGGCACTCAGTTAGTAATTGTTTATTTCTCATTCTTGAACCCTCTCCTCTGAAACTTTGTGTTCTTCATGAAACAATTACATTATGTGTCTATATCTGTCCATACAAGGTTGCAGTTATGAAGTGGCTTGATGGGAAGTGTCAAAAGTGAAATGAGGGCTTCTCTGGTGGTGCAGTGGTTGAGAGTCTGCCTGCCAATGTAGGGGATGTGGGTTCGTGCCCCAGTCCAGGAGGATCCTGCGTGCCACGGAGCAGCTGGGCATGTGGGCCATGGCTGCCGAGCCTGAACGTTCGGAGCCTGTGCTCCACAGCAGGAGAGGCCATAGCAGTGAGAGGCCCGCTTACCGCAAAAAAAAAAAAAAAAAAAAAAAAAAGTGAAATAATTTGGTGAAATTATATGAGAATGTTTATGTGGCATTTATTGGGTCTAGGTGGTACTACTCGTGACCTCTATTTTAATAATGAGCAGAATATACAGTCAGAAATTTTCATGATGAGCAGGATGCACTGGAAATGCACTATGGTGGCATGAGTTAAGGACTCGGTCTCATTACAAGCTAATGTGGCAGTAATATCACATACTGCACACAGTTACTGCATTGGAAACTTTTTACTTTCAGTGGAAATAACTGAAGACATGTGGGCCATTGATACACCTTTATGGGAAATTGCAGGGGATTTCCTGAAATTAACATGAGCCACCAGTGCACAAAGTTATTCCAGCCTTTAGCAGGTACTAGGGATTTTCCTCTGAGCCACTTTGCTTTGGGAACTGGCTCCTTGCCATGCTTTATCTCTGAATTCCCTTCTGAATTCTATATTTTAGTACTTTTTTTAGGTCATAAAGTTATCATTTGATGCTACATGAGTTGGTGAATGGATAAAAGAACTTCTGCAGGTGGTAATGCTTTAGCAACTACAGGAAGGAGAAAGTTGTATTTTACAGCTATCTGCACCTGGTTGTAGATATGGCTAATGGAAATCAGCAGCATATACTAATCCCTAAGCCCAGAGTTGTCTCTCTGAGAAATTGAAGTAGAAAAGAATTGATGAGCTGGCCAAAACAAAATTCCAACTGTCTCTAAAAGGGGCAATTGAAAATAAAGATCTCTGGAGTGATATAGTAGAGTAGAAAAAGTGTACTCAAACCTCACTGTGTGGCCTATGACAAGTCTGTTATCCTCTCTGGTTATGTGTTTTCTCACCAGGAAAAAGAGGGTTAATACAGTGTAGAGAAGACTAAGTGAGGTAGTGTATCTAAAACACTTAGGCTGGCATATATTAAATATTCAATAAAAGTTGGTATGATTGCTTTCTCTTGATAGGCAGTTTCACATAGAACTTTTATCTTCTTTTGGTTTATTAACTTCCCAGAGGGGTAGATAATCTTAAGTGGTAAAGTAGTAAACAGAGAAGAGAATGAGGGGAGGGGAAAATAAATCTCTAAGAGGATAGTTTGAGAAAAGCCATTCGTCTCAGTCTAAATCAGATATAGCCTAAGATGGCATAGTTTAACCAAACACATAACTCATTCTGTCCAATTTGATTTGACAAAAATTTTTTAATGTGGTGTTATATAGTGAGGTATGAGGGCTCTAGAAAATTGAATTAGACATGACAAAAAGTTTTAGTACAATGAAAATGTAAGCACAGGCATTTAACTTTCCTTTTATCAGTCATCTTCTCCTCACCTCAGGTACACACACACACACACACACACACCTCCAGAATCTTGATTACCATTGAAATATAAAAGTAGTGGGAAAGCTGTATTAGTTCAGTTCTGGAACCTATAATATGTCACATCTGAAATTGACATGAAATATCAAGGGATTTCCACCAGGTAGAATGCAGATAGGGCCTGAATGAAGGAAGAACTGAAGGGGAGTATCATGCAACCCTATGAAAGAACAGCATCCTTAGGATTAGATGGAATCCTTGAAGAGCTCTGTTCTAACACCTCCTTACCTCAGAAAGGGCAAAAGCAGACAGTGTCTCATGGGTATGGTTGCCAGACAAAATATAGGATGTCACGTTAAATTTGACTTTCAGGTAAACAAAAGATTTTTTTTCTTTGTATAATTATGTCTCATGCAATATCTGTGACATATGCAAAGAAAGTAATTGTTTATCTGAAAGTCAAATTTATCTGAGCTGCTGTATTTTTATTTGCTAAATCCGGCAGCCCTACTCATGGGGCAACCACAAACAAAGCTTGGGGCAGCACTCTGACCCAGACACCTAAGATAGACAGAGGATAGACATTAATTCAGCTTGTTATTGAGCAAGTGGCCATGTCAGAACAGAAAAGAATAAAGAAGCAATGTTTCTGCATAGAGGAGGGGCTCCCTGCTGAAGCTGCCTGTTACCTTGGCTCCATCTCCTTTCTCCAAAGACTGAAGGTTCTCCGAAGAGTTCTTGTAATTTTACAGTAAATATAATCTCCCTTCACCTTGATATAAAGGTTTCAGGCTGAACCAATTTCAGACAGAATCTCTCAATGTTTACTTTACCATGAGTCAATACTGTGTAACCATGGAACTCCTCCTATAAGAATGAGCAAAAAAAAAAAAAAAAAAAGACTAAAACACAAAATCCATTTTGAATAATTACTGAATTCCATAATGGGATCAACTAATAGCAGAAATAATACTAAAACTAATCAAATTAGTGAAGCAGAATATAAACTTAAGAAATATTTTCAGGATTTCCCTGGTGGAACAGTGGTTAAGAACCTGCCTATGAATACAGAGGACACTGCTTCGATCCCTGGTCTGGGAAGATCCCACATGCCACAGAGCAACTAAGCCTGTGCACCACAACTACTGAGCCTGCACTCTAGAGCCCATGAGCCACAACTACTGAGCCTGCAGCCTGCAACTACTGAAGCCTGCACGCCTAAAGCCCACGCTCCACAACAAGAGAAGGCACCATAACGAGTAGCCCATGGAACGCAATGAAGAGTAGCCCCTGGTTGCCACAAATAAAGAAAGCCCACACACAGCAACAAAGACCCAACACAGCCAAAAATAAAAATAGTGAATAAATAAAATTAAAAATAAAAGAAATATTTTCAAAACTTACAGGCACAGAGAAGAAAACTACAAGACTTGAAGTATAGATTTAAGACATCCAATTTTTGCAAAATAATAACCTCATAAAGAAACACCAGATCATATGGTGCAAAGTAACAGACAAGGGAAAAGTAGAAAACTTTCCTGAGATGAAAAAAAGTATTCAGTCACAGATCTAATGAAGGGAAGGCTTCAAGGAACTAAAAAGAGCCTTGGCATTGCTGGTTTCTTTTTCAAGAATAAAACATAAAATGTTATATGTATTCACACACAAAAAAAATTAGTTGTTAATTAAACACCAAAAACTAAGCTGTTCTTACTTTCCTCTAAAGCACAGTTTGAGGTAGTAATCACCCATAGAGCTTTGAGCAGAAAGGGTTTTTAATGCAAGAATTCTGTCCCCAGTTTTTCCTGTAATAAGGAATCAGAAAGACATTCTCAGACATGCAAGGACTCAGAAAGTATACTCCTCACATACTCCTCCTGGAATAATTAACTAAAGATATTTTGCAGCTAACAGAAGAAAAAATAAAATAATTTAAAAAATAAAAAAGTTATTATGTGAGATTAAAAGTGAGCAGTGAAATGGATAATCATAGTTAAGCCTAAATGATTATTTCTAATATGGTATTAAAGTTTAATGCAAATATCAGACATTATCCTAGAAAAGAAAATAATAGATTGCATCAAATCATTAATTTTATAATTATGATCTATGTCTAAATCCTATACTCTATAAATTAAAAAAATAAAAATATAAAAAAAAAACAGTTTTTAAAAAGTGGGGATAAAATTTCTCATCTCACACCACATGGAAACCTAAGTTATTATGCTTATAAAAATGGCTTAATTTTTTTAATTATAAATATATTCACTAATAATCTGAAAATAGAAAATATATTCCAATCAGGTAAAATTAGCATCAGAATCTGAGAAAAAAATATGTAAAGAAAATGCATTGTCAAATATAAATGATGTCAAAGTTTATGGGTTAAAATAATAATTCAGTCCAATTCTGTCTGTAAAGAGCATGGAAATCACCACATTGTCCTAACAAGTAAAAAGCTGAACAGATTTTTTTTTTTTTTTTTACTTTTTCAATCCATAAGAGAGGGGAAGACACAGGGACACAGGACAAAATGTCATCCCAGGACTGGAGAGACTGAAAGGCAAATGCACGGAGTTGTAGCTTCCCAGAGCAGAGATTCATGAGTGGAAACTGCCACGGGAACTACTGTGGGATAGAAAAGCTGGACTGTGATTGATGAATTGCTGGAGGTTCAGTGTGAATATTGAGTTAAAAACTCTAGGGGACACAGTCATAGGGGAGTCCCACAATATTGTGAAGTTTACCTCCAGGAGCTTGACCAGGATCCCAAAGTAAATATCAGAAAATCCCCATAGGCTTCTGATTGGGGAAGGATAAATGAACTTTTTGGAATATACAAGAGCACTGTGTTCATCTTTTTTTTAATTTTAATTTTTATTTTTTTTGTGTGTGGTATGCGGGCCTCTCACTGTTGTGACCTCTCCCGTTGCAGAGCACAGGCTCCGGGTGCGCAGGCTCAGCAGCCATGGCTCACGGGCCCAGCCACTCCGCAGCATGTGGGATCTTCCCGGACCAGGGCACGAACCCGTGTCCCCTGCATCGGCAGGCAGACTCTCAACCACTGCGCCACCAGGGAAGCCCGTCACTCACTTTTTAACTTGAGTTTTAATTTCTAAATGTCTTTCCAAACACAAAACAGAGGTGGGAAAATGGTATATGGGAAGCTGCAGAGATGAAATAAGCATATTCCATTCAGCGTAAAGATGAATATCCAAATAACTTCTTCATAGCTGAAAGTGTCCAAATCCACTGTCTTCATTTTGTAGTCAAGGCTTCCAGAAAAATATGCTAATGGATTCCTAATTACCCAAATGCCCCATATCTGTTTCAGTAAGTATCATTATATATTATGGCCCAGCCACTCCGCGACATGTGAGATCTTCCCAGACCAGGGCACGAACCCATGTCTCCTGCATCAGGAGACAGACTCTCAACCACTGCACCACCAGGGAAGCCCCACTGTGTTCATCTTAACAAGTTCTGCCCTCAGGGGAAATCAATTAACGAGAGTGTAACATGCCTGAGGTACAGTTGACCCTTGAACAACACAGGTTTGAACTGTGTGGGTCCACTTATATGCAGATTGTTTCAATAAATACATTTAAAATTTTTTTTGTAGATTTGTGGCAATTTGAAGAAACCTCCCAAAAACAGACATAGCCTAGAAATATCAAAAAAGAAAAGAAAAGAAAAGAAAAAAGGTATGTCATGAATGCATAAACTACATGTAGATATACATATAACATATAAAATAAGTATTGTTTATATTATTGCTAAGGTTTCTGGTCAATGGTAGGCTATTAGTAACGTTTTAGGGAGTCAAAAGTTTAATGTGGATTTTTGACTCTGCAGGGGTTCAGCACCCCTAACCCCTCATGTTGTTCAAAGGTCAATTGTAAAATCAAAGCCTAATTGACCAAGGCAAAAGAAATACCCAACTCCAACCCATTCTAACCATCATGTCCCGCCTAAGGGTGGAGAAGAAAAAACTGAGAAACACTTTTCTAGAGTCATAGGCTCACTCAAAGACTGAGACCAAATTATAGAGCTAGAGAATACTCCCCCCAATCTCACCACCATGTTACTAAAAGCCTATTTATAGAAGTTCCTTTTAACAGTACATCATATCCAGCTAACAAAAAATAATTATAAAGATTACTGGTCAAAATGGCAGAGTAGGAAGACCCTGAGCTCACCTTTTCCCATGGGCACACCATAATTACAACTATTTACAGAGCGACTATCAATGAGAATGACCTGAATTCTAGGAGAAAAGATTTTCTACAACAAAATATATAAAGAAGGAACAACAATGAGACAAGTAAGAGGGGAGGAAGCACTGTATAGTCAAGACCTACAACCCTGGTAGGCAACCCACAAAGAAAAGGATAATCACAATTGCAGAAGTTCTCCCCAAGGAATGAGGGATCAGAGCCCCACATCAGGGTCCCTAGACCGGGGGTCTTGCCTCGGGAAGATAAAGGCCAGATATCTGGCTTGGAAGGCCACCTGTGATTGCCTATGGGAGAGCTGAATGGCTGTAGGAAACAGAAACTCTGTTCTTAAACGGCACATGCAAAATCGCACATGATCTGAGTCCCAGCACAGAGGCAGTAATTTGAAAGAAGCCTGGGTCAGACCCACTTTCTAATCTTGCAGAAGCCTCCCAGGAAGGCAGGAAGCCACTGAGACTCTCCCTGGGGACATAAACACTGGTAGCATCCACTTCTGGGAGCTTGTTCTACCACAAGGACACTGGTGCTGGCAAGTCCCATTTTGTACTAGTCCTCCCTCTAGCCTTTTAATGCTGGGACCTAGCCCCACCCACCAACCAGTTAGTACCCAGACCAGGTACCCTAAAGTCCAAGCATCCAGTCTCATGGGGACACAACCCCACTCACAAGTGGGCTGGCACCAACCCCAGCCTCCCACAAGGCTCCCAACAAGTTATCCCAGCACCCAGCACCACCTACCAGCCAGCCAGAACCTGGAACCCAGAAGGCCCTGGGACTACCAGGCTACACAGCCAGCTATGCTGGAACCTGTGCCTCCCAGCAGCAAGACAGCCCCAGCCCTCAGATCCCCTGGGTCCAGCAACCAGTTGCCCCAGGACCCCCTGGGCCCACAGCCAATCATATCTGGACGTGGCCTCACCCACCAGCAGGCCAGCAACAGCTCTGCAACCCCTGGCCCTACAGCCAGCCATGACAGGAACTGGCCCCAACCACCAACAGCCTGACACCAGCCCCAGGACTCCCCATACCTTGTAGTCAGGTGTACCAGGATCCATCCCTGCTTAACAGCAACTGACAGCCTTCACACAAGGCAGGGCCTGACATCTAACTGGGCCAGCACCCAGCTCCTTCTACCAGCTCACCTGCAGTAGTTTGCCCCACCACAACAGATGGGCTGACTCAGCTCACGTAGGGGGCACTCCTAGATCATATAACTCTAGAGACCAGAGGTAGTGTGCTGTTGGGCCCTATAAGACATCTCTAACATAAGGCCATTTCTCCGAGATAGGAAACATAACAGACCTACTTACTACATACAACTAAACACAGAGAAGTAGGCAAAATGAGGTGACAAAGGAATATGTTCCATACAAAGGAAAAAGATAAAACCTTAAAGAACTAAGTGAGTGGAGGCAATTAAGCTACCCAATAAAGAGTTCAAGACAATGATGGTAAAATGCTCAATGAACTCTGGAGAAGAAAGGATAAACATAGCTAAAAGTTTAACAAAGAGTTAGAAAATATAAAGAAGAACCAAACAGGGCTGAAGAATATAATAACTGAAATAAAAAGTACACTAGAAGGAATCAACAATAGATTAGATGATACAGAGGAATGAATCAGTGAACTGGAAGACAGAGTAGTGAAAATCTACCAAGCTGAACAGAAAAAAAGAAAACAAAAAAGGATTAAAAAAATGAGGACAGGGAGTGGCCTAGATAGTTTAGTTGGAAGAACCTGAGCTCACTCCTCTGACAGGTACACCAAAATTACTAATATTTACAGAGAAATTATTTTTTTAAGTTTATTTATTTACTTTTTTATTATTTTTGGCTGCATTGGATCTTTGTTGATGCTGGCAGACTCTTCTCTATTTGTGGTGAGTGGGGACTACTCTTTGTTGCAGTGTGGACACTTCTCACTGCAGTGGCTTCTCTTGTTTGGAGCACTGGCTCTAGAGTGTAGGCTTAGTAGTTGTGGCACACAGGCTTATTTGCTCCACGGCATGTGGAATCTTCCCGGACCAGGGCTTGGACCCATGTCCTCTGCATTGGCAGGCAGTTTCTTAACCACTGTGCAACCAGGGAAGTCCCACAGAGAAATTTTTGATGAGAAAGACCTGAAAACTAGTAGAAAACATCTTCTACAACTAAAGATATAAAGAAGGAACTACAACAAGATGTGTAGGAGTTGTGGAGACACAGTATAGTCAAGGCCCATACTCCAGGGTGGATGACCTGCAAATAGGAGGATAATTACAATTGTAGAGGTTCTCCTCAAGGAGTGAGGGATCTGAGTCCCACACAGGGCTCTCCAGACTGAGGGCCCTGCACCAGAAAGATGAGCACCCAGAAGATTTGGTTTTGAAGGCTATTGGGGCTTATGTTTTGGAGAGCCACAAGGCTGTAGGAAATAAAAACTCCACTCTTAAAGGGTGCAAACAAAACCTCACATGCTCCAACACTCCAAGCCAAACAGCTACCTGGGCAGGGACACAGCTTCACCCACCAGCAGGCCTGCTGCCTAAGACCCCTAAACTCCCAGCTTCTCCAGGACCTGAGATTATCCACCAGAGTGGACCTGGCTCTGGTCACCAAGTGCACCTGCACTAGCCCCAGGATACGCAGGGCCCTGCAGTCAGAGAATGTGGGACACAACCCTGCCCACTAATGAGCTGGCACTAGCCCTGGGACCAGCCTTACCCACCAGTGGGAAGGCACCAAACCCAGGACAACCTGGATCCCACTGTGTCTACCAGCTGGCTAATACAAGCTCTAAGACCACCAGGATTCTGGCACCAGAGACCCTGGACCTGGCTTTTTCCACCAGTGAGCCAACACTAGACACTGGATGCCCTGGACACTGGTCCCACATATCAACATGCCAAAACCAACTCTATGATCCTCAAGGTCATGCAGGCAGGAACTCCGAGATCTGGCTCCACCCAGTAGTGGCTGACACTAACCCCAGGACACCTGGACCCTAACACTGCCCACCAGTGGACTGATGCTAGATCTGGGACCCCAGGTCCTGCAGCCAGAGACCCTCATATCCAGCTCTGCACATCAGTGGGTAGACACCAGCTCCAGGATCCCCTGGTCCTGGTCCCACAACCAGTGGGTTGACACCAGCGCCAGGACTACCTCAGCTTTGTAGCCTGCCATGTCAAGACTCAGCTCTCCCACCACCAGGCTGACACCAGCTTCAAGATACCTTGGGCCCCTCAGCCAGCTACCCTGGGATCTGGCCACACTCACTGTCAGAATGACACCAGCTTTGGGACACCCTAGACCAGTGGGTAATAATTAGAACAGGGACCTCCTCCCCAGAGCTCCACAACCATCCACCTCATGATCCAGCCCCACCTACCAGCACCTGGCAGTCTTCTCACAGGACAGGGCCTTGCAACCAATCAGAACAGGGATGAACCACGTCTATAAGACAGCCCCCAGTAGTCAGCCCATAACAGAAGGACCCATGCAACATATGTAGGGGGTACCCCTAGAGCATATAGCTCTGGTCACTGGAGGAAAGTGTGCTGTTCAAATGCATAAGACATCTCCTACAAATGATCACTTTTCCAAGGTCATGAAAGGTAACCAACCTACAAAATACATAGAAATACAAACAGCAAACTTAGGCAAAATAAGGTGACAGAGGAATGTGTTCCAAATGAAGGAACATGATAAAACCCCAGAAGAAGATTTAACTGAAATGGAGATAAGCAATCTACCTGCCAAACAGTCCAAGATAATGATTATAAAGATGTTCAAAGACTCAGGAGAAAATGGAATGAACAGAGTAAGAAGTTAGAAGTTTTTAACAAAGATTTAGATCATATAAAGAAGAACCAAACAGAGGTGAAGAATACAATAACTGAAATTTAAAAAAATACACTAGAAGGAATCAACAGTAGATTAGATGATATAGAGAAACAGATCAACAAGAAGGAAGACAGAGTAGTAGAAATCACTGAAGCTGAACAGAAAAAAGAATAAAGAATAAAAATAAGTGAGAACTGTTTAAGAGACCTCTAGGGCAACATCAAGTGTACTAACATTTCCATTATAGGGGTCCAGAAGAAGAGAGAGAGAAAGGGGAAGAGAACATATTAAAAGACTGAAAACAAAGAAGAAGTAAAAAAATACCTGGAGACAAATGAAAATAAAAACACAATAATCCAAAATCTATGGGACACAGCAAAAGCATTTCTAAGAGGGAAGTATATAGTGATACAAGCCTACCTCAGGAAACAAGAAAAAATCTCAAATAACCTAACCTTACACCTAAAGAAGCTAGAAAAAGAGAACAAAACCCAAAGTTAGTGGAAAGAAAGAAATGAAAATGACCAGAGCAGAAATAAATGAAATAGAGACTAAAATATAGAAAAGATCAATTAAACTAAGCTGAAAAGACAAAATTGGTAAACCTTTAGCCAGACTCATTAAGAAAAAAAGAAGAGAGAGGGAACAAATCAATAAAATCAGAAACGAAAAAGAAGTTGCAACTGACACCACATGAATGCAAAGTATCATAAAAGATTACTACAATTACTTGCCAATAAAATGGGCAACATAGAAGAAATAGACAAATTCCTAGAAATGTACAATTTCCCAACTAAACCAAGAAAAAGAAAATATGAACAGACCAATTAACAGTAATGAAATTGAATCAGTAATAAAAGTATGCCCACCAAACAAAAGCCCAGGGCCAGATGTCTTCAAAACTGAATTCTACCAAACATTTAGAGAAGAGTTAAAACCTATTTTTCTGAAACTATTCCCAAAAATTGCAGAGGAAGGACCACTTCCAAACTCTTTCTATGAGGCCACCATCACCCTGATACCAAAGCCAGACAAAGATACCACAGAAAGGAAAATTCAGGCCAACATCACTGATGAAAGTAGATGCAAAAGTTTTCAACAAAACATTAGTAAACCAAACTCAACATACATTAAAAGGAGCATACACCATGATCAAGTGGGATTTATCTCAGGGATGTAAGTATGAATCAACATCTTGCAACAAGTTGCAACATAGAAAAGTAAGATACAAAAATCTGTTGTGTTTCTTTACACTAAGAACGGACAACTGGCAAGAGAAATTAAGAAAACAATCGTATTTACAAGAGCATCAAAAAGAATAAAATACCTAGGAATAAATCTAAAAAGGAGGTAAAAGACCTGTACTCAGAAAACTGTAAAATGTGATGAAAGAAGCTGAATATGACACAAAGAGATGGAAAGATATACCATGTTCATGGATTGGAAGAATTAATATTGTTAAAATGACCATACTCCCCAGGACAATCTATAGATTTATGCAATCCTTATCAAAATACCAGTGGCATTTTTCACGAAACTGAAGGGAGGGGATGGACAAAACAGGTGAAGGGGATTAACACATACAAACCTCCAGTTACATAATGAGTTATGCAGATGAAGTATACAGCATATAGCGTATGGTCAATATTATAATAACTTTGTATGGAGACAGGTGTTTATTAGACCTATCATATTGTTAATTTCATAATGAACAGTATGCAACCGTCAAATCACTACGTAGTGCATGTAAAATTAACTTAATATTGTACATCAACTATATATATATATTTTTTTAATTTTTATTTATTTATTTATTTATTTTTGACTGTGTTGGGTCTTCATTGCTGTGCACAGGCTTTCTCTAGCTGTGGCAAGTGGGGGCTACTCTTTGTTGCAGTGAGAAGGCTTCTCATTGTAGTGGCTTCTCTTGTTGAGGAGCACGGGCTCTAGCAGCATGAGCTTTAGTAGTTGTGGCACGCAGGCTCAGCAGTTGTGGTGCATGGGCTTATTTGCTCCATGGCATGTGGGATCTTCCTGGACCTGGGATTGAACCCGTGTCCCCTGCACTGGCAGGTGGACTCTTAACCACTGCACCACCAGGGAAGTCCCCACATCAACTATATTTTGATAAACATTACATAGAGTAGAGGACTCCCTACAGTATTACTAGATCAGTTCTCCTTTACATTTGAGGGTAAGGTAAAATGAGAAGCTGTTTCTCAATACCACCCTCTTATACTGAAAGTACACTTGTTTGGAGAAAAAGAACACATGACCTTGTGCTATACAGCTTTATGATCACAGAAAAGACACCTGAGTCCAAGGGCAGGATGAGATATGGGAAGGCATGAGCATCCTACCCGTTTAACCGAGTCCCAATCTCTCTATAAGAAAAGGTTGAACCAGTTACTTCCTAAGTGCATGCATTAGAATCATGGGAGTGTTTTTATTAAACATGCAGAGTTCCTGGCCCAACTACTACATATTTAAAATAGTTGTATGGTCTTGAGCAGTTACTGAAATTTTCTATGTTTCAGTAACCTCATCTGAAAAATGAAGATAACAATAGTATCTGTTATTGGTTTGTTTGAGGATTATAAGGATTTTGTCTTGTTTCTCTTCTTCAAATGACTATTTTTGTCTAAAATTCCTTATGAGCTATTAAGTTTTAAAAATAGACTTAAATTTTTTATCATCATTTATTTCATTTAAACTTTGAAAAGTGGAGACTTTCGTATTTCATCATTTGCTTACATATGACATTGAGACTGTTGGTTTTCTTCCGCTGTCTAGCATTCTAAAAGTTAAATACAAATCACAGGGCTATCTTTAAAAGCTGTTTTAAGAAAATTCATAGTCAAGTGGCAGTTCCCTCAGGACCAGCCTCCCTTCTCACTGCCACAACTCAGATCTGTGCTGTATTTCTAGCAAAGGCAGCCTCTGGGTAATCAGGGGTCAGACAGTACAATTTGACCTGTGCATGACTGAAATGTATTCCTAAGAAGTAATAAGTAATTCGACCTAATTTGGCTTGAGCCTCTCATCAGCTGAGATGAGATTACCAGAGAACAATTATAGAGGGTGATTTGATGCCTCTGACCTACAGTCAGCTGGAGACTGTAGTTGGATCATCTCACCTATGAAATTTCCCTGAGGGCTTCCAGATGATGATTTTAAATGCTAATTACTACATGTAGTCAATGCTCTGATAAAATTGAGAGCATTTTGATTTATGATGTATATTAAGTAAAAGCAAGAACTAAACCCAGTAGATTTAAAAGATTTAAACATACTCAGAAGGTTTTGGCACAAAAAGAGAGCTGCAAAGACCCTTTTTTCAATAGTCATATTCATTTCAGCTCAGAAATATTTTCTACTTATTACTGCCAATGATACCACTGTAGAAGTTGACCCAATTCTTTCCAAATCTGCAGTTTTTCTTTTTTGTAAAATAAATAAATATATATATATATATACACATATATATATATATATACATATATAGAGATATATATAGATATAGATATAGATATCTTCTCCAGCTTGCCAACAATTCTGGCACAGTCAGAAGTAGGACTGGCTCCTATATAGGAGATTTGGGCATTTAAGGAGGTCCAATTCTGAGCTAAATAGAATTTGAAAGGCAGGGCCAGTCCATGGATCTTCTTCCTGAATCTACCTAACTGAAAGCATGTCAAAGAGGGTTCACAGATGGAGACCAGGAACTTCTAGCCACAGATTCACCCTACCCTAAATCTGGCCCTTTAGATTGTATATTCAAATATCAGAGATGTGACATAAGCCTAGGCATGTGTGTCAAGACAAATAGGATTCAATGAAACTCTGACCATTTTTGCCCTGTTAAAGTGCTCAATTACTTAGCATCTATAAATTTCAGCTTCTGTAAAAATGGAGATTATAGCACTAATTCTTCATACAGTTGTTACAAACACTAAATAAGTTAAGTGCCTAACACAAGGTGAGTACTCAATGTATACAAACGAAAACATTCTTCCTTTAATAAGAGTCAGCGTACCTGGGTTTGAGTTTTGGTTTTGCCATTATGTACTCTCGAAAAATAGCAGTTCAGCCTCTAGGTTTCATTTTCGTCATCTTCAAAATGAGATGGAAAAACTACATTAGAATTTTTCAAACTGTTTTAAGGAACTGTTATATTCCACAAAAATGCCTCAGAGGATATGACTCAGGTTTATCTTTCAAAAACAATGTTTAAACTGAAATAGATACACATGCGTATGTATGTGGGATATATATCCATATTTTATCATGTTGATGGAACCTAATATTATGTAAATGTTCTTTTTTGAACTTGTAAAATTGATTTACCTGGTGTTCATTTCAATTAGTGGGGGTTTCCATTAAGTGGTATCTGAAATAAAGGATTCATTACACTACTAAAGCATTTTGAATGCCACAGAGCTAATGATCTCAGAGGATCCTTTGAGTTTATGTTTATGAGTTTATGTTTCCAAATAACTGGTTTTCTTAAGTTCAACAGAATAAAAACAAATACAAATGTTCCTTACCATTCCCTTGATGTGCTAGATGTCTCGGTGTACTGTGCATTTGAAAGTCAGCATCGTTAGCATCTCTCCCAGATGTAAAAGAAATGCTCCCTTGGATCACTTTGGATGGTTGTTTAGCTATTTAGTCACAAAGAATATATGTAACATGACAATTAATGCAGCAACACATTCCCAATTAGAAATCTGAGGTAACTAAGGATTGCATATGTTCCTTCCTGCATTATTCAAAAATAATAATAACCTGGTGATGACAATCATCACTGCTCTATGGAAACCCCAGTCTGAGTTTCAGAGTAGGATTTATTTTAAAGAATGCTCTGGCCCAGGTTTTCTGGGTGATATGGATTACTGTCATTTCCACGTACACATGAAAAACAAAGACTACAGAACTGTAACTATAAACTGTTTTAGAACGATTTACATGTACCCAGCCAGTTGCTTAACTAGTCCAAAAGAAAACAGAATTGTCATTGTTTTTTAGTGGAAATTCTTTAAGAATGAAGTTATTCTTTCTCTTAGGGACTATTTTCATAAATCAATCTCTGTTTGAGTCCCTATGGAAAACATATTGCATTTATGATTTTTTTCTATGTCTTTTTGTTTGAAGACAAATGTGATTGATTTTATAAGACCAATTGTTTGATCAGATTAGTTTATTGAATTAGCCTTTTAAGATCACTATGATTTATTTGTTTTCTATGAAGTATTTATTTAAGTATTGTATTGTTGCTTATCCTTGTAAAATTTTGGAAGATTGAAGAAGGTATGTTAGTATACAAGTTAACATTTAATTATGATCTTGGATAAAGGCTATATAAATTATATGAGAAAAACACAATTAATTTTTACACTTAATAGGGCACATCATGGCCCTTTAAAAGCAGTTGATACAGAATGAAACAAGATGAATTGTACTGGCCTATGCTCAATAAAGTGAAATGTGTGAGGGGGTATCGAATTCCCCAATTTAAAAGCAATATGCATTTTTTCCATTGCTTAGGTTTACATTTAAGCCACCAAAATCCTCCACTGACCTAAAAGGTAATAATTCTGGTTCAAAGGCCAAGGAAATCAAATTTAGTTTCAATCAGATACTCATTAAGATTAAGCTAGTTACAGTGTATATTATAAAGAACTTCTCCATATTGTGTTTAGAAGGTAAAGATTAAGAATGTTAATTTGTATTTCTCTGGAAGGAAAGCTCTCTTCCAAGATTTAAGTTTGGCTTTTTAAAATATTTTGAGGATGCATTATGTACAAATGTAGGGACTATTTGCATTAAGTATTTGTTTCAAAGAGACAGAAATGAAGTCTCTCATGATCCCTGCTAAATTTCCTCTTTTGCACAGGCCTAATTCTTAGGACACATTCATTCATGCTTGCTGAATGAATAGGGAGAACTGACTGAGCAGAGTGGCATGGCAGCAGAGTGGCAATTCTCACTGTACCAGTATCAGCTCTGTGACTTTAACTAAATGGATTAACTTTTCTGAGTTCAGGTTACTCATTTGTAAAATGAGGATGATAATGCCTATTCAGATAATCATTGTGAGAATTAAAGAAATAACCACAGCAAAAATGTTAGCAAGTGCCTGGCAAATAACAAATATTTCATAAATGGTAGTTCTCACCATTCCCAGAAGGCTTTCCAAGTAATGATGTTTCCAAGAATTTTTATGTGTTCTTATTTCCTAATACATTTTGTATGATAAAATTTCAAAAATGAACTAGTCTCACTCTCCCAGATATATCAATAGAAATTTTCTCCTTTCATTTTTGAATGGATATAATTCTCTCTTTTCATTTTCAAAACTCTGCTGTCGATGCATATCTAATAATATAGTGATGTTAGTTAAATACTAGATACTCCTAATTCCACAAGCTTTCAAGTTTTCCTAAGATATGAGGATCATTTGCAACACTTAACTCATTCAAGCCAATAAATATTTCCAAAGATATATCGAACACACTATGTATCAAAATATGTAAACAAACTAACAAATCTAGAATGCACTATGCAATCATGTGACAAGTCTGCTCAGCTGTTGATCCAATACTAGCTGTTCTCTGCCTCTGAGTATATGGTAAATTCTGGAGTGGAACAGGGGAAGGATTGTAGGACAGTAATATTCTAGGGAAAAATGAGGTAGAAGAATTGGTTCTGCAAAAGATGCTGAAGATACTGCCATTCTCTCCCCAGTTTCTCCCACATTAGACCTTGCCAGGAATTTCCTCTGTGAGACATATGAGGTTGCAGTAGCCACAGTTTTTTTTTTTTTTTTTTTTTTTGCATGACTTGCAGGATCTTGGCTCCATGACCAGGGATTGAACCCAGGCCAACACAGTGAAAGAACTGAGCCCTAACTACTGGACCACCAGGGAATTCCACACAATAGGCCCAGTTGTTGAGAAGACTTCCAAGGATGATGAACAAAGCACAGTATCAGAATCTCCAACAATAGCTGCATAAGACAGGCATGGCCACATTGTGAAAACAACATTATTTTAAAGAGAAGTAACCTACTTGGAATGACCATCCATCTCAGCTTACCCAGAACCACCTTGGTTTTAGTACTGAAAGTTCTACATCCGTGGAACCCCTCATTTCCAAAGCAAACCAGAACAGTCACTGCCCTGCACATGTTTCTGCCTAGACCTGCCTTTCAACACGACCACAGAATATTGGGTCTACCTCTTTCTAATCATGTTTGCTCTTGACTGAAACTTTCACATGCAACATAGATTATAGCAGATGTATATTGGGTTGGCCAAAAAGTTAATTCAGTTTTTAAGTAAAAATAAAAGACACATTTTTCATTTTCACCAAGATCTTTATTGAACAACGTATTCACTGTTTTGTTCCACAACCTTCTGCCATTTTTCAGATAACTCCATAATTCCATCTTCCCCAAAAGTTTTACATTTTTGAGCAAAGAACTGTTCCAGGTGCCTTTTACAATCTTCCAGGGAATTGATATTTTTTTCAATTTTGTAAAGACTAAAATAAATGGAAATCCAAAGGTGCAATGTCTGGTGAATATGGACGATGAATCAGAACTTCCCAGCCAAGCTGTAACAGTTTTTTCCTGGTCATCAAAGAAACATGCAGTCTTGCATTATCCTGATGGAAGATATGCGTTTTCTTTTGACTAATTCCAGATGCTTTTCATCGAGTGCTTCTTTCAGTTGGTCTAATTGGGAGCAGTACGTGGTGGAATTAATCATTTGGTTTTCTGGAAGGAGCTCATAATACAGGTCTCCCTTCCAATCTCACCATATACACAACATGACCTTCTTTGGATGAACACTGGCCTTTGGAGTGGTTGGGAGTGGTTCATTTCACCATTCCACATTATTGTACAGTCCATTTTTCATCACCTGTCACAATTTGTTTTAAAAAAATGGAACGTTTTTGTTACATTTAAGTAGAGAATCACATACAGTCAAGAAGGGTTTTTTTACTTAACTCATGTGGAAACCAAACATCAAAGCAATTAACATAACCAAGCTGGTGCAAATGATTTTCATCACTTGATTTGGATATACTGAGTATGTCGGCTATCTCCCGTGTGGTATAACGTTGATTGTTCTCAATTAATGTCTCAATTTGATCGTTATCAACTTGAACTGGTCTACCCAACCATGGAGCATCATCCAGTGAGAAATCTCCATTACAAAACTTCACAAACCACTTTTGACACGTTTGATCAGTCACTGCACCTTCTCCATACACTGCACAAATATTTTTTTGCCTTTCAGTTGTGTTTTTACCTTTCTTGAAATAATAAAGCATAACATGCTGAAAATGTTGTTTTTTTCCACTTTCAATATTAAAATGGCTACACAAAAATTCACCAATTTTGATTTTTTTTAAATGCATGCTAATATGACAGCTGTCACAATACACTCTAACCAAATTGTTTTGAATGAGGTTAAAGACAACTAAAGTGCTACTAGAGCCACCTTACAGAAGAAACCAAATGAAAGTTTGGCCAACCGAATACACACAGGAGTGTGCGTTTTGTGGTTGTGAATTTTGATAGCGTGATGGAAGAAAGGGACTTATTTGGAATTTTAGGAAAGCAGACTCTTGCAGATTCACAATACAGGTAGAAAAATAGTCTGATCTGAACCACATTTTCCACTCATAGGAAGTACACTCAGGAACACATTGAAGAACCGAAGATATACTTTTGTGTGTGTGCAGGCACATTTGACACTCTACCTGAAGTGCATTTTTACATTATAGGTACAAAATAAAGGCATTATGGCACAAATGTGATATTTAAAGTACATTACTAAATTAGCCCTGAGCTCTGGGCCAAATCTGCTGACTAAACATGTTGCTTATTGCCAGTTAAATGATTTAGTGGCAAAGCCTTTGTCTTCATGAATGAAATCTTTTTTTTTACATCTTTATTGGAGTTTAACTGCTTTACAATGTTGTGTTAGTTTCTGCTGTATAACAAAGTGAATCCACTATATGTATATATATATCCCCATATTCCTGCCCTTTTGCGCCTCCCTCCCACCCTCCCTATCCCACCCTTCTAGGTGGTCACAAAGCACTGAGCTGATCTCCCTGGCTATGCAGCTGCTTCCCACTAGCTATCTATTTTACATTACATTTGACAGTGTATATATGTCAATGCTACTCTCTCACTTTGTCCCAGCTTCCCCTTCTTGGTTGAAATCTGTGTACAATTTCCTGCCAAAGAGGATAGAATTAGCTTGAAGATGAATCTTTGACCAAAAAACATCTGGAGAAATTACAGAGACTAGTGAGTAAACACGTAAGGCTCAGATGTGGAGTCAAGAAACTAATGAATCGGATTTCTTAGTTGCATAATGATCAGACGCCATCCTGTGAAGGGAGTTAAGTGGATGTTGGCCCTGCTGTTAAGAAACTGGACCCAATTTTAGTTTCACACCGTTCTTTTCCTAAGATTGTCTTCATTCTTATACGCTTGTAATTTTGTTGTATGTAATATCACTCAAGAATGTTAATGGACTCTCATTACTAGAACCACATTTTGGAGATGTGATTTAACATGTAACACTGAGCTGAAGAAATTTGATTATAAAGTACACTAGAATAATTCGGTCAATCAATTATGTCTAAATTGTGTGCAGTATAAAGCTCCAAATTTATACACAATGCATACCAATCATTTCCAGTAAGCTTACTACAAATGCAAAATATTAATGATTTTGGTGGAAGGTTACTCACTTTCATATGGTTGGGACCCTCTTGAAGAATACACAGATTTATATATGCCATGCTCTTTAGTGATATTGTCTTTCTGAATGAGGAGGATTTATATAAGATGACAGGGCTCTGGGACTTTTCTGACTCAAATACCAGTGGTATAAAACTCTCTTTTGGAGAGAAAATGTTAGCTACCACGCAATATTTATTTTGCACTTTCCAAAATTCTGGAAAATCTGTGCAACATACTAGAAACACAGGAGGTAACATGAGGCAAATTTTGCAAAGCAAAATGACCATACATAAAATACACTGTGAGATAAGTTTCACTTGTTTATTTATTTTAAAAGTGTATGTAAAGCATCTATTAAATGCTTAGTACAGTACAAAACACTGAGGATGATCAGGAAATATTTTTGCCCTAAACAGTTTGTGTTCTTGTAGAGAAGATGGAATATTTTTTGATGATAAATTAATTAAAAAACATGAATTAGTTACTATGAGAATTGAGATGTTAGATCTTCCTTCCTTCCCTTTTTTTATTCCTCCTTCCCTCCCTTCTTTCCTTCCTTCCTTTCTTTCTGCCATTTTCCTCTTCAGGGTTTTGGGGAAGATTTACTAGAAAGAGTTTCAGTTTTGTGATGGTAAGATAATGTTATATATGTATTTTAAAATTCAGAGTAAAAAATCTATTTAATGAAAGTTTCTTTCCCTAGAAGCACCTCATTTTTGCCAGTTATTTTTGTGTATCTCTTCAGATACTCAATGCATGGACAAATGTTTGTACATATTTCCTCTTTTTCTTTTTACATAAATAGAAGCATCACATATACACTGCTTTGCCCTTGTTTTTTTAAAAATATAATATATTTTAAAACTTTAAATATATTTAATTAGTGTAATTTTAGTACAGGGAAATGTCTTTTTGTCATATGTGTTGCAAATATTTTCCCAGTTTGTCATCTGTCTCTTGACTTTGTTTAGGTACTTTTACCACGCAGAATTTAAAATAGTTTATTGGATCAAATTTATCTTTTTTTTTTTTTTTTTTTTTTGCAGTACGTGGGCCTCTCACTGTTGTGGCCTCTCCCGTTGTGGAGCATAGGCTCCGGACGTTCAGGCTCAGTGGCCATGGCTCACGGGCCCAGCCGCTCCGCATCATGTGGGATCTTCCTGGACCGGGGCATGAACCCATGTCCCCTGCATCTGCAGGCGGACTCTCAACCACTGCGCCACCAGGGAAGCCCAAATTTATCATTTTTTAAATGACTTCTATTTGGAGCATTTTGTTTGTTTTTGTAAAGCGTTCTCAAAAATCAATCAATCAATCAACCTTCAATCAGTCAATCAATCTTCCTGTGTGTTCTTCAAATGCTTTTACCATTTTGATTTTTTTTCCAATAAACCTCTCCTCCATCTAGAATTCATTTTGGTGTATCACTTCCATTTAACCTAGTTAGCCACTGGACTCAACACCAATTCTGGAATATCTGATCTCTCTTTTCCCCACTGATACGAAGTTCCAAAAATGGTAGTTTTGGAATTTTCAGGTAAGGAAAGGATAAAAATTCAGGCAGATGGAATAATATGAGGCAAGGAAGTCTTTACCACCTTCTGGCCAGTCAATCTATTTCCTCTTCTCTATTTTAACTTTTCAGAGAAACTTCTGAAAATAGCCACTACTGCCACCACTCCTGCCACCACAACGTTCACTCACCACAGTCCTCACTATCTACCAGATATGGTGGAAACATTTCCCAGGCGTTATTGACACTCAGTTCTCACACCAGCTACATAAAGTAACTGTCTTCAGTTTGGAGGTGAGGAAGCTGAGGGAGTGAAAGACTAAGTAACCTTACCAAGACCACACAGTTCAGTAGATATTGCAACATAGGCCTGAGCTAACTAGGCAGATTCTGGTTGAGTATCTGCAACATAAGATAATCAACAATTTAGTTCATGTTACATAAGGGAAAAGATGAAAAACAGGGCTAATAAACTGGAAGGAAATAAAATTATCAAAGAATTTGACATCTCCGAAATGGAAGAGTGGTATAGTAAGAGTTGAAGATGAAGGTTACAGTCAAAATGTGAGGTGGAGTAATTCCCAGTGCTGACAGTATTCAGAGTTTGGTAACAGGCAAAAATGAATCTCAGTAGACATGAAGATCATTGAATAAGAAAGATTCAGGCATTGGAGGCTTCTTTGAACGACGGGTCATTAAAAGAAACTGTGAAGTTCCCCAGATTGCCACTATAAAGGAGGAAGATTCTGAGTCAGAGAACTGACAGGGGTAGGGAGGTCAAGAATGAGGATATAGCCTAATGGCATGAGCCTTGAAGGTAGATGAACAGATATACCTGTGGATGGAGGGGAGAATGTTCAAGATAAGTTGTTTAATGAATTAAGCACTTCATTGGAGAAAATTATGTGTAAATAGATATAGGTATATAATGTGAGGACCACTGCAAATTTAATAAACATATTTGAACATTTTTTCAGTGTCAACATTGATAATTTATTCATCCCAAATAAGACCAGGGTTCGAGTAATGTTTTTACTTATTTTTTGTTTCTCGTCACCAGATTATTATTAAGTTTTTCACATATTATGATAAAATTTTAAAGTATCCTTCCTCAATGTGGTGGTTTTAAAACATGTACGAGTCTAATACCTCTCCCTTTGAATTTGACCTGGTGTTAATGACTCGCTCCTAATGAATATAAGGAGTTGTATGACTTCTGAGGCCAAGCTGTAGGAGATACAGCTTCCACCTGATTTGCTTTCTTTCTTGGGATGATTGCTATTAGAACCTAGCTGCCATGCTTTAAACTCAGGCCACACACAAAGGGTACATCAATGTGTTCCAGCTGACAGCATCAGCTAAGGCCCCAGTTGTCAGCCAGCGTCAACTCCCTAATATGAGTGAGGAAGCCATATAGATGACTCTACCTCCATAAATCTCCTGACTGCAACCACATTAGAGACCCTAAATGAGAAGCATCTAGTTGAGCTGAGTCAATCACATGACTGTTATAGAAAATAATAATAAATGATTATTGTTGTTTTATACCACTAAAGTTTGGGGTGTTTTTTCTGTAGTTATAACCAGAACAGTAAATGATTGAACTAAACTTCACAGCTACACTAACAACAATTATTTACACATAACTTATGTTTTATTGATTTATTTGATTGATCATATACCCCATGTTATATTTTTCTTTGTATTCTTTTTTCATTCTGCTGGAATACATACTAAAGTTTTCTTCCTCCCAGAATGAATTATGTGTCCTTGCATGTCTGAAAAATACTTGGAATGGTAGTTTGACCTTTTATTAAATTCTAGACTCAGAATTATATTCTCCCTTCTTTTACTAGCATAGAGTTTGATAGATGAGAGTTCTGATTCCAATGTTATTCCTACTCCAGGGTAACTGATATGTTTCCTTTTGTTTTTGTTAAGCCTTGGCACTTGGAAATTTCACCAGGACATGTAAATATCTTCCTTCTGCTTGACAAGCTCTTATCCCAGATCTTTCCATGGCTAGAACTTTCTTGCTATTCAGATCTTATAGCAAATGTTACTTCCTCAGAGATACCTTCATTGACATCCTTGTATAAAGTAGCTTCATACAGTTATTATCTCATTACCCATATGACTTTCTTCAAATAATTTATTGGTTTTTAATTTTTGCTATATTTGTTAATTCATTAATTTGTTTCTTTTCTTTAGCATATAAGATCCAAAAAGGCAGAATTTTGGCCTTTCCTCTTTATGGCTGTATCTCTAATGTATCTAGCATATAGTAAATATTGAATAAAATATTTGATAAAGAATGAGTAGATGTATTTGCTTTATCTCATTTTACTACTAGATACCCAGTAAGCTTTTCAATATGAAGACTTGAATCTTTTTTACCTCATCCTTTTTTAAAAAACTATTTATCTTTTCATTGTTTAAATTTCTCATTCCTCTTCTCTCCTAGAACAGAAATATTAGATACACTGGAATTCTCCTCCATATCTCCTAAAAGATTTTCTTCATATTTTTCATTTCTTTTACCCTTACATATGCACTAAAATATATTCCTGTATTTATTCATTTATTTTCTCAAGAGGAATTCCTTTTTTTATTGAAATAAAGTTGATGTACAATATTATGTTAGTTTCAAGTATCAAATCACATTAGTGATTTGGCAATTGCATACATTATGAAATGACCACATAAGTCTAGTAACCTTCTGTCCCCATACAAAGTTAATTCATTAATTTGTTTCTTTTCTTTAGCAGTATTATTGACCATATTCCTTTTGCTGTGTATTTTATCCCCATGGCTTATTTATTTTATAACTAAAATACTTTATTAATTTACATTCTTTAACAATGTCCATTAACTTATTCAGCCTTTTTATTAATTTTTAACAATTTTAGCAGATATGCTTAATTTCCAAAAATCCTTCCATGACTTGGTAGGTGAAATAATATGTTGATTAATTTAATTAATTGGGTTATGTTTCCTCCAAAGTTGTGTCACTCTGTCCCCCAATTCCATCTACTTTCCCACATATACTTTAATTCCATTAGTCTGAGAATGATACTCAATGTTCTATATCAACAGATATAGACATATAGATTCAGATATAGACACCTAGTAAGATGACCATTAAAATTATAACAAACATTTGAACTCATGTTTTTTTTTCTGTCAACATTGATCAATTTTATTAACCCCTATAACTTCTCTCTTGGATAAGACAAGAATTTGAGTATGTTTTAATATTTTGCAGCACTGCTATAAATGTACTCTTTTAAACACATTTTCAACCACTGAAATGGGATGTTGGGAGGGAGAGGGGGTAAAAAAATAACTATCTTTTTTTAGACACTACAGCTTCCAGACCTTCACTAATATTTTCAGTTCACTCAGCCTTCATCTGTCCTAAATTTATTTCAATCCATTTTCTGTCCCCAGCAGTCTATTGAGACTGCTCTTCCTACCATCCCCATTAACCAACTAATCATCAAAATCTGGGTTGATTTTCTATGCTCCAATTTGTGTTCAATTGGAACACCCTTCCTACTTTTAAAAAACTCTTCTGTCTCAAGGATTTTGTGGCACTATTTTCTTTTAATTTTTTCCTAGCCTTTCTATTTGTATTTTATTGACTCTTCCTGCCCATTACTTAATTCTTTGATGCTATCATGGAACATATCCTAATCCCTCTACTGATGAGTCACTGAGTCTATTCGACTCTCTTCACTGATATGCAAATAAACCCTGCCCTGCCCAGGGTAGTCTTTTCAAAGGCCCCCAAGCCTGTCGTGTGTATTCCATACTCAGCATAGCTTATATTATGCATCCCACATGACATACCTGCCACCTTGACTAGCTTTCTTAATCTTATCCATCAAATTTTTTTGAGGCCAATTCTTTGTCTTCTATGAGGTGTTTCCTGGAGATTTAAAAAGCAATTTCTTTTTTGAATTCTTTCAGCTTCTCTAGCTGAATATTCATTTTTTTATTTACCATAAACTCTCATTTATTATTAATTAACTCTAAACTTATATTCCACTTCCTTGGTTAATTTCTTCAGGAGCGGAGTTTGTCTTACATTTAAAAACTTTTCTTCCCCCCCAACACATAATCTTGTAATATGTACACAGAAAGCACTAACATTGACATTGAAATAATAAACAAGAAATCATTTGATCTATAATTAGCACTAATTATTTTTTGACCAGGAAAAAAGAAGTGAAAATACTGGAGTTAGGATTAAGTCTGCCTTTGAATAGCTTCTGGTGAAAAGTGTTAACAGTTTTTTTTATAACGACCTAGTAGAAAAAGCACATTAGCCTAGTTAACAGGGTTTTAAATAGTTAGCACCTGGGTGGTTTTTTGTTGTTGTTGTTTTAGGTTCTCACTTTACTATGTAGCATTGGAGTATCAGAAAACCTTTTCTGCTTCTCTGGCACAGCTGGATCCAGGAGAGATGTCTATGACCCACAACATATTGAGGATTTCATAGCTTCATAAAATCGTATGAAAAGGAAAACTCCTGTTAGGTCATCTCCCTTAGATTATAATCTGTAAAAATATTGAATCACGAGGCTGTACACCTGAAACTAATATTATACTGTAAGTCAATTATACTCCAATTAAAGAAAAAAAAAGAGTGTTCCCTGCTCTCCAGGAAATAATTTGCTATGAGAACTCATTGATTATGAGTATTATGTTTAAAAGAATCATGGATTTTAAAACGTCTTTTATAAAACAGATAACTAATAAGAACTTACTGTATAGCACAGAGAACTCTACTCAATACTCTGTAATAACCTATATGGGAAGAAAATCTAAGAGTGGATATATGTGTAACTGATTCACTTTGCTGTACAGCAGAAACTAACACAACATTGTAAATCAACTATACGTCAATAAAAATTTATTTTAAAAAACTTTAAAAATTCTGCTTTCTCAACTCATAAAACAACTCTGCAAAATACCTTTCTAATTGATCTTACATCAATTTTTCTAACACATCTTTCTGTAATTTAAAAGTATTAAATTTGTGTTTATATATTATCAGATTAGATATTAAATGAGGGAATATTCATATAATTTCAGAAACTATCTTTGTAAAAATAAAATTATGTTGTCATTGAACTGAACTCTATAATTTTTCAAGCTTCCTAAGATTATACAGTCCAGGCAGCAGAAGTGTCTGGTTGTATATCTGGTTTGGAATTGGGACACAGATTCTAAAGGTGCTTAATAATGCTTGAAATAAAATGAGGGTTTTAAGAAAAAATTGCTGTACAAATAGGCATTTTAATAACAACTTCTTCTACTTAAGTTTTCCACATTCATTCTGTAGAATTGCTAAGAAAATTGTTTTGAATGAAAAAATATTTGTGTCAAAGTCTTCTTGGAGTTTGCATAATTGTACTTGTTCTTTTTTATGTTCATCTACCCAAACACTTTTGCCAAGAATACAAGCTTTAGAGAGGTTATCACAAATTCTGGGAAGAAATCCTTTTTCTTTCTATAGTTATTACGACTCAGGAGAAATATCATTCATTAGCAAGGTGATATAATAGTGAGATATAGAGAGATATCATCATGCAAATATTTGTTGTTGCCTCAGTTCTTTGTAATGAGATGAATATAACTCAGGCCTCTTTAAAGCTGATCTTTCTGAAGCTAAGTTAAAAATATACATGTTGAAACCTCAATTTCATCCTGTGTTATCAGGATGAAATATATTCCATATTTGCTTTAGTGATCTGAAAAATTCAGGTAAAGTTTTAAGCACCTAAATTGCCTTCAGTAATTTTCACTAGATTCTCTTAAAGTATTTCAAATATGCATGGCTTTCATTCACCAGAAAACAGTGAACAAAATTTAAATTTATTTTTCATGATCCAGGGCCATCAATGTAAACAACAGTCTGTGAAAACAGAATGTTCATCATCTAAAATGTGTAGGTAAACTATGCCTCAGGGCCAAATCTCGTCCCCTGTCTGTTTTTATAAATAAAGTTTTATTGGAACACAGCCAAGCCCATTCATTTACGCGTTGTCTATGACTGCTTGCACTCTATTCCAGCAAAGTCAAATAGTTGTGACAGACCTGCATGTGCCCTAAATCCCAAAATATTTACTATCTGGACCTTTACTTAAAAAAAGTTTGCAAGCTCTGACTGAAAACAGTTCTTTTTTATTGTTTCCTGAAATACTGGAAGTCATTTGTGGTAATTTCCTTTCCCACAGCCCAATTTATAGTCCAAAAAAGTGCTTTTAATTATCTCTTGTTTACTTTTTACATATTTACCTTCTAAATGCTTTTTGAATTTTCCACTTTTCTCCATTTTTATTGTTAGCATCCTAGTCAATTCACCATCATCTTCAACTCTACTACTATAATAACCTTCTCACTGATTTTCTGCTGCCAATCTTGCCCCAAGTAAATCTGTTCTTTATACTGTGGTTAGAGTGATGGTTTTATTTTTTCTAATTTTTAAATTTTATTTTATTAATGTTTTATACAGCAGGTTCTTATTAGTTATCCATTTTATATATATTAGTGTATATATGTCAATCCTAATCTCCCAATTCATCACACCACCACCACAACTCCCTGCCACTTTCCCCTCTTGGTGTCCATATGTTTGTTCTCTACATCTGTGGTGTCTCAATTTCTGCCCTGCAAACCAGTTCATCTGTACCATTTTTCTAGGTTCCATATATATGTATTAATATATGATATTTGTTTGTCTTTTTCTGACTTACTCAGAGTGATGGTTTTAAAATACAGGTTTCATTCTCTCACTCTCACACTGAAAACCCTTCAATAGCTTCCCTATGTTCATTAGTATTAAAACAGTATCCATACACTACATCTATTAATTACATATTTTTCTGCACATCATCTCATCTTATTACTCTCCTCACAGTGGTCTTTCATTTCCTTAGCTTCTTCCTACCTCAGGGCCTTTGCATAAGCTGTATACTCTGTATGAAACATTTTGTGTCCCTCATCTATGCCCCTATATTCCAAAACATTAGTTACCTTCTATACAACTTTGAAATCTCAGATACATTTCTATTTTCTCAGGGAGGTTTTTTTTATGTTGTAAACTTTCAGACACCCCATAATTTTCCTCCCTAGTATTTATCACAATGTGAAAAAAAATTGCATAATATTTACATTAGAGTATGCCCACTGCCTTAGCCTATAAACTTCAGAATGGCAAGGACCAAAGCTTTCTCATTTTATTTCCAGCACCTGGCACCTAGTAGTGCCTGATAAATACCTGCTGACTGATTTCAGCTTTAAGCAGTGCCCTCTGCATTTGCTTTGGTGCCTTTACCCCTTGTGGCAGGTTATTTTAATTTACCTGACTTCTTTCCATAGATTGTGTCTCCTTTCTTGCTGAGGCCTGGGATTTAAATTTGATATATCAGTATCTAAAAGAATAATATATAGGGACGGAATACATACCTGGGAGGAACTTCTGAGAGTAAAATCCATGAACATTTTGAGGTTTATTTGTGCCTTCTTTGGAAGTTACTCATAGAACATTTTTACTTGCAGGTTCCCAGTGATTTCTCTATTGCTGAGTATTTTGGAAAGAAATATACAGATAAATCAATTGCTACTTTAATATTATGCCACAGTCACTTTTGCCTCCCTAATCCAAAAGCAAACGAAGAGGTTTCTCATGTCTTTTCATACTATATCTGAAAGAGAGAAGCCCACCCATAAGTGTACTCCCCAAGGCATGCATTTCCAAGCCAATATATTAACCTTCATGGTGTTATAAGTGTTTCTGTAGCAGATGATGGAGTCAAACTATGTGTCTTCATAGACCCTTGATAATTAGAAAGACAAAGAGCACAAGTTTTCTGTTATGCTCTCATCTTACTGTGGAAACTGAAAAAAATAGAATAATAAAGCTTAGAAGGAACTTGAGTCATTTGTACATAAACCAATAGCTAGAAAACCCGTAGGGGACTGAGGTAAGAAAGAGTAAAAAAAAAACCTGTGCTCTAGGCAAAGAAAATATTTATGCAAAATTAAATACTATCTTTTCATTTTATCCACATTACTAAATCTTCAGGTGTATTTCGTAAGCAGAGAATCATCTAGTAACAACTCTTAAGCAAATATTCATTACGTTTACAAAAGAATTAACTAAACTATCTGAGACAGAGAATAGTCTGTCCCATTTTCAAACATTTTACAATTCTATAGTGAGGATTTTACACTATCCCTTGCTAATCCATTTTAGAGAATATCACCCCCTCCCAAAGCTATGGTGTTCTTCCTTATGTCTAACATAACCTTTCTGTTTATAATTTAATCTCATCCTTCTACCCTCAGCAGAGCAGAGATCAGCTGGCAACATCCTCCTTCCTAATAATCTTTCACATAATTATAGGTGGTTAGTCACCAACTCTTAGCTTTTCTTGTCTACACAAAATCAGCTCAGCATTTAAAAAAAATCTTTCCCTCCAGGGCATATATTTTTGTTCTATGATATTTTTATAGGCCACACTTGTCTCTTATTTATATTCTTAGTACACTTGTGCTTTCCTTAGTGTTTCTTTTTGTTCAATAGGCAGTGTTATGGAAAACAAACCTCATGCAATGGCATATAAAGAGCTTATTTTAGGGTTACTGGTACTAAAAGTCAACCTAATTGCATTGATAACTAAGGCAGAACCAAAGAGAATTTAGCCTTGTTTTGACAAGTGAATGCTGATTTATTTAAATATCTAATCCTGTGCAATTTTTACTTAGCACTGATAGTGAAAGTAAGAACGTTGAAGAAGATGATTATCATCCATCCTTTCAAGAGATCTGGCAAGAAGAGAAAGAAGTGAACTCTGAGAAAGAGAGAGAAGTAAGGGTAAGAGAAAATCATTTTAGACTGGAGAAGCTCAAGCAGAGTTTATAGGAAAAGAACAGGTAGAAAATAAGAAATAGAGAGAAAGTGAGTAACTGTTGAAATGAGCTCATAAAAGACACAGGATAGAGTGGAGTGAAGTGCAAAGGTGGAACTTAAGTGACTTAGACTTCTTTTTTTTTTTTTTTTTGCGGTACGCGGGCCTCTCACTGTTGTGGTCTCTCCAGTGATGGAGCACAGGCGCTCCGGACGCGCAGGCTCAGCGGCCTTGGCTCACGGGCCCAGCTGCTCCGTGGCATGCAGGATCTTCCCGGACCGGGGTACAAGCCCATGTCCCCTGCATCGGCAGGAGGACTCTCAACTACTGCGCCACCAAGACTTCTTTTTAAACAAGCAAAATTCTACCGTGTTGCTTTGATTGTATACTAATATACTCATTTTATCCTCTGATTTTATAAGCGTTCATTTAGATTAACTTCTCGGCAATCTTTTGGGGATGAAAACAACTCCTTAGTTTTTCTTTTTGAAGTAATTATTTACTACACTATTATGACAATGTCTCATAGATAATATCTGAACTAGACACGGGCTCTTTTTACTCTTCAAGTTCTTTGATTGACTTAGGTGTTAGATTACTTTTGATTTTATTGATGAGTTTTTTGGTTGCTTCCTACTTAAATCATTGTTTAATTGCATTAGCACTCAATTTTAAAATCTAAATGGTTCTAATTGGCTTACAAATATAATTTTTCCTTTCTGGGCATTTAATTTTTTGTTATGATTTTTCTTTTTATATCTTCCATATCTTTGCAATCCGTGACCTTCTTTGTTAAAACAATCAGGTTTCCCATAAACCCACCAAGATAAAATACTTGGGAGCAGTACCAGATTCCCCTATCTTTAGTTCCCCCCAAATGCAGCCTGCTATGTGAATAACAGCTTTTGGTAACCTCTTCCCTCATGGATTCTTTTTATGGGTGATATCAAAGCAGAGAATGTGTTTTGGAGTAAACTGAAAAGCAAATCCATTTTCTTAAGATGGATTTTAAGTTGGCAGATGGAACATGTTAATGTTTTTCATTTGAGGTTTGAGGAGAAAGGAAACAAAACACAGAGGAACATAGCAGGTATAGATTCTCTGGCTTCTCTACAAACGTGAGGTAGCAGGTCCCTGAATGTTTTTCCAACAGAAGTTTTACAAAAGAAAGAAAAAAAAATGTGAGAGGGTAAATGTTACCCAAGAAAATAGTAGCACTAAAGGCTCAAGTACCAGGCTTATGGAGTTTCTTTGTAGTACAGTTGATTATCAGTGAAGCGTGTATGCAGTCTAATGAACATAATTGGAACTACTGTAATTATGCTATCATTTTGTTTACTCTAGCACATTCTGTTGAGGTATATGGGTAGCAATATTTGCTATTGAAATATTGCCCCCTTGCTGCACAGGGTTGTTTAATCATCCAGTTTATTCTACCTTCCTTGTGGTGCCATCCTGCTACTCAAAGGTGAGGAAAGTGTTAAGTCCTTGTAGCCAGGAAAGTAGAAGAAAAGAAAAACAATGACACTGATCCAGAGCTCACAGCCACAAGAACGCCAAGAGTGGGAAGTTTTGCAAAAGTAGAATGGGAAAATAATACTGCCTAGCTCAGAGCATTCAATCTAATAAAATGATGAAGGAAATGGATTTCGAACAGAATGCATTCATCATATGTGGTTTGCCCCTCTGTTTTAAGCAATTGAAACAAGTTATATCTCACTTTGGAAAACTGAGAATAAAGTCATACAGGCACAGTGGGGTTTGCTCTAAATATTCATTACCAAAACGGTACCAAAAGATTTTATTTGCTTTGACTTTTTAAGTGAGGCTGTAGTGTGGATGGGAAAATGATACTTCTTGACACTCAACATTCCTGCTCCTAGCTCTTGCTTTTAGAGGCACTAAGGATTTTTTTCCTGACATCTCAGGATAACCAGGCAGGAGGTAAGAACTTCACAGGCTATCAGAACCCTGTGTGATCACTCCTTTCCAGCATCTTCAAAGGAAGGCAAGGAACAGAGGGCTTCATTTTTAGAATCAGTTTATGTGGCTGTTCCATGGCGTAGAAGAGCTTACACAGGTGTTTCAGGACTTTGATTTTTTTGTTGTTGTTCATGTTTCCAAAGAGAAGATATGGGATAAAGCATTCCCGATGGTTCCAACCAGAAACATCAAGTCAAAGCAAGCAGATGATGGTGTCACATTCACATCCAATGAATGTAATATCTGGTTTTTCATAACTACTCTTCTAAAAAGTATAAATAGAACACAGTATAAAGATCAATGAAACAGGGGGAGCCATGCTCTGTGCCCTCTCATCCCACTGAGCTATCCAAATGACTCCACATCCTCCTGCCTACATTTCCTAAGCTCCCTGTTAGACACCAAAATCACTGAAAAAGCTGCTAATGTGTATGCTCCTCCTTAAAGGTTCATCACACAGTCTTTGTTGAGGTTCAAGATGTGGCTCTTAATCATCTACCAGATGTTTTTATTTACTAGTTTTTATTTAAAATAGCTTGTAGGGTGTTCTTATTTCATTCTGATCTCATTCCATTTGGAAATCTTTAAAAGCATGAAACATATGTATTCCTAAAACAAAGACGCAACAGCAATAATCAGGGCTGTGAAAGTGTTTTGTGAAATCCACACAAAACCAGTCAACTGCATGAACATGCTGAACACTATTTCATACTAATCTTAAGTAATAAATAAAATAGGAACATTTTAATGGGGATGGAGTGAGGACAGTGGATGCTGTCACTGACCCTGGTCAAGATTCTATTTTCCTGGTCAGTATACCTAGCCCCCAGCTTTTGATGGCTAACGGCTTATAGTTGCCTTCTCCAGAGAATTTCCCTAAGCTGATCTAAACAGGAGTATTCTCCCTGAAGATTATTCTGTTGCATATATGCACACGTGCGTGCACACACACACACAGAGACACACATGCACTCCAGGGAAGCCTGCTGCCAATAACTGACTAAAGTTGTATATAGGACCTGTCCCACTGATCACGGTGCAATTAATACTCCAGAGCTTCCCAAGGGATCAGCATGAAGCTGGACACCAGCTGGGACCACATTCTTATATAGACTTGCCCCATCCTTCCCTATCCTGCCTCTCTCACAGTATCTCTCTTAAAAGCACACCTTGGTGCACTAAAATTCCTACTCTGTTTCTTGGGAATCCAACCTATAAGTGGCAATATCTAAATAACCATTAGGATTGAGGTTATAAATCAATCAAAATATGGTCTATACTCTGAAGAGAGAACAGAAGTGGCAAAGAGTAAAAAACACAGAGCTGAAGACACTACCTGGGACTGTTCAACAATTGTATTATTTTTTTAAGTAGGTGAATAAACAAACAAAAATAAGTTGAAGACTGCTACGGTTATATTGAGAGGCATTAATGTCAGTCATTATGAGCTCAGGTTCTGCAGCAGACATTTGGGTTCAAATCTGGGTGCTTCCGTTCTCTGGTGTGGTGACCTTGGACAAGTCACTGAACTACTTTGTTTCTTAGTTTTCTCATCCATAAAATGGAGATAATAACAGTACCTATTCATATGGTTGTTATAAGCATTAAATGAGTTAATTAATGTAAATTTTGGAACAGCCTGTAATACAAAGTAAGTACTCAAAAGAAAGATAGCTTTTATCAATATTATACATGTCTGCAGGAATAACATTGTCTTAATCAACAACCATTATAAATACCAGATGCGGGACACTCCAAAATTTTCAAAATGACAAGGTGCCTTTCTCTGCTCTGAATCTTGGGGAGTATCATTGAGATTGGATATAATGGGTTCAGAAAGCAGTCTAGGCTTCACAGGACACAGAAGAATATTAGTCATTCATTCAACACATATCATGTACTAGGAAGTGTTCTGGAATTAGTACATATAACAATGAATTGACCATGTTTTTTCATTTATAGAGCTTATAGTCTAAGAGTGGACAAAGACAATAAGCAAATGAAAATAAGATTTCCTCAGATAGTGATAAGAGCTATGGAAATAGACACTACTGATCTGTAGTGATGGTGTCCAATAGAACTCTCTATATGATGGAAATGTTCCATATCTGCACTGTCCTGGTAACTACTAGCCACATGTAGCTACTGAGCACTTGAAGTGTGGCTAGTGTGACATAAATAAATAAGTAAATTTCTAATTTTATTAAATTTAAAATGAAAATCAAAGGAGCTACATGTAAATTTGGATCTATAGAAAGATGAGTGAGAATCCTGAAATAGACCCAAACACATGAACAATAGAATTACAAAAAAATAGCACTACTGAGAGGACACTGCAGAATGAGGAATGAATGGATATTTCAATAAATGATACTGGGTTATTTGGATATAAAAATAAACATACAAAATTAAATTTAGCCCCTGCCTCACATCATATAAATAAATCAATTCTAGGGATTGTACATCTAAATATTAAAAGTAGAACAATAAAACTTTTAGAAGACAACATAGAAGGATATCTTTACCACTTGGCATAGATAAATATTTTGTAAACAAGACTTACAATTCACTGGACATAAAGGAAAAGATTGATAAAGTCGAGTTTATTAAAATTAAGAAATTTCATTCATCAATATAACTTTATGAGATTTTAAAAAGCAAACCATAGTGTGTAAGAAGATATTTGCAACAAATACATCTGATAAAGCACTTGAATCCAGAATACATAAAGAACAAATCATAACAAAAAGGCAGAAAATTTACTAGAAAAAATGGACAAGACTTAAGTCTTCATAATATTGCAAAGAAGGAGGTATCCAATTAGCCAATAAACATATGAAAAGATGCTCAATCTCATACATAGTCAAGGAAATGCAAGTAAAAAAAGAAACATGAACTACCACTGCACACCCACCAGAATGGCTAAAATTAAGAAGACAGATGATACGAAGGGTGCGTAGGATATGGAGCAATTAGAAACTTATATAAAGTTGTAGGGAATGCCAATTAGTATAATCAGTTTTGAAAACCGTTTGCATACTCTCTTATCCCAGCAATTCCTTTGCTAAATATATACCTAAAGAAATGTATGCAAATGTGCTCCAAAATATGTGTACAGTAACCTTCATAGCAACACTATTCATAACCCAAGAAAGAAAACAGTGCAAACACTCATGAACAGAAGAATAGATAAATAGTGGTGGATTCATACAGTAAATTATTATGCAGAAATGAAAAATGAATAACCACTGCTATATGCATTAAATAGGATGGATGAACCTCACAAACATAATGTGGAATTATGGAAGCCAGTTAGGAAACAGTACACACTATATGAACAGCAAATACCTTACCTCGTGTTCAAAATCAGGCATGGTGACCTTGGTGGGAGAGGAAGGCTCATGGGAAGATAAAGATATTTTATTTTTTGATGGAAGTTAGTAACATTTAGCTGAATAATTTACTATATGTTTCTGCAATAAAAAGCTTATTTAAAAAAAAGAATATAACCCAATAGAACGTATAGTTTGACCCCACCACATACTGTGAGAATAAATATGTGCATACCTATTCAGAAGAGTAAATTATCTTTGGGTGTTTGGAAGGAATTACTAAAAATTTGTTTTTAATTCCCTTATATTTTCTAATTTATTTGAAATAAACACATATCAATTGATGACTCATTTTTTTTTCCATTTATAACAACAACAAGAACAACAACAAAAAATAAAGTGAATAGTAGGCAAAGAGAAGATGGAAGATCAAAGGAGGGATTTGTTTTTAGAAGACATGAGAGATCTGAGTGTTCTATGTACTGAGTGGGGAGAGTTAGGCAGAGGCAAGGGCTGAGAGATTTTCATTTTGTTTTGTCATTGCAGAAATTGAAAGAATTGTTTTATCCATTGATACTATGGAAGGGACAGATCTAGTCCTAGTATACGCAGCTTGCCAGAATTTGCCTTAGACAAGAGCTATTCTTTTTATTAACTTTCTTTTCATTTCCATTATAGTCAGGCATTCCCATATATCACCTTTGAAAAGCAGTTAATTCTCTATGAAAATAATAAAAAACAAACAAACTGCCAATAACAACAAAATCAATAGACAAAACTACACAGAAGCATCAATGTTTTCCTTTGCCTGTAGCAAAACCTTCAGATATTTTATCATGATACTGAAGACCTTTCACAATGTAGCACCAACTTTATTTTCTGGCCTTATTTTCTGCCACCCACATCAGCCCTGCTCTGCTGTAGACATATCAAAATACATGTGTGCCTCTTGCTGTTTCGTATTTGTATTATGGTCTAGCCCCATTCTCCACCTAGCAAAATCCTCCTGGTGTTTTAAGGCTCAGCTCTAATGATGACTTTTGGGGGGAAGTTGTCTAATTTTTCCTAGTTGTAACAGTTATCGTCTCCCTGTGTGTTTTCTGAACACTTTGTAATAGTAAGAGCTACCGTTATACACCAATAACTGGGCTTGATATCAATATTGCTAATTCTCAAGACTACTACTAGATGTAATTACACCTTTTATCAGATCAGAAAACTGTCCAAGCTCACTTGGTCAGTGAGCTGCTCCAGGATTTGACCTAGATCTGTTTTCTCTAAACCAATTTTCTTATGTATGTGTCTGACTCCCCACTACATGGCACACTGAAAGCAGGAATCATGCCCTATTAATCTTGGTTTCCCCAACACCTGGCACAAGATTACCTATTTTAAGTACTGATAAATGTTTGCAAAAATGAACTGAGTTGATTGCAATTTGGGAAGTATAACATGTGATGTACTGAATTATGTCCTCTTAAAAATGCTATGTTGAAGTCCTAGCCCCCAGTACCTCAAAATGTGACTGTATTTGGAGACCGGGCCTTTCCAGAGGTAATTAGGTAGAATGAAGTCATATGGGTTGGCCTTAATCCAATATGACTGGCATCTTAACAAGAGGAGGAGATTAGAATACAGACACACTCAGAGAAAGGACCATGAGAAGATATTGAAAGATGATGGCCAACTCCAAGCCAATGAGAGAGACCTCAAAAGAAATCAACACTGCTGACACCTTGATCGCAGACTTCTAACTTCCAGAACTCTGAGGAAGTAAATTTCTGTACTTTGCTATCACAGCCTGAACTAATATAATCACTTTGGTCATGAGGCCCTAGTATGTGCCTTATCAAAGTTCTGCTGAATTACTTTCTATCTCTTTTTCAGCTTTGGCTTCTTTCTGCTGGGTTTGAAAATCTTCCAGTTCTTGATTCCTTCTTACCAACCATCCCCAGTCTCCTATCATTTTATTCTTCCCTTGGAGTTTGTGGTTTCCTGTTTTTACCCTTCTACGTGATTTCTCTTTCTAGCTTTGCCTTTTACGTTGGTCCTGTTTTAGGCTTGCTTGCCTTACTTGGACTGGTTGTGGCTTTCTGTCATTTTACATTACTGTCTGACCAGAGTTGTCAGATTTAGCCAAAAAAAACAATATTGTTATCCCGAACTCAAATTTAACTCAGTGTCTTGTCCTTTACCCGTCACCAGAGTCTTAAGTGTCCTTACTGTGGCACAATTAATTATGAAGTGGGGAAAAACTTATATCTTCAGTTTAAAAAAGTGAATGTCAGGATTTAGAGCAAGACATTGAGTTCAAATTCTCACATTCCCACTAAGTTTCCAAGTAGCATGGAACTATTCATTCTGTCATTTAGTCTTACTTCATCTGTAAACCATTAGCACATTCCTTGTCAAACCTATCTGAGAAATGGAAGATTTAATTCCATTCTATTTATATCTGTCCAGCCAGCTCCTCTAAATTGTTAGGGTCTTTATTATTTTTCAAATCCTTCATCATGCTTCCTCCAACCAGAATTGAGGCAATGTCAAAGTACTAGTTTGTTTCATTCTCCATCCCATCCCTTCTCCACCCCTGTCACCCAGTTCTAAGGAGCCTTTTTCCATTCATTCCTTTAGTATGAACCAGTGGAAACATCCGCAAGCCATTTACAAACCCCACCCCATAACCCTATCCCCACCCCAGCATTGGCGTCTTCTACAAATAATTCTTTTGGAAAAAGAGTCTAAGTTGTTTACCAACTTCATAAAGCTCTTCTGTAAATAAACCAGTTTAAGTTTTGCTTGTGATCTGCTTTTTTACTCAAAGAGCTGAATCAATAGTATGTTTTGTGACTCTTCTTAAAGGGATACACAGTTAAGAAGTTTAACAGAGACAGCATGGGCCATAGAGCAGTTGCTCAGGCTTGGTAGATGTCGATTAACTCCCCAATGTTCCCTTTTAGACAGATGTTCCCTAGGAAACTTGCCAAAATTCATGCATGCTCTGTTAGCAGCAAAGAAGTTAAATAGAAAGCCACTTCCTCCTTTCCCTGAATGCATGCTTGAAAAACAGAAACTATAATTAAATGCATATGTGGCATTTTCACAATATGTTAGGTTGGTGGTTCTGATTATTATCATATGTACCATATTTGATCTGGTAGAACATATGAAAATGTTTATATACTTTAACATTATGGTTTAACAACACATATAAACACTTAGGTACAAAAAGATTATAAATTTTGTTAAAGGCATTGAATTACTGTCAAAAAGAGAGAAACTTTAGCAATTATCCCTGTATTTTTGCAAACCTTTTGTCACAGAACAAACTGTTTCCAAAAGTAAAACTGTATGGAGAACCTAAATTGAGGAAGTGAGATTGAAATGTGTCAAATAAATAGAATATATTTTGCTGGAGCCCTCTTTTAGGGCTCTGCAAGAATGTGAGAAATCGGGGACCAGGGTAGGTCCTGAGCTCATCCAACTCTTGCTCCACTTGTGAAATGTGAAAAAATGGGAGTGGAAGGGGAGAGAATCACCCAATATCACAGAACAGATGCATGCCTGTGAATTATTGAGAACCTACTATGTTCCCAGGCACTTTTCATACATGAATTATATCTTTACAACAAACTGACTCTCACATTATAAACATGGAAACCAGTTCAAGAGTTTTAAGTAGACTTCCCTTTGTCATTTAGCTGATAAAAGGCAGAACCTGGAGCAACAGCTACAGGCAAACCCAGGTCCCAGGGTAAAATCTTCCTCTACCTCAGGAGGATGAGTGTGGGCTTAGTCTGAGCTTTCCCTCTAAAGTGTTAGTGGTGTTACATTAATTAAACAAGGAGGCCATTAGACTGAGGGGGACTCTAGTGCTGGGAAGCCTGCATAAGCAAACCAAAATCCAAGCATGCAAGTGCTTCAAGTTAAGAAGTTGAAAACTAAGGATAACCAATCACAAAGAACAAACCAGGCTTTACGTTACAGCCAATCAATAATTTCCTTACTTTGCTTCAGCCTCTTCTCTATAAAGTCTCTCCCCAGCTCCAGTTGGCACAGCACTGCTACCACTTACAGTTTGGTGGTGCCTGATTACAATAGATAAAATTTTAATATGCCTCAGTTTAGCTTTTAACAGGGTGAAGGGATTCTGTAATTTTATATCTGTGACTTGTACTAACTTTGTATTGCTCACTAGAAAGATAGCAAGTAATATGCAAAGTAAAGTTTGAACAAATTTGTGTGTCATCAACTCATAAAATGTCAAAGCTAGAGAGCCTTAGAATGGCATCTAGTCCATTCCCTTCATTTTAAAGATGAGGAAACTTGGGCTTCCCTGGTGGCGCAGTGGTTGAGAGTCCGCCTGCCGATGCAGGGGACATGGGTTCGTGCCCCGGTCCGGGAAGATCCCACATGCCGCGGAGCGGCTGGGCCCGTGAGCCATGGCCGCTGAGCCTGCGTGTCCGGAGCCTTTGCTCCGCAACGGGAGAGGCCACAACAGTGAGAGGCCCGCATACCGCAAAAAAAAAAAAAAAAAAAAAAAAAAAGATGAGGAACCTGAGGTCAACTAGTTGTGTGACTTGGGATCAGAGCGAGCGTGTTTCAGAAATACCACTCTTTGGAATCCTCATATCTCTGATTCTAGGACAGAGGAGTAGGCGACTGTAGCTGGGATTCTATCTGCAGTCTGTAAATGTTAGTGGGTCTTCCTAGGCCATGAGTCAATGGGAATGATCTATTGCAAAGATGGAGAAAGCTCTCCCAGGATGTTTAAGCATGTAGATTACCCAGCCTATTAGGGCAGTTTCTACTAAAGTCTTTTGCTTAATGTAGAGGATCAGTTAATCAAACTGCTGCAGCTAGTGCTGGCTATTTCTTACCTGATTGACAGAGCTGGAGTGCCCACTGGAGGGAACCTCTGCAGGCCTCAGTTGTAGTTGTAGATGAGCTTTGTGGCTGGAGGGAAGTTAAGATGCCCTGAAGTCTAGACACAGAGACTCATCTTTAAAGGTGGAATAAGGGGCCATGGAGAGGGGCAGTTATAAAAGCACAGCTCAAGAGTCTGATGGCCTAATATTGACTAGAAGCAACCATCATAGTGCTCCCTTCTGACTTAACCTATTAGAGGTACCCACTGTGATTTATAGAGAGAAGGGAGTAGAGATCATCTTCCTTTCTTCCTCCTTCCTGGTCCTCTAATGCATTTTGCAGTTTGGTGATATCATAGGAGCCACTTTCATGCATTTCTAGCTGTGAAGCAGATCACAATTACCCATTATAACTGCAAAGTAGTTTAAAAAAACATATTTTAGGGAGTGTTTTTAACAACATATGGTTGGGTACTGACAGGATACAGCACAAAGGCAGCAGAAACACATTTGGTAACAGAAGCATTTTCATTAAATCCACTTTTTCCTTCTCCTACTTCCCATATCCAAGGCTGTTTAGGACAGGGATTAGTGCCAGTGCTCAGGAAAGGACAAGATTGCTACTGATCTCACAGGGAATGTGGCACATGTGCAAAAGAGGTAGTGGGCAACTTCCAGGACTTCTAGTTCTTTACACTATGCTCACATGAAGAATGTTCACTTATTCCTTCTCTTTAGTCTAGTTGCTCCTTAGGCTCTCATTCCCAGTGGCCTTATTTCTTTAATTCTTTCCCTATTAAAGTACAACCATGGGAAAAAGCTAATTATGTAAAAACAAGACATGAGAAACTATCTCAGAAGATGACTCACTAATCCCCAAAGGCACCCCAAATTAGGTTCATCATACTAATTTTAAACTATTTATTGAGTACCTACTAAGTGCAAGTGTTGACTAAGAGCTGTGCAAAATACAAAAGCACCACAGAGGCTAGTAACTAAAGAAGGGCCTGGATGTTGTTTGGGAGTGGTGGACCTGTGGCATGCTTTGAAAAGGTTTCTAGTAGGAATCTGGTTCAGTAGAAAACCACACCACTGTTGATTGGAGGTCTTTGCCATGGACTGGCAGTGCTTTGGTATCTCACAGAAACCTCACAGCATTCCTGCAGAAGAAAAAGTATTTTTCAGATTGGGAAACTGAGACTCAGAAAAGTTAGATCATTTTCCAAAAGGCATATAGCTAAAAATGGTAGACAGGTTATCTGACTCCCAAGTCCTATTTCACAACTTAATTTTTAACATACATACCACAGTTCTGGACTTCTGGGCAAGACAGTGAGTTGAGTATAGCTGTTTAATTATCTTATAATGAAAGGGTACTAGAAAGCAGTTGGAGGAGACCCAGGAGAATATGACTGACAGCCCTCAGCTCAGAGAGGAGGTGGCTAGAGTGAGAACAGACTAAGTACCACACAATGGGAGATACTTTGAATCAGAAGCAAATTTACCTGCAATGATTGCCCAGTGTTCTGACTCAAAACTCCATTTCCACCACTCTTAGTCTGCAGAATACCAAAGCTAGTTAAGTAAAATTAAGATAAATAGGTTTTTTTTACTTTTTTAATTTGAAAATGAGAGAATTAGAGGCCCACATCATTCTCAATTCCAGACTTACTTTAAGTCAATCCTGGGTAAACATGGACTTCCTTATGCAAAGATAAGTAAAAAGGAATTACCATGCTTTTGAAATTATATCACAGTTCAGAGAAAATAATAGTTCTGAGATCATCATAGGTGCCTTCCCTTGAAATGTATTTACTACAAGGAAAATATATATTTTTAAAAATTCTAACTTGCACTTTCCTATACACACAAGTATACAATGAATCAAATAAAATGCAGTGTTAAGTCATAAAGAGAAAAAGATCTTGGATAAGAAAATTTATAATGTGAAAGACATGATTTTGAAATTAAAAATTATTGTGTAGTCTTTCCATGATATAGAAGATATAACAGAGAATGAATTTAGTAGAGGACAGATTAAATAACTCCAAATAGAGTTCCAAGGAACAAGGTAAAGAGATCAATATTTTGATGAGAAACAAGATCAGATCCAGTTGATATTGGACACATATTTAGCATTTTCATTGCTGTGTGCAAACACCTGATATTTCAGGCATCCCAGGGAGTTAGAAAATATAACTTTCAATTATTTTCTATAAGAAAATTTGAACATGTCCTCTAAGAAGTTAAGATATTAATCAAAGTAAGAAATTCAAATTGTGCCTATAATTAACAGTACCATATAGTATACTTAAAATTCTACCAAGAGGGTGGATCTTATGGTTAGCATTCTTATAACAAAAATAAAATAAAATAAATGAAGAGGGCAATTCACCCCTGTTAGGATGTCTATTATCAAAAAGACAAAAATAACAAATGCTGTTGAGGATGTGGGGAAAAATAAACCCTGTGCACTGTTAGTGGGAATGTAAATTGGTGCAGCCACAATGGAAAACAGTATGGAGTTTCCTCAAAAAATTAAAAAAAAGAACTACCATATGATCCAGCAATCCCACTTCTGGGTATATATCCACAGGAAAGGAAATCATTATCTTGAAGAGGTATCTGGGGAGTCAAGATGGTGGACTAGGAGGACACGGAATTCACGGGTACATAGGGAATTCATCTACAGATGGAACATTCCCACAGAGCACCTGCTGAACATTAGCGGAAGACTTCAGACACCTAAAAAAAATGAAAGAAAGAGAAGAAAAAAGGAATCAAAAAAGGGACCAGCAACTCCAGTGGGAAGCTGGAGGTGAGTGGAAGTCCCCACACTCAGAAAAACTCCCTCATGGTGGGAAAATCAGCTGGGATAGAAAAGGACTTTCAGGGGATCAAAGGAGAACACAGCTGACAGTCTGTGGAAGGCAGAACAAAGTAAGAACTGCATTCAGGGTCTACACTGAAGCTCTGCACATTCCTGAATCATGAGTTCCCTGTTGTGAAAGGGGCCTGGGTGCTGGAAAGTGGGGGTATGGAGTGCAGACCCAGGGAAGGGACAGCTGTTGGCTGTGAAAAGACAGCCTGAAGGGACAGGAGTAACAAGCCCCACAACTGGGAAAATCTGCAGAAAAAAATGAGATACCATAAAAGCAAGGCATCATTGTTGAGGGGCACACAAGGGGCAGAGCCACCATTACAACCCCTTTTCCTAACCTCTGGCTTCTTTGGCCTCTGCGAGCACTAGGAGGAGCTCACATCTGAGCTGGCCTGCTCCCCCATTGAGCTGGGGTCTCCTCCGCTCATGTGGGTTCCAGGGCCGTGAGGGCCACCCATCCCAAAGCCTCTTTGGGACTCAGTCCTGGGCGCCCATGCCAGAGATGAGTCTGCTGATGCTGGTGGGAGAAGAGTGTTGAAGCGTGGGGTCGGGAGAACAGATTTGGGGAAAGGAATTATGTGGGCTGTGTGGATAGAGTAGAGGGGATGGGAGTGAGGGTATGTGCGGCCAGGAATGCTCCTAGAGGAAGTGTGGTCTGCCTGGAAAGTGAGGCTCCATTGTTGAGAGGTGCACAGGGTGTGGAGTCGCCACTGCTCCCATTTGCCAGTGTCACAGTCTGTTCCAACTGCCTGCAGGACCCTCTGCTGCAGGCAACTGGCAGACACTTCAATTGTAGCAGCAGTACCCAGGCCCCAGCAAGAGTGAGTAAGTGTGCCCCAAGCAGCCACTGCTTTCACTTACTCCTGCCTGAGCAAGGAACAGACACCTGAGGGTGGTGCACATGCAGAGGTGTGGTCAAAACCAAAGCTGAGCCCCAGGGGAGGTGTGACTAAGGAAGAGGAGTGGAAATCTTTCCATGAAGCTGTATAGCTGTGGATTAAATACCCAAGATCTGTAGGGTAAATCCTGCATCTGTGGAATACCTGAATAGATGAGTGTTTCAACATTTGAGACTGGTCTAGCCTTCACAGCACTGGACTCTGGGGACAAGTACACTCAGGAATCAGGCCAGGTCAGAGTCTCTGCTGACTCCACAGTGCCCACAGCAGGTCCAAAGACCTACCTACAGGTTTTGGAAGGCCTTCTGGGGATTGGTTTTAACTCAGAGTGGGAGCAGGGACACTGACAGAGGAGGCCCCAGGAAAATATTCTTAGTACTAATATTATTTTTGTTTGTTTCATTTTGCTCAGTTGTTGGTGTTGTTGCTTTTATTATCTTTTCTTTTATTTTTGATTTTTATTCTTATTATTTTATCTTGTTTCAATACCTATAATTTTTTATTTTTCTTATTTTATTTTTTTGTTGCTTTGTGGTTTTTTCCTTGTTTTTGTTCTTTGTTATCTGTTCTTTATTTTATTTTATTTTTTTCATTGTTTTTATGTGTATATTTTGTTTCCTTCCCTTTTGTGTTGTCTGTTCACTTTCTGTTTTTATTTTTCATTCTTTGTTTTTGTTAGTTTAGTCCTTATTGACTGTTCTCATATTAGAATTCTTTTCTTGATTGGTCTGTTACTTTCATTTATTTTATTTTTCTCTTTTTTCTGAATGTGTGTGTATCTGTGTGTTGTGCTGTTGTTTGTTGCTGTTTGTTTGCTGTTGTTTTTGCTATTTGTCTTGGGTTTTGTTTGTTTTCTTTCCTTTACTTTTCTTTTCTTTCCTTTTCTTTTCTCTCAGGCCACACTGTGTGGCTTGTGGACCCTTGGTTCCCCGGACAGAGGTCAGGCCTGGGCCTCTGGGTTGGGAATGTAGGGCCCAGGACGCTGTACCACCAGAGAATTTCTGGGTCCAGTGAACATTAATCAGCATGCATGCTCCCCAAAGTATCCATATCAGCACAAAGACCAAGCCCCACACAACTGCCTGCAGGCTCCAGGGCTAGACACCTCACACCAAGCAACCAGCAAGACAGGAACACAGCCCCACCCATCAGTAGGCAGGCTGCCTAATGTTGTATTAAGCTCACAGACACCCCAAAATACACCAAGTGAAGAGGCCCTGCCCTCCAGAGGGAAAAGACTCAACCCCACTCACCAGAGAGAAGGCACCAGGACCTCCCACCAAGAAGTCTACACAAGCCCCTGGACAAATCTCACTCACCAGGGGGCAGACAACAGAAGAAAGAGGAACTACGACCCTGCAGCCAGTGGAAAGAAGACCATAAATTCAGTAGGTTAGACAAAATGAGATGACAGAGAAATACATTGCAGATGAAGGAGCAAGGTAAAATATCACAAGACCAAATAAGTTAAGAGGAAGTAGGCAATCTACATGAAAAAGAAATCAGAGTAATGCTAGTAAAAATGACCCAAGATCATGGAAATAGAATGGGGGCACAGATCGAGAAGATTGACAAAGACTAAAGAACAAACAATCAGTGTTGAACAACACAATAACTGAAATGAAAAATACACTAGATGGAATCAACAGCAGAATAACTGAGGCAGTAGAATGAATAAGTGAGCTGGAAGATGGAATGGTGAAAATAAAGGCCAGGGAGCAGAATAAAGAAAAAGAATGAAAAGAATTGAGGGAAGTCTCAGAAACATCTGGGACAACATTAAATACATCAACATTTGAATTATAGGGGTCCCAGAAGAACAGGAAGGGAAGGACATGAGAAAATATTTGAAGAGATTACAATCAAAAACTACTTTAACATGGGAAAGGAAATAGTCAATCAAGTCCAGGAAGCACAGAGAGTTCAATACAGGATAAACCCAAGGAGAAACATGCCAAGACACATGTTAATCAAACTAACAAAAATTAAATACAAAGAAAAAAATATTAAAAGCAGCAAGGGAAAGCAACAAATAATCTACAAGGGAATCACCACAAGGTGACCAGCTGATTTTTCAGCAGAAATTCTGCAGGCCGGAAGCAAGAGGCAGAACATATTTAAAGGGATGAAAGGGAAAAACCTACAACAAAGACTATTCTATCCAGCAAATACTCCATTCAGATTTGACGGAGAAATCAAAAGTTTCAAAGACTAGCAAAAGCCAAGATAATTCAACCCACAAAGCCAGATCTACAACAAATGCTAAAGGAATTCTCTAGGCAAGAAAAAAGACTTATAAGAACAAACCTCCCAAAATTAAGAAAATGGTAATATGAACATACATATCTATTATTACCTTAAATTGTAAATGAATTAAATGCTCCAACCAAAAGATACAGACTAGCTGAATGGATACAAAAGCAAACCCATACATATGCTGTCTACAAGAGACCCACTTCAGAACTAGGGACACACACAAACTGAAAGTGAGGGAATGGAGAAAGATATTCCCTGCAAATGGGAATCAAAAGAAAGCTGGAGTAGTAATACTCATATCAGACAAGATACACTTTAAAATACAGACTATCACAAGAGACAAGGAGGGACACTATATAATGATCAAGGGATCAACTCAAGAAGATATAACAATTGTAAATATCTATGCCCTCAACATAGGAGCATTCAATGCACAAGGCAAATGTTAAGAGCCATAAAAGGGGAAATTTTCAGTAACACAAAAATAGGGGGGATTTTAACACCCCACTTACACCAATGGACAGATCATCCAGACAGAAAATAAATAAGGAAACATAAGCTTTAAATGACACAATAGACCTAATTGATATTTACAGGATACTCCACCTGAAAGTAGCAGAATACACTTTCTTCTCAAATGCTCATGGAACATTCTCCAGGGTAGATCACATCTTCAATCACAAATCAAGCCTTGGTAAATTTAAGAAAATTGAAATCATATGAAGCATTTTTCAACCGCAATGCTATGAAATTAGAAATCAATTAGCGGAAAAAAAGGTAAAAAATACAAACACATGAAGGCTAAATAACACGCTATTAAAGAATCAAGAGATCACTGAAGAAATCAAAGCAGAAATCCAAAAATACCTAGAAACAAATGACAATGAAAACGTGATGACCCAAAACATGTGGGATGCAGCAAAAGCAGTTCCAAAAGGGAAGTTTATAACAATAAAATCCTACATCAAGAAACAAGAAAAATCTCAAGTAAACAACCTAAACTTACACCTAATGCAACTAGAGAAAGAAGAAAGAACAAAGCCCAAAGATAGTAGAAGGAAAGAAATCATAAAGATAAGAACAGAAATAAATGAAATAGAAACCGAGAAAACAATAGCAAGATCAATAAAAGTAAAAGGTGGTTCTTTGAAAAGATAAACAAAATTGACAAACCTTTAGCCACACTCATCAAGAAAAAAAAGGGAGAGGACTGAAATCAATAAAATTAGGAACAAAAAAGAAGTTACAACAGACATCACAGAAATACAAAGTATCATAAGAGAGTACTAAAAGGAACTATATGCCAATAAAATGGACAACCTGGAAGAAATGGAAAAATTCTTAGAAAAACTACAACATTTCAATATTGAACCAGGAAGACATAGAAAATGTGAACAGACCAATCACAAGTAATGAAATTGAAACTCTGATTTAAAAATCTTCCAACAAACAAGAGTCCAGGACCAGATGGCTTAGCTCTGGATTAGCTCTTCCCTAAGTTTTACCAAACATTTAGAGAAGAGCTAACAAACACCCTTCTCAAACTCTTCCAAAAAATAGCAGAGGAAGGAAAACTCCCAAACTCATTCTATGAGGCCACCATCACCCTGATACCAAAACCAGACAAAGATACTTACAAAAAAGAAAACTACAGTCCAATGTCACTGATGAACATAGACGCAAAAATCTTTAACAAAATACTAGCAAACAGAATCCAACACACTTTAAAGTATCATACACCATGATCAAGTGGAATTTATCCCAGGGATGCAAGGAGTTTTCAACATAAACAAATCAATCAATGTGATACACCATATTAACAAACTGAAGAATAAAAACCATATGATCATCTCAATAGATGATTGAGAAAATAGAAAAAAAACTTTTCAACAAAAATCAACACCCATTTATGCTAAAAACACTCCAAAAACTGGGAATATAGTGAACAAACCTCAACGTAAAAAAGGCCATATATGAGAAAGCCACAGCAAACATTATTCTCAGTGGTGAAAACCTGAAAACATTTTTTCTAATATCAGGAACAAGACAAGGGTGTCCACTCTCACCAATATTTTTTCCATATTTTTATTCTTTATTTTTTTAAATTTTTTAACATCTTTATTAGAGTAAAATCGCTTTACAATGGTGTGACAGTTTCTGCTTTATAACAAAGTGAATCAGCTATACATATACATATGTCCCCATATCTCCTCCCTCTTGCATTTCCCTCCCTCCCACCGTCCCTATCTCACCCCTCTAGGTGGTCAGAAAGCACCGAGCTGATCTCCCTGTGCTATGCAGCTGCTTCGCACTAGCTATCTATTTTAGTTTCATAGGGTATATATGTCCATGCTACTCTCTCACTTTGTCCCAGCTTATCTTTCCCCCTCCCCATATCCTCAAGTCCATTCTCTAGTAGGTCTCATCTGTATTCCCATCTTGCCCCTAGGTTCTTCTGACCATTTATTTTCTTTTTAGATTCCATATATATGTGGTGTATACGGTATTTGTTTTTCTCTTTCTGACTTACTTCACTCTGTATGACAGTCTCTAGGTCCATCCACCTCACTACAAATAACTCAGTTTCGTTCCTTTTTAAGGCTGAGTAATATTCCATTATATATATGTGCCACATCATCTTTATCCATTCATCTGTTGATGGACACTTAGATTGCTTCCATGTCCTGGTTATTGTAAATAGAGCTGCAATGAACATTTTGGTACATGACTCTTTTTGAGTTATGGTTTTCTCAGGGTATATGCCCAGTAGTGAGATTGCTGGGTCGTGTGCTTGTTCTATTTTTAGTTTACTAAGGAACATCCATATGGTTCACCATAGTGACTGTATCAATTTACATTCCCACCAACAGTGCAAGAGGGTTCCGTTTTCTCCACACCCTCTCCAGCATTTATTGTTTGTAGATTTCTTGATGATGGCCATTCTAACAGGTGAGAGATGACATCTCATTGTAGTTTTGATTTGTATTTCTCTAATGATTAATTATGTTGAGCATTCTTTCATGTGTTTGTTGGCAATCTGTATATCTTCTTTGGAGAAATGCCTATTTAGGTATTCTGCCCATTTTTGGATTTTTGTTTTGTTTTGTTTTAGATATTGAGCTGCATGACGTGCTTGTATGATTTGGAGAGTAATCCTTTGTCAGTTGCTTCATTTGAAAATATTTTTACCTATTCTGAGTGTTGTCTTTTCTTCTTGTTTATGGTTTCCTATAAAAGCTTTGAAGTTTCATTAGGTCCCATTTGTTTATTTTTGTTTTTACTTCCATTTCTCTAGGAGGTGGGTCAAAAAGGATCTTGCTGTGATTTATGTCATAGAGTGTTCTGCCTATGTTTTCCTCTAAGAGTTTGATAGTTTCTGGCCTTACATTTAGGTCATTAAACCATTTTGAGCTTATTTTTGTGTATGGTGTTAGGGCATGTTCTAATCTAATACTTTTACATGTACCTGTCCAGTTTTCCCAGCACCACATATTGAAGAGGCTGTCCTTTCTCCACTGTACATTCCTGCCTCCTTTATCAAAGAAAAGGTGACCATATGTGTGTGGGTTTATCTCTGGGCTTTCTATCCTGTTCCATTGATGTATATTTCTGTTTTTGTGCCAGTACCATACTGTCTTGATTACTGTAGCTTTGTAGTATAGGCTGAAGTCAGGGAGCCTAGTTCCTCGAGCTCCATTTTTCTTTATCAATATTGTTTATGCTATTCGGGGTCTTTTGTGTTTCCATACAAACTGAAAGTTTTTGTTCTAGTTCTGTGAAAAATCCCTGTGGTAGATTGATAGGGATTGCATTGAATCTGTAGATTGCTTTGGGGAGTAGAGTCATTTTCACAATGTTTATTCTTCCAATCCAATAACATGGTATATCTCTCCATCTATTTGTATCATTTTTAATTTCTTACATCAGTTTCTTATAATTTTCTGCATACAGGTCTTTTGTCTCCTTAGGTAAGTTTATTCGTAGATATTTTATTATTTTTGTTTCAAAGGTAAATGGAAGTGTTTTCTTAATTTCACTTTCAGATTTTTCATCATTATTGTATAGGAATACCAGAGACTGCCATGCATTAATTTTGTATCCTGCTACTTTACCAAATTCATTGATTAGCACAGGTAGTTTTCTGGTAGCATCTTTAGGATTCTGTATGTATAGTATCATGTCATCTGCAAACAGTGACAGCTTTATTTCTTTTCTGTTTTGGATTCCTTTTATTTCCTTTTCTTCTCTGATTGCTGTGGCTAAAACTTCCAAAACTATGTTGAATAAGAGTGGTGAGAGAGGGCAACCTTCTCTTGTTCCTGATCTTAGTGGAAATGGTTTCAGTTTTACACCATTGAGGACGATGTTGGCTGTGGTTTTCTCATGTATGGCCTTTATTATATTGAGGAAAGTTCCCTCTATGCCTACTTTCTGCAGGGTTTTTATCATAAATGGGTGTTGAATTTTGTTGAAAGCTTTCTCTGCATCTATTGGGATGATCATATGTTTTTTCTGCTTCAGTTTGTTAATATGTTGTATCACGTTGATTGACTTGTGTATATTGAAGAATCCTTACATTCCGTGAATAAACCCCACTTGATCATGGTGTATGATCCTTTTAACGTGCTGTTGGATTCTGTTTGCTACTATTTTGTTGAGGATTTTTCCATCTATGTTCATCAGTGATATTGGCCTGTAGTTTTCTTTTTTTGTTACATCTTTGTCTGCTTTGGTATCGGTGTGATGGTGGCCTTGTAGAATGAGTTTGGGGGTGTTCCTCCCACTGCTATATTTTGGAAGATTTTGATAAAGATAGGTGTTACCTCTTCTCTAAGTGTTTGATAGAATTTGCCTGTGAAGCCATCTGGTCCTGGGTTTTTGTTTGTTGGAAGATTATTAATCACAGGCTCAGTTTCAGTGCTTCTGATTGGTCTGTTCATATTTTCTATTTCTTCTTGGTTCAGTCTTGAAATGTAGCAGTTTTTCTAAGAATTTGTCAATTTCTTCTAGGTTGTTAATTTTTTTGGCTTATAGTTGCTTGTAGCAATCTCTCATGATTCTTGCTATTTCTGCAGTGTCAGTTGTTACTTCTGCTTTTTCATTTCTCATTCCATTGATTTCAGTCTTCTCCCTTTTTTTCTTGATAAGTCTGGCTAATGGTTTATCAGTTTTGTTTATCTTCTCAAATAACCAGCTTTTAGTTTTATCAATTTTTGCTATTGTTTCCTTCATTTCTTTTTCATTTAATTCTGTTCTGATGTTTATGATTTCTTTCCTTCTGCTAACTTTGGAGTTTTTTGTTCTTCTTTCTCTAATTGCTTTAGGTGTAAGTTTAGGTTGTTTATTTGAGATTTTTCTTGTTTCTTAAGGTATGCCTGTATAGCTATAAACTTCCCGCTTAGAACTGCTTTTGCTGTATCCCATAGGTTTTGGGTGGTTTGGTTTTCATTGTCATTTGTTTGTAGGTATTTTTTGATTTCCTCTTTGATTTCTTCAGTGGTCTCTTGGTTATTAACTAATGTGTTGTTTAACTTCCATTTGCTTGTATTTCTTACAGATTTTTTCCTGTAATAATATCTAGTCTCATAGCATTGTGGTCAGAAAAAATACTTGATACCATTTCAACTTTCTTAAATTTACCAAGGGTTGATTTGTGACCCAAGATATGATCTATCCTGTAGAATGTTCCATGAGCACTTGAGAAGAATGTGTATTCTGTTGTTTTTGGATGAAATGTCCTATAATTATCAATTAAGTCCTCTTGTTTAATGTATCATTTAAAGCTTGTGTTTCCTTATTTATTTTCATTTTGGATGATCTGTCCATTGGTGAACGTGGGATGTTAAAGTCCCTTACTATGATTGTGTTACTGTTGATTTCCCCATTTATGGCTGTTAGTATTTGCCTTATGTATTGAGGCACTCCTATGTTGGGTGCATAAATATTTACAATTGTTATATCTTCCTCTTGGATTGAGCCCTTGATCATTATGTAGTGTCCTTCTTTGTCTCTTGTAATAGTCTTTGTTTTAAAGTCTATTTTGTCTGATATGTGAATTGTTACTCTAGCTTTGTTTTGATTTCCATTTGAGTGGAATATCTTTTTCCATCTCCTCACTTTCAGTCTGTATGTGTCCCTAGGTCTGAAGTGGGTCTCTTGTAGACAGTATACACAAGGGTCTTATTTTTGTATCCATTCAACCAGTCTATGTCATTTGTTTGGAGCATTTAGTCCATTTACATTTAAGGCAATTATTGATATGTATGTTCCTATTACCATTTTCCTAATTGTTTTGGGTTTATTATTGTAGGTCTTTTCCTTCTCTCATGTGTCCTGCCTAGATAAGTTCCTTTAGCATTTGTTGTAAAGCTGATTTGGTGGTGCTGAATTCTCTTAGCTTTTGCTTGTCTGTAAAGCTTTTAATTTCTCCGTCAAATCTGAGTGAGATCCTTGCTGGGTAAAGTAATCTTGTTTGTAGGTTTTTCTCTTCCATCACTTTAAATATGTCCTGCCACTGCCTTCTGGCTTGCAGGGTTTCTGCTGAAAGGTCAGCTGTTACCCTTATGTGGATTTGCTTTTGTGTTACTTGTTTTTTTTTTCCCTTGCTGCTTTTAATATTTGTTATTTGTATTTAATTTTTGATAGTTTGATTAATATGTGTCTTGGCGTGTTTCTCATTGTAATTTTATGGTACAGAACTTTCTGTGTTTCCTGGACTTGATTAACTATTTCCTTTACGATATTAGGCAAGTTTTCAACCATAATCTCTTCTAGTATTTTCTCAGTCCCTTTCTTTTTATCTTCTCCTTCTGTGACTCCTATAATTCGAATGTTGTTGCATTTAATGTTGTCCCAGAGGTCTCTGAGACTGTCCTCAATTCTTTTCATTCTTTTTATTTCTTCTGCTATGCAGTAGTTATTTCCACTTTTTATCTTCCAGGTCCCTTATCCATTCTTCAGTTATTCTGCTATTGATCCCTTCTAGAGAATTTTTAATTTCATTTATTGTTTTGTTCATCTCTGTTTGTTTGCTCTTTAGTTCATCTAGATCCTTCTTAAACGTTTCTTGTATTTTCTTCATTCTATTTCCAAGATTTTGGATCATCTATACTATCATTATTCTGAATTATTTTCCAGGTAGACTGCCTATTTCCTCTTCATTTATTAGGTCTGGTAAGTTTTTGCCTTGCTCCTTCATCTGCTGTGTGTTTCTCTGTCTTCTCATTATGCTTAAATTACTGTGTTTGGGGTCTCCTTTTTGCAGGCTGCAGGTTCATAGTTTCCATTATTTTTGATGTCTGTCTCCAATGGCTAAGTTTGGTTCAGTGTGTTGTGAAGGCTTCCTGGTGGAGGGAACTAGTACCTGTGTTCTGGTGGATGAGGCTGGATCTTGTCTTTCTGATGGGCAGGTACATGTCTGGTGGTGCATTTTGGGGTGTCTCTGGCCTTATTATGATTTTAGGCAGCCTCTGTGCTAGTGGATGGGTTTGTGTTCCTGTCTTGCTAGTTGTTTGTCATAGGGTGTCCTGCACAGTAGCTTGCTGGTCGTTGAGTGGAGCTGGGTCTTGAGATTGAGATGGAGATTTCTGGGAGATATTTGCCATTTGATATTATGTTGAGCTGGGAGTTCGCTTGTGGACCAGTGTCCTGAAGTTGGCTCTCCCACCTCAGTGGCACAGCCCTGACGCCTGTCTGGAGCACCAAGAGCCTGTCCTTCCCATGGCTTAGAATAAAAGGGAGAGAAAAAAAAAGAAAGAAGAAGATAAAATAAAATAATGTAAAATAAAATAAAGTTATTAAAATAGAAAAAATAGTTATTAAGAAAAAAAAATTATTTTTAAGTAATAAAAAAGAAAGACAGAACCCTAGGACAAATGGTAAAAGCAAAGCTACACAGACAAAATCACGCACTAAAGCATACACATACACATTCACAAAAAGAAAAATGGGAAAAAATATATATATCATTGTTCCCAAGTCCACCTCCTCAATTTGGGATGATTCATTGTCTATTCAGTTATTTCACAGATGCAGGTTACATCAAAGTGATTGTGGAAGTTTAATCCACTGCTCCTGAGGCCGCTGGAAGAAATTTCCCTTTCTCTTCTTTTGTCGCAGAGCTCTTGGTGTTCAGCTTTGGATTTAGACCTGCCTCTGCATGTAGGTCACCTGAAGGCCTCTCTTCTTCACTCAGACATGATGGGGTTAAAGAAGCAGATGATTCAGGGACTCTGGCTCACTCAAACCAGGGGGAGGGAAGGATACGGATGCTGGGTGAGCCTGTTGCTGCAGAGGCCAGTGTGATGTTGCACCAGCCTGAGGCGTGCTGTGCCTTCTCCCAGGGAAGGTGTTCTTTGATCATGGGACCCTGGAAGTGGCGGGCTGCACAGGCGCCCATGTGGGGCAGTGTGCATAGTCACCTGTGCTTGCTCACAGGCTTCTTGGTGGCTGTAGCAGCAGGCTTAGCATCCCATGCCCATCTCTCGGGTCCGTGCTGATAGCCACGGATTGTACCCATCTCTGGAGCTCCTTTAAGTGGTGCTCTTAATGCCCTCTCCTATGCACCAGGAAACAAAGAGGCAAGAAAAAGTCTTTTGTCTCTTCGGCAGCTTCAGACATTTTCCCGGACTCCTTCCCAGCCAACCGTAGCACACTAGCCTCCTTCAGGCTGTGTTCACGCAGCCTACCCCAGTTCTTTCCCTGGGATCTGACCTCCGAAGCCCAAGCCTCAGCTCCCTGCCCCCACCTGTCCCAGCGGGTGAGCAGACAGGGCTCTTGGGCTGGTGAGTGCTGGTCTGCACTAGTCCTCTGTGTGGGAATCTCTCTGCTTTGCCCTCCGCACCCCTGTTACTGTGCTCTCCTCTGTGGCTCTGAAGTTCCTCTCCTCCACCACCCATGGTCTCCACCCGTGAAGGGGCTGCTTAGTGTGTGGAAACCTTTCCTCTTTCACAGTTCCTCCCTCTGGTGCAGGTCCCATCCTTATTCTTTGTCTCTGTTTTTTCTTTTTTCTTTTACCCTACCCAGGTATGTGGGGAGTTTCTTGCCTTTTGGGAGGTCTGAGGTCTTCTGCCAGTGTTCAGTAGGTGTTTTGTTAGAGTTGTTCCACATGTAGATGTATTTCTGGTGTATTTGTGGGGAGGAAGGTGATCTCCGCCTCTTACTCTTCAGCCATCTTGAAGCTCCTCCACTCTCACCACTATTATTCAACATAGTTTTGGAAGTCCTAGCCACGCCAATTAGAGAAATAAAAGGGATTCAAATTGGAAAAGAAGAAGTAAAACTCTCACTGTTTGCAGATTACATGATCCTATACATAGAAAATCCTAAAGATGACACCAGAAAATTACTAGAGCTAATCAATGAGTTTAGAGAAAGTTGCAGGATACAAAATTTATACACAGAAATCTCTTGCATTCCTATACACTAACAATGAAATATCAGAAAGAGAAATTAAGGAGACAATCCCATTTTCTATTGCAACAAAAAGAATAAAATACCTAGGAATAAACCTACCAAAGGAGGCAAAAGACCTGTATGCAATAAATTATAAGATGCTGATGAAAGAAATTTAAAAAGACAGAAATAGATGGAGAGATATACCATGTTCTTGGATTAGTGGAATTGACATTGTGAAAATAACTGTACTACCCAAAGCAATCTACAGATTCAATGTAATCCATATCAAATTACCGATGGCAAGTTTCACAGAATTAGAACAAAAAATATTACAATTTGTATGGAAACAGAAAAGACACCAGTCAAAGCAATCTGGAGAAAGAAAAACAGAGCTGTAGGAATCAGGCTCCCTGACTTCAGACTATACTACAAAGCTACAGTAATGAAGACAGTATGGTACTGGAACAAAAACACAAACTTAGATTAATGGAACAGGATAGAAAGCCCATAGATAAACCCATGCACTTATAGTCACCTAATCTATTACAAGGAGGCAAAAATATACAATGGAGAAAAGACAGTCTCTTCAATAAGTGCTGATGGGAAAACTGGACAACTACATGCAGAAGAATAAAATTAGACTGCTCCCTAACACCATACACAAAAATAAACTCAAAAGGTTTAAAGACTTAAATGTAAGACCAGACACTATAAAACTCATAGATGAAAACATAGGAAGAACACTCTCTGACATAAATCACAGCAAGTTCTTTTTTGACCCACCTCCTAGAGTAATGGAAATAAAAACAAAAATAAACAAGTGGGACCTAATAAAACTTACAAGCTTTTGCACAGCAAAGGAAACCATAAACAAGACAGAAAGACAACTTTCAGAATGGGAGAAAGTTTTTGCAAATGAAGCAACTGACAAAGGATTAATCTCCAAAATATACAAACACCTCATGCAGCTCAATATGAAAGAAACAAACAACCCAACTAAAAAATGGATGGAAGACCTGTATAGACATTTCTCCAAAGAAGACATACAGATGGCAAACAAACACATGAACAGCTGATGAACATCACTAATTATTAGAAAAATGCAAATCAAAACTACAATGAGGTATCACCTCACACAGGTCAGAATGGCCATCATCAAAAAGTCTACAAAAAATAAATGCTGGAGAGGGTGTGGAGAAAAGGAAACCCTCTTGCACTGTTGGTGGGAATGTAAATTGATAAAACCACTATGGAGAACAGTATGGAGGTTCCTTTAAAAACTTAAAATAGAACTACCATATGACCAAGCAATCCCAGTACTGAGCATATAGCCAGAGAAAACCATGATTCAAAAAGACACATACACCCCAGTGTTCTTTGCAGCACTATTTACAATAACCAGGCCTGGTATCAACCTCAATGTCCATCAACAAAGGAATGGATAAAGAAGATGTGGTACATATATACAAGGAATATTACTCAGCCATAAAAATTAACGATATTAGGTCATTTGTAGAGATGTGGATGGACCTAGAGTCTGTCATACAGAGTGAAGTATGTCATAAAGAGAAAAATAAATATCATATGTTAATGTATATATGTTGAATCTAGAAAAATGGCATAGATGACCTTATTTGCCAAGCAGAAATAGAGACACAGACATAGAAAACATATGTATAGATACCAAGGGGGAAAGAGGTGGGGTGGGAGGAACTGGGAGATTGGGATTGACACATATACAATATTGATACTATGCATAAAATAGACAACTGATGGGAGCATAGTGTATAGCACAGGGAACTCTTCTTAATGCACTCTGGTGTTCTAAATTGGAGGGAAATCCAAAAGGGAGGGGATATATGTATATGTATACCTGATTCATTTTGCTGTGCAATAGAAGCTAACACAACTTTGTAAAGCAACTATACTCTTATAAAAATTAATTAAAAAAAGAGTTATCTATACTCTCATGTCGTATATATATATATGTGTGAGTGTATGTTTATTTATGTTTAGATTTATATGTTTATTTATACTTATATATGAAGGAAATTCTGTCATTTGTGACAACATGGATGAGCCTGGAGGGCATTATGCTAAGTGAAATAAGCCAGCTAGAAAGAATAATACCACATGGTATCATCTATGTGGAATCTTAAAAAAAAAAAAAAGTTTTGAACTCATAGAAGCAAATAGTAAAAAAGTGGTTACTGGAGTTAGGGAGTGGGACAAATAGAGAGAGTTTGGTAAATGGTACAAACTTTCAGTTATAAAATAAATAAGGTCTGGAGCAATAATGTTACTATAGTTGATAACACTATTCTATAATCAAAATTTGCTAAGAGAGTAGAACTTACACATTCTCACACACACAAAAAAAGGTAAATCTGTGAGGTGATGTATATGTTAACTAACTTGATGATGGGGGGAATCCTTTCACAATGTATACATATATCAAATCATGATGCTGTATACTTTAAATATCTTACAGTTTTGTCAATGATGCCCCAATAAAGCTGAAAGAAAAGAGGATGCTGGGAGGAAACTTTTGGAGGTGATGGATATGTTTATGATGTAGATTGTGGTGATAGTTCATGGATGCGTACTTATTTCCAAATTCATCAACTTGTATATATATGAAATATGCTTTTTGTATGTCAATCATACCTCAATAAATGGGTTAAAAAAAAGAAACTCAAGAATAGGCAAATATCGGTCTAAAAAACTGAAGTGAACATTGAGATTGGTTAAGCCGTGTCTATATAAGTTCTCGTATGGGTATAAAACTTAAGGTGAATGCTAAAATGGTCTAGATGCATACTGTAATGAATAGCAATAATTTTTAAGTAAAATTTTATTTATGTTATACAAACAGACATGAGTTTTTGGATATGTACATATTTATATATTCAAAAATCTATTTCAGGCAGACCTGTGTTAAAATCTTAGCTTTACCACTTAGTTTTGTGTGATCTTGGACAAATATCTTCCTAGTATCTGCACCCATATATTCACACCCTAAGTATACATATAACATACATGCAATAGGACAATCTAACAAAATGATTAAAATAATTATATCTAGTTGCCAGGACTATGTGAAATTTTCTTATTTCTTCTATGTATGTCTTGCCTTACTCAGATTTGTAAAGCAATTATTTATTACTTCAGCAATCACAAAATGTCACTAAATACAAGAAAAAAGATAGTAAAATTTAAAACTATAATTTTAGTTAAGGATCTTTTCTTCTGAAAATCAAATCTTCTGCACAACTAGGAACCCGGGTTGTTTTAGTCGAACCTGTACTGGTAAGCATATTAATCACACATGCCATTCTATACATCTTGGAATCTCAAAATAACATCATTAGAATTACTGACATTTTTGAATATCCTATTAATTATTGACATCATTGAAAGGAGGTAAAGAATGGCTGCTGAGAACAGGGTGCTGTTGTCAAACTGCCATGGGTCCTCACTCATTCACATCATCTTACCCAGGCTAAGTTACATAATCTCTCTGGGGCCTTACTTTTCTAACCTGTAAACTAAGAATAATAGGAGTGCTAATATCATAGCTTGATTCTGAGAAAGAAGTCAGATGTGGCTGATGAGGAATCTGAAGTTTGGGGAAGCAGCAGGTCAGTTTTCAATGGTAGAACTGACTGACTTCAGAGCTCTGCCTCATTGCCCTTGGTTCCTCCCTGGTCCTGTAAGCCAGTTCTGAGTCTGGGATTCCTGCTGAGTTTTGTTATCTCCATCCTTCTGCCTGGGCTGAAACTGTATTTGGTGCTTCTGGCCTGACACCAAAATTCTTTCACTACTGACAAATAATTTACTTGGGAACTTTTGAAGCTCTATCCTGTAACATTTGTAGCCACCATATTCTGACCACTTAAAGTTTCTATTCAATACAACTCTCATGTATTAAGGATCAAATAGGAAAATATAAGCATGTGATTTCCACTCTAACTCTGAAAATATCTATTATACAGACATTATAGCCAAGGCTGTTTTTTGTAGAGCTAAGACCACACAAGCCCCTTTAAAATTCTTACAACAGCACCATGTACTCTCTGTGGAGATAAATGGATGTATAGAGCAATGGTAGGTGCATCATGGTCATTGTGCTTAGATACTTTTCGCTTTGTTTTGCAGTCATCTTATTGAGATTATTCATTCTTCTCTTTCTTCACTTCGTTATCTTATTCTTTTTTCTTTTTTTCTGCCCTTCTTGCCTGAATTGAAGCAAGTCATCTAAGCTATAATTTGGAGGTAATTAATTTGGACAGCAAGTGTAAACCTAGTACTTGGGGGCTAACTTGAAGCTCAGTTAACTCACCAGATGAATTATTTTTAAGTAGCTGCTCTTCTAAAGACCCATTAATAAGACAGGTGTTTAACCTCCAGTGCCATATCTGACTTAGTCCTAGTGGAGCACCAAGTTTCTTGAAGGTATCAATAGAATATTTTGGTGTGGCTTTTCATTTACCTGTCACCAAGGCAATTGTTTAATTAATTTACCTTTTCTTTCTTTTTTTTTTTGAGATAAACAAACTCCCAAGATCTCCCAAACCAGAACAGAACAGGGAAAGGCATGTTAATTATTCTCACATCAGAAACTGGAAAATGCTATGATCTTGTTCATTGAGTGATTATGAAACATATATACTATATTTCAAAAGCATACACTTTATATCAAGGACCTACCTGACCACTTCCCAAAATGTACTCCCTCTGAGAAGCACACAACCCTCAGAACATTGCTCACAAAGTGTGTTTGCAGCCAATATATCAATACTTCTGAAAAATGATGAAATTTGCAATCAGCAACTAAAAAGTCTTCAAGGACATGCTCACGAGAACACAACATTTTCAAACCTGAAACAGATGTGCAACTACACAAGGCTCAGTTCCTTGAGGCCCTTTTTGTACTGGGAAGTATCACCCAGATGTTGCTACTTGAAAGGCCTTCACCGACTTGCATATTCTGTTTAACATGATACGACAGTGACCTAACTCCTTAGTTCAGAGGGGTAGCACAAATGTAGCAGAAAATGCAATTTCACAGCATGGTAACCGGTCATTGGTCTCTGCTTTCACCTTGGTAATAAACTGAATCATGTTATCTGACTAAGGATCATACTCTTGTGCTCCATTTATTCTAGTCATGCTCCATTGACATATGTTTAGTCAAATGGACAGAAGCTAACCTCAACTTCGCCATCCTCCAGAAACACTTAAGTCTGTTTCACCTGATTTAACATCAGTGCATATGTGCCTTACAAACCTTTATTAAAGACCACTAATCTTAATTTTCAGAAAAGGGCACTGCTGAATCTGATGAATTTAAAACATGGAAGGATGAAAACCAAGAATTTCACAAGATTGTTTTTGTTAAAAATGCTTTATTAGTCAAGACTGCCAAATGGGGGCTATATCAAAGGTAATGCTACTATGAAGAAGAAAAGTACTTTTCTTCCCCAAACATATGTTTCACAGCTGAGTCCTGTTCTCAGTTTTAAGTCTTGTTTCATGTAGCAGTCTGATTCTATTCTTTGGTGTAAAGCCCAAATGTCTCTGATGATACTTTCCCTATCTTCCCAGACTTAGATTCAGTCACTGAAACATTAAACTGAACACAGAGTAAAGTATTAACATGAGACTGAGTCTCCATGAAATTAACTCAAATGACATATTTGTCCAAAGGAAAAATTAAATCAAAAGTCATTTTTTTGTTAGTTGAAAAACATTTGAGGAAAGTTGCATGCTTTTTTTCCCCATAAATATTCTTTCCTTTTCATTTTGAAAAGTGAATAAGGTGAGAAAGGAAATGCAAATAATGGAAGGAGATTAAGAATTTTTGAAAATTGGCAGAAGAAAATATGAAGATTCAAAAATGGTGTTGATGTATAGAGAAAGAAATGTCATAGTAAGAGTGGTTAATGTTGTTAACAGACATTTTAAAGGTGCACATGCATTAATGATAACTCCATTGAAAAAGATGTAACCATTTCTGGAGGATGAAAAGGTTAAGGTTAGCTTCTATATGTTCTGCTCACCATATGGCAGTGGTTTACGACTAAAATAATTGCTGCAGTGCTTCCTCCACTCAGAAAGAGAGAAACTGTAGAGAAAAAGGGAGTACATTTGCTCTTTCATGAGTTTTTATGATTCCTTAGCAAGCTTGACCTATTCTTGATGACTTCAAGTCTTATTTTTGTGAGTTTCTTCTCAATATTCAACAGCTCCACTCAGTCACTGACAAAACTGACCTTATAATTCCAAAGCCAAATTTTCTTAGGCCTTATAATCCTTTGAGTAACAAATGAGATTCACATAGATATTTGTACTGAAATTTCATTAATTCACAATCTCTATTTACTTAAAGAGAACTTCAGCTCCTCCAGCTTCTCCCCTGTTCCACCACATCTCCAGTTCGTGGGAGGTCTTATGGGTTCAAGAACAAGTCCACTCTCATGGCAGCCATGGTGCTCTGTGACAGTCACCACAGCTTCATGAGAAACAAGTCTTCCCATACTCCTGTGGACACAGGAGAGTCCTTGTCTTCTCTGCATGGATGCACAGGCAAGAACCTACTCTTCCAGCACCTACGGCCACTCTCTCTCCCTCCTCCCCATGAGTACAGAATAATTATTTTGCCTGGGTCTTTTTCTGTGGCAGAATCAGGGAGACAGCATGTTTTTCTGTGGATCACATACTGTTAGAAACATTCCTAAAATAGAGTTGTTTAGGCCACAGTGGAGTGTGACTTTTAGTGAAAGTTCTCTCTTAGTTTTATTTACTGCATTCTCTAGGATTTAACTGTGTCAGAAAATTGAAGCTAGAAATATATTTATGTGGCAGACACTGTACTCAAAAATCCACACTCTCCTCCAAATATCTACTCTTTTTATTCATCAAGTTAATAATGCCTGGTTCCTTCTTTGTGCCAAATGATCCCTCAACACTACTACCAGTAGACTTTCCTTGGCTCATTCACCAGAGCTTCAGATTTGCCAAGGTATTTACCAAAGCTATATACATACTATGATTTTCTTAAAAGTTAGGCTAGTTTCACCTCAATTTTTAAATTGGATATTTCAATGGGGCATGAGGATTCAATAGATTCAAAATTCCTAAAATAATTACCAGACAGAGATATAAATTTACAAAGGAAAATACCTGAAAACTCGTTTCATGACTATTATCTCTTTACCTACCTTACAGTTTGGGTCAGACTACATGGAGATCTGGAAGGAATTTACAAATAAACTCCTGGGATGAAATACCGTGTGCTATGAATTCCACCATTCTGAGGCCTAGTTAGAGGGGCTTCCCAGGACCTCTTAAAGAACTTGATTTATGTCTCCTGCAGTTGGAACATTTACAATGGACTCATGTCATATTTTGCCTGTTCAATATAATGGTAGACAGGCTGGCTGGCTGCTCCAAGATTGAGAAGTGTCACAAGGCCAGAAATGGCTTGTATCCCTATGATTTGTTGAGGCAAGATTTTCAAGACCACATGAGATAGGGAGGTTGTATCCAAGAGGAATACCTAAAGCCCCAAACAGGCCTCAGCACAGAGTAACTGAAAGTTGGCCAAACTAGGAAGTTTCAAGACCAGTCTAAAATGGTACCAGGGAAAGGAAAACTTTCTTATACTTCTTACCTGCCCTCTTTCCATATTACCTCTCATCCCTTCACCCCAACCCTCTCCCCACCATGAAAATCAGTAGCTATCAGGTGGTAGAGGAGGTGATCCAAAAAGAGGGAAGAGACTGGCCACACTCTCTTCTTCCAGGGAAAGAAGAGCCCCTATAAGAGCCCCTCCTAGTTGTGGGATGAGAAGGAAGGTATGTTCTTGAATGAAGGATCTGCACGTTCTAATTTTTAAATTGAGACTCTATCTTCTGATTTGAATAGACTAGAAAGACTCTGACCAGAGAGTCACAGAAATGCCAGATTTTTATCCAGTCATGGAAAACTAACCCCAGTAATTAAAGACAAAAGGACAATGAGAGTACAAAATAATGTTGTTTTATGAAAACACTCCATGAATACTGTGTGTTCAATACCCCAGGTGTGGTAGCCACAAATCCAAGATGACAACAGGGGAGAGTCTCATACCTACAGTTATATCTGGTTGGACCCCATTTTTTCTTCTTGACCTTTCAAATCTATGCAACACCTAATGTTTCTAATTAGAACAACTTCTGTAGTGTTTCCAATCTCACTGAAGCCTGAAAGTCTGTGTTTCTAGTAAGCTCCCAGATGATGTCAATGCTCTTGGCTTATGGCTTTTTTTTTTTTTTTGCATATTTACATTGCAAGGCTCTAGTCCACATCTGTCCTATCCCTACAGCATAACCCCAAACCCCAAAACCCTGAAAATAAAGAACTGAAGGGACTCATATGAGGTAATGAAATCAAGATGTGATTCTAGAATAGGGACCTATGCCATCTACTTCCTTAAGCCATGCTTCTTCACTGTCATTACACCAGCCATGTGTTATAACCAATTCAGTTGTCAAGTGACCTACCTATATCAAAACATGCTAGCAGGTGCACTAGCCACACTTCCCAACTCATTCTGTGATGCCAGTGCTACTTTAATAACAAAGCCAGGCAAAAAATCATAAGAAAAGAAAACTAGATTCCAACATAGATGTAAAAATCCTTAATAAAATATTAGTAGATACAATCCATCACTATATAAACAAGGTTATATAGCCTAACCAGTTAGGATTCTTCCCAGTTGTTTTAACACACACACAAAAAAAAACTTGTTAATATAATACATCATATCCATAAAGAACAAAAACCACAGACACTTTCCAATAGATGGAAACAAATCACTTTACAAAATCTGACATCCAAAATCTCTCAACAGACCAGAAGTACAAGGGAAGCTTCCTCAATCTGATAAAGGACATCTAAAAAAAACCCAAAACAACAACAACAAAAACAGGTAATATCATACTAATAGTGAAAGACTGAATGTGAATGCTTTCCACCTAAGATTGAGAATGAGGCAAAGGCGTCTGATCTTATTACTTCTATTTAGTATTGTATGGAGGGTTCTAACCAGAGAAATTTACAAAAAAAAGATAAAGGAAAGAAAGAAGAGAAAAAAATTTTTTGAAAAGGCGTTTAGGTAGGAAAGAAATAAGTAAAACTCTTTATTAGCAGTGACATGTTCCTATTTGTAGATAATCCCAAAGAATCATAAAAATTACTACAACTGAGTTTAGCAAGGGTACAGGGCATAAAATCAAAATACAAAAAATCAATTGTATGCTAGGAATGGACAATCCAAAATGAAACTAAGAAAGCAATTTTATGCATAATTGGATAAAAATAAAATACTTAAAAAGTTAACAAAAATGTACGAGACTTGTACACTGAAACTAGGAAATATTGTGAGAAATTTTTAAAGATATAAATAAATAAAGTGACATCTTATGCTCATGGATTGGAAATCTCAATATTGTCAAAATGGCAATTCTCCCCAAATTCACCTATAAATTCAATGCAAACACTATCAACTTCTCAGCTGACGTTTTAGTAGAAATTATAAGCTGATCCTAAAATATATGTAGAAATGCAAGAGACCTAGAACTGCTAAAACAATTTTTAAAAGAAAAATAAATTGGAGGACTTTACTAATTTCAGAACTTGCTATAAAGTCACAGTAATTAAGAAAATGTGATAGTTACACAAGGAAAGGCATATAGATGAATGGAACAGAACTGAGAGTCCATAAATAAACTCTTACATTTACGGTTGATTTTTAACAATGATACGAAGGCAGTTTAAGGGCAGAAACAATAGTCTTTGCAACAAATGGTGCTGAGACAATTGGATATCCACATGCAAAAGAAACAAATAGATCTTCATCGCAAACTATAAAAAAAATTAACTCAAACTTGATCATAGACCTAAATGTAATAGCTAAAAATATAAAACCTTTAGAACAAATCATAGGAGAACAACACATTAATCTTTGGTTAACAAAGACTTTTTGATAGGACATCACAAGCACAACCCATAAAAGAAAAAAATCATTAATTGGGCCTCATTGAAATTAAAGACTTTTGTACTTGCAACGACACAATTAAGAAAATAAAAAGGTAAGCCACAGACTAGAGAAAATATTTGAAAATCAAGTATCTTATAAAGGAATTATAAACAGAATATTTAAAGAACTCATAACTCAATGAAGAAGGAAAAGGACTCAATTTAAAAATAGGCAGAAGATGTGAATAGATATTTCACTATGCATCCATTAGAATGGTTATAATGAAAAAGACAAGTCAAAAGCAAGTACTGGAGTAGATTACTTTATAATGGTACAACGAGTTTGGAAAGTAGTTTGTCAGTGTCTTCAAAAGTTAAACATAAATCTACAATACAACCCAGATTCTATTCCTGGGAATTTACCCAACATAAATGAAAACTTATATCTACAAAAGACATGTACATGAATGTTCACAGAGGCATCATTTGTAATAGTAGCAAACAAAACAATAAAAATATCTGACAACTGATTAATAGATAAATAAAAGCCATACAAATGGAATATAATGCAGCAACATAAAGGAATGTGTTACTAACATATGCTACTATATAGATGAACCTTAAAACGTTATTTATTTATTTATTTATTTCAGTACACGGGCCTCTCACTGTTGTGGCCTCTCCTGTTGCAGAGCACAGGCTCCGGACACGCAAGCTCAGCGGCCATGGCTCATGGGCCCAGCCACTCCGTGGCATGTGGGATCTTCCTGGACCAGGGCACGAACCCGTGTCCCCTGCATTGGCAGGCAGACTCTCAACAACTGTGCCACCAGGGAAGCCCTAAAACGTTATTTTTTATTAACTCGTTCAACAAATATTTCTTTTTTTGTTCTGTTTTATTGAGATATAATTGACATTATATCTCATTGTATTAGTTTCATATATATTGTTAAATGATTATCAAAATAAGTTTAGTTAACACCCATTACCAAATACAGTTACAATATAGTTACAACATATTTTTCTTCTGATGAGAACTTTTAAGATCTAAACTCTTAGCAACTTTGTTTTTGTTTGTTTTTGTTTTTGTTTTTGCGGTACGCAGGCCTCTCACTGTTGTGACCTCTCCCGTTGCAGAGCACAGGATCCGGACGCGCAGGCTCAGCGGCCATTGCTCATGGGCCCAGCTGCTCCACGGCATGTGGGATCTTCCTGTACCGGGCCACGAACCCACGTCCCCTTCACCGGCAGGCGGACTCTCAACCACTGCGCCACCAGGGAAGCCCAGAAATCAGAACAATAGGTCCCTAGGGCTGGGGGGTGGGAGCGTAGATAAACTACAAATAGGCACAGGAAAAATTTTGGGGATGCTGGACACGTTCTTAAACTAGATTATAATGACGTTTACAGAACTAAATTTACTAAAGATCCTTACCTGAAAAAAATATTTTAAGGGAAAAATGAGGATAAAGATTAGAAATAAGATTTTTTTCCTTTTATTATTTCAGCACCTCACCCCACTTTTGGTTAATATACTAATTAATGGTGACACTAGCTGTCTAATCAGTTCAAGATATTAGTCACAACGTATCCTCTTCAAAACAAATGTGTTGTTGCAACAGGCAAACAATTTGAGTGTTTTGCTTGTTCTGAGGGAACCAGCTAAATGCCTGATACACATGTGTTCATTTCACATAATATTTTTAGGACAAAGTCTGAAGCAGCAGTGCTTCTCATCCTGCACTTTTATCATGATTAAGTGACTCCTGGCCCTGCCCTTTCTCTCTTTTTATTTTTAAGTTAACTTTTTTGGAGTATAGCTGCTTTACAATGTTGTGTTAGTTTCTGCTGTACAGCAAAATGAATCAGTTATAGGTATACATATGTCCCCTCTTTTTTAGATTTCCTTCCTGTTTAGGTCAACACAGAGCATTGAGTAGAGTTCCCTGTGCTATACAGTAGGTTCTCGTTAGTTATCTATTTTATACATAATAGTGTGTATATGTCAATCCCAATCTCCCAATTCATCCCACCTCCCCTTCCCCCCTTGGTATCCATACGTTTGTTCTCTACATCTGTGTCTCTGTTTCTGCATTGCAAATAAGTTCATCTGTACCATTTTTCTAGATTCACATACAAGTGATATTATATGATATTTGTTTTTCTCTTTCTGACTTACTCTGTATGACAGTCTCTAGGTCTATCCACATCTCTGCAAATGGCAATATTCCATTCCTTTTCATGGCTGAATAATAGTCTATTGTATATATGTACCACATCTTCTTTATCCATTCTTCTATTGATGGACATTTAGGTTGCTTCCATGTCCTGGTTATTGTAAATAGTGCTGCAATGAACATTGGGGTGGATGTATCTTTTTAAATTATGGTTTTCCCTGGGTATATGCCCAGGAGTGGGATTGCTGGGTCATATGGTAGTGGTCTGCCCTTTCTTTAAAAAACAAAACCACAGGGCTTCCCTGGTGGTGCAGTGGTTGAGAATCCGCCTGCTGATGCAGGGGATATGGGTTTGTGCCCCGGTCCAGGAAGATCCCACATGCCGCAGAGAGGCTGGGCCCGTGAGCCATGGCCGCTGAGCCTGCGTGTCTGGAGCCTGTGCTCCACAATGGGAGAGGCCACAACAGTGAGAGGCCAGCGTACTGCAAAACAAACAAACAAACAAACAAAAAAACCCCACAGAATTCAAAGGTGCCAAAGTTCCTTATGAGTAGTGGGTTATACAAGGCTCCAGGATTTTCTGCTTGTCATGGTTCACATTGAGCCAAGTGTTTCACTCAACTCCTTTTCATCTTGTTGGTGAGGGAGAGAGTCTCACCCTTGGTTTAGGGGGATGGCTGAGCACACAACACCCCACACTGGACAGATGAGATTGACAGCAGTTTGTTAGTCACATATACTCAGAGCCTTTGGGAGGAGGACATCACATGCCACACAGGGCCCCGTGGGGGTTACATTTGGGAACTGAGTGAACAACTAGGGCCTGTGGGAAGCAGGCTTTGTATTTCCAAGACTGTGGGGTGTCCCTTAACTCCATGGGAACATGTGACTGGATTGTTTGAGTAATTCCATAGACTAGGAGAGAACTGAAACCTGCTACTCAGGCATAAACAGGAAGTACACTTGGTCCATTTGATTAGGAGGATTGTTTGGCTAGGGGCCCTTATTTTCAGGAGCAGTTTGGAAAGGGTAACTCGTAGTTAGGTCATCTGAGACCCTCCTGGTTTTACCACTGTCTAGGCAGTATATAATATTGAGCCTTTTTAGGTCTTATACCACATCAAGTTAAATACATGAAACACCTTACTTTTGATGATTATATACCCAGAAAAGTGAATCAACCATCCTTTACAAATTCTCTATTTATCCTCCTTTTAGTCACAGTATCTGTCAACTATATAAGTTGGAGACAAAAACACTACAAAATTAATTACCTAGATGTCATCTATCAGGTGATTTATATGCTTGGAAAGAAAAGCACTAAGCATAATTTTTTTTTTAATTTGTATTGGAATATAGTTGATTTACAATGTTGTGTTAGTTTCAGGAGTATAGCAAAGTGAATCAGTTATACATATACATATATCCATTCTTTTTTTTTTTCTGTAGATTCTTTTCCCATATAGGCTATTACAGAGTATTGAGTAGAGTTACCTGTGCTGTACAGCAGGATTTATTTGTTATCTATTTTATATATAGTGATATGTATATGTCAATCCCAATCTCCCAGTTTAACCCTCCCCACTCATCCCCTGGTAACCATAAATTTGTTTTCTACATCCGTGACTCTACATCTGCTCTGTAAATAAATTCATTGGTACACTTTTTTTTTTAGATTCCACATATAAGCGATATCATATGATATTTATCTTTCTGTGTCTGACTTACTACACTCAGTATTACAATCTCTAGGTCCATCCATGTTGCTGCAAATGGCATTACTTTGTTCTTTTGTATGGCTGAGTAATATTCCATTGTATATATATACAACAGATTATATATCCATTCCTCCGCTAATGGACTTTTAGGTTGCTTCCATGTCCTGGCTATTTTAAATAGTGCTACAATGAATATTGGGGTGCATGTATATTTTTGAATTATGACTTGCTCTGAGAATATGCCCAGAGGTGGAATTGCTGGGTCATATAGTAGTTCTATTTTTAGTTTTTTAAGGAACCTCCATACTGCTCTCCAGAGTGGATCTACCAAATTACATTCCCACCAAGAGTGTAGAAGTGTTTGCTTTTTTCCACACCCTTTGCAGAATTTACTATTTGTAGATATTTGGATGATGGACATTCTAACTGGTGAGAGGTGATACCTCATTGTAGTTTTGGTTTGCATTTCTCTAAAAATTAGTGATGTTGAGCATCTTTTTAGGTGCTTTTTGGCCATCTGTATGTCTTCGTTGGAGAAATGTCAATTTAAATCTTCTGCCCATTTTTTGATTGGATTATTTGTTCTTTTGATATTGAGCTGCATGAGCTGTTTGTATATTTTGGAGATTAACCCCTTGTCAGTTGCTTTGTTTGCAAATATTTTCTCCTATTCTAAGAATTGTCTTTTTGTTTTGTTTATGGTTTCCTTTGCAGTGTAAAAGCTCTTAAGTTTAATTAGATCCCTTTTGTTTATTTTTGTTTGTATTTTCATTACACTAGGAGGTGGATCAAAAAAGATCTTCCTGCGATTTATGTCAAAGAGTGTTTTGCCTATGTTTTCCTCTAAGAGTTTTGTAGTGCCTGGCCTTACATTTAGGTCTTTAATCCATTTTGAGTTCATTTTTCAGTATGGTGTTAGAGAGTTTTATTTTTTTTGCATCTTTATTGGAGTATAATTGCTTAACAATGCTTTATAACAAAGTGAATCAGTTATACATATACATATGTTCCCATATCCCCTCCCTCTTGCATCTCCCTTCCACTCTCCCTATCCCACCGCTCCAGGCAGTCACAAAGCACCGAACTGATCTCCCTGTGCTATGCAGCTGCTTCCCACTAGCTATCTACCTTACGTTTGGTAGTGTATATATGTCCATGCCTGTCTTTCACTTTGTCACAGCTTACTCTTCCCTCTCCCCATATCCTCAAGTTCATTCTCTAGTAGGTCTGTGTCTTTATTCCTGTCTTACCCCTAGGTTCTTCATGACATTATTTTTCTTCTTAAATTCCATATATATGTGTTAGCATACGGTATTTGTCTTTCTCTTTCTGACTTACTTCACTCTGTATGACAGACTCTAGTTCTATCCACCTCATTACAAATAGCTCAATTTCATTTCTATTTATGGCTGAGTAATATCCCATTGCATATATGTGCCACATCTTCTTTATCCATTCATCCGATGATGGACACTTAGGTTGTTTCCATCTCCGGGCTATTGTAAATAGAGCTGCAATGAACATTTTGGTACATGTCTCTGTTTGAATTATGGTTTTCTCAGGGTATATGCCCAGTAGTGGGATTGCTGGGTCATATGGTACTTCTATTTGTAGTTTTTTAAGGAACCTCCATACTGTTCTCCATAGTGGCTGTACCAATTCACATTCCCACCAGCAGTGCCAGACTGTTCCCTTTTTTCCACACCCTCTCCAGCATTTATTGTTTCTAGATTTTTTGATGATGGCCATTCTGACTGGTGTGAGATGATACCTCATTGTAGTTTTGATTTGCATTTCTCTAATGATTAAAGATGTTGAGCATTCTTTCATGTGTTTGTTGGCAGTCTGGATATCTTCTGTGGAGAAATGTCTATTTAGGTCTTCTGCCCATTTTTGGATTGGGTTGTTTGTTTTTTTGTTATTGAGCTGCATGAGCTGTTTATAAATTTTGGAGATTAATCCTTTGTCAGTTGATTCATTTGTAAATATTTTCTCCCATTCTGAGGGTTGCCTTTTCATCTTGCTTATGATTTCCTTTGCTGTGCAAAAGCTTTTAAGTTTCATTAGGTCCCATGTGTTTATTTTTATCTTTATTTCCATTTCTCTAGGAGGTGAGTCAAAAAGGAACTTGCTGTGATTTATGTCATAGAGTTTTCTGCCTATGTTTTCCTCTAAGAGTTTGATGGTGTCTGACCTTACATTTAGGTCTTTGATCCATCTTGAATTTATTTTTGAGTATGGTGTTATGGAGTGTTCTAATTTTATTCTTTTACATATAGCTGTCCAGTTTTCCCAGCACCACTTACTGAAGAGGCTGTCTTTTCTCCACTGTATATTCTTGCCTCCTTTGTCAAAGATAAGGTGACCATGTGTGTGTGGTTTTATCTCTGGGCTTTCTATCCTGTTCCATTGATCTATTTTTCTGTTTATGTGCCAGTACCATACTGTCCTGATTACTGTAGCTTTGTAGTATAGTCTGAAGTCAGGGAACCTGATTCCTGCAGCTTCGTTTTTCTTTCTCAAGATTGCTTTGGCTCTTCGGGGTCCTTTGTGTTTCCATAGAAATTGTGAAATTTTTTGTTCTAGTTTTGTGAAAAATGTCAGTGGTAGTTTGATAGGGATTGAATTGAATCTGTAGGTTGCTTTGTGTATTAGAGTCATTTTCACAATATTGATTCTTCCATACCAAGTACATGGTATATCTCTCCAGCTATTTGTATCATCTTTAATTTCTTTCCTCAGTGTCTTATAATTTTCTGCATACAGGTCTTTTGTCTCCTTAGGTAGGTTTATTCCTAGGTTTTATTCTTTTTGTTGCAATGGTAAATGTGAGTGTTTCCTTAATTTCTCCTTCAGATTTTTCTCTAGTGAAAAATATAAGAATGCAAGAGATTTCTGTGCATTAATTTTGTATCTTACAACTTTACCAAATTCACTGATTAGCTCTAGTAGTTTTCTGGTGGCATCTTTAGGATTCTCTATGTATAGTATCATGTCGTCTGCAAAGAGTGAGAGTTTTACTTCTTTTTTTCTAATTTGTATTCCTTTTATTTATTTTTCTTCTCTGATTACCTTGGCTAGGACTTCCAAAACTATGTTGAATAATAGTGGCAAGAGTGGACATCCTTGTCTTTTTCCTTATCTTAGAAGAAGTGCTTATAGTTTTTTACCATTGACAATGGTGTTTGCTGTGGATTTGTTGTACACGGCTTTTATTATTTTGAGGTACGTTCCCTCTATGTCTGTTTTCCAGAGAGTTTTTATCAAAATCTGTATTGAATTTGGTCAAAAACTTTTTCTGCATCTATTGAGATGATCATATGGTTTTTATTCTTTAATTTGTTAATATGGTTCACCACATTGAATGATTTCCGTATAATGAAGAATCCTTGCATCACCTGGATATATACCAATTGATCATGGTGTATGGTCCTTTTAATCTGTTGTTGGGTTCTATTTGCTAGTATTTTCTTGAGCATTTTTGCATCTATGTTCATCAGTGATATTGGCCTGTAATTTTATTTTTTGTGATGTCTTTGTATAGTTTTGGTATCAGGGTGATGGTGCCCTTGTAGAATATGCTGGGGAGTGTTCCTTCCTCTGCAATTTTTGGAAGATTTTGAGAAGAATAAGTGTTAACTTCTCTAAATTTTTGATAGTAATCACTACTGAAGCCATCTGGTCATGGACTTGTTTTGTTGGAATGTTTTTTTATCACAGTTTCAGTTTCATTAGTTGTGATTGATCTGTTCATATTTTCTATTTCTTCCAGGTTCAGTCTTGAAAATTTGTACTTTTCTATGAATTTGTCCATTCCTTCCAGGTTGTCCATTTTATTGGCATAGACTTGCTTGTAGTAGTCTACTATACTGCTTTGTATTTCTGTGGTTTCAGTTGTAACTTCTCCTTTTTCATTTCTAATTTTATTGATTTGAGTCCTCTCCTTTTTTTTTCTTGATGAGACTGTCTAAAGGTTTATCAATTTTGTTATCTTCTCAGGACCCAGCTTTTAGTTTCATTGATATTTGCTATTGTTTTCTTCATCTCTATTTCATTTATTTCTCTTCTGTTTTTTGTGATTTCTTTACTTTTGCTAACTTTGGGTTTTTGTTTGTTCTTCTTTTTATATTTGCTTTACGTGTAGGGTTAGTTTGCTTATTTGAGATTTTTCTTGTTTCTTGAGGTAAGATTGTATTGCTGTAAACTTCCCTCTTAGAACTGCTTTTGCTGCATCCCATCAGGTTTGGGTCATCGTGTTTTCATTGTCATTTGTCTCTAGGTATTTTTGGTTTCTTCTTTGATTTATTCATTGCTGCCTTGGTTATTTAGTAACATATTATTTAGCTTACATGTGTTTATATTTTTCACAATTTTTTTCCTGTAATTGTTTTCTAATCTCATAGTGTTGTGGTTGGAAAGATGTTTGATATGATTTCAATTTTCTTAAATTTAGCAGGCTTGATTTTGTGGCCCAAGATGTGATCTATCCCAGAGAATGTTCCAGGTGCACTTGAGAAGAAAATATATTCTGATGCTTTCAAATGGAATGTCCTATAGATATGAATTAAGTCTATCTGGTGTAATGTTTCATTTAAAGGTTGTGTTTTCTTATTAATTTTCTGTCCTAATGATCTGTCTATTGGTGTAAGTGAAGTGTTAAAGTCCCCCATTATTATTGTGTTACTATCAATTTCCCCTTTTGTGGCTGTTAGCATTTTCCTTCTGTATTGAGGTACACCTGTGTTGGATGCATAAATATGTACAATTGTTATATCTTCTTCTAGGAGTGATTCTTTGATCATTATGTAGTATCCTTCTTTGTCTCTTGTAACAATGTTTATTTTAGTGTCTATTTTGTCTGATATCAGTATTGCTACTCCAGCTTTCTTTGATTTCCATTTGCATGGAAAATCTTTTCCTCTCCCTTCACTTTCAGTCTGTACATGTCTTTAGGTCTGAATAGGGTCTCTTGTAGACAGCATATATATAGGTCTTGTTTTTTTATCCATTTATCCAGTCTGTGATTTTTAGTTGGAGCATTTAATCCATTTACATTTAAGGTAATTGTTGATATGTATATTCCTATTGCCATTTTCTTAATTGTTTAGGGGTGGTTTTGTAGTTCTTTTTTCTTCCCTTTCTCTTTTCTTCTCTTCTCTTGTGTTTCCCCCTTAGAGAATTTCCTTTAGCATTTGTTGTAATCCTGGTTTGGTGATGCTGAATTCTCTTAGCTTCTGCCTGTTTGTAAAGCTTTTGATTTCTCTGTCAAATCTGAATGAAAGCTTTGTTGCATAGAGTATTCTTAGTTGTAGGTTTTTTCCCTTTTATCACTTTAAATATATCATGCCACTCCCTTCTGGCCTGCAGAGTTTCTGCTGAATAATCAGCTGATAACCTTATGGGTGTTCCCTTTTATGTTATTTGTTGCTTTCAATAGTTTTCCTTTGCTTTTAATTTTTGTTAGTTTTATTAATATGTGTCTTGGCATGTTCCTCCTTGGGTTTATGCTGTATTGGACTCTCTGTGTCTCCTGGACTTAATTGGCATTTCCTTTCTCATGTTAGGGAAGTTTTTGACTATTACATCTTCAAATGACTTCTCAGGCTCTTTCTCATTTTCTTCTTCTGGGACCTCTATAATTTGAATATAGGTGCATTTAATGTTGTCCCAGTGGTCTCTGAGACTGTCCTCATTACTATTCATTCTTTTTTTCCTTATTCTTTTCCATGGCAGAGATTTCCACCATTCTGTCTTCCAGGTCATTTACACATCCTTCTGCCTCAGTTATTCTTTTGTTGATTCATCCTAGTTTAATTTTCATTTTAGTTATGGTCTTATTCATCTCTGTTTTTTCTTTAATTCCTCTAGATCTTTGTTAAACTTTTCTTGTATCTTCTCTATCCATGCCTCCATTCTTTTTCCAAGGTCTTGGATCATCTTTACTATCATTGCTCTGAATTCATTTATAGGTAGGTTTTCTGTCTCTTTTTCATTTAGTTGTTCTTATAGATTTTTATCTTGCTCATTCAGTATGCAACATATTCCTTTGTCATATTTTGTCAAGCTTTCTGTGTTTGTGTTCTCCTTTCCACAGGCTGAATGATTGTATTTCCTCCTGCTTTTGGTGTCTGCCCCTATGTGGGTGAGGTTAGTCCAGAGTCTTGTGCCATTATCCCCTTGATAGGGAGTTTGATTGGTGTTGTGGTGATCCGAGTCTGTCCTAGATATTGAGTGGGGTCTTCCCTTTTCTCTGTGGTTGTCACTGCCCTGACAGGGCAGGGTTTGCTCATTAGTTGTTGGAGTAGAGGCTCCCAGATCTGTTTTTTAGCTGTGTGAGATAGGCAGTGTGAGGTAGGCAGGGTTGGAGCGTACCTGCAGTGTGTTAGGCAGGGAGGTCAGGTCCCAGGACTGCAGTAGTCATTCACCTGGACCCACTCTGTGAGCTATGGAGGCAGCTCAGACTCTGGTCTTGCCCAAACCCCACATGTATGTGCCCACAGAGCCCCCAGCTGCTAAAAGCAGACACACCCCTGCTGCAAGAACACTTGTTGTCCTTTCAGAGATTTCACAGGAGTTGGATTTAGGAAGCCATCAGTGGCGGTGTAACTTCACAGTTCTTGCAGCTTCAAGGAGAGATTTCAGCTCTTCTTCCTTAATCACACAGCCTCTGGGTCTCAGCTGTGTTTTCACCCCCTCCTCTGGGTGGATTTCCTAGTGGGGGGAATTTTATGTGCCCTCCTGGGATAGTGGGGCAGGCCCTGGAGCCCACTGATATATTTCCAAGTGGGAAATGCTGTCTGCACTCTCCTAGGACAGTGGCATGGGTCCCGGCACCCACTGATGGATTTCCTACTTGCAGAAGCTATCTGCACCCTCCTGGGAGAGTGTGGGCAGGTCTTGGGGTCTGCTGGCATAATTCCTAATGTGAGAAGCTTCCTGCACTCTTCCAGGTCAGCAGGGTTGTGTCCTAGGGCCTGCTGGAGGAATTGTTAGTAGATGGAGTTTCCGTGCCCTTCTGGGTCAACGGGGGTGGGTCTTGTAGCCCATTGGTAGAATTCCTAGTCAGAGAAGTTGTCTGCACTCTTCCAGGTCAGCAGAGGTGGTTCCTGTGATTTGTTGGCAGAATTCCTAGTATTGAGAGCTGTCCACAGCCTTCAGGGTCAGCAGGGGCAGGGCCTGGTGTCTGCCCATGGGTCTGGAAGAGGCTGCCAGAGCCCACCTCTGTAGCCCAAGGTGGCAGTGGCGACTTGTGCCTGCCCCTGGAGTTCCTGTAGGTGGTGTCTTATTGCCTGGGAATGCTCACAGTGAAAGAAGTTCTTATGGCATTTCTGCCCCTCTCCTCATCTGCCTTCCAATAACAGTGCCTTACCTGTCTGGCTGGCCCAGGCTTCTTAGTACACCCTCAACTGCCACAGCCTGACCTCTCTAGGCTGTTTCCACACCTAATCCTGGTCCTCTCCTTAGGACTGAGCTTCGGAGCCTAAATGAGCTTCAGCACCTGACCGCCACCCTCACCGACAGAGGAGTATCTCAGGTTAGGGAGCATAGTGTGGTGGTGCTGACCTTCTGTTCAGGTTACTCTCCATTTGCCTTCCACAAACCAGTTGCTACTCTCCCTTCCTAGGCTCCAAAACTTCCCCTCCAACCAGTCTGATCCCTTTGCTAGTGAGGAGTATTTCCTCCTTCACAGCTCCCACTCCGGGGCACAGGCCCTGTCCTGATTCCTTCTTTTTCTTTTTCCTTTTGTCCTACATGCTTATGTGGAGGTTTTCTTGTCTTCTCAGACATCTTAAGTCTTCTGTCGGTGCTCAGTCGCTGTTTTGTGTGAATCATTCCACTTGTAGATGTATTTTTAATATTTCTGTGGAGGGAGGTGAACACTGCTTCCTACTCTTCCACCATCTTGATCCTGACTTTCTCACTAAACATGATCTTATACATCATAAATCTCATAATAAACATAAGGAAGAGGTAAGTATTGCATATGGCTCCTGCATGTCCCCACTGAACATCCTGTTCTACTCTAGTCACACTATCATACTATGTTGTTTGTTTAAGGTCATTGAGGATGGAGCTGTGTCATATTTGTCATATTGCCTCCAGCACTGAGCTTAATGTCTGGCAAAGTGCAAGTCATGATACCAAATAGTTAATTAGAATTTATTACACCATGTACCAGACAATGTCCTAAGCAATAAGTACACATTATCCCATTTAATGATCACAATCACCTTATGAGGTAGGCACTATCACTTCAGTTTTATACATCAGGGGTTGATAATTTTCTCCTGTGAAGGAACAGACAGTAAATATTTTGGGTTTTGTGGGCATACAGTGTCTGTTGAGATACTGCCTCTACTCTTGTTGTGTAAAAGCAGCCAGAGACAATATGTAAATGAATAGGCATGGCTGCATTCCTGTAAAACTTTATTTACAAAAACAGGAATTGGGCTGAATTTGGTCCATGAGTCTTAGGGTATCAACCACTGTTTTAGATGATACACTAATGCTTAGTGTGATTAAGTGATTTGCTCATGGTCTCACAGCTCACAAGAGGAAGAGCAGGATTTTATACACAGATTTGTTTGATTCCCAAACTCCTTTTCCTAACTACTATTCTGTAGTGCATCTAACTACTGTATTAGTCAATAGAGCTTCTTATACATGTGTTGAAATAAATGAAAATTTATATTATTGTATTCATGTTACAAGAGAAAAAATTGTGTTGTCAGCACATAGTCAGTGTTTCTGACCCCTATTCTAACTGAATTTAAAATATAATGAAAAATTAATCAGTATGGGATCAGTAGAATTTTGTATTTTGCTTTAGTGGTATATCAAGTCTATATCCAATAAGAAAGACCAGTTGTTAGTAGAAGAGGAACAGACCTAGACTATGGGTTCTATTTTCCATTAATTGGATTCTCATCTTTAGGAACCTCACCTTAATTAACTTTCACTTCCTTCAGGTTTTAACTATGGACTAATGTATTTGACTTTCCAGGGCTGTGAAATCCTAAACCTAGTCACAGTCCCATTGCTAGAAGAAATTCAAATAGTCCATCAACCAACTCTTATTCTCTCTCAAATTATGTAGTTACAAAAGACTAACAATGTTTTTTCACACTTTTTTGAAAAAATTGCTTCCCAGCTGTGATATTGTCTTCTAATTTTTAACCAAAAATACAGAGGATGAAGAATAAAAAATTGCTGACACATATTAAACGGACTGTCTGAAATAATGGCATTACTAAGATGGTTCAAGTTTTATTTTCCATAAACTGGAGGAATGAATAGTTACAGTTTTTGTTACTCATAATTCAGAGCTGGCTGGTATTAAAAAAAAAAAAGACATGTGACATCCAGAAAATGTAACTAATTTGATGGTGTAAGCTTTCATAAATTATCAAGTATTACCAGTAGCAGCCATGGAAAACTTAGACAGAATATGAGCTGCCTTTAAACTGCTTAGTTTTCTCACAACCAGAATTATTTTAAGGTGGTTGAGTTGCTGTTAGTATTAAAAGATGTTTGAATTATTGTTACCATTAATGGCTGACTCCACCTTTAAATAAGGTGATAGAAATTTGGAGTCACACACAAGTCAGCACAAGCGGCTCGAGGCTGTCATTCTTCTCTCTAATGAACTGCAGCTTACAGAAACTAGATATGGTGGAAAAGTTGCTGTTACCCCCACCAGGAATGAAGTCTCCAGATTCCAAATCAAGTGTTGCTGAGGAGGAGGTACGGAGGCTCCACCTCCCAAATCTCTGATCATATTATGCTCATTCTGCTAAGAATAGAACAAGCAGCAAGCTTGACTGCACAGTGAGGGAGCAATGACTCAGGGAAGGAGGTTTTAAAATTCACAATAAGTATAAAAAGCAGTCCCAGAACGACAGAACAATTCAGTGGCTAGAACAATTCCCAGGTCCAGAGTAGTGGGTTCTTGGTCAGGGGCTCTGGGTGAACATGAATCTACTATTGAATATCTACATGGTATTTGCAAAATAAGCAAGGTAATATTTGACCTTTTCAACTTGTCTAGAAAATGTATGTAAAAAGTATGTTTTTTTTTTGGGGGGTGGTACGCGGGCCTCTCATTGTTGTGGCCTCTCCCGCTGTGAAGCACAGGCTCTGGACGTGCAGGCTCACTGGCCATGGCTCATGGGCCCAGCCACTCCATGGCATGTGGGAACTTCCCGGACCAGGGCATGACCCTGTGTCCCCAGCATAGGCAGGCAGACTCCCAACCACTGTGCCACCAGGGAAACCCCTATGCATATTTTTTAAATGAACATAATGCATAGCATAATTCTATCTTATAAAATAATAGTAGACATTTATTGCCTGCAAAGTATTTAGGTGAAATCTGAAGACTAACTCTCTTACCCTTTGCTACTTGGCCATTGGAGAAAAACAAACAAATGAGCAAACAAAATCAGTTTCTCCCATTCAAAGATGAATAGTCAACCTTGGGAAGAAGTGAATTGAATTTGTCATTCTGGAGGTATTAAGGCCTAAACTGTCTGCCGAATTTTTGTCAGTTTCTGTGGGAGGTACAAATGTCTCCATGAAGTTGTAGTACTAGATAGTTTTGAGGTCCTTTGTATTCCTTTCATTCTTTCACTATGCAATGCCATTTATGAAAGGGAAGGGCAATTAGAAAATTAGAAGTATGAATTATGTGACTTAGGTCATAAAATTAAAATTATAAGAGATCTTTCCCAACATTATCCAATATATTTTTTTAAGTGGGGATAGGAGAATAAGACTAGAAATAAACCAGCCTACATTAGAGTAGAAGTTTGGAGACTTCAGAGTTAAACAGGCCATTTTCCAACTGCACAAGTACCTACAGCTGATTTGTAGGCTATTTTACAGAAATCTCCTCCTCCTCCTCCCACTTGCTGGAAAAGAGGGAAAAGATAAATGGATCCTGTGGATCAGTTGCTTGAGATGGGGAGCTGGGGAAGAGGGGCACTAATTTTAAGAAATCAATTATTAACATGCTTCCTATGCCCTGACAACATCAGAGCTGTGAAAGAACTTCAAAAGTCTTTGAAAATACTAAAGAATGTTTTTTGTTTTTAATAAAAATGCCACAACTACTGACTCTTGAATATTTGGTGCAAAAATGTTGGTTCTACTCTTTATATCTTTATTTATGATAATTACAGCATATATTAAATTGGATGGTGACAATGATTTTTAAAAAAATCACATTTGAAATATACAAAGAATAAAAGTGTCCAACTGTAGAAATGCATTTCTTCTGCAAAAAGAAGACAAAATGAGGTCAGAGGCTCTGGCAGTCTCTGCCATCAGAGACACAGGTCTGTTGTGGTCAATCAAAGTGCAGTGATGAATCACAAGCATGTCTCCTCGTATCTCAGTGTCTGCAAAGTTGATGATATTGAGTGTAGCTGCTGAGGATACCTGCAGAAAATGCAACCATTTATCTACATATCTCTACCTATCTATCCATCTATCTACCATCTATTAGTGGATAGATTGATCCATTGATTTGTTGATCTATGTCTATTTATCACAATATGTGAACCCAGCCCCCTTGACACAGGTCATTCATCAGTCATTGTGTTCCTGTCCAACAGCTTAACAGAAGTTCACTTTGAGCAGTTGCCAATGAAAGGCCTTCCAGTTTGTCACAGGAAATAAACATCGAAGAAAATGACTTTGTTCGCTTCATTTTTTTTTAAATGAAGCACATACATTAAATTATCAAAATTTTCTTCTCTATTTTTAAAACAAAATATCCATTTAGAAGCCACATGAAAATCAAGGAAAAACAACAAAATGACATTTAAATAATAGAAAATAAAGGGATCCTTTTTGGGTATCATGAAGAATGTAAAGGTAAAAAGGCCATTTGTATCCTCTATTGAAGGAAGGGGACACCTGCTAAATGATCTTAAATAATGCCACATTGACCTTGATATATATTTAGCTAAAATAAGTACTCACAGTAAAAACATATGAAAAAAATAATTAATCAATCTACTGAAAGAAAATTTATGCAAACAGCAAACCAGCTAAACAGTTTGCCTGAACTGCTCAGTTTAATAAAATATGAAGATTTTGCAACTGTCTTCTATACTTCTGTAGAGAATAGCTCCATTTTTACAGTTCTTCAAAAAAAGTATTTTGGAGATTGATGCAGGTGGAAGAGAATGAATTCCTCCAGCCAGCATGGAGAGCATGAATCACACCAGGAGTGAGTACTACATGCAAGCTCCGGAATGGAACTGGGGAAACTCAAGTCCAAACTGCTCATTCTACAGATAAGGACGCTGATGTTCAGATAAGCAAAAGTCATGCTCCCCAAACTTTAACATTTGTAGAAATCTTCTTAAAATCTAGTTAAAATGATCATTTTGATCCAGTAGGTCTGGAGGGGGACTGGAATTTGCATTTCTAACAAATTCCCAGGTGTTGTTGTTGTTGCTCCTCCATGGATCACACTCAGAATAGTGAAGAGTGAGAGGATTCTCCATCTCAGTTAATGGAAGAAGTGGGGCCTTGATCTCCCAAGTGTGCAGTTTTACATTAAATGGAATAATTAATTCTCTTGTCAAATATAAGCAAGTAGCAGATTACTTTTTAAATTATTAATCAGAGGTATGCTTCATTCTTCTCACTTATTTGGAGATAAAAGCTGGATTCTGCAACAGTCTTTTATTAGGTTTAATCCCAGTTTTGTCATTTACTCCTATGTGACTTTGGGCAAGTTTTCTACCTTCTCTATGTCTCAATTTCCTCAACTGTAAAATAATGTTGATAATATATACCATATAAAGGTTGGGTTTTTTGGTGGTGGGGGGGTTATCTCAAGTAAATAACAGTGACTGGCATATGCTAGCACTCAAAAAATGTTAGATTTACTATCAAAGAAGAATGTGGTCTGACTAATTTTACAGGTATAGAACCTGAGACTTAGAAGAAAAGAAGAGCAGAATCAGAATTAGCATTATTTATTGCTGCTTGTGACACAAGGAGAGAGAAAAATTCAAAAAGCATATCATCAACTTTTTCCAGAGTGGCAAGGAAAATTGCATGTGCTGAACACTGATTTTGCCTCAGATACCAAATAGTAACATCTTTAATTTTCTTAACAGCCCTGCAAAATTGCACTGTTACCCCCATGTTATAGGTGGGAAGACCAAGACGCACACATTAAATGACTGGCTGGGAGCCTCATGGCTACAAACACTGCAAGTCTAAGGTTTGGCCTCAGCTTGGTTGTATCTAAAACCTGTGTGAGGGCACTGAGTGTGAGCCCTTGGGGGTGGGAATGTTGGGGTCTGGGTTCAGCTTAGTAAGGAAGGCTTTCAGCACCTTACATGGTTTCCCTCCTAATAGCCACAGTTAATCAGACATTGGTGATTGGTCAGCCAACACTTCAACAATTGTGGGGGAACAGGACAGCATAGAAATTCTCTCACACACTAAAAATCAAGTCATTTTCCTTTGACTGCCTGAGGAATCTTTTTCTCTTTTAGGTGTTAGAAAAGAGCGAAAATGAGTGGAAAGATTTGGTATTATTCTCTCCCTCAAGGGCTTAAGGATTTTGTTTGGTCTCTCTCTTTCCCACCTCTCTATTTTTCATCTTCCTCTCAAGGAATATTACCATCACACCCTCACATCCCCATATTAGCCTTTATTCTTGACTGATTACATAGTTTATTTCCTTTTGAGTCACCATAAATAATAGAGTCTCTCAAAAGGATTAGTGGGCAATTAGAACTTACTGATGATTTCACTGTAGAGATGGAAGAGAAGATTTATATGGGAAGCACCTCAGCAAACTGCCTAAAATCATCCTTCTACAATACTTCAAAGAGGGATCTTTAGTCCCCAATTCTTACCTCATTATAGCACTCACGTTTGCTGGTTTTACTCCTCCCTCCAGTGGCCCCTCGACTCTCCCAGTTTTCTTGACCAAATTCATCTAGCAGAATGCCAGCTCTTTCCTCAGACTGAAATGTTTACATCCACCCCAGAGCAAAACACATTTTAACTATCAGGTCCTGCCTTTCTTAGAAGTGCCTGTAGCAGGAAGTTTAGTGGCTAGTCACAAAGTTTATAAATAGCACCACTGTGCACCAGACAGACATGATGCTCAACAGGAAACCAGTATCCCTCCCACTTACAGTCTGATAGGAAGTTAGCCATTGACTCAGTGACTACAGGGGCTGCAGGAGTTGTGACAGGAAGACTGAACATTGTTCCAAGACGGAGCCCTTGTCAGGAAGAGCTTCCAGAGGGAAGAATGTATTGGTTGAAAACTAAAGGACATGGCAGAATAGCCCAAATGAAGAGATGGAAGAAGGAAAGTTCCAGATATAGGGAACAGCATGAGCAGACCCCTCTGGCAGGAGAAAGCCCAACATGTTCTAATTCCTTGGTTCTCCTGGGGAGGACATCCCTCCTTTCCATATCCTTGCTCACCAGCATACAGTTGACCAGATGTCATAAGTGACTTCAAAGCCCTCAAGGGATGCTTCAGAGAAATATTAATCACCCATTCTCATCCAGAGAGAGGTATCATGGTACCTCTCTGAACACTATTATATATCATCTTTAATCTATTAAAGTATTTATATGTATTAATATGTATGTATAATACTTTATCCTTGGAGGTTATAGGGAGTAAAACCTATAACTGCCACTTGCTGAAAAACTATAGGAATGCACATGCGTATTTTGGTGATGTATATTGTTTGCATAAATCAAAAAAGGTATATTTTTATTGCAACAATTTCCAAACAATGCTGTATACATGACTGTAACTCTAAGTAATTAATGGGATGATCAAATCTATCAGGAGTTTTATTTAGGGTTCCCTCTCCATGGCCTCTGTCAACCACTATGATCAATCAAAATTTACAGAAGATTGAAAATCTGGGATTCTTCAGATTAACTTTACAGGATCACATCATCTGAATCCCAGTCCTGTCACTCTAATCTCTCTACATTTGCTTCTTTATCATAAAAAGACAAGATAGACCAATGATTTCTTTCTCACTCAAGGACAAAGCCAAACTTCTTACAAGAATTACCAGCCTGTGTTCAATATTCTCTGTTGGCTGCTCCAGATCCACTCACCATTCTTCTCTCTCTGCCCTTTACCTGTCTCACATGTAAGCTTCATGAGAATGTGGAATTTTGTCAGTTTTGCTCCCTGCGGCATCCCTAGATTTTATCAGAGTGCCTGTAAATCATTACTTGACAAACGATCTAAAAACTGAGAATTGCAATTGTCTTGCCTTGAGTCATTAGTAAACCTAAATTCATAGGTCCTTCTCTTTACTTCTCATAGTACCCGAAGATGCTTTTAAATAAAAACAGCCCCAGGATTTTATTCATTTTCACATGTATATATAAATGTGCAAATAGTCCCATCTACCTTGTATTGTAATGACTTTATGTTGTAGCTGTCTTCTCTCTCTTCACTGGATAACAAACTCCTGGAGAGTAAGTAACTATTTCTGATTCAATTATGATTCCTTCTGTTACCTAGAACAGTACCTGGAACATCACAGACAATGCATGTTTCCTAAATTTGTGTGTGAAAACAAAAATGAGAGATAGAGTTAATATAAAATATAAACTAGGTTCACATTTTCTTACTGAACAGATAACACATCTGCCATCCTTCCTAAAACTCTATTGTTGCAGGTCATTCTATGTATCTGGAGCACCACAGGGATACTAAAGATTTTCATTCTGATGACTTCATAGTTGTCACTTATATTCCCAGGCAGAAAGAGGGCAAGATGGAGAAGTGACCAGGCTTCCTCTCCATTGATTATGCTTTCCAGTAACATGACTGTTTTCTCCAGGATGGCAGGTGGTGCAAACATTTTGCTGCTCAGCCGGGGGTGTTGGCTTGATGCTCCAGACCTCTGTGATACTGGTGGATGCAGCAGAAGGGGAACCCATTTCCTCTATGCAGGTTCAACTGATTACACCGAGTCCCCACAGTGCCAGTGCCAGAGAAAACCTTGGGACTAACTGTGGCCAACTCTCTCATTTATAGTTTTCCCTTTGTAATGCCTGACATTTTTAAGGCTGAGCTGGCAAATAATCTATGATGAGAGCCTCTAGAGAAGAGCTCATATTAAGTAACTATAATAGCTTGAGTTTATAGAGAATCTTTTTTAACAATTAACAAGTTATCTCATTTTATCCTCTCAATGTTCCTTTCCTGTAAAGCAGAGTGATTCCCACTCCTGTTTCCCAGCTAAAGACACAGAAGCACATGGAAAACAAATGTGCTTCTGACTGACTAAATGAGATTAAAAGTTAGGTGTTTTGATTTCCAGCTGGAGACTGCTTCACTTTAAGACTCAGAGATAAAAAGAGATTTTTTTTGAAAGCATAATGATAGCATTTTTTTTTAAAGAGACCAAACATAAAACAAGGTGCAAGAAGTCAGGAACCATTGCTTACTTTATCCAAATTAAAAAGCTAGACTTCCTATATCTAATAAGGCTCTTTCCTGAATTCTTGTTCTTTTTTCTGTGTGTGAAACACATTAAAAATAGACTTTAATTCACCTTTCACAACTCATAATAGATCAACTAGAACAAAAACGTGCATATAGAAAGTCTAAACAAGTAAGAAAAAAGGTAAACTTAACTGAGATATGTTGAACTCTATAGCTTTAAAACAAAGAATAAGCTTGTTTTCTGTGTTCTTGGTGAAGTCACTTAAAAAAATAACCTTTATTACAACAAAAAGGAAATCTCATATATTCCAACAGACAGAAATGATACAAGTTACATTACTGGATTATAATGCAATTAAACTAAACACAAGTAAACAAATTACTGAAAAAATCTATCATTTGGAAATTTTAAGCACTTTGTCTTACACAGCTCTCACAGTAAAGAGGAATTTGAAACTGAAGTTCATATTAAGAAATTTCTGGTTATTTTTGTGTGTTTATTTTTCCATATAAAATTTCAAAGAAATTTGTATAATTCTAAAATGTTCTTATTATTTTTGTGGGGCTTGCATTTACCTTATTAATTTAGGGAATTTTCGTATCTTTATTATATAGTACTCCTATCCAAGATAGGATATGCTTTCCTATCCATTTATATTTCTTTCTAGGTTTATTCAAAGTTTTTAAGAAATTCTTACACCATATTCAGGAAATTTTCATGAATTGTGTTTTCCTTCTTTTATTTTTTAAATTTTTTTATGATGAGCCTTTTATTAATTAAAAGTTTTAAAATGTGGTTAAAAAAACCCCATAAGATTCATCATGTTAATTACCTTAAGGGTGCAGTTCAGCAGTGTTATGTATATTCACATTGTTGTGCCACAGATCTCTAGAACTTTTTCATTTTGCAAAACTGAAACTCTATATCCTTAAACAACAACTCCACATTCCTTTTCCCTCCAGCCCACGACAACCACTGTTACTTTCTGTTTTTAAATTTTGACTACTTTAGATGCCTCATATAATGGAATCATACAGTATTTGTCTTTCTGAGGTTGACTTATTTCACTTAACATAATGTCCTCAAGGTTCATCCACATTGTAGCATATGTCATAATTTCCTTCTTTTTTTTTAAAGGCTGAATAATATTCCATTGTACGTATATAACACATTTTGTTTATCCATTCATCCACTGATGGACACTTGGGTTGCTTCCAGCTCTTCGTTATTGTGAAGATAACCACCACTTGGTTCATGTACAATGAACATATGTGTGCAAAGATCTCTTTGGGATATATACCCAGAAGTGGAATTGCTGGATCATATGGTAGTTCTATTTAAAATCTTTTGAGGAAGCTTCATATTGTTTTCCATAGTGGCTGAACCATTTTATATTCCCACCAGTAATGTACAAGTGTACCAATTTCTCCACATACTTGATGAGGCCTTTCTTTTTTTTAATTTTTATTTATTTATTTTTTATCGAAATCATTTTTTAATTGGTGGTTACAATATTGTGACTTTCTAACTCTATCATTCCTTATACATTTACTAGGTGTCATCCTTCAGTAAAAAGCAAGCTATGTTTTGCTTTATTTAATTCTTTGCTTTCTACCCTTAATTTAATTATGTCTGATAGTAGGTTCAGACATAATCCTGCTTTTTACACACACATACTGTGTTTTATTTTTACAAGAGATAAATAAAATGACACCAAGCATTGTAAATGGATGACCACAACAAAAGCAACAATGATTGCAATTACCAAACACGAAAAACACTATACTATGTCATAATATTGACATTTAGGCCAGTAATCCTCCATTGTAACAGGTCCTTTACTTTGCAGTGAAAATTGATTTGTATAATTTTTAGCTCTGAGTCCTTGTGGGCTTTTTTTTTTTTAATTCAAACAGAAAGTCACAAAAATTATAATCATCCTCATCAGTTCACTCAGTCCCATGTAATTATTTTCTTTTATCTTGATCTTTTGTTAGCACTTTTATGAATTCATCAGTTTTCCATTAGAATTCTGAAAATGCTTATTCATTCAGTTCCACAGTATAGTCAGTTACAAGAAACCTGTACTTGTCAGAGTCTTTTCCATGAATTCCTTGAAGATGAAACCCTTTTATAGGTACATTTTTGCAAAAGCATCAGAGTACACCCAGAACTCACTGGAAATGACAGAAAACTTAAAAATGACCATGGTTAAATATTTGATGAAAGTTCATAATAATGTGATTGACAAGGACATTTAGTACTTTCTGAGGTATACATTTTAAAGTAATAACTAGAATTATGACTTATAACATTATACCAGAATATATAAGATTTTTAGGAATTTCATGTAATGTCTGAAACATATATATTAACATATTTCCATAAAAATAACCCAAAGAAAGTTTAGTATTAGTTGTTTTTTGTTTGTTTGTTTTGTTTTTTTATACTGCAGGTTCTTATTAGTCATCAATTTTATACACATCAGTGTATACATGTCAATCCCAATCGCCCAATTCAACACACCACCATCCCCACCCCACCGCGGTTTTCTCCCTTTGGTGTCCATACGTTTGTTCTCTACATCTGTGTCTCAACTTCTGCCCTGCAAACTGGTTCATCTGTACCATTTTTCTAGGTTCCACATGCATGCGTTTATATATGGTATTTGTTTTTCTCTTTCTGACTTACTTCACTCTGTATGACAGTCTCTAGATCCATCCACGTGTCAACAAATGTCTCAATTTAATTCCTTTTTAGGGCTGAGTAATATTCCATTACATACATGTACCACATCTTCTTTAGCCATTACCCTGTTGATGGACATTTAGGTTGCTTCCATTACCTGGTTATTGTAAATAGTACTGCAATGAACATTGGGGTGCATGTGTCTTTTTGAATTATGGTTTTCTCTGGGTATATGCCCAGTAGTGGGATTCCTGGATCATATGGTAATTCTATTTTTAGTTTTTTAAGGAACCTCCATACTGTTCTCCATAGTGGCTGTATCAATTTATATTCCCACCAACAGTGCAAGAGGGTTCCCTTTTCTCCACACCCTCTCCAGCATTTGTTGTTTGTAGATTTTCTGATGATGCCCATTCTAACTGGTGTGAGGTGATACCTCATTGCAGTTTTGATTTTCATTTCTCTAATATTTAGTGATGTTGAGCAGCCTTTCATGTGCTTCTTGGCCATCTGTATGTCTTCTTTGGAGAAATGTCTATTTAGGTCTTCTGCCCATTTTTGGATTGGGTGGTTTGTTTCTTTAATATTGAGCTGCATGAGCTGCTCACATATTTTGGAGATTAATCCTTTGTCCGTTGATTCATTTGCAAATATTTTCTCCCATTCTGAGGGTTGTCTTTTCGTCTTGTTTATGGTTTCCCTCGCTGTGCAAAAGCTTTGAAGTTTCATTAGGTCCCATTTATTTATTTTTGTTTTATTTCCATTACTCTAGAAGGTGGATCATAAAAGATCTTGCTGTGATTTATGTCAAGGAATGTTCTGCATATGTTTTCTTCTAAGAGTTTTATAGTGTCCGGTCTTACATTTAGGTCTCGAATCCATTTTGAGTTTATTTCTGTGTATGGTATAGAGAGTGTTTTAATTTCATTCTTTTACATGTAGCTGTCCAGTTATGTCAGCACCACTTATTGAAGAGACTGTCTTTTCTCTATTGCATATCTTTGCCTTCTTTTTCATAGATGAGTTGACCATAGGTGAGTGGGTTTATCTCTGGGCTTTCTATCTTGTTATATTGATCTATGTTTCTGTTTTTGTGCCAGTACCATATTGTCTTGATTACTGTAGCTTTGTATATAGTCTGAAGTCAGGGAGTCTGATTCCTTCAGCTCCGTTTTTCTCCTTCAAGACTGCTTTGGCTATTCGGTGTCTTTAGTGTCTCCATACAAATTTTGAGATGATTTATTCTAGTTCCATAAAAAAAAAAGCCATTGGTAACTTCATAGGGATTACATTGAATCTGTAGATTGCTTTGGGTAGTAGAGTCATTTTCACAATATTGATTCTTCCAATCCAAGAACATGGTATATTTCTCCATCTGTTGGTATCATTTTTAATTTCTTTCATCAGTGTCTTATAGTTTTCTGCATACAGGTCTTTTCTCTCCTTACGTAGGTTTATTCATCAGTGACATTGGTCTGTAATTATCTTTTTTTGTAGTATCTTTTTCTGGTTTTTGTATCAGGGTGATGGTGGTCTCATAGAATGAGTTTGGGAGTGTTCCTTACTCTGCAATTTTTTGGAGGATTTTGAGAAGGATGTGTGTTAGCTCGTCTCTAAATGTTTGATAGAATTCACCTGTGAAGCCATCTGGTCCTGGACTTTTGTTTTTTGGAAGATTTTTAATCACAGTTTCAATTTCATTACTTGTGATTGGTCTGTTCATATTTTCTATTTCTTCCTGGTTCAGTCTTGGAAGGTTATACATTCTAAGAAGTTGTCCATTTCTTCCAGGTTGTCCATTTTATTGGCATAGAATTGCTTGTAGTAGTCTCTTAGGATGCTTTGTATTTCTGAAGTGTCTGTTGTACTTCTCCTTTTTCATTTCTAATTTAATTGATTTGAGTCCTCTCCCTCTTTTTCTTGATGATTTGGGTTAATGGTTTATGAATTTTGTTTATCTTCTCAAAGAACCAGCTTTTAGTTTTATTGATCTTTGCTATTATTTTCTTTGTTTCTATTTCATTTATTTCTGCTCTGATCTTTATGATTTCTTTCCTACTGCTTATTTTGTGTTTCGTTTGTTCTTCTTTCTCTAGTTCCTTTAGCTGTAAGGTTACATTGTTTACTTGAGATTTTTCTTGTTTCTTGAGGTAGGCTTTTATAGCTATAAACTTCCCTCTTAGAACTGCTTTTGCTGCATCCCATAGGTTTTGGATCATCGTGTTTTCATTGTCTTTTGTCTCTAGGTATTTTTTTGATTTCCTCTTTGATTTCTTCAGTGATCTCTTTGTTGATTAGTAACGTATTGTTTAGCCTCCAGGTGTTTGTGTTTTTTACATTTATTCCCCTGTAATTCATTTCTAATCTCATAATGATGTGGTCAGAAAAGATGCTTGATATGATTTCAATTTTCTTAAATTTACTGATGCTGTATTTGTGACCCAAAATGTGATCTATCAAGGAGAATGTTCCGTGTGCCCTTTAGAAGAAAATGTAATCTGCTGTTTTGGGATGGAATGTCCTATAAATATTAATTAAATCTATCTTGTCTATTTTGTCATTTGAAGCTTCTGTTACCTTATTTATTTTCATTTTGGATGATCTGTCCATTGGTGTAAGTGAGGTGTTAAAGTCCCCCACTATTATTGTGTTACTGTTGATTTCCTCTTTTATAGCTGTTAGCAGTTGCCTTATGTATTGAGGTGCTCCTATGTTGGGTGCATATATATTTTTAATTGTTTTATCTTCTTCTTGGATTGATCCCTTGATCGTTATATAGTGTCCTTCCTTGTCCCTTGTCACATTCTTTATTTTAAAGTCTATTTTACCTGATATGAGTATTACTATTCCAGCTTTCTTTTGATTTCCATTTGCATGGAATATCTTTTTCCCTCCCTTCACTTTCAGTCTGTATGTGTCGCTAGGTCTGAATTGGGTCTCTTGTAGACAGCATATATATGGGTCTTGTTTTTGTATCCATTCAGTGAGCCTGTGTCTTTTGGTTGGAGCATTTAATCCATTCACATTTAAGGTAATTATTGATATGTATGTTCCTATGACTATTTTCTTAATTGTTTTGGGTTTGTTTTTGTAGGTCCTTTTCCTCTCTTGTGTTTCCCACTTAGAGAAGTTCCTTTAGCATTTGTTGTAGAGCTGGTTTGGTTGTGCTGAATTCTCTTAGCTTTTGCTTGTCTGTAAAGCTTTTGATTTCTCTATCAAATCTGAATGAGATCCTTGCCTGGTAGAGTAATCTTGGTTTTAAGTTCATCCCTTTTATCACTTTAAGTATATCATGCCACTCCCTTCTGGCTTGTAGAGTTTCTTCTGAGAAATCAGCTGTTAACCTATAACAGTTCCCTTGTATGTTATTTTTCATTTTTCCCTTGTTGCTTTCAGTAATTTCTCTTTATCTTTAATTTTTGCCAATTTGATTACTATGTGTCTTGGTGTGTTTCTCCTTGGGTTTATCCTGTATGGGACTCGCTGAGCTTCCTGGACTTGGGTGGCTATTTCCTTTCTCATGTTAGGGAAGTTTTTGAGTATAATCTCTTCAAATATTTTCTCTGGTCCTTTTTCTCTCTCTTTCCCTTCTGGGACCCCTATAATGTGAATGTTGTTGCGTTTAATGTTGTCCCAAAGGTCTCTTAAGCTGTCTTCATTTCTTTTCATTCTTTTTTCTTTATTCTTTTCTGCAGCCATGAATTTCACCATTCTGTCTTCCAGGTCACTTATCTGTTCTTCTCCCTCAGTTATTCTGCTATTGATTCCTTCTAGTGTATTTTTCATTGCAGTTATTGTATTGTTCATCTCTGTTTGTTTGTTCTTTAATTCTTCTTGGTCTTTGTTAAACATTTGTTGAATTTTCTTGATATTTGCCTCCATTCTTTTTCCAAGGTCCTGGATCATATTCACTATCATTATTCTGAAGTCTTTTTCTGGAAGGTTGCCTATCTATCTCCACTTCATTTAGTTGTTTTTTCTGGGATTTTATCTTGTTCCTTCATCTGGTACATAACCCTGTGCCTTTTCATCTTGTCTATCTTTCTGTGAATGTGGTTTTTGTTCCACAGGCTGCAGGATTGTAGTTCTTCTTGCTTCTGCTGTCTGCCCCCTGGTGTATGAGGCTATCTGAGAGGCTTGTGTAAGTTTCCTGATGGGAGGGACTTGTGGTAGGTAGAGCTGACTGTTGCTGTGAGCAGAGCTCAGTAAACTTCAATCTGCTTGACTGTTGATGGGTGGGGCTGGGTTCCCTCCCTATTGGTTGTTTTGCCTGAGGTAACCCAATGTTGGAGCCTACCTGGGCTCTTTGGTCGGGCTAATGACAGACTCTGGGAGGGCTCACGCCAAGGACTACTTCCCAGAACTTCTGCTGCCTGTGTCCTTGTCCCCACGGTGAACCACAGCCTCTGCAGGAGACCCTCCAACACTAGCAGGTAGGTCTGGTTCAGTCTCCCCTGGGATCACTGCTCCTTCCCCTGGGTCCCAATGTGCACACTACTTTGTGTGTTCCCTCCAAGAGTGGAGTCTCTGTTTCCCCCAGTCCTGTTGAAGTCCTGCAATTAATTCTTACTAGGCTTCAAAGTCTGATTCTTTAGTATTCCTCCTCCTGTTGCCGGACCCCCAGGCTGGGAAGCCTGACATGGGGCTCAGAACCTTCACTCCAGTGGGTGTACTTCTGTAGTATAAGTGTTCTCCAGTCTGTGAGTCACCCACCCAGCAGTTATTGGATTTGATTTTACTGTGATTGCACCCCTCCTACCTTCTCATTGTGGCTTCTCCTTTGTCTTTGGATGTGGGGTACATTTTTTGGTGAGTGTCAGTGTCTTCCTGTTGATGACTGTCCAGCAGCTAGTTTTAATTCTGGTGTTCTCGCAAGAGGGAGTGAAAGCATGTCCTTCTACTCCGCCATCTTGTTTCCTCCCTGAATTCGTGTTCTTGCCTAATAAAAATTTAAAAAATTTTTGAAAAGCTACGTTTAAGGGACTTCATTACTAAAGGTTTCACACAAGATCTCTCATGCTCTGGAACACAAGGAAGAAGTAGTAATTTGAAAGGAGGATGAGTTGGACACACCTGTTAATCTTGAAGAGCCTCCCAAGATACAGGAGGCAACTGGAGCTTACCCTGTGTATATAGACACTGCTGGCAGCCATTTTGGGGATCTTGTTCTACCACGAGGACACTGGAGCTGTCAAAGGCCATTTTGGAATCCTCCCTTTAGCCTATTAACACCAGGATTCACTCTTACCCAGCAGCCTGTTAACACCAGTACTGGAACATCTCAGACCAAGCAACTAGCCAGGTGGAGACACAGGCTCACCCAATAGCAGCCCTGCTGCCTTAAAAACCCCTGAGACCACAGCCACCCCAGGACACGTTCCTGTCCACCAGAAGGTCCAGGACATGAATCCATATCCCATTGCACAGGTACTAGTCCCAGACATCCACCCTCCCCACCAGGGCCCTACAATAAGAGACTTGGGACACAGTTCTGCCCACCAGTGGACTGGCATTAGTCCCAAGACCAGCCTCAGCCATTACTGAGTAGACACCAGTCCTGGAATCCCTGATCCCTGGTCCCCTCCACCAGTAGGCCATCACACTTCTTCCAAGACACCGAGGCCTCTGCAGCCAGAAACACTGAGACACAGCTATGCTTACCAATGAGCTGGCACTAATGCTGGGGCTTCCTGAGCCTCAGCCATGCCCACCAGTCAGCTGGCATCAGATCTAGCATCCCTGGGCCCTGTAGCCAGAGATGCCAGGACCCAGCTTCACCCACCACTGAGCAGGTAACAACCATGGCCTGCCATGGTGGGTGAACACCTGCCACTGGACCACCTCAGTCCCACAACCTGCCATGTCAGGGACCAGCCCACCAACTAGCAGACTTTCAACAGACCCAAGAATCTCTGGGCCCTGGCTCTCCCCACCAGCAGGCCAACACCATCTCTGGGACATTGTTGGAACCTCAGCCAATGGCTCTGGAATCTGGCTACAGCCACTAGTCAGCCAACACCAGCTTTGGGATCCCCAGATTTCTGCAGCCAGAGACCCTGGGACCTAGCTTCACCCACTAGTGAGTCAGCAGTAACATTCTTGGCCACAGCTCTGCCAACCAGCAGGCGAAATTAGCTCCAAAGCACTCTGGACCTCTCAGCCAGTAACCTTGGGGTCAAGCCCCACTCACCAGTGGACCAGTATCAGCTTTGGGACACCCTGAACCACATAGCCAGGCTTGTCATCACTATCCCCACCTACCAGAAGGCTGCCACTAGATCCAGGAACACTGGCCCCACAACCACCCACCTCAGAAACCAACTCTGTCCACCAGTGGGCCAGCAGCAGCCCCAGAACCCCCAGGGCTCTGCAGCCAGCCACTTTGTGACCTGGCCCACTAGTGGCTTGTAGGCTCTGCACAAGGTGGGGCCTGACAACCTACCAGATCAGAGACCAGCCATGCCTATCAGACTGCCCACAGCAGTCAGCCAGCCAAAACAGAAGCCCAAATAAGAGGCACTCCTAGTACATATAATTCGTGATGAGAAGGAAGTGTGCTGCTAGGACTCATAGGACATATACTACAAAGGCCACTTCTCAAAGATTGGAAAAAATAACCAACCTACCAAATACATAGAGAAAAAAAAAGTGTATTAGATAAGATTAAGCAACAGAGGAATATGTTCCAAAGTAAGGAACAAGATAAAACCCCAGGAGAAGAAGTACCTGAAGTTGAGATAAACAATCTACTTGAGAAAGAGTTCAAAGAAATAATTGTAAAGATGCTCAAAGAATTGGGCAAAAAATGGATGAACACCATGAGAACTTTAACAAAGAGTTATAAAATATAAAAAAGAACAAAAAAGAACTGAAGAATACAATAACTGAAATAAAAAGTACACTAGAAGGAGTCATCATTAAATTAGGTGATACAGAGGACAGATCAGAGAGCTAGAAGATTGATTAGTGAAAATCTTTAAAGATGAACAGAAAAAAGAGTAAAAAGAAAAGAAGACTGTTAAAGAGACCTCTGAGACAACATCAAGCCTACTAACATTCACATTATAAGGGTCCTAGAAGGAAAATAGAGAGAAAAAAAGGCAGAGAGCATATTTGAAGACATAATAGCTAAAAAATTCCCTAACTTGGGAAAGGAAGCAGACATCCAGGTCCAGGAAGCACAGAGAGTCCAAAAGAGGACCAACCCAAAGAGGACTACACCAAGACACATTGTAATTAAAATGGCAAAAATTGAAAATGAACAAAGAATAAAAAAGCAGTAAGAGAAAAGCAACAAGTTACATACAGGGGGACTTCCATAAGACTATCAGCTGACTTTTCAGCAGAAACTCTACAGAACAGAAGGGAGTGGCACAATATATTTAAAGTGATGAAAGTTAAAAACCTACAACCAAGAATACTCTAACAAGCAAGGCTGTCATTCAGATTAGATGGAGATATCAAAAGTTTTACAGACAAGCAAAAGCCAGAAGACTTAAGCACCACCAAACCAGCTTCACAAGAAATGTTAAAGGGAATTCTCTAAGCAAAAAAGGAAAAGGCCACAACTAGACACATGAAAATCACAAAAGGAAAAAGCTTACTGGTAAAGGCAAATATATAGTAAAAGTAGGAAATCTACCAGGTACAAAGCAAGTAGGAAGAGTAAAAGACCAAAGGAGTTATATCATCTATATATTCAACAACTAGTTAAGACATACACAAAACAAAAAGATACATAATGCCAAACACAGTAAATGAAGGGGGCAGGGTTCTTAAAATGTGTTTGAACCTAAGAGATCAGCAACTTAAAATAACCACATATATATGAGGTGTGTGTTATATATATATATAAAACACAAGCCAAAATCTATAATAGATACACACAACCAAAAAGGAAAGAAATCCAAAATTAGCACTAAAAGTAATCATCAAATCACAAGGAAAGAAGACAAGAGAAAGGAACAAAAAACCCCTATAAAACAACCCCAAAACATGTAACACAATGACTATAACTACATATATATTAATAATTATTTTAGATGTAAATGTACTATATGCTCCAATCAAAGTACATAGAGATGTCACTCACTTCAGATAAAAATATATACACAGACTAAAAGTAAGATGATGAGGAAATGTATTCCATGCAAATGGAAATCAAAAGAAAGCTGGAGTAGCCATACTTATTTCAGACACAAGAGACTTTAAACCAAAGACTATAATGAGAGAAAAACAAAGACATAATGATCAAGGGATCAACCCAAGAAGATATAACAATTGTAAATACATATGCACCCAACACAGGAGCTTCTATACATAGACAAATATTAACAGACATAAAGGTAAAAATTGACAGTAACAGAATAGTAATAGGGAAGCTTAAAACCCCACTTCTATCAATGGAGAGACCATCAAGACAAATCAATAAGAAAGCATTGACCTTAAGCCGCACATTAGATCATCTGAACTTAAGTTATATATACAGAATACTCCATCCTAAAGGAGCAGAATAAACACATGGAATATTTAAGTACACATGGAACATTCTCAAGGATAGATCACATGCTAGGGCACAAAACAAGTCTCAGTAAATTTTTTTTAATTAAAATCATGTCAAACATCTTTTTTTCTTTTTTAACCACAGTGTTATATGAATAGAAATCAACTACAAGAAAAAAACTGAAAAAAAAGAAAACACAGGCTAAAAAATATACTACTAAACAACCAGTGGATCTCTGATAATATAAGAAAATTCCTAGAGACACAAAAAATGAAAATACAACAATTCAAAGTCTATTGGACCCAGCAAAAGCAGTTCTAAGAGGGAAGTTTATAGCAATACAAGACTAGCTCAGGAAACAAGAAAAATATCAGGAGAACAATCTAACCATGTAGCTAAAGTAACTAGAAAGAGAAGAACAAATAAAATCCAGAGTTAGTTTGGTTCCCAACTAACAAAAAAACAAAATTGATAAATATTTAGCCAGACTAGTCAAGGAATAAAGAAAGAAGGTCTAAATCAATAAAATCAGAAATGAAATAGGAGAAGTTAAAACCAATACCACAGAAATACAAAAGGTCATAAGAGATTAATATGAAGAATAAGACTCCAGTAAAATGGACAACCTAGAAGAAATTGACAAATTCCTAGTAATGTACAATCTGCCAAATTTAACCAGGAAAAACAGAAAATATGAGACCAGTTACCAGCAATTACATTGAATCAGTAATAATAAAGAACTCCCAACAATCAAAAGTCCAGGACCAGATGGCTTCACATGTGGATTCTACCAAACATTTAGAGAAGTGTTAACACCTAGTTCCTCAAACTATTCCCAAAAAACTGCAAAAGAAACATTTCTGAACTCATTCTACAAGGCCAGCATCACGATGATAACAAAACCAATCAAATATATCAAAAGAAAAAAAGAAAAAGAAAATTACAAGCCAATATCACTGATGAATACAGGTGCAAAAATCCTTAACAAATTATTAGCAAACTGAATAAAACAATACATTAAAAGGATCATACACCATGACTGAGTAGGATTTATACCAGAGATGTAAAGATGATTCAGTATCCACAAATCAATCAATCTGATAAAAAAATTTAATAAATTGAAGAATAAAAATCATATGATAATCTTGATAGATGCAGAAAAAGCATTTGACAAAATTCAACATCCATTTATGATATTAAAAAATCTCTCCACAAAGTGAGTATAAAGGGGACATACTTAAACATAATAAAGGCCACATATGATAAGCCCACAGCTAAGATCATACTCAATGATGAAAAGATGAAAATATTTCCTCTAAAATCAGGAACAAGACAAGGATACTCACCCTCAATACTTTTATGTAACATATTACTGGAAGTCCTAGCCCCAGCAATCAGACAAAAAAAAAAAAAAAAGAAAGAAAAGAAATGAAATGAACCCAAATTGGAAAGGAAGAAGTAAAACTGTCATTGTTTGCAAATGACTTGATAGAAATTCCTAAAGACACTACAAAAAACTACTAGAGCTCATCAATTAATTCAGTTAAATTGCAAGATACAATATTAATATACAGAAATCTGTTGCATTTCTATACACTAATAATGAACTATTGCAAGAGAAATTGAAAAACCAAGTCCGGTTATGATTATGTCAAGAAGGATAAAATACCTGGGGATAAATCTAACTGAGGATGTAAAATACCTATACTCAGAAAACTATAAGACACTGATGAAAGAAGTTGAAGACAACACAAACAGATGGAAAGGTATACTGTGTTTAAGAACTGGAAGAATTAATTATGTTAATATGACCATACTACCCAAAACAATCTACAGATTCAATGAAATCCATATCAAAATACCAATGGCATTTGTCACAGAACTAGAGAAAATAATTCTAAAATTTGTATGGAAACTCAAAAGACCCCAATACAGTCTTGAGAAAGAAGAACAAAGCTGGAGGTATGACACTCCCTGATTTCAAACTATGCTACAAAGCTGCAGTCTTTAAAAGAGTATGATATTGGCACAAAAACAGATACATATATCAATGGAACAGAATAGAGAGCCCAGATATAAATGCACAATTACATGGGCAATTAATATATGACAAGGGAAGCAAGAATATACAAAGGGTAAAAGACAGTCCTTTCAATAGATGGTGCTACATGCTGGTCAGCTACATACAAAAAAATCATACTGGACTACTCTCTCACACCATGATCAAAAATAAATTTGAAATAACTTAAAGACTTAAATATAAGACCTGAAACCATAAGACTTCCAGAAGAAATCTACAGCAGCACACTCTTTGACATCAGTGTTTGTAATAATTTTTGGATATATCCCCTCAGGCAAGGGAAATAAAAACAAAAATAATCAAATAAGGTAAGCTATAAAGCTTTTGCACAATAAAGGAAACTGTCAACAAAATGAAAAAACCACTTACTGAATGGGAGAAGATATTTGCAAGTGATATATCTGATAAGGTTTAATATACAAAATATACAAAAAACTCATAAAATTCAACATCAATAAAGCAAACAACCCAATTTAAAAATGGGCAGAGTGTCTGAAGACATTTTTCCAAGGAAGACATACAGATTTCTAACAGGAACATAAAAAGATGCTCAACATCACTAATCATCAAGGAAATGCAAGTGAAAACCTTAATTAGATATCACCTTACACCAATCAGAATGGCTATTATCCAAATGATAACAAATAACAAGCATTGGTGGGGATGTGTAGAAAAGGGAACACTTGTACACTGTTGGTAGGAATTTAAAAATTAATGCAGCTACTATGGAAATTGTATGGAGCTTTCTCAGAAAGTTAAGAATAAAACTACCATATGATTCAGCAATTCCACTACTTTGTACTTATCTAAAGAAAACAAAAATATTAATTCCAAAAGATATATGCACCCCTATGTTCATTACAGCATTATTTAAAATAGCTAAGATATGGAAGCAACCCAAGTGCCATCAATAGATGAATGGATAAAATAGATGTGTTATATACATACAGTGGAATGTTACTTAGTCATAATACTGCTTTAAATCATCAAGTTTGTATATATCATAAGAAGTGAGAACCAATATTAGCATTTTCTCTAAAAGAAACCAAAGCAGAAAATAATTGGGGAGACATGGCAAGGTGTTATTTTGCTTCATAGAGCAAGCTGAAGTTATTAATCTTTTCAGAATTTTTCTGAGAAGCATTGACTCTCCCTGTAGGAGTCAGTGTCCCTTCTGGATACGTAGGCAGGAAGGAGCTTTTTATATAAGCTTTCTAGAATCTCAGAGAACTTTTATAAACATCTATGGAACTATTTTTACTTAAGAGTTTTCCATTAACTTGAGTATTTGTAAATTTGTTATAGAGAGTGAATCATAGTAATGCATGTTTGCTGAGCATACTGAGAAAAGTGGATTTCACAGAACTTCTGTAAAATACTTAGAGACAGCAATGGTTGCTTGGGAACTTTTAAAGCTGTTGTGACATCCTCTGTAGCAGCAAATCAAGCCTCAAGAAAAGTGTTATTGTTATTTTAAAAATAACAATAAAATATAACAAACATACATATTTCTGATGACTCAAACAAAGCAACAAGAGGAAAAGCCACAAATCCAATTGATTCAGACTTCCTAGGAGGGCTCAGACAATCTTTCATAAGTTTCTGAAGACCAATATTTAAGTAGCAGAAAGAAAACAAAAATAGAGATTTTTCTTTTCTTTCTTATTTGTGAAATCAGCACAAGCCTTAATGGGACAAGGTAAGAAATAAGATGAAAAATCATTTCCCAACATGAAGAGAAAGTAAGGCAATGGGTTGGGGGCTGGGGAGAAAGTATATTTTTACAGATCAAACCAGTAAGCTTTACTGAGATCCAAGAGCCAATTACTTCCAGTGTTATTTTCTAAGGGATTTAGAAACACATCTCCTCCTAATATGGTTCTAGCACCAACTCTTGAGATAAGAGATTTGAGCTTCACACAGTTGATGTGAGCAGGGAGCCCGCAGCTAACTGGTGGATGTCTCTGGCTGTGCTGAAGAGCTGAGTCTGTACAGGGAATATTCTGGATGAAACCCCACCTACCCCAAAGCTTACCAAGCCAATTTATAATAAGAATCCATAAACTCAGAGGGAAGAGATCAAGACGGCAGAAAAGGAGGATGTTGAGCTCACTTTCCCCAATGAACACATCAAAAATGCATCTTCAGGGCTTCCCTAGTGGCGCAGTGGTTGAGAGTCCGCTTGCTGATGCAGGAGACATGGGTTCGTGCCCCAGTCCGGGAAGATTCCACATGCCATGGAGTGGCTGGGTCTGTGAGCCATGGTCACTGAGCCTGCACATCCGAAGCCTGTGCTCCACAATGGGAGAGGCCACAGCAGTGAGAGGCCCGTGTACCTCAAAAAAAATAATAATAATAATTGCATCTTCACGTGGAGCAGTTCTCACTGAAAACAAACTGGAGAGTGGCAAAAGACTCTTCTACAACTATGGCTGTAAAGAAAGATCCACATAGAGTTGAGTATGAAGGGAAGAGAAGCAATCAGGTCAGAAACTGTGCCCCTAGGAGGGGACATATAAGAGAAGGAGATATTATGGACATGGGGATCCTCCCTGGGTAGTGAAGGGTTTGAACCACATATTGGGCACACCAGTCCTGGTGTCCAAACCTAGGAAGACAAGGAACCTTAGCTGGTTTGAAAATCAGTGGGACTTACAGGAGGGCTGTAAGAAATCTAGGCTCTACTCATGAAGAGCACACACACTTTCTTACTCCCAGAAACAAGGCAATGGAAGCAGGTTGAAACTGCCTGGGGTTCTGGCCTGCTTCCTATGGCTAACCCTGCATGCTCCCTGACCTGTGCTGAGCTCCCACTCTGGTCTCTCTAGCTCTGGTGCAGCTCCCCACGAGGATGAAGGCAGACATTACTGACAGCACACAGTTGTGGGGGACTGAAGGTACTTGTTTTTCTTTCCTAGAGAGAAAGAAAAAACACAAGTGAAACACTAAAGAAAATAATCAAGTCACAAGGGAAGAAACTAAAAGAAGAAAATAACAGAGAAGAACTACAAAAATAACCAGAAAACAAGTAACAAAATGGCAATAACTACATACTTAACAATAATCCCTTTAAATGTTAATGGACTAAATTCTCCAATTAAAAGACATATGGTGGCTGACTGAATAAAAAAAGAGACCCATCTATATGCTGCTTCCAAGAGACTCACTTCAGAACTAAAGATACCACAGACTGAAAGTGAGGGGATAGAAAAAGATATTTAATGCAAATGGAAATGAAAAGAAGTTGCGGTAGCAATACCCATATCAGGCAAAATAGACTTTCTCAATAGGTGCAGAACAAGCATTTGATAAAATTGAACATACATTCATGATGAAAACTCTCAACAAAGTGCATAAAGAGTGAACATATCTCAACATTTAAAAAAGACCATTTATGAAAGACCCACAACTAACATCATACCCAATATTGAAAAGCTGAAACCTTTTCCTCTAAAATTAGGACAAAGACAAAGATGCCAACTATCAACATTTCTATTCAATACGGTTTTGGAATTCCTAGCCATAGATATCAGACAAGAAAAAAAATCCATCCAAATTGGAAGGAAAGAAGTAAAACTGTCACTATTTGCAGATGACATGAAGCTATATGGCAAAAACTCTGAAGACTCCACCAAAAAAATATTAGAACTAACAAATGAATTCAGTAAACTTGCAGGATACAAGATTAATACACAGAAGTCTGTTGCTTTTCTATACACTAAAAAAAGAAAAAGAAAAAGAAAAAGCAAGAAAATAGTCCCATTTAAAATCACATCAAAAATAATAAAATATCTAGGAATAAACTTAACTGAGGAGGGGAAAGATCCATCACTGAAAACTATAAAACATTGATGAAGGAAACTGAAGATGACACAAAGAAATGAAAAGATAATTCATGTTCATGAATTGGAAGAATTAATATTGTTAAAATATCCATAGTACCCCAAACAATCTACAGATTTAATACAATCCCCACCAAATTACCAATGGCATTTTTCATAGAACTAGAGCAAAAAATCCTAAAATGTATACGGAAACACAGAAAAAAACTTTAATAGCCAAAGCAATCTTGAGAAAAAAGAACAAAGCTGGAGGTACCATGCTTCCTGTCTTCAGACCATACTACAATGCTACCATAATCAAAACAGTATGGGGACTTCCCTGATGGCACAGTGGTTAAGAATCCCCCACCCAATGCAGGGGACATGTTTCAATCCTGGTCCAGAAGATCCCATGTGCCACAGAGCAACTAAGCCCATGCACCAAAACTACTGAGCCTGTGATCTAGAGCCCATGAGCCACAACTACTGAGCCCGCATGCCACAACTACTGAAGCCTGAACACCTAGAGCCTGTGAACTGCAACAAGAGAAGCCACTGCACTGAGAAGACCACACACTGCAGTGAAGGGTAGCCCCCACTCACTGCAACTAGAGAAAGGCCATGCACAACAACGAAGACCCAATGCAGCCAAAAATAAATAAATAAGTAAACTAATTTAAAAAAAACAGTATGGTACTGGTACAAAAATAGACACAGAGACCAATGGAATAGAATAAGGAGCCCCAAAATAAACTCACACACTTATGGTTGATTAATCTACAACAAAGAAGGAAAGAATATACAATAGGGAAAAGATAGTCACTTCAGTAAGTGGTTCTATGAAGACTGGACAGCTACATGTAAAAGGTTGAAATTAGAATATTTCTTACACCATTTACAAAAATAAATTCAAAATGGATTAAAGACCTAAATTTAAAACTGGAGACCATAAAACTCTTCGATGAAAACATAGACAGAACACTCTTTGACATATCATAGCAATACATTTTGGATCTGTCTCCTCAGGCAAAGGAATCAAAAGCAAAATTAAACAAGTGGGACCTAATTAAACTTAAAAGGTTTTGCACAGTAAAGGAAATCGACAAAATAAGAGACAACCTACCCAATGGGAGAAAATATTTGTAAATTATATGACTAATAAGAGTTTAATAGCTAAAATACTTAAACAGCTTTATTCAACTCATACAACTCATGATCAAAGAAATGAAAAACCCAATTAAAAACTGTATAGACATCTTTCCAAGGAAGCCATACAGATTGTCAACATGAACATGAAAAGATTTTGAACGTTGTGAATCATCAGAGAGGACTAAAAATCAAAACCTCAATGATATGTCACCTGACACATGTCAGACGACTCTCATCAAAAAGACCACAAATAACAAATGTTGGTGAAGATGTAGGAAAAAGGCAACCCTAGTACACTGTTGGTGGGAATGTAAATTGGTGCAGCCACTATTGAAAATAGTATGGAGTTTCCTCAAAAAAAAAACTAAAAATTGAACTACCATATGCTTTGACAATTCCACTCCTGGCTATATATCCAAAGAAATGAAAACACTAATTTGAAAAAATAGATACAGCTCAATGTTTATAGCAGCATTATTTAAAATAGCCAAGATATGGAAGCAAACTAAGCATTTATCAACAGATGAATGGATAAAGAAGATGTGGTATAGGAGTTTTGAGCTGCCCTGGACTCCTTCTGGCACCTTACAAGAAACACAGCACAGAGCACTATCAACTTCCGGGGAAGATGGCGGAAGAGTAAGATGCGGAGATCACCTTCCTCTCCACAGATACACCAGAAATACAGCTACATGTGGAACAACTCCTACAGAACACCTACCGTACGCTGGCAGAAGACCTCAGACCGCCCAAAAGGCAAGAAACTCCCCACGTACCTGGGTAGGGCAAAGCGGAGAGATTCCCGCACAGAGGATTGGTGCCAACCAGCACTCACCAGCCCGAGAAGCTTGTCTGCTCAGGCGCCGGGGTGGGCGGCGCTGGGAGCTGAGGCTCAGGCTTCAGTCAGAACACAGGGAGAGGACTGGGGTTGACGGCGTGAACACAGCCTGAAGGGGTTAATGCACCACAGCTAGCCGGGAAGGAGTCAAGGAAAAAGTTTGGACCTGCCGAAGAGGCAAGAGACATTTTCTTCCCTCTTTGTTTCCTGGTGCACGAGGAGAGGGGATTAAGAGCACTGCTTGGAGGAACTCCAGAGATGGGCGCAAGCCGTGGATGAAAGCGCGGACCCCAGAGACGGGCGTGGGATGCTGGGGCTGCTGCTGCCTCCACGAGGCGTGTGTGCGAGCACAGATCACTGTCCACGCCCCCCTTCCGGGGAGCCTGTGCAGCCCGTGACAGCCGGGGTCCTGGGATCCAGGGACAGCTTCCCTGGGAGAACAAACGGCGTGCGTCGGGATGGTGCAATGTCACGCCAGCCTCTGCCACTGCAGGCTCCACCCACACTCTGTGCCCCTCCCTGTCCCCCGGCCTGAGTGAGTCAGAGTCCCCGAAGCGGCTGCTCCTTTAACCCTGTCCTGTCTGAGTGAAGAACAGATGCCCTCCGGTGATCTACACAGAGAGGTGGGGCCAAATCCAAAGCTGAGACCTGGGAGCTGTGAGAACAAAGAAGAGAAAGGGAAATCTCTCCCAGCAGCCTTAGAAGCAGCGGATTAAAGCTCCACAATCAACTTAATGTACCCTGCATCTGTGGAATACATGGATAGACAACAAATCATCCCAAATTGAGGAGCCAGGAGTCAGTGCTGTGCTTCTGAGGTGGGAGAGCCAACTTCAGGACACTGGTCCACAAGAGACCTCCCAGCTCCAAATAATATCAAATGGCGAAAATCTTCCAGAGATCTCCATCTCAACACCAGCACCCAGCTTCACTCAACGACCAGCAAGCTACAGTTCTTTGCACCCAATGTCAAACAACTAGCAAGACAGGAACACAACCCCACCCATTAGCAGAGAGGTGGCCTAAAATCATAAAAAGTCCACAGACACCCCAAAACACACCACCAGACATGGACCTGCCCACCAGAAAGACAAGATCAAGCCTCATCCACCAGAACACAGGCACTAGTCCCCTCCACCAGGAAGCCTACACAACCCACTGAACCAACCTTAGCCACTGGAGACAGACACCAAAAACAACGGGAACTACGAACCTGCAGCCTGCAAAAAGGAGACCTCAAACACAGGAAGATAAGCAAAATGAGAAGACAGAAAAACACACAGCAGGAGAAGGAGTAAGATAAAAACCCACCAGACCTAACATATGAAGAGGAAATAAGCAGTCTATCTGAAAAAGAATTCAGAATAATGATAGTAAAGATGATCCAAGATTCTATTTCCAAGATTCAAAATCTTGGAAATAGAATAGACAAAATGCAAGAAACAGTTAACAAGGACCTAGAAGAACTAAACATGAATCAAGCATCGATTAAAAACACAATAAATAAAATGAAAAATACTCTAGATGGGATCAATAGCAGAATAACTGTGGCAGAAGAACGGATAAGTGAGGTGGAAGATAAAATAGTGGAAATAACTGCTGCAGAGCAAAATAAAGAAGAAAGAATGAAAAGAACAGAGAACAGTCTCAGAGACCTCTGGCACAACATTAAATGCACCAACATTCGAATTATAGGGGTTCCAGAAGAAGAAGAGAAAAAGAAAGGGAATGAGAAAATATTTGAAAAGATTATAGTTGAAAACTTCCCTAATATGGGAAAGGAACTAGTTAATCAAGTCCAGGAGGCACAGAGCGTCCCATACAGAATAAACCCAAGGAGAAATACGCCAAGACACATATTAATCAAACTGTCAAAAATTAAACACAAAGAAATCATATTAAAAGCAGCAAGGCAAAAACAACAAATAACACACAAGGGAATACCCATCAGGTTAACAGCTGATCTCTCAGCAGAAATTCTGCAAGCCAGAAGGGAATGGCAGGACATAATTAAAGTGATGAAGGACAAAAACCTGCAACCAAGATTACTCTACCCAACAAGGATCTCATTCAGATTTGATGGAGAAATTAAAACCTTCACAGACAAGCAAAACCTGAGCACCAAAGCCAAAGCAGCTTTACAACAAATGCTAAAGGAACTTCTCTAGGCAAGAAACACAACAGAAGGAATATACCTACAATAACGAACTCAAAGCAATTAAGGAAATGGGAATAGGAACATACATATCAATAATTACATTAAATGTAAATGGACTAAATGCTCCCACCAAAAGACACAGATTGGCTGAATGGATACAAAAACAAGACCCATATATATGCTGTCTACAAGAGACCCACTTCAGACCTAGAGACACATACAGATTGAAAGTAAGGGGATGGAAAAAGATATTCCATGCAAATGGAAAACAAAAGAAAGCTGGAGTAGCATTTCTTATATCAGAAAAAAAGAGACTTTAAAATAAAAACTATTAGAAGAAAAAAAGAAGGACACTACATAATGATAAAGGGATCGATCCAAAAAGAAGATATAACAATTGTAAATATTTATGCACCCAACATAGGAGCACCTCCATACATAAGGCAAATACTAAGAGCCATAAAAGGGGAAATCGACAGTAACACACTCATAGTAGGGGACTTTAACACCCCACTTTCACCAATGGACAGATCATCCAAAATGAAAATACATAAGGAAACACAAGCTTTAAATGATATATTAAACAAGATGGACTTAATTGATATTTATAGGACACTCCATCCAAAAACAAGAGAATACACATTTTTCTCAAGTGTTCATGAAACATTCTCCAGGATAGATCATATCTTGGGTCACAAATCAAGCCGTGGTAAATTTAAGAAAATTGAAATTGTATCAAGTATCTTTTCCGACCACAATGCTATGAGACTAGACATCAATTACAGGAAAAGATCTGTAAAAAATACAAACACATGGAGGCTAAACAACACACTACTCTATAACGAAGTGATCACTGAAGAAATCAAAGAGGAAATCAAAAAATACCTAGAAACCAATGACAATGGAGACACGACAACCCAAAACCTATGGGACGCAGCAAAAACAGTTCTAAGGGGGAATTTTATAGCAATACAATCCCACCTTAAGAAACAGGAAACAACTCGAGTAAACAACCTGACCCTGCAGCTAAAGCAATTAGAGAAAGAAGAACAAAAAAAACCCCAAAGTTAGCAGGGTGTAAGAAATCATAAAGATCAGATCAGAAATAAATGAAAAAGAAATGAAGGAAACGATAGCAAAGATCAATAAAACTAAAAGTTGGTTCTTTGAGAAGATAAACAAAATTGATAAACCATTAGCCAGACTCTTCAAGAAAAGAAGGGAGAAGACTCAAATCAATAGAATTAGAAATGAAAAAGGAGAAGTAACAACTGACACTGCAGGAATACAAAAGATCATGAGAGATTACTACAAGCAACTCTATGCCCATAAAATGGACAACCTGGAAGAGATGGACAAATTCTTAGAAATGCACAACCTGCCAAGACTGAATCAGGAAGAAATAGAAAATATGAATAGACCAATCACAAGCACTGAAATTGAAACTGTGATAAAAAATCTTCCAACAAACAAAAGCCCAGGACCAGATGGCTTCACAGGTGAATTCTATCAAACATTTAGAGAAGAGTTAACACCTATCCTTCTGAAACTCTTCCAAAATATAGCAGAGAGAGGAGCACTCCCAAACTCATTCTACGAGGCCACCATCACCTTGATACCAAAACCAGGCAAGGATGTCACAAAGAATGAAAACTACAGGCCAATATCACTGCTGAAAATATATGCAAAAATCTTTAACAAAATACTAGCAAACAGAACCCACCAACACATTAAAAGGATCATACAACATGATCAAGTGGGGTTTATTCCAGGAATGCAAGGATTCTTCAATATACACAAACCAATCAATGTGATACACCATATTAACAAATTGAAGAAGAAAAAACATATGATCATCTCAATAGATGCAGAGAAACTTTCAACAAATTCAACACCCATTGATAATAAAAACCCTGCAGAAAGTAGACATAGAGGGAACTTTCCTCAACACAATAAAGGCCATATATGACAAACCCACAGCCAACATCATCCTCAATGGTGAAAAACTGAAACCATTTCCACTAAGATCAGGAACAAGACAAGGCTGCTCTCTCTCACCACTCTTATTCAACTTAGTTTTGGAAGTTTTAGCCACAGCAATCAGAGAAGATAAGGAAATAAAAGGAATCCAAATTAGGAAAAGAAGAAGTAAAGCTGTCACTATTTGCAGATGACATGATACTATACATAGAGAATCCTAAAGATGCTACCAGAAAACTACTAGAGCTAATCAATGAATTTGGTAAAGTAGCAGGATACAAAATTAATGCACAGAAATCTCTGGCATTCCTGTACACTAATGATGAAAAATCTGAAAGTGAAATCTAGAAAACACTCCCATTTACCATTGCAACAAAAAGAATAAAATATCTAGGAATAAACCTACCTAAGGAGACCAAAGACCTGTATGCAGAAAATTATAAGATACTGATGAAAGAAATTAAAGATGATACAAATAGATGGAGAGATATATCATGCTCCTGGATTGGAAGAATCAATATTGTGAAAGTGACTCTACTACTGAAAGCAATCTACAGATTCAATGCAATTCCTATCAAACTACCACTGGCATTTTTCACAGAACTAGACCAAAAAATTTCAAAATATGTTTGGAAAAACAAAAGACCCCGAATAGCCAAAGCAATCTTGAGAACGAAAAACGGAGCTGGAGGAATCAGGCTCCCTGACCTCAAACTATACTACAAAGCTACAGTAATCAAGACAGTGTGGTACTGGCACAAAAACAGAAATATAGATCAGTGGAACAGGATAGAAAGCCCAGAGATAAACCCACGCACATATGGTGAACATATCTTTGATAAAGGAGGCAGGAATGTACAGTGGAGAAAAGGACAGCCTCTTCAATAAGTGGTGCTGGGAAAACTGGACAAGGACATGTAAAAGTAGGAGATTAGATCATTCCTTAACACCATACACAAAAATAAGCTCAAAATGGATTAAAGACCTAAATGTAAGGCCAGAAACTATCAAACTCTTGGAGGAAAACATAGGCAGAACACTCTATGACATAAATCACAGCAAGATCCTTTTGGACCCACCTCCTAGAGAAATGGAAATAAAAACAATGATAAACAAATGGGACCTAATGAAACGTCAAAGCTTTTGCACAGCAAAGGAAACCATAAACAAGACTAAAAGACAACCCTCAGAATGGGAGATAATATTTGCAAATGAAGCAAGTGACAAAGGATTAATCTCCAAAATTTATAAGCAGCTCATGCAGCTCAATAGCAGAAAAACAAACAACCCAATCCAAAAATGGGCAGAAGGCTTAAATAGGCATTTCTCCAAAGAAGATATACAGATTGCCAACAAACACATGAAGGAATGCTCAACATCATTAATCATTAGAGAAATGCAAATCAAAACTACATTGAGATATCATCTCACACCAGTCAGAATGGCCATTATCAAGAAATCTAGAAACAATAAATGCTGGAGAGGGTGTGGAGAAAAGGGAACACTCTTGCACTGCTGGTGGGAATGTGAATTGGTACAGTCACTATGGAGAACAGTATGGAGGTTCCTTAAAAAACTACAAATAGAACTACCATATGACCCAGCAATCCCACTACTGGGCATATACCCTGAGAAAACCATAATTCAAAAAGAGACATGTACCAAAATGTTCATTGCAGCTCTATTCACAATAGCCCAGAGCTGGAAACAACCTACGTGTCCATCATCGGATGAATGGATAAAGAAGATGTGGCAGATATATACAATGGAATATTACTCAGCCATAAAAAGAAATGAAACTGAGCTATTTGTAATGAGGTGGATAGACCTAGAGTCTGTCATACAAAGTGAAGTAAGTCAGAAAGAGGAAGACAAATACCGTATGCTAACACATATATATGGAATTTAAGGGGAAAAAATGTCATGAAGAACCTAGGGGTAAAACAGGAATAAAGACACAGACCTACTTGAGAATGGACTTGAGGATATGGGGAGGGGGAAGGGTAAGCTGTGAGAAAGCAAAAGAGAGGCGTGGACATATATACAGTACCAAACTTAAGGTAGATAGATAGTGAGAATCAGCTGCATAGCACAGGGAGATCAGCTATGTTCTTTGTGACCGCCTGGAGGGGTGGGATAGGGAGGGTGGGGGAGGGAGACACAAGAGAGAAGGGATGTGGGAACAGATATATATGTATGACTGATTCACTTTGTTATAAAGCAGAAACTAATAAAAAAATTAAAAAAAAAACAGCAAAAAAAAAAAAAAAAAAAGAAAAGAAAAAAGAAACACGGCACTTTCCTTCTCCACAACCCAGTGTCAGTAGATTGGCTTTACTGCACATGGGTGAGCAGACCCAAGTTTGGTTTGATTACACACCTGTTTCTTTTGTTTTGTTTTGTTTTGAATTTTATTTTATTTATTTTTTATACAGCAGGTTATTATTTATCTATTTTATACATATTATTGTATATATGTCAATCCCAATCTCCCAATAAACTAACTGTTTTGGCAAAGATAAAAAAAAAAAAAAGATGTGGTATATTTTTGTAATGGAATATTACTCAGCCATAAAAATAATAAAAAATTTCAATTTGTAACAACATGGATGGACCTGGTGTATATCATGCTTAGTGAAATACGTTAGAGAAAGAAAAATAGTGTATGATATTAGTTATATATGTGGAATCTAAAAAATAAAACAAAGTAATGAATATGACAAAACCGAGATAAACTCACAGATATAAAGAAAAAATAGTGGTTACCAGTGGGGAGAGGAAGGGGGGAGGAGTAAGATAGGAGCAGGGAATTAAGAAGTACAAACATTATGTTTAAAATAAATAAGCTACAAGGATATATTGTACAGCACATGGAATATATCCAATATTTTATAGTAACTTTAAATGGAGTATAATCTATAAAAATAATGAAATACTCTGCTGTACACCTGAAACTAATATAATATTGTAAATCAACTATACTTCAAATAAATAAATAAATAAATAAATAAATAGAATTCATGAACTATGAAAAATTTTCTGCTTCAGATGATAGAATTGAGAGGGGTAGAGTGCTTCCTCTACCTTTTGATTTTTTCTTCTCGGCATCTTGTTCTTCTCCCTCTGCCTACCAGTTTCTTGTTGATCTCCCGATGCAGGAGTAGGCCAGAATTCCCCAGTGGGTTGCATCATGTGTTTTTGACAAAACGTCCCCACAAGTGGATGTGGGTGGACCTAGAATCTCTCATACAGAGTGAAGTAAGTCAGAAAGAGAAAAACAAATACCATATGTTAACATATATATGGAATCTTAAAAAAAAAAAAAAAAAGGTTTTGAAGAACCTAGGGGCAGGACAGGAATAAAGACACAGATGTTGAGAATGGACTTGAGGACATGGGGATGGGGAAGGGGAAGGGTAAGCTGAGACGAAGTGAGAGAGTGCCATGGACTTATATATACTACCAAATGTAAAATAGATAGCTAGTAGGAAACAGCTGCATAGCACAGGGAGATCAGCTCGGTGCTTTGTGACCACCTAGAGGGGTGGGATTGGGAGGGTGGGAGGGACACACAAGAGGGAGGAGATATGCAGATATATGTATATGTATAGCTGATTCATTTTGTTATAAAGCAGAAACTAACACACCACTGTAAAGCAATTATACTCCAATAAAGATGTTAAAAAAAAGAAAAAGTCCTCACAAGTGATTTTTATTCTAATTCCCTCATGCCACCCTTTTGAGGACCGTTCACTCAAATGTTGCCTTCAACCCCAGTATTCTAGTCTCTCTTTCCTTCCATGTATCAGATACTACCTGGATGATTCCATCAATTTCTGCAGTTAGACATGTTAGTGATGCTCTTATGAGCATCTCTGACTGAGATGTGAATATTTAACTTCGAATTAGACATTACCTCTTTGAGAGACACACAGGTCCATCAAATTCAGCATGTTTAAAAGTGAAATTAAGACCCTCTGCTGGAAGGGGCCTAACCGTATGCATATTCAAGTAAAAGGTAATTTACAAAAAAGGATACAACTAAAAAGCACATGGGCATCCAGGGACAAATGCTAAAGTGGAGTTAATAGACAGGGATTGGACTGGAAATTCAGGAATCAGGCTTCTCTCTCTGATTGAGTATAATTCTACATTGTTATTCCCATCTGTCCAGTCTCAGATGCTCTTTTTCTATTCACACTAGCCTTCTCAGTGGTATTATTGTTTCATATTACTCTCGGTATTGGTTTTTCGCATATATATTTTAAGATGTTCTTAGCTGTTTTAAAACATACTAACTCAGTTTGCTTTACAATCTATGGAAAATTTTGTTATTTTATGGTAAAGAAATAAGAAGGTAGGGTTGGTTAATTCAGCACTTCAATGACCTCATTAGAGCTCAAGTTATTTCTGTATCTCTACTCAGCCATCTTGCTGGGTCTTTTTTTATCCTTAGAGTAGCTTCCTCTTTGGTCACAAGATGGCTGCCAAAATTCCGGGCATCCAGTGGAAGGAGAGAGATTTATTTAGTTCTTTTCAAAAATGAGGGAAATTTCCAAAGAAGATTCCAGTCAGACTTCACCACCAATTTGATTAAATCTGGTTCCATGTGCATCCCTAAACCAATTACTAGCAAGCAGGAGTAGATTTTCCAATATTTATCTGTAATTAAAAGATAGTGAGGGAATTAGATGGAGTATCCATTGGGTGGGTAACCAAAAATGTATGTCTGTCAAGGCCTGGAGCCAAATTTAGCCCCAGTGCTGAATGATCATCCTCCAGTTGTCACTTGGAGTACAACAATATCCCTGCTCTTATTTTCTACCATTCTTAACCTCTTTCACTTTATCCCATCTTTCTTCTTTTGAAACGCATCAAGAAAATTTCCATCCCAGGGCTATCCTGTTTATTTCTTGCTTCCTTCAGAACTTTGCTAAAATGTTATCTCCTCAAATAGTTCCCTATTGTTAACCATCCAGTGTAAAATTAGCACCCTACACAGAGAACAGAGTAGTGGTTACCAGAGGGGAATGAGAGGGAAGGCAAAATGAATGAGGGGGAGGGCAAAATAGGTAAAAGGGGTCAACTGTACAGTGATGAATGGAAACTATATTTTTGGTGGTGAACACGCTGTAGGGTATATAGAAGTAGAAATATAATGTTGTACACATGAAACGTGTAATGTTATGTCAGTGTTACCTCAATAAAACTAAACCTAAAAATTTAAAAAAACTAGCACACCAGCACTTTCCATCCCTTTATTTATCTTTATTTTTCTTCTAAGTTCTTATCACTATTTGACATTATATATACATTTATAGTTTATCTGATTTTCCACTAGAATATGACTCCAATAAGACAAAGCTTTTTCGTTGTCATTCATTGCTATATGAACAGTGCCTAGAATATTTTCTGGCACATAGTTAATAATGTTCAATAAGTATATTTTATGTCTAAAAGAGAGATTTCTCAGTTTCTTAATTCCAAATTCTAGGGAGAAAGAGTCTTATTGGCTAAAATGTGTTACATCCATTCAACAGTGGACTTTGGGAAGGATCATGAGCTTCAAAGATACAGTGACCACTTTGCTCTAGAGAGTACCAGTTAATACCTGTTGTTCTGTAGTGATTATTAACAGGCTCCTATATTCACTCTCTAATGTGCTCCAATTTAGCTGATAAATTATATGATCACCCTAGCACAAGGAATGTTCCTTCCAGATACTATGAAAGAAAGGCTGTTTTCTAAAAAAGGAATGTGGGTGGGAAGCAATGATTAATATATCTAATATTTTCCCCCAACTCTGCTTCTCCACTGGAATTCTCTATCCAAAAACCTCACCACCAATCACCCAGATGGACAAACCATAAAACTATTCTCTGCTGAGATTTTCAATTCTCTCTTAAGGACGTGCCATCCTCATTTAATTGATAATGAACTTTTTAAAGATGTACCTCTTTATCCTCTCTCATAACTACCTCCCCTTTTGCCTCCCCAGCTCTAATATTTGGGCTCAGACACTGTCTTCTGAAATGCTGTAATATCTGTATTTCCTTTTATTTAACAAATGGTTATTTAGCACCTTACTATGTTACAGATCCTGTTCAAAGGGCTCTACAAACATTGAAATGATTTAATCATCATAACCCCATGAGGTAGGCATTATTTTTATTATCATTATTCCCTGTAAAAGTGAAAGAACTGAGGCAGAAAGAGGTTGTAGTGCCACACTGCAGCGAGAGAGTAAGGGTTAGGCCCAGGCAGTCAACCTCAGGAATGGGGGCTCAGGCCCTATGCTGTGCTGCCGTAACAGAGATCTTTGTCAATGATTTCATTTCTTTCCACTCCATATCAAAGGAACAAATGTACTTAGCATAGTATGCAAGGGCTTTTGAATCTAACTTTGCCTTCTACCCCAGTCTTACCTCACCATGACATTGTTTCACCTTTTACTAAACCTATGCTGAAAAGCTACCTTTCCCTAAATGAGCCTTGCATGTTCATGTCTCTTTTCCTTTGCTTATAGCTCTCATTCTACCCAGAATGTCACAATGCCTGCAACGTCCAATCTAGCAAACACCGGTGCAACCTTTAAGCTTCAGTTTGTGTCAACTCCTCTGTGAAGCTTTCCTCCTATTCTAAATTGTCTCCTCTCTGTTTACACAGTGTCTTATATCAATAACATGGTTTCACTTCTTGAATACAAGGTTCATACCTTTGTTATTTCTGAATATATTTTTATATATTTTTGAATATATAAAATATATAATATATATATTATATATATAATATATATATAATATATATATAATATATATTATATAATATATATATAATATATATATAAATATATAAAAATATATTTTTGAATAAAGAAAAGAAATCAAAGAACAGTAGGGAAGAGTTATAAAAAAAGGAGTTCTAGTGGTGAAAGGAGTGTCCAGAGAGAAGTCAAAGTAAAATATATCTCACTGAACCACAGAGAGATAGCTAGGAATATACATTTACTTCCATTTCCTACAATGGGGTTTGGCAAATTATGACCAGTGGACCAAATCCAGCCTGCCACCTATTTTTGTTAATAAAGCTTTATTGGAATGCAGCCATGCCCATTCATTTCTGCATCATCTTCTTCCATGCTACAACCACAGATTTGAGTAGTTGCAACAGATACCATATGTCCTGCAAAGCTAAAAATATTGAATATCTGATCTTTTATAGAAAAATAGTTTGCAACCCCAGCTCTATAATAGAATGTTCAGCAACTATCATACAAAGACTATATGATGATGCTCCATTTGTCAATCTAGATATGCTGCTACAGGGTAAGTCTAGAGATTAAGCATCCCTACAGGAAGAGGAAGATGGATACCAACACAACTTGAAATCATCATTTCTATTTTCATCCAAGCATGACTGAATTTATCTCTTACCCTGCTGCAGCATAGGACATACCCATACCCCTTTGAGGGCTGTGGCCCAGACTAAACTAGGGCATTCATGAAGAGATAGAGACACTTAACTATACATACCTAAGTTAGGTTTGGAGATGGCTTACCTTAATGAGGAAAACCTTTAGTCCTGTAAGTGCTTCACCCTGATACTGATTGAAATGTACAAGATGTGAAATGAGCTCCCCAACCCGCCCACTAAGCTCCACTAAGTGGGAATTTGGAAGGAAACAAATAACTGGGAGCACTCTTCAAAGCCCAGGAGAAAGAAGTGGGATTAATAAAGGAGAGACAGAGTGGCTGGGAGTTTTAGAGAAGACAGTCATACTGGAAAAGAGAGGTGGGGACCAGGGAAGGACTTTCCTACACCCTGAAGTTAACTTAATAAGGATCCATACATTTCCTGAGGGGAAACTACTCATTTGCTTTGTTTCCTGGGGTTTTGATGTGCACTTAGTTTTCTAGCTGTAATGGATTGTCCCTTCCTGTCCTTCCCAATATCAAGGGCACAACTAAGGGGCTTAATACAGCTTTGAATTTTTAACCTCAAAGCTGTGTCATTAAAATGGCAGTCAGTTTTACATGGGGGAAAGTATCTTCTGCAAATGGAATCAGAAAGAGACTAGATCTCTTGTTCCAGTCCATGTTACCATTCTTTGGCCATTTTCCCAGGCCCTGGAACAAAACAGAAGAAAACAACACTGTATTTGGCATCCCAGGAGAGTGTGTTCACTTTCAGTTCTACAGGTATTTGTGTGTGTGAGATAACATTTGGACATACTTGGGCAATGCTGGCAGGTCTTTACAAAAGCAGATGTTGTGTGAACCATTTTGGACTACTCACCAGTAAAAGGGGCAGGCAAGCAGAACAGTGCCATTCTTTGCCTGGAATTTGGCAAAAAAGAGAAAACAAATGCAGTTTTGACATCTGTTCCTGTTCTTTTTTTATAGTTTAGCTCTGTCAGCTAAGCAGGCCAGATCAGGCATACTTGATAAATTATTAGAGGTAACTTGACAAGGAGGCCAATGAAAACTAATAAGAAGAAAAAGGATAAATGAAATGACTCATGTTTATCAGGTCTTTTGATGAATAAAACTAAATGGACAAGACAATCTTAAAAAATTAGTATTGTTTTAGGAAAACTCCTGTAGCATCATGGTGACTAAAACATAAATATCTTTGTTTTTCTTTATTGCCTCCCACAAGTTACTGGGAGCAGACTGAAAAGTTAAATTCTTCATATCATGGAATAATAAGAGATGCAATTTATTGAGCACACTGAAAGGTGCTGTATAATCTCTAAATCCATAACAGAAATTATTACCATTTTAGAGAATGGAGAACAAAGGCCCAGAGAGTGTCACACAACAGATCAAATGGCAGTGAGAGTGTATGAAAAGGCTTTAAAGGTGATTTTCAGCTGACAAACTGCTCCCATGTACCTGTCTCTTTTGACAGACATGGCTTGGTGGCAAGAGCTTGGACCTTGACACGGGAGAGTTTAAATCCTGCCTTTGCTACATTGTAGCTGGTGGAATTAATTTAGTTATTTAACTTTGAAATTCAGTTTTCTTGGCTCCAAATGGACAAGAAAAATCTATATCACTGGGATTTACTGTGAATTAAGTGAGGAAATATTTATCAAATGCCTTAGAAATAGTAGACAACCTGGAACAACTGTCTTTTTTTCCCCTTTCTCATTGAATCACACCTTTTGTACCCAGCTCAAACTAACATTCAGAGAAGACAAGTAGTTGTACTTAGTGTTTTGTGGTATAGTTTTAAAAATTGTCTTAATCTGCTGTACTTAATAGAAGATATTTAAAATAAAAATTTTTGTTTGTACAGGTTACATTAGCCAATCTTACTACCTGTCATCTTACCACCCTATATCCTAAAGTGGATCAGAATTTCTGAACCATCTTTCTTTCTTTCTTTCTTTTTTTTTTAACAAGACTATGCTTTATTAACAGGCTTAACTTTTTTTCAGTTATCCTCATTTATTTATTTAATTTTATTTTTTAACATCTTTATTAAAGTATAATGTCTTTACAGTGGTGTGTTAGTTTCTGATTTATAACAAAGTGAATCAGCTATACATATACATATATCAACATATCCCCTCCCTTTTGCATCTCCCTAACACCCTCCCTATCCCACCTCTCTAGGTAGTCACAAAGCATCCAGCTGATGTCCCTGTGCTATACGGCTCTTTCCTACTAGCTATCTATTTTACATTTGGTAGTGTATATATGTCCATGCCACTCTCTCACTTCGTCCCAGCTTACCCTTCCCACTCCCTGTGTCCCCAAGTCCATTCTCCACGTGTGCATCTTTATTCCTGCTCTGCCGCTAGGTTCTTCAGAAACTTTTTTTCTTTTTTTACATTCTATATGTATGTGTTAGCATACGGTATATGTTTTTCTCTTTCTGATTTACTTCACTCTGTATGACAGACTCTATGTCCATCCACTTCACTACAAATAACTCAATTTTGTTTCATTTTATGACTGAGTAATATTCCATTGTATATCTGTGCCATATCTTCTTTATCCATTCATCTCTCGATGGACACTTAGGTTGCTTCCATGTCCTCACTATTGTAAATAGAGCTGAAATGAACATTGTGGTACATGACTGTTTTTGAATTATGGTTTTCTCAGGGTATATGCCCAGTAGTGAGATAGCTGGGCTACATGGTAGTTCTATTTTCAGTTTTTTAAGGAACCTCCATACTGTTCTTGATAGTGGTTGCATCAATTTACATTTGTACCAAGAATCCCAAAGGGTTCCCATTTCTCCACACCCTCTCTAGCATTTACTGTTTGTAGATTTTTTGATGATGGCCATTCTGACCGGTGTGAGGTGATACCTCATTGTAGTTTTGATTTGCATTTCTCTAATGATTAGTGATGTTGAGCATCCTCTCATGTGTTTGTTGGCAATCTGTATATCTTCTTTGGAGAAATGTCTATTTAGATCTTCTTCCCATTTTTGGATTGGGTTGTTTGTTTATTTGATACTGAGCTGCATGAGATTCTTGTAAATTTTGGAGATTAATCCTTTTTCAGTTGCTTCATTTGAAAATATTTTCTCCCATTCTGAGGGTAGTCTTTTGGTTTAATTTCTGGTTTCTTTTGCTGTGCAAAAGCTTTTAAGTTTCATTAGGTCCCATTTGTTTATTTTTGTTTCTATTTCCATTTCTCTATGAGGTGGGTCAAAAAGGATCTTGCTATGATTTATGTCATAGAGTGTTCTGCCTATGTTTTCCTGTAAGACTTTTATAGTGTCTGGACTTACATTTGGGTCTTTCATTCATTTTGAGTTTATTTTTGTGTATGGTGTTAGGGAGTGTTCTAATTTCATTCTTTTACATGTAGCTGTCCAGTTTTCCCAGCACCACTTATTGAAGAGTCTGTCTTTTCTCCATTGTGTATCCTTGCCTCCTTTATCAAAAATAAGGTGACCATATGTGTGTGGGTTTATCTCTGGGCTTTCTATCCTGTTCCATTGATCTCTATTTCTGTTTTTGTGCCAGTACCATACTGTCCTGATTACTGTAGCCTTGTAGTATAGTCTGAAGTCTGGGAGCTTGATTCCTCCAGCTTCATTTTTCTTTCTCAATATTGTTTTTGTTATTCGGGGTCTTTTGTGTTTCCATAAAAATTGTGAAATTTTTTGTTCTACTTCTGTGAAAAATGCCATTGGTAGTTTGATAGGGATTACATTAAATATGTAGATTGCTTTGTGTAGTATAGTCATTTTCACAATGTTGATTCTTCCAATCCAAGAACATGGTATATCTCTCCATCTTTTCGTAGTATATTTAATTACTTTCATCAGTGTCTTATAGTTTTCTGCATATAGGTCTTTTGTCTCTTTAGGTAGGTTTATTCTCAGGTATTTTATTCTTTTTGTTGCAATGGTAAGTCAGAGTGTTTCCTTAATTTTCCTTTCAGATTTTTCATCATTAGGGTATAGAAAGGCAAGAGATTTCTATGCATAAATTTAGTACCCTCTACTTTACCAAATTCATTGATTAGCTCTAGTAGTTTTCTGGTAGCATCTTCAGCTTTCTCTATGTCATCTGCAAAGAGTGATAGCTTTACTTCTTCTTTTCCAATTTGTATTCATTTTATTTCTTTTTCTTCTCTGATTGCTGTGGCTAAAACTTCCAAAACTATGTTGAATAATAGCTGTTAGAGTGGACAACCTTGTCTTGTTCCTGATCTTAGAGGAAATAGTTTCAGTGTTTCACCATTGAGAATGATGTTGACTGTGGGTTTGTCATATATGGCCTTTATTATGTTGAGGTAAGTTCCGCCTATGCCTACTTTGTGGAGGGTTTTTATTATATAGGTGTGAAATGTTATTGAAAGCTTTTTCTGCATCTATTGAGATGATCATATGATTTTCATCATTCAGTTTGTTAATGTTGTGTATCACACTGGTTGATTTGCATATATTGATGAATCCTTGTGTTCCTGGGATATAACCCACTTGATCCTTTTAATGTGCTGTTGGATTCTGTTTTTTAATATTTTGTTGAGGATTTTTGCATCTATGTTCATCAGTGATATTGGCCTGTAGTTTTCTTTCTTTGTGACATCTTTGTCTGGTTTTGGTATCAGGGTGATTGTGGTCTCATAGAATGAGTTTGGGAGTGTTCCTCTGCTATATTTTGGAATAATTGGAGGGGGATAAGTGTTAGCTCTTCTCTAAATGTTTGATAGAATTCACCTGTGAATCCATCTGGTCCTGGGCATTTGTTTGTTGCCAAATTTTTAATCACAGTCTCAATTTCAGTGCTTATGATTTGTTTGTTTATATTTTCTGTGTCTTCCTGGTTCAGTCTCAGAAGCTTGTGCTTTTCTAAGTATTTGTCCACTTCTTCCAGGTTGTCCATTTTATTGGTATATAGTTGCTTGTAGTAATCTTTCATGATCCTTTGTATTTTTGCAGTTTCAGTTGTTACTTCTCTTTTTTCACTTCTAATTCTATTAATTTGAGTCTTCTCCCTTTTTCTTTCTTGATGAGTCTGGCTAATGGTTTATCAATTTTGTTTATCTTCTCAAAGAACCGTCTTTTTTATTCATCTTTGCTATCCAAATCATCTTTCTGAACAAGTGTCTTTCAGCAAAGATCTGGAGCACTGCAAAGAGGGCTTCTCAATATCTCAGAAGAGAAACATGTAGCAACTGTAAGATAATTCATCTAGTATTTATACCTTAATTTGGTAATTGAAAAGCCTTCATCACCTGCTTTCACCTCTGTCTTACTTGTAGTGTTACAAGAGCTTTTGATTATACTCACTATAGTTGCATACATCAGATTAGTGTTAATTATTAGTTGACACACAAGAAGAAAATGAAGAAGATCTGCAATAAATTACTTTTTAAGAAACTACTTTCTGAGTGTAATGCCTATGAACAGTCTGACAGAGGGGCGAGGGGAGGTGCACAGAGTGGAATTCTTGCCTTTGTAAGTTCTAGGATGACATTTAACCTTCAGTCTTTAAGACCTGTGGGAAACACTTCGGTAGCACTCCCTGTTCTCCTGTAATAATATCTGGAAGATTAGACAAAGAACAAGGCAGAATAGTATATGTTCAGCAAGGTTATACTTTGCAATTTGAACAGTATTAGAAAGGAAATCAAATATAAGTGGAATCAGAGTGCATAAGGAAAGTACAAATGAGATGCTAAGTAGTTCTTTTTCTATTTGTATGTCTACTGTTTCTTTCTAATACCAGTATAGTTAATCAGGTCTTCAGCATTTATTTTTTGAACTCAGTGATGCCATAATTCAAGCAGATATCCTAGGAAATGAGGGCAAAAGAAGATCTAGACCAGATGAATGTGTGAATGTCTTGAAACTTGAGAAGAGATTGATTCATTAAAATGGTGGTCTGAAAACATTTTTTGATTATTCTAAAAGCCACAGAAATGTCTTACCCATGAACTTGTAATTTCCCAATAGAGATATAAGTATTAAAGGTCTCTAGGTGAATCTGAGAGTAAACAATTACCATTAAAGACCAACATTCAATTCCATCAAATAGTTATTCAAGAACACTTTTTTTTAATGCTATAGAGAGTGGACAGAATTTGGGGTCTAGCTCTGTGTAATGAGTGAAAATCCCCTATCCATTATGAACTTCCATTGTGTCATTTGCAAAATGAAGATACTTGTGCCCATTATCTATTACTATGAAACAAATCACACCAATCAGAAGTTAGTAATTTAGACAGGGCCCACTAAGACCCATCCACTCCATTCAAAATCAGCTGAGGTGAAAGAAAGGCTGGAGGTAATTTGTCAGCCGAGGGCTGGAATTGTCTAGAGACTCACCACCAATCTGGTGATTGCTGACTGATGGCTGGAACCTCTGCTAGGAATGCCAAGTGTGATCCTTGGTTCTTCTCCACAAGGGCCACTTCTGTGGTGCTTGAGTTCTTCATGGCATAGAGCCTACGTTCCAAGACCCCCATAAAAAATTTTGAAGCAGGATGCTGTATATTCTTATATGACCAGCCTTGAAAGTGATATATTGTAACTTCTGCCACAATCAGGAGCCTACTCAGATATAAAATAAGGCAACTCAGACCTAACTCTCATTGGGAGGAATGGCACAGTTACCAGGTAAGAAGATCACAGGGGACATATTGTTGTGACCTTTTTTGGAATATATGACCTACCACAATAATAAAATCTACCATCTAATATACATTGCTATTACACTTTTTCTTTCAAAAAAACTCCTTACAAGTGTTTCCACGTATTTTCACAGATTTTTAATCAACTTCACAAAATAACAAGGAAATTAAACTTTAACGTTGAATTTAATTCTTAGTATCACATGTTTGTCTCTGAGATAATGGCTTCTTGGATTTGGACACATGGTAGCTTCAGTGCGTTGTAATACAAGAAGAGAATGACAGGTAAAGCAGCTGACTTTTGTTGCCATTGCCTTGAATTGTGAGAATAAAATCTGATTAAACTTTACCAGTGGGACAAACAGTGTGGCACTTTCATCAGACTATGTTTATGAATATCCTTTATATTTAATATCCATGTGCTAAGCACCTCTTCTCCTTATGCCATTTTGCTTTTCATGAAGTAAGAGCATTAAGCAAGGGCTAGGGTACCTACTCTCTTGAGTAAGGCTGTGGGTATTACACGTGACAGTTGTATATGAGAGCCTCTACCCACTGGTTGAATGAGCACGTCTTTCAACAAGTAAAAACTACATCTCACACAACAATCAAAAAGAACCAAGTTTGCTGATTGGCAATTAGTGATACATTATTAATTTTGAGTCCCAATATCCTCAATTCTTATCTAGAGAATTACATATAAGACCAGTTGGGAGAAATAAAAAACTTTGGCAGACACTTTCCCCAAATGTCCCCAGATGTTCCCTAAATGTGGTAGAGAATGCACAAAGAGAATTCTTTAATGTTTCTCTTCCCATCAGAAAGCTGTTACATTATTCAGTGCCAAGTAGTCAAACAAAATAAGACCACCAAATTATTTATAATTCTACATTTTCCAAATTCCCAGATATTTAACATCACAAAGACTCAATTGAAATCTGTTTAACTCCAAGTTTTACTTTGGCATTAATTTATTAAACAAGAAACTGAGAAAGTCATTGAGAATAGTAGCAAAATGAAGTGCATTATTGAACTGTCAGCAAAACTGCCAGGCATATTTTCTACATTGTGGGGAAAAAAATAATGTAGTTGAGAGAGCTTTCATTACTTCCACTAAACTGTTGCTTTCATTTTTGCCAAATCATACTATCTGGATGTAGTGCATTGAAGGATGGGTAGACACTGAGGGTCCACATTATCAGCCAATATTTCACCCAAGGTGTTTCCTGCCCTCTTATATTTGGTTACTGTGATTGCAAGTAGCCATCTTTACAGTGGTAAAATCAGTGGTGGATTTTCTGTTGTTATCAACAGAAATAGCCCTGGAGGTTTATGTTGGATGCTGGAAATCAAAGTTGGCTTTGACAAAATGCATTTTAGACAATGTAGAGGGAAAAAAAGCTAGTTATATCTTATGTGTATGTTGTCCAGTTTAAATAGCAGGGCACATTTTGCCAGTGTAAATATAACCACTGTGTTTCACCAGTGATAACAGGTAATTAGTAAATTAATCCTTATAAATGTCTTAAATTAATAGATTGAGAATGCCACTTAAATTAAAAGACCCTGTATATGGAGAGAAAATGACATAAAATAAAGTAGCCTTAAGAAGTATAACATCAGGTCTTGATGCTGCAGCCCTGGTTCCTGCAATCCCACTGGAGACATTCTCAGTGCTCCAGCCAGGCCTCCCTCCATCACCTCCTGGAGGAAACATTCACAGACCACCATTTGCACCTCTCAGGTGAACTTTCTCAAACATGCTCACCCTCCTCATTCAGAGGATTAAGATTGGAAGAATGTAGAGCTTCAAGATAACAGAGGAGTAAGATGTGGAGATCACCTTTCTCCCCAGAAATACATCAGAAATACATCTACATGTGGAACAACTCCTAAAGAACACCTCTGAATGCTGGCAGAAGGCCTCAGTCTTCCCAAAAGATGCCCTTAGGCAACCTACACACAGAGGTGAGGTGAAATCCAAAGCTGGAAAACAGGAACTCTGTGAACAAAGAAGTGAAAGGGAAATTTCTCCCAGCAGCCTAAGGAGAAGTGGATTAAATCTCCACAATCAACTTGATCTACCCTGCATCTCTGGAATACCTGAACAGACAATGAATCCTCCTGAAATTGAGACGATGGACTTTGTGTGATTTTGTCTGTATAGATTTGCTTTTACCATATGCCTAGGGTTCTCTCTGTCTGTATTTGTTTGTTTGTTTGTTTGTTAGTTTGTTTTAGTATAGATTTTAGTGCTTGTTATCATTGGTGTATTTGGTTTTGGTTTGGTTGTTATCTTCTTTCTTTTTTTAAATTACTTTTAATTAAAAATATTTTAATAATATTTTAATTTTTTATTTATTAATAACTTTATTTTATTTTACTTTTTTTGGTTCTTTTTTCATTTTTTATCCCTTTTCTTCTGAGCTGTGTAGCTGACAGGGTCTTGGTGCTCAAGCCGGGTGTCAGGCCTGTGCCTTTATGTGGGAGAGTTGAGTTCAGAACATTGGTCCACCAGAGACCCTCTGGCTCCACTTAATATCAAATGGCAAAAGGTCTCCCAGAGGTCTCCATCTCAATGTTAAGACCCAGGTCCACTCAACTACCACCAAGCTACAATACTGGACACCCTATGCCAAACAACTAGCAAAACAGGAACACAACCCCACCCATTAACAGAAAGGCTGCCTAAAATCATAATAAAGTCACAGACACCCTGAAACAAACCACCGGACGTGGTCTAGCCTACCAGAAAAACAAGATCCAGCCTCATCCATCAGATATTAGGAACCAGTCTCCTCCACCAGGAAGCCTACACAACCCACTGAACAAACCTTAGCCACTGGGAGCAGACACAAAAAAAACAATGGGAACTATGAACCTGCAGTCTGCAAAAAGGAGACCACAAACACAGTAAGTTAAGCAAAATGAGAAGACAGAGAAACACACAGCAGATGAAGGAGCAAGGTAAAAACCCACCAGACCAAACAAATGAAGAGGAAATAGGCAGTCTACCTGAAAAAGAATTCAGAGTAATGATAGTAAAGATGATACAAAATCTTGGAAATAAAATGGAGAAAATAAAAGAAACATTTAACGAGGACCTAGAAGAACTAAAGAGCAAACAAATGATGAACAAAAATATAAATTAAATTTAAAATTCTCTAGAAGGACTCAATAGCAGAATAACTGAGGCAGAAGAAAGGATAAGTGACCTGGAAGATAAAAGAGTGGAAATAACTACTGCAGAGCAGAATAAAGAAAAAAGAATGAAAAGAATTGAGGACAGCCTCAGAGACCTCTGGAACAATATTACATGCACCAACATTCGAATTATAGGGGTCCCAGAAGAAGAAGAGAAAAGGAAAGAAGACAGAGAAAATATTTGAAGAGATTATAGTTGAAAACTTCCCTAACATGGGAAAGGATTAGTCAATCAAGTTCAGGAAGTGCAGAGAGTCCCACACAAGGGAAATCCAAGGAAAAACATGCCAAGACACATATCAATCAAACTATCAAAAATTAAATACAAAGAAAAAATATTAAAAGCAGCAAGGGAAAACCAACAAATAACATACAAGGGAATCCCCATAAGGTTAACAGCTGATCTTTCAGCAGAAACTCTCCAAGCCAAAGGGAGGGGCAGGACATAATTAAAGTGATGAAAGAGAAAAATCTACAGCCAACATTGCTCTACCCAGCAAGGATCTCATTCAGATTCAACAGAGAAATTAAAAGCTTTACAGACAAGCCAAAGATAAGAGAATTCAGCACCACCAAACCAGCTTACAACAAATGCTAAAGGAACTTCTCTAGGCAGGAAACACAAGAGAAGGAAAAGACCTACAATAACAAAACCAAAACAATTAAGAAAATTGTATTTGGAACATACATATTGATAACTACCTTAAATGTAAATGGATTAAATGCTCCAACCAAAAGACATATACTGGCTGACTGGATACAAAAACAAGACCATATACATGCTGTGTACAAGAGACACACTTCAGACCTAGGGACGCATACAGACTGAAAGTGAGGGGATGCAAAAAGATATTCCATGCTAATGGAACTCTAAAGAAAGCTGGAGTAGCAATTCTTTTATCAGACAAAATAGACTTTAAATAATGACTATTACAAGAGACAAGGATGGGCACTGCATAATGATCAAGGGATCAATCCAAGAAGAAAATATAGCAATTGTAAATATTCATTCACACCACATAGGAACACCACAATACATAAGGCAAATACTAATACCCATAAAAGGGGAAATTGACAGTAACACAATCATAGTAGGGTACTTTAAAACCCCACTTTTACCAATGGACAGATCATCCAAAATGACAATAAATAAGGAAACACAAACTTTAAATGATACATTAAAGAAGATGGACTTAATTGATATTTATAAGACATTCCATCCAAAAACAACAGAACACAATTTCTTCTCAAGTGCTCGTGGAACATTCTCCAGGATAGATCATATCTTGGATCACAAGTCAACTGTTGGTAAATTTAAGAATATTGAAATTGTATCAAATATCTTTTCTGACCACAGTACTATGAGATTAGATATCAATTACAGGAAAAAATCTGTAAAAATACAAACACATGGAGGCTAAACAATACACTACTAAATAACCAAGCGATCACTGAAGAAAACAAAGAGGAAATCAAAAAATACATAGAAACAAATTACAATGAAACATGACAACCCAAGACCTATGGGATGCAGCAAAAGCCATTCTAAGAAGGAATCTTGCCTCAAGAAAGAAGAAACATCTCAAATAAACAATCTAACTTTTACACCTAAAGCAATTAGGGAAAGAAAAACAAAATCCCCCAAAGTTAGCAGAAGGAAAGAAATCATAAAGATCACATCAGAAATAAATAAAAAAGAAATGAAGCAAACAATAACAAAGATCAGTAAAACTAAAAGCTGTTTCTTAGGTAAGATAACCAAAATTGATAAACAATTAGCCAGACCCATACAGCAAAAAAGGGAGAAGACTCAAATCAACAGAATTAGAAATGAAAAAAAGAAAAGTATCAACTGACACTGCAGAAATACAAATAATCATGAGAGATTACTACAAGCAACTATATACCAATAAAATGGACAATCTGTAAGAAATGGACACATTCTTAGAAATGCAGAACATTCTGAGACTGAACCCAGAAGAAATAGGAAAATATGAACAGACCAGTCACAAGCACTGAAATTGAGACTGTGATTAAAAATCTTCCAACAAGCCAAAGCCCAGGATGCGACGGCTTCACAGGTGAATTCTAACAAACATCTAGAGAAGAAGACCTATCCTTCTCAAACTCCTCCAAACTCATTCTATGAAGCCATGATCACCCTGATACTAAAACCAGACAGATGTTACAAAGAAAGAAAACTACAGGCCAATATCGCTGATGAACATAGATGCAAAAATCATCAACAAAATATGAGTGAACAGAATCCACAATCACATTAAAGGGATCATACACCATGACCAAGTGGCGTTTATCCCAGGAATGCAAGGATTCTTCAATATATGCAAACCATTCAATGTGATAAACCATATTAACCATATGAAGGAGAAAAAACATTGAAGGAGAAAAACCATATGATCATCTCAACAGATGCAGAAGAAGCTTTTGTCAAAATTCAACACCAATTTATGACAAAAACCCTCCAGAAACTAGGCATAGAGGGAACTTACCTCAACATAATAAAGGTCATATATCATAAACCCACAGTCAACATCATTCTCAGTGGTGAAAAACTGAAATCATTTCCTCTAAGATCAGGAACAAGACAAGGCTGTCCACTGTTACCATTATTATTCAGCATAGCTTTGGGAGTTTTAACCACAGCAATCAGAGAAGAAAAAGGAATAAAAGGAAAACAAATTGGAAAAGAAGAAGTAAAGCTGTCACTCTTTGCAGATGACATGATACTATATATAGAGAAAGCTGATGAGCTACCAGAACACTACTAGAGCTAATCAATGAATTTGGTAAAGTAGAGGGTGCAAAATTAATGCATAAAAATCTCTTGCCTTCCTATACCCTAATGATGAAAAATCTGAAAGGGAAATTAAGGAAACACTCTGATTTACCATTGCAGCAAAAAGAATAAAATACCCAGGAATAAAACTACTTCAGGAGACAAAAGACCTTTATGTAGAAACTATAAGACACTAATGAAAGAAAGTGAAGATGATACAAACAGATGGAGAGATATACCATGTTCTTGGATTGGAAGAATCAACATTGTGAAAATGACTCTACTACCCAAAGCAATCTACAGATTCAATGCAATCCTTATCAAACTACCAATGGCTTTTTTCACAAAAGTAGAAAAAAATATTTCTCAATTTTTATGGAAACACAAAAGACCCTGAATAACCAAAGCAATGTTGAGAATGAAAAACGGAGCTGGAGCAATCAGGCTGCCAGACTTCAGACTATACTACAAATCTACAGTAATCAAGACAGTATGGTAGGGGCACAAAAACAGAAATAGAGATCAATGGAACAGGATAGAAAGCCCAGAGATAAACCCACACACATATGTTCACCTTATTTTTTTTTTTTTCTGTATGTGGGCCTCTCACTGTTGTGGTCTCTCCCATTGTGGAGCACAGGCTCCGGACGCGCAGGCCCAGCGGCCATGGCTCACAGACCCAGCCGCTCCGCGGCACGTGGGATCCTCCCGGGCCGGGGCACGAACCACTGTCCCCTGCATCAGCAGGCGGACTCTCAACCACTGCGCCACCAGGGAGGCCCTCACCTTATTTTTTATAAAGGAGTCAAAGATATAAAATGGAGAAAAGACAGCCTCTTCAATAATTGGTGCTGGGAAAACTGGACAGCTTCATGTAAAAGAATGAAATTAGCTCCCTAACACCATACACAAAAATAAACTCAAAATGGGTTAAAGACTTATATGTAAGGTCAGACACTATAAAACTCTTAGAGGAAAACATAGGCAGAACACTGTATGACATAAATCACAGCAAGATCCTTTTTGACCCACCTCCTAGAGGAATGGAAATAAAAACAAAAATAAACAAATGGGACCTAATGAAACATAAAGGCTTTTGCACAGCAAAAGAAAAGGAACGGAAAGGAAAAAAAAGCAAGGAAAAGCAAAGGAAAACATGAACAAGATGAAAAGACAACTCTCAGAATGGGAGAAAATGTTTGCAAATGAAGCAACTTGAAAGGAATAATCTCCAAAACTTACAAGCAGCTCATGCAGCTCTATATCAAATAAACAAACCACCTTATCCAAAAATGGGCAGAAGCTAAATAGACATTTCTCTAAAGAGGATATACAGATTGCCAAGAAACACATGAAACGCTGAACAATATCACTTATAATTAGGGAAATGCAAATCAAAACTACAATGAGATATCATCTCACACCGGTCAGAACGGCCATCATCAAAAAATCTACAAACAATAAATGCTGGAGAGGGTGTGGAGAAAAGGGAACCCTCTTGCACTATTGGTGGGAATGTAAGTTGATACAGTCACTATGGGAGCAGTATGGAGGCTCCTTAAAAAACTAAAAATAGAACTTCCATATGACCCAGCAATCCCACTATTGGGCATATACCCTGAGAAAACCGTAAAAAGAGTCATGTACCACAACGTTCATTGCAGCTCTATTTACAATAGCCGGGACATGGAAACAACCTAAGTGTCCATCAACAGATAAATGGATAAAGAAGATATGGCGCATATATACAGTGGAATATTACTCAGCCACAAAAAGAAACAAAATTGATTTATTTGTATTGAGTTGGATGGAACTCGAGTCCGTCCTACAGAGTGAAGTAAGTCAGAAAGAGAAAACGAAATACCGTATGCTAACACATATATATGGAATCTAAAAAAAAATGGTTCTGAAGAACCTAGGGGCAGTGCAGGAATAAAAACTCACAAGTAGAGAATGCACTTAAGGACACAGGGAGGAGGAAGGGTAAGCTGGGACGAGGTGAGAGAGTCGCATGGACATATATACACTACCAAATATAAAATAGCTAGTGGGAAGAAGCCACATAGTACAGGGAGATCAGCTCGGTGCTTTGTGACCACCTAGATGGGTGGTATAGGGGGAGGATGGGAAGGAGATGCAAGAGGGAGAAGTTATGGTGATATATGTATATGTATAGCTTGTTCACTTTGTTATAAAGCAGACACTAACACATCACTGTAAAGCAATTATGCTCAAATAAAGCTGTTTAAAAAAAAAGAATGATAGCATCTGGAGTTTTATGCAATTTTTTGATTCTGTGACTTGATGCTTTCAAATCTGTGACTATACCCATGGGACAAATTAATGTAAGATGATTTCTTTAGTTAACTCTCAGTTTTTCTTGAGAACAGGAGAGTGTGGATAAGAAAACCCACACATAATCCAAAAGTATTTCCCACATTCCTGCCTCTGGGGAAGAAGTCGATGGATGGATTGTTGTAAGGTCTTTATCTTGAGGCTGAACTTGACTATGCTAATTGGTGAGTCAGCCTTCCTGGACTTCATTCACTTGCAGAACAGAGTTTTTGGATGTACTCTATTGGGAAGTGTCTTGTTATCCATTTCTGTGTAACTACCATAAATCGAGTGGCTTAAAGCAATACATATTTCTTATCTCACAGTTTCTGTGGGTCAGAAATTTGGGCACAATTTCTCTGCGTCTTCTGCATCAGGTTTTTCCACAGGCTTCAATCAAAGTATCAGCCAGGGATGAGGTTTCATTTAAAGGCTCAACAGAAGAAAGACCTGTTTCCCAGATCAGTGGGCATTGGCAGGATTCAGTTCCTCACAGGCTGTCAGATTGAGGATCTAGTTCTTTTCATGCTGTCAGACTGAGCGTCTTACTTTCTCACTGGCTGTTAGCCAGAGGTAATCCTAATTTCTTGCTATGTGTCTCTCTCTATGTGTCAAGTTGCTTCAACAAAGCCAGCAAGGCAAGAAAACAATAGAATCTGCTAGCAAGATGGAAGTCACATTTTGTAGCCTCATCATGGAAGTGGCAACTCATTATCATTACTGTATTCTGTTGATTAGACAGAAGCCATTATGTCTAGCCCTCACTCAATGGGAGGCTGTTACACTTAGACATGAATACAAAGACACAGGCATTATTGGAGCCAGTCTTATCTGCTTGCCTCAGGCTGGTTAAGGACAGATGGACTGGGATTGGAGGAGAGCTATATATCTGTCCTGGATAGTGGTTTCTGGACATAGGCCCAGTTTCTGTGGTGAGACCCTCTTTAGGCTAAAATTAGAGGAATTGTCTTCACCAAGAAGGATTCAGGGAAACTTGAGAGGTGTGGCTTTCTCTCCTATGTGAAAGTATGTGACACTGGGTGGGAGTAAAGTGTATGCTCTTCTTTTCTACACGTAACACAGCATTGCTTTATCCTCACAGAACCTATGTTATTTGTAATAAGAGCTCAGATAGTGGAGCTTTGCTGCTTCAAGAATTTGAATTATGAGGAGTCCTGAGAGATTGTATCCTTGGATTTTTATGCCACCATAAAAGGGTATGTTGAATGTTACAGGAATGGATGACTCTTGTCTGTTTGAGCAGCTTTGTGCACACTGGATATGTAGTTAAACACTAAATTATTCTAAGTAACTATTATCAGTTCTTCTGTTTCTTACCCTCCTTTCTTCCTTTGACTCAGTGATCAAGTTCTCTGGAGGTTTTAAACATCTTAATCTGTATGTAAAAATAATAAGGAAAGCCAATATATAAGTTAATTACCTAAGTTTCAAAGCAGAAGACTTGGCAGGGAGGAGTGGCTGCTGTTCTGACCTCTAACCTATAGCCAGAGATATACTTTGAGCAATGCTCATGATGTTCTTACATTATTTTGGATGGGTAAGTGGATATCTGAACATATTAATCCTAAACTTTGTGTGCAAAATTTAAAGTATTTCTGTTTATCTATGCACATACTAGATTACACAAAGAGGATGTAAGTGTTGATGTCCATCAAATAACAATGTTAAAGATAAAGAATATAGAAAAGGAAGAGGTGGAAGCAGAGAAAGAGAAATGTGGAAGAAGTGGGGGGTTTTCCTCTGATAATCCTTATCAGATATCTTCTGAATGATATACTGCAAGGACCATTACCAAATGTTCATAACATTTTGTTTATTTCAAACAAAGCAACTCAGACTCTCCATGGAGTGAAGGTAAGGACAGCAGGAGACAGACATATCAGCTTTGTCTATTGAAATGGCCTAACAATTTCTTCTGTAAATAGTTTTAGAATGAGTTTATTATGATGGACTATTTTCTCTGAAAACAGAGATTTCAGGACAGTGTTTCTGTACCACCTTATGCTTAATATTTATCAAAACAGGAGAGACTAAAGAATTAAAATGTCTAAACTTTATCACGCGTTTCTGTCTGCTGGCAAGGTGATAGAACAGTTATTAATATTGAACATGAGATGAAAGATGTTCTAAATTTATCTTATCAGCCCTGTCTTTCTATAGAATGATAGTTACTTGACACTATCACATTGTTTTTCACCCAGTTGAAACCAAATCTGAGAAGGCACAAATCCATCCAGAAGTCATGGCTCAGAAATACAGAGTGATGCCAAATGAAGCAGGTAAATGTTCATTCACCTGGGGACAATATTTTGACTGCATTATGGTGCAAATGGAAAAAAAAAAACCTCAATGTTCTCATCAATTCAAAAATCATACTTAAAAGACCTCAGTTGGAAACCATATATTTTTCCAATATCCATAATATGTACCATCTGGGTTACATCTGGCAACATAAAAATGTTGTCTTATGAACACTAAAGGTGTGAGAACCATCAAGCAGATCCAAGTTGATTTGGCACACTTGTTCACAAAGAAGGCAGTTCTTTTTGTGGTAAGATTTAGCTTAGAAAGTAAATGGAAGTTTAAGAGCTCATCCCAATATACCCAGCTTTACCAAAAATAAAGAGATGGATTACTTTAATATTGATGAGATAAAAAGATGGTGTTCTATACTAGAAGATTATAAAGAAGAAGAGTGAATTTTGGAAAATGAAACTGAATTTGGATCTTTTTATCAAGGCTAATTCCTACTCATTTTAGAAATATAATACTGTGTATAGAAATTGTGATTCTCCTAAATAAGAACACCAAGATTTAACTCTCAGTCTGTCTGTATGTAGGTCTGTGCTCAGTGTTATATGCAAGTTTAAAACACACCAATGTATAGTATATGCTGACCATTGCTCTGAAAACCTCAACTTCAACAGTTACTTTTATACCTTAAGATCAACATTAAGAAAAGTGTTTAGTATGCTGCGTATTCCTTATTGTTGTTTGGGAAACATTATTTAGAGGTTACTAAAATGAAAACAAAATTTGTTCCAAATTATATATGTCTCCCATTTATTAGGAGATATCCAGGCTAAAATCTAATATACTTAACTAAGAACCTTTATTCAATATGAACAACAAGTAGATAAAATAAGGGATAAGCAGGTCCACGATTTGATATACAAAGAATGATGTTAAATCATCCTGATTTTCCACTGGTGCTGAAATTATGGGTGGGGATATACTAGATTGAAGATGGAAAATAATAACTGTAACCATAGTTATAACTGTAAACACTTATTCCATAGAATAGGCAAAGTTGTGAGAGAAGCAATATAATCAAATAATAAAATATGCTCAGTTTCCTCAGTCTGAAGGCTGGAGGAAACTCAATCTGCTGGTCCATGCTTTAGATGTGGCCCTGGATAGTCAACTGGAACTGTGCCTCCTGCAGGGGTGGAGGGTGGGGTGGAGAGAGCAAGAAGCAGGGGGCTGCTGGGAAGAGCTGAGAACAGAGACTTAGGGCTTCCCTGAATTATGAGCCTGGCTACATTTCTGGGACCCTTGGTAGGGTGCTTAGGCTAAGCCAGGCTATTGGGTGGGGTCACAAGTCACCCTATGTACTTACTTTTCCTTTGTCTCCCCAGTATTTTTATGCAGGTCAAATCAGTTCAAGGTAAGAAACAGGTAAAACACTGAAGAAAAATTATGTGAAAAAATGTTATCAGGGGGAGTATCAAAAGGTAACAGAGGTTGTTCCCTCTCAAGAGGAAGGACTGGGCTGGCCACTGATGAAGCCACCGACTGGCATGTATTGTGAATAGAGAGGTTCAGCAGGACTAGCCAGTGATGAATGCAGCCTAAGGGCTCCTGGGTACCTCACTGGCTACCAGAACTGAGCGAAAATTACCATAATCAAAAGCTTTTGACAGGTATGCAGACTCAGAAACCTGACTTGGGCCTAATCTAGACAAGAATTGTCTATTTTAAATTAATTTTTATTAGAGTATAGTTGATTTACAATGTTGTGTTCATTTCTACAGTACAGCACAGTGAATTAGTTATATATATATATATATATATATATATATATATATATATATATATATATATATATATATATATACTCTTTTTTAGATTATTTTCTCATATAGGTCATTACAGAGTATTGAGTAGAGCTCCCTGTGGTATATAGTAGGTTCTTTTATATATAGTAATGTGTATATAGTAATCCTAATCTCCCAATTTACTAGAAAACCATAATTCGAAAAGATACATGCACCCCAGTATTCATTGCAGCACTATTTACAACAGCCAAGACATGGAAACAACCTAAATGTCCATGGATGAATGAATGGATAAAGAAGATGTGGTACATATATACAATGGAATACTACTCAGCTATAAAAAAGAAAGGATTGTCGTTTGAGGCAGATTCACATGAATTAAATTCACGAGCCTGACGAAGGCAATATGGAGGCCATTTTATTCTCTTCAACGGCCAGCAAGTTTCTGCCTATCTGCACTCCTCTACAAAACTTTTCTGAGCGAATCTCCTACTATCCTATCCTTTGCTATGCTTGGGCCACCCTGAACCATGTGAGCTTTGTCAGACACACCTGACATGCTTCCTTCTCCCAGGGCCCTTTTCCTCACTTTTCTTCCCAGCTTGCTTTTGGTCAGCTTATCTTGCTTTTTGTCTTGTTTTTCTTTAGCTCTTTCAGTCATTTCGCAAATGACCTCAGTGAGGCTTTCACTCATGTCCCTGTTTAAAATTCAACATCTGCCCACCCTCACCCACTTCCTGCTGCTTTCCATTCTCCTTTTTTCCCCATAGTCCTTATCACCATCTGATGCATTTTATATTTTACTTATTTATTTTGTGTATTTACTAGAATGTAAATTCTGCTTATTTACTAGAAGGTAAATTCTATGATATCAGGGACTTTTGTCTGTTTTATTTACTGCTGTATCCTCAGAATCTAGGACTCTGCTTGGAACATAGTAGGTACTCAATTAAAAAATATGTTTAATAAAGTCTGAAATGGGGACCCTCCTTCAACAAATACACACCAAAAACAGGTTCCCTCCTTGTTCCTATCAGTAAGGATGGGAAGAGGGAAGGACTGATGATCTTAGAAGAACTCCTGTGTATGGGGACAAGGTTGAGAGCCTTCTGTTTTATAACTAACAGCCTGGTATGGAAAATATTGTGTGTGAATAAAAACAAAATAGAGAAAAATGTGTTTATTCAGTTAATTGACTAACTTACACAGAAAAATTTAACTACAGCTATGTCTAATAGTCAGGGTTCTCCAGAGAAACAGAACAGGAGATATCTATCTATCTAAATAGATGATAGATAGATAGATAGATAGATAGATAGATAGATGTCCTTGAACAAGGCTGAGGCTTCAACCCCAAGCAGTTGAAAATTTGCATATAACTTTACAATCAGCATTCTCTATCTGCAGTCCTGCATCCCCGGATTAAAACAACCACAGATACTGTAGTACTATATAGTATGTATTTATTGAAAAATAATCTGCATATCTGTAGACCCATACAGTTCAAACCCATGTTCTTCAATGATCAACTATATACATTTCATGTATATGTGTATATGTGTCTGTGTGTATTTATCTATCTATCTCTATGCAGAAAAAGAGAGAGAGGGAGAGAGAGGGGGCACGTAGGTTTATTATAAGAATTGGCTCACACACTTATGGAAGTCGAGCAGTCCCATGATCTGTCACCCGAAATCTGGAGAACAAGAAAAGCTGGTGGTATTATTCAGTCTGAGTTCAAAGCCCTAGGAATTGGAGGAGGGTGATGGTGTAAGTCCAGGTCTGAGTTCAAAGTCTGAGAACCAGAAGAACAAATGCCCAAGGGCAGGAGAAGATGAATGGATATCCCCGCTCAAGCAGAGAGTGAATTTTCCCTTCCCCCACCTTTTTGTTCTATTCAGGACCTCAGGGGATTACATGATGCCCACCTGCAATGGTAAGGGCCTCTTCCTTACTCAGTCTACTGATTCAAATGCTAATCTCTTCCAGAGACACCCTCACAGACACGCTCAGGAATAATGTTTTATCAGTTATCTTGTGCATCCCTTAGTTATTAACCCTTAAAATTACAATGATAATTTTATCAGTCAAGTGGACACATAAAATTAACCATCACACTATGTAAAAGTATAAATGTGATAACTTATGTTACATGATACTTTACATGATAAACATACTTTGTTACATTCAAAATACAATTATAATATTATGTACAGCATGATTACTGTATTTATTCACAGTAGACAGTGGAGGTTGGTAAGAAAATTAAAAATGTTAAATTCTTTGGACAGTATGCAACCAGACTAAGAGAATTGATTATATCGGGTTAGCCAAAATTTCAGGTTTTTCCATTCCGAACTAACTTTTTGGTCAACCAAATACCTATAGTAGTGACTAAATCTTAAACTATAGTTTTTTGTATGCTCCTCAAAAAAGTAATTATACTTAATTGCACTTAATTTCCAGCTTGAGTCCCATTCTGTCTGGTAGCAGAATCATTAGTTTCTTCTGACAATTCAGAGTAAACATACTCAGTTCAACGTAGATTCAGTCAATTCAGAAATGAATTTCTCCCTTTGATTATTTCTAAGTCTTGAGAAGTTTATTTAGGTCACTGCACTGAAGGCATGTCCTATCCTGTCCTTTGTCATCATTTTCTACATTGCTGGCCTCTGATGAGAGTGTCACATTCCCACTTGCCACCTTGTATGGCTCATGGTATCATTCCCTCTCTTCCCTTCATCCTACCCACAGGGCCTCTTCACATCTGTCATATTTCTGTCCTTTACCTTTGTGTTCCTCTGGGAAAAGGTTGAAAGGTACACATGAAGATGTCTCATGCTCTTCAATGTCACTCTGGAGGCATAGGAACCTTGGAGGAGAGTGCTGATGAGGGTGATGGTAGGTAGGGGATGTCTTTGAACTTCTCTGACTGTACAAGCTACATTTCTCCTTGACTGCTACATCAATATTCCAGTACAAGGAATCTCCTCAAATCTTGCCAATTTCCAGAACCACAGATAGTAAACGGGACACATGTTGACTTTGCCTTAAGGCTCAAACCTGCATGGTAATTAGTGGCAGAGATGGTCATCTGTCCACAAAAATATCATGCTTCTCCTTCCATAGTACAGAATTATTGCGTGAAGGAGGCTGCATATCCAGGGGCTGTATTTCCAAGTTCCCTTTGTGAAATCCAGTTGTGAGTATGTAACTAGTTCTTGCCAATTGAATGAGAGTGGAAATGATGTATGCCATTTCTATCTGAGGGTTTATAAGAAGCAGGTGTGACTTTTTCACTTTCTATTTTCCCTTTTCCCTACTGGATGCCAAGGTTCTATGGAACTGAGAAACCATAAAATGGAAGGAGCTTGGGTACTTGAATCACCACATGGAGAAAAGCTGCCCACCATTCAGACCAACCTCCTTGGACTATTGCATAAGAAATAAAATACTATTGTATTAAGCCTTCAAAATTTGGTTACAGCAGCAAGTATTACTTTAGCAAATACTAAATTCCATGGTCCTCCAGACCTACATCTGGGAATGGAGGGTAGACCATTTCATAGTATGCTCAGTGACATCTAAATTGCTTCCTTTCTCATAAACTCTATCCTTAGTCCATGGAATCTTCATCTAGTCTGAATTCACAAGAAAAATCTTTCCTGGGTGGTATGTATTACTTAGTATAAGGCCAGCCTTGTTCTATGAAGAAGTCAAAGTCTTTTCCTTGAGTTTCAAAAGTACTTGTGGACTTACTTCACTCTGTATGACAGACTCTAGGTCCATCCACCTCACTACAAATAACTCAATTTCATTTCTTTTTATGGCTGAGTAATATTCCATTGTATATATGTGCCACATCTTCTTTACCCATTCATCTGTAGATGGACACTTAGGTTGCTTCCATGTGCTGGCTATTGTAAATAGAGCTGCAGTGAACATTGTGGTACATGACTCTTTATAAGAAATCTAAAAAAAAAAAAAATTGGTTCTTAAGAACCTAGGGGCAGGACAGGAACAAAGATGCAGATGTGGGGAGGGTGAAGGGTAAGCTGGGATAAAGTGAAAGAGTGGCACGGACTTATATATACTACCAAATGTAAAATAGCTAGTGCGAAGGAGCCACGTAGCACAGGAAGATCAGCTCAGTACTTTGTGACCACCTAGAGGGGTGGGATAGGGAGGGTGGGACGGAGAGGCAAGAGGGAGGAGATATGGGGATATATGTATATGTATAGCTGATTCATTTTGTTATAAAGCAGAAACTAACACACCATTGTAAAGGAATTATATTCCAATAAAGATGTTAAAAAAAAAGTATTGTGGAATATAAAGTTGAGTACTGCCTGAAAACATTCTCTTTGCATTCTCACTGCCATAATTCTTCTGAGGCAGTGGATGTTTCTAGCTGAATGGAAGTTAGGGTTGTTTGGGTAAAGAAGGTAAACTTCAATTAATATTCAAGTAATATTTTCTTACCTCATAATTCATACCATTGCATAATATTAGGGGGTACTTCTCATGGAACTGTAGTACGTAAAGTCTAAAAATTAATTTATTTTTCTACTTTTCCCTACAGAGTGCTTAGATGAGTTTTGCCAACATTTGCCTTGGTGACCTTCCTTCATCTGTACTTTCCTGACTGATCCTCACTTCTGACAAACCCATGATTTCTTTAGACAGTTCATCCTTGCAATCAGATTATCTTCAATGCTGAGTGTTGAGAGTTATTTGAGTTTTTAAAGTGAGTGTGTTTATCTGTGTTCTTGCCCATTGCATTTTTAAAAAATAAAACTTATATCAGAGGATGATCAAATTAAGAAAATCTTAATTCTAAGGTTTTGGGGAACAGCACCTCTTGACCCAATCCCCATGTTCTTAAATACTAGGTTTTTTGTTTTTGTTTTTGTTTTTTAGAGGCATTTCTTCTATTGTGATTTGGCAACCAAGCTACACCTTTTGGGAAGCCAAAAATCCCTGAAATTATAGAAGAAGCACCTTCAGATGTGAAGAGACTGAAGAGTTTCAGATATATGGACATTCCCTGTCATGTATTTTAATAAGCAAATAAAAAAGCCTGGCAATGGACACAGGAGACTGACACCACATGCTGACAACTGTGTCTGTTTCAGGGATAGGCTAATACAAGTATGATTGCTATCACTCAGGGCAAATGTTCAGTTAGGATAGTGAGAATTCAGAGTTTAGATAGTGAAAGATACTTGTATTTTATTTTTGAGTTAATATAGAAAAATTTTGGATAATGAAGAAGAGTATCTGCATTTTCATGTTCCTTTTTATGAGGAAAAGTGTTCTCTCAAAAAGGGCATTCTACTGGATTCTTCTCCTTGTTATGCCAATGAATGTCTTCCTATTCACTTGGAGGTAGGCAATTAACTTAATATCAGTATTAGGAATCACTCAAATATCTGCATGATTAACAGTAACTTAAACATTGTTGACCTTATGAAAATGGGATATATCTCTTTCTTCTAGAACCAGAAGGCATTGTCTCATGCATTCTCTGCCCTTCTCAGATAGTGAAACTGAGACTCAGAAAGGTAAAGTATTTGCTAAGGTTATTCTTCTTTGTACGGAATGAGAAATGCATACTAGCTAGGAAAGGACAAGGAAGCATGGAAACACTGTCAATAATAGGGAATGTGTTTGTAACATGTCAAATAAGATACACACATATATATTGGATGGTTATAGAGCTCTCACTCTTTCTCCCTCTCTACATACACACCCACATACCCACCCCCCACCCCCCCACACACACATATTTGCTTCATAAGGCAAGGAACATTGAATACCAACAGATTAAAATATATGCATTTTTCTATTTTTAGAATGATGTTATTTGTTATGGACACATGTTCAGAGCCTTGGCAGCTAAACCATCTTATAAATTGAAAACAAGTGAATAAATGGGGTGTTCAAATATGCGCACCAAATAATTTAAGTATTAAGGGGAAAGTTGTAATAACAATGAACTAAATTATAATAGCAGTTAATATGCTAAGGATTTTGATGTTCATTGAATCCTTATAACAACCTGATGACTAATATAAGGATTGCTATTTTAAAGGTACAGAAACTGAGGCTCAGTGGAAGTTATGAAACCTTTTACACAACAGGGTTTCCTCAGGATCTTATGCACATTCAAAGAGTCATTTACCTCTATCGCACAACAAAGCCACTCAAATAAGTAGGAGAGTAGTTATTCTTGTGAACTAGAAGTTCATCATCCAGAGCAAGGGAATGTTCCATTGGAAAAAATTTCAAGACCCAGTAGTCCATAGAGATAAAAAATAGTCTGCCTCAACAATTCCCTTATGAACTCCCACAAAGAGCTGTAGAGTGAAAAGGGCAGCCATCAGTAAAATATAGTGGTAACTTAAAATTATCTTTTGAAACATAGATCATTGGTAATGCTGCTACTTCTCCTTTCTTTTTTTCCTGAGTGTAATATGCACAGCTGTGTGAATTACGTAAGGTTCTAAGGGAGGGCTCACAGGTGAACCTGGCTGAGAAGAACAAAATCTTCCCAACCTTGTTTTTACACAGTCTTCTCTAGCAAACTTCTCAGATAATGTATCTAATTCTCAATCAGTAACTTGACATTTTCACTATAGAGGTAAGAGGAGGTGGAGAAAAGCCAGGAGACATGCCGTTTTCATTCAGACATATGTTACTTATTTATAGAGTACTGTCTGGGTGCTGTGCCCCTGCCAAGTCAGGGAATACAAAGAGAATCAGGCAAGGCTGCTGTACTTAAGGAGCTTACAGCTTAGTGGTCTTTTATGCTCTTTTTCTTATCCACATTCCAGTGGTTGAACTGGCATCTCCAAGGTGGGATCAGCATTTTGAACTACAGTGGCTAATTCTGTGAAAGAAATGGCAGCATGGCAATTCCAAGTTAAGACACAGAGGACTTGCAAACTCATGCTGAATAAATATTTTAGCTCCAGCACGTTGACATATCAAGAATCACACACTAAACATTAAACTGCTTTCTAGATGCTGGTGTATGCTTGGGGAATAGAGTTCAAAGGACAGACTTTTATCATTACCATACATTTGTTCAGAGACTATTATAGACAGCTAAACATTCCCAAGTTTAATTTGGTCCCCTCACCGACTATCAGCTTTAATTATGTCTCTAGACAATTTGTGTGCTATTTTTCATGCAAATTCTCTTATTAGAAAATGAGTTATCACTTCAAGAATTAATCCAGTTTCCTTTTCTGCCTGTAGCCTATAGCATTTGACTTCAGTCCACATACTCTCTTCTTCGCCCACAAGTGACATCCACCATCACAGTGAAATAGAATTTCTGAATGCATGAATGTCAAAACAATGTGCTAATGTGGAATCCAGCCTCTCAAGTTTGCTTTGAGCACAGTTATTGCAAAATCCAATCTATTTTATCACTCCGTCTTCTTGCTGGATTTAGCAGCTTCATAATTCCACACCTCTGTCAATGAGACCTTTATTATGCAGCTTTCTAAACATTTTACTTGGGGAAAGAATAAACAACATATTTAGTAATAATGAGGTGAGACATTGCTTTTGTATTTGCATTACTGTTTAATGATTGTGATATCTCCAATCACCAAGCTCTGGGAGCTTGTTTTGATTGATGCGGTTTTTCTTGCAGACAACCAGTTACTTGCACTGCACAGTTTGTCACATGTTAAGAATATGTGGCTTCAGAATTATAGCAAAATGGAGTGCCCATCTTCCACTCACCATGGTTGCTCTACAGATAATATTGCTACTCATTTTGTTTATGTTTCAGTATAAATATTTGAAATGGAGTGTTCAGCAACCAGAAAAATTTAATCATAACGTTTTTTCCAGTATTTTTCTCCTCCTTTTTGCTGTATAATGATTGTGAAACCCCAATGATTTAAAATTTTTTCCCTGACCCTAATTCATCCTAATTCTTCCTGCCTCAATGTGTCTTTCAAAGTTTATTTACTTAAACATTATTTAGTGCCATCTTATAAAATAAAGCTAAGTATGCCATACTTACTCTAAACTAAGCATGACTGACAGCAGCAACTTCCGGTCTCTAAATGGGGAGAGTTCAGGAGCAATAGCATAATTACAAAGTTAACTTCAGGACAGGTCAAATGCAAAGGCAAAATGAAAAAAAGAGAGACTTTGTGGTCAGGCAGCGCTGAATTTAAATCCCAGCTGTGCTACTTAGTAATTCTGTAAGCTTGTGCTAGTGACTTAATTTGACATGTAGGTTCTTTATCAATAAATGAAGATTTTAAAATATCAACCTCATTGACTCCAAAGGACTAATGAGATAATGTAAGTAAAATTCCATTGTATAGAAGCCTGGTGCGTATCAGGCACTTAATATATTTTTCCTCTCATTATTATTATTATTATTAAAACACACCAGGGCTTCCCTGGTGGCGCAGTGGTTGAGAGTCTGCCTGCCGATGCAGGGGACACGGGTTCATGCCCCGGTCCAGGAAGATCCCACATGCCGTGGAGCGGCTGGGCCCGTGAGCCATGGCCGCTGAGCCTGCGCATCCGGAGCCTGTACTCCACAACGGGAGAGGCCACAGCAGTGAGAGGCCCACGTACCACAAAAAAAAAAAAAAAAAAAAAAAACAACAACAACAACAACAAAAAACAGAATAAGTCAGGTATATGGATAACGGATAACCCTATGTAGATAAATAGTAGTGGTGCTAGAGCTGAGTATTAATAGGGAGACCAAAGAAGAGCAGTTTTTCTTTCTGTGTTTAATCCCTGAACTCTGAAAGCATAGGCTACTCTCCATTCACATCCAAAGTTTAGTATGCCTAAGGGACATTAAAGAGTTTCCAAATTATTCCTCTAAGAGTGGGGAAAGGATCTATTCTGAAACATGATTTAAGTCCAATCTTTACCAAGTTAGTTGCAATTCTTACTTAAAGAAAGGGCAAGGGTTAGTTGAAATAGATTAATCATGATTCATCTGAATGTTACTGTCTTAAAACACATCTTGGAAACTTACTCATTTTATGGAATTCCTTTTTTCCCTACAGTATTAATAAATAGTAGAGATAGAATATTAGTTCCTTTGATAAAATATCATGCGTGCATCTATATACAAGGCCATGGAAAAGTCATGGAAATTAATTTCTGAGAATTAATTCCTTTCAACCCTTCCAGCTTTCATGCATTGTCTTTTTAAAAGGCATCTTTCTGCCTCTGCCTGAGGCAGGGTCATAGGGAGATAGTGACACTCTCATGCCAAGAATAGCAGCACTGCTCTTAGGCAGAATATTTTTCATCTCATATATGAATCTTGACAAATGCAGCTACTTATTGGTCTAGTGTCTGTTGATTCTCAATCTTCTACTCATTTTTTTTGATGCCTAGAGTTATACAACCTTTAATCTTTTTACCAGCAGTGCCAGCAGAAGCTTACTTCAATACGCCCAAATTTGAACCCAAGTCTGAGATGCAACTTTCCATCCATCCCACTTCCTTTGTGATTATCTGAATACCTGGACAGGAATTGTTACATTTCACTTTTGGGGGGCAATAACCAAATGGTGAAAAGCTCATACAGAAATTACAGGCTCTCTCAAAAGTTAATAAAAAGTCTGCTTTCTGTGGATAAATGAAGCTACATACCATAAATGGTGAGGAAAGTAATAGGTTTGATGAGAGTCAGTAGCAATCTTTTAAATACACTAAAATGAATGTATGCATTTCCACAAGTCAATGTGATGTATTATAATTAGATGGACAGGGAAGTGCACAATTTGTTTCACTTGAAAAAATAAGTTTGCCCAGGGAAACACAACTCATCATGAGTACATGTGAAAGGAAAGAAAAAACATAGAGGTAAGATCCCTTTTTGCCCTAACTAGAGTAGACAGGGGTTGATAGTTGATCCCATAGGAATTCCATCTTCTCACAACTTCCCAAGTCGGGTGTCAGTGCTCTTCACAGGTGTCTTCTGTTCTTAGTCAGAGAAGTAAATATTTACAGTGGACATTCATTTTCTGTAGACTTTTGGGGTTTAGAAAAAGTGTCTACACAGAAAATTTTTCTAAAAGCTGAATGTAGATTTCTGCTTGGTTTTTATTTTATTAATATATACCAGTAAACTAAAAAATTTGAATTTTAAGACTTTATATTAATCTCAATAGGTAATAATTATCTATTATTCTATATTGTTTTCTCATGTCCATTGGCCTGGTCCATCTCTCATGTTATTCTAGTCCTCTCCTAGTGTGTGAGGATGGGGTGGGGAGGAGGATTACTAGCAATGTGTCTGTGTTGGAATGGAGGATTCCTACTCTAGACAGCATGAGTTGCCAATATGATATCCACTGGAAAGTGTCAACATTTGGATGTTAACATAATAAAGTCCAAATGCTAGCAAGCACAGGGATCAGAGTAAAAACTCCAGTTTGGTGTTACTGAACCAAGAATTCATACTGGGTGAAGTGGATTCACCCCAGGAGTAGGACAGGAATAAATACAGAGAGTCCTAAGTAACTGACTCTAACACATTTGAACAATAATAATTTACCTCTAGGTATCAGGAGGTGAGTGGGCCAGAGAGGTAAAAATTGTTAAGACAGAGTGAATATAACTTTTGGACATACACTGATACTCCTGGCATCTCTAAGCAGTCTAAACTGTAACTATTATTTCCCTCAAATAATTAAGATTTTTTTTTCCATAACCAAGATAGTTAGAAGTCAGAACTAACAGAATCCTTGGAATGATCTAACATGGGTTAGATTGGGATGAAGCCAAGATACAAAAAATGATGAGTTTTAAGAACTTCTATGAAAATCTAATATCCTGGGTGTACATTAGATTCACCTGGAGAGCTGGGGTTTTGTTATTGTTGTTATTTGTTTTGGTTTGATTTGCTTTTTCTAAAATATTCTAATGCCTGGGCTTCACTCAAACCAAGTTAATAGAATATCTGGAAGTTGGTCTCAGGCATCAATATTCATTTAAAAGCTTTTTAGGTGATACAAATGCACAGGCAAAATTGAGGACAGCTAGCCTAAATCCATCAGTCTTGGAAGTCAAGTTCAGTCTTTTAGGGATAGTTGAGACAAGACATTGAATGAATTTTCAGGTATAAAATATGAAATGAGGGAAGGATAGTTACTGTTCATTGGAAATTATCCTTTGTTATATTCATTCATTCAATAAACATTAACTGAATGGCTACTCTGTGCCAAGCACAAGTACTAGGGATAAGAATAAACAGCGAAATAACAAGCAGAAATGTGTCCTCTGTCTTTTAAGGGAGCCCCAAAACATACCACACCTTTCTCCCCACAGGCCGGTAAAAGGGATCAGGGACAGTTCAAGATGATTTCAAGAATCTCCCTGAACTTCTTCATTTTCTCTCATCCTGGTATTTCACAGACTTTATCTGCTTAGCTTGAGATCTTCTGCTCTGCAAGCTCAATTTTGCCTGTGGATCTTTGAGCCTGGTATTTGTATATGCTCTCCTCATCGTTTCACTCTTAGATTCCTCCAGCACCTTTGGTCTTTACAATGCTCTCTGACTCCCCCCTGCTCCAGGTTGCTTTGGATGTTTTTCATTTCAAAGCATAATTTCTTGATATTTCCAGTTTTCTAGTAAAATGGGAGAATTCCAGTTCACACATATTTACTCCTTTACTCCAAGAAATAAGAATTAAGATACAGCTGAGCAATAAAACAGCATGTTCTACGTGTTACCAATGCAAAAGATAAATCAATCTCAAACATAGCTGAACCCTAACTCACCAATTAAATTTAACTTAAATGTCCACAAAACATTAGCTCTTAAGAAGTGGTTCTCAAATTTGGTTGGGTGTCAGAATCATCTGATATTGGAGGGTGGGGGGATTTGAAAATAGCATTCCTAGATACTACTCATAGCAATCAGAGGCTGAGGAGATGAGTGTGATAGAGGATGGGCACCTTATTTCTTAAGAGTTTGCCAGATGATTTTGATGTACAATGACAGTTAAGAATCACAGTTTTAAAAGAACATCTGAAGATGGAAAGAAACCCATGTTCAGTAGCTTTTTTAAAACTCACTAGGAACCCAAAAAATGTATATGGCTTCTTCTCATTAGAGCCTACAGGAAGCCCATAAAATGAATTCCAATGACTCTTCATAGAGAAGAGGGAGGGAAGGAAACTCAACCAAAGGACACTGATTTTACAAGGTGACCACAGCTTGGGTTAGTACCTCAAAGTTTCCTTTTAGCATGTACTTTGATCAAGAGTTTTTACATTTTAATGACATACTTTTGACTGAATTATTTTAAAGATACTTTATTCTGCAAGACCATAACCATATGTCTCCCTTGGAAAAACATTATTATTCCCAAACTCATATGGCTTTTGAATAGAAAAAGGGAACAAGGTAATATCAAAAACAGATAAAGCAACAGTCAATAATGGACCAGAATTTTTAGTCTGAAAAGAAAAATAACTGTCATCTACCTCTAAAGATTAACAGTTCCCCTTCATTTATTTTGAAAACCTGGCGGCCAGTTGTAGAACTCCATCACATCTCCCTAAAAGTATTTGTCTTCTCTATGGACACAGTATGGGGTTTCACAATGTTTCTAAACATCTCTCCTTAATTACACAGCAGGCCATTGTGTACTTCACTCTCATACACAGGCTCCGCAACTAGTAGCACCATTGAGCTGAACGCAGTATGTGGCCTCTGCATTTCTGTGAAATAGCGTTCTCATAGAAATTTCATCCATAGACGAATGGTATCACTACAGATTGTCTTCCCCAAGTCGAAATATTACATTTTTGCTATTAGATGTTTTCTTCTTTCCTTTACCTGAGTCACAACCTTAGGTAATCTATGAAAAAAATCTATGAAATTTTTGAAAAAAAAAACTATGAAAAAACAACTGCATTACTAGACCAATGTCCTCTCTTTGTAAGAAAAAACTTAAGATAAGTTAATCCATGTATCAGAAATTCCAGATCATTTTTCTTAGTTTGACATAAAATTTCACATTTTACTCCTTTAAATTATTTTTATTTAAAAAAACAAGAAGTCTCCTAGGATTTTCCTAATTTGTACAACACGGCTTTATGTTTAGACTTATTCATGTTTGGAATCAAGTCTGTCAGTGTTTTTATCCTTAAATTATAGAAAGGAAACACTTTTCTAAAAAAGCTTTTAACAGACTGGCTTGTCTACAAACTTATTTTCAAACTTTTACTCGAATCACCATTACACATTGCCTCAATCTACCAGGAAAGATTTGCCATTCAGAATATTGTACACTGATAATGTTGCCTGTGTTTTTATTCATTCCTTTCTTTCTTCATTAATCATCAACTGTTACAAGGTATTGTGCTAAAATTTCCTATAGACAATGTAAACATGAGTTCATGACAATATAAACATAGCTTCTATTCTCAGAAATCTTGAAATTTTAATGATGTGAAAGGGGTGGTAAAATTGAATAAAATAATGCAATCAGAATTTTATAAATGTCACAAGAGACAGTGCTATGCAGGCTCATAGAAGAGAGAATAAACACACTTTATTGTTGTGGATAGACCAGGGAAGTCTCTATTTTTCATTCATTTAAAATTATTAACTCTATCCTTTATGAATATAGTGAACAAAATATCTTAAAGATGCAGAAGTATTCTTTGGGTGTAATCCATGCCTGTTTTACAATGAAAGAAAGTTACCTTACTCTACAAAAAAGAAAAAAAAAATCATGTACGAATAAACATGAATGCCTGTATTCTTCTCCTCAAGTCCCTGAGGTAAGGCACAGATGGCTGAGGGTGGCTTGCCCTGCTGCTGCAGATGCACTGCCTTTGTGTAGCACCACTGATTGTCAGCCCATTTAGTATACTGACCACTATCCTTACAGATGAGGGAAGGACAGCCGAAATTATTCTTATCAAAATTTAATCTTAGCCTGACTAAAAAATAGTCAAATTTATCTTCAGAATTGCAGACTGTTCTTTCTGGATATTTTTCACTTTTATTTAACACCTTCATTTCCATCAACTTGCCTCAGAAACCCTGGAATATATCCTATTGAAACGTACTGTTAAGTTCCTCAAATTCACATGAAGATATGAATAACTGATATTATGTAAATTTATGCTATTAGTAATTAAGAGAAATTACTAATTAAAATAAGAATAACGTTATTTTTGCCTATATTTTATAGTTTGAAATATCATTTTGACTTTCTCTTTTTAATTTGCTCCCATCAACAGCTCTGTACAGTGGTCATGCAGGTATTATTGTTCAAAGTTTACAGGTGGTGAAAATAAGGGTAAAAGAGATTATGCCATTTATTAGAGTCACACGTGATCAAGTGCCTTCATCACTGCTCAAACACCAAGTGTTCTGACTCTAAATCATTGCTGTACAAACAGGAAATAATGAAAGTTCAGGCACCCATTTTGTTCTGAGGGAGGTATTTGGAAGGTTTACCAGTTCTTAAGACAACAGACTATAAAGATAGTCAATTATTTTTCCTTCATGCTTCACCAGCCCTAGTTATATTACCAGAGACATATAAACTTTCTGATAATTTTCTGTTTCTCCAGTAACTTAAGTCTACTGTTCGTCATTCAGCATGCATTATACCAGAAAGAAAAAAAAAAAGCAACCCACAGGATATCAGCATTTAAAATTCAAGACTGAAGCATGATTTGGATGAATTAAGGATGCAAAGTGATATCTACTGATACCATAGCTGTCACTCAATAGCTTTCTCAAGATTCTCCTCCAGCCACAAAAAAACAAAGTGTCTAAGCTTAGCCAAAGTAGGACCAGTGATGATACAAAGTGACAGAGCTTTCATTGCATGGGAGACAGTTTAGCTAGTTCTTGCTTTGGATTCCTAAAAGATGCATATGGAGCACTCAGTCTATGACTGAAGTATGTGTGATCTTCAGGGGAGCCGGCCAAAGTGCTAAAGTGCATGGGTTTTGGATGTCAGTGTGAACATGTGGTGCTGTGTGAATAAAATGTGATAGTGCCTATCAAAATGAGCCTGCATCATATTTTTACTTGACACATTAAGCAAAGCTTTCAGCTCTGGGTGTATTGATGATGGAATTTTGTTCACAATTGTTTCATTATAGCTTGTTTTGGGACTTGAAAAACAAATACTCTTTATCTTCTTATCAGGAAAGATTTAAAAGTAGTATCACACACTTAACCAGTGCTCTGTACCTCTAGAGTTGAGAACTCGTTTATTTTCATCTTCAACCTAAAGAGTTTAACCTGTTGAGTACCCCAGCCAACATTATACTTTGCATACAGAACATTTATTTTTGCTATCCAATCAAAAGCACTTGACCACGAATTATATATTTGAGTGGCAAATTCAAAAATTTAATTCACATTTTGAATTAAAATTATTCGATCAGATGAAATAAAAGGGATAGTTGTGTGTCTTCCAATATATTTTTCATATATACTGAGTTAAACAAATGCAGGTAGTATCTATGTTTATTGTTTGTTTGTTTACACTTTATTTTAAAACTAATCTTTACCAATATAATTCTTTATTATTCATGGATTTTTTTTTTTTTTTTTTTTTTTTTTTTTTTTTTTTTTTTTTTGCGGTACGTGGGCCTCTCACTGTTGTGGCCTCTCCCGTTGTGGAGCACAGGCTCCAGACGCGCAGGCTCAGCGACCATGGCTCATGGGGCCAGCTGCTCCGCAGTGTGTGGGATCTTCCTGGACTGGGGCATGAACCCGTGTCCCCTGCATCGGCAGGCGGACTCTCAACCACTGCACCACCAGGGAAGCCCTCATGGATAATTTTAAGGCCATGGTATCTTAGACTGGGTTGCTCAGAAATCAAGACCTGAAACAAAGTGAAAGTGCTTTATTGGGAAATGTGTTCCAAGAAGTAGAAATGAAAGATGAGGGAGTGAAGAAGAGAAGAAGGGAGAATCAATTCAAAGACGTCTCCCTGAAATGGCAGTTGCTATGATGCAACTGGTTATTCAATACTATAAGACCTATTGAAGAACTTTATAAAGTAAATTTTAGGACTGTTGTTAGAGTAAGAAAGGAGGAAGAATCTATCCATGTGCTATTTTCTACCAAGAGCTGTCCTTCAGAGCACTTCTAGATTATACTTGAGTGAGTTGCCTCACTCCAGCAGCTGTATCAACAGGGACCTTCATGGAGAGTCTGAAATGCTGTCAAGATATAAACATGCATGAAACAAGTTTGATCTAAAGCAAAATTGGTTGTTACTGTGGCTGCAATAAGAACAAATCTGTAGTGGTACTGAAGAGGTTTCTGATTTATGAGGGCTCCATTACTTACAAATACCTGGATTCCAAAAATTCACTTGTAAGTCTGTTATACGAATGTTCTATTCCTACACAAACTGTCTAAATCTCCTTCTTTAGACATAATTAAAGAAATTCACAGGTTAATCCACAGAGGCCCACTTAATGTATGTAGATAAAAGTATTAACTTTTTCCAATGAAAAACTGTGTTCAAAACTACTTTTATAACTGTATATCATATTGTTTTAGCTAAATATGCTAACTGACATCTAATAGCTCTTGGGAACTAGTTGCCAACAGTCTCAGCCAAATCAGGCTGAAATCTGAAATTCATTCTCACTAGAGTATTACTGACTGATATCAGATGAGTCTGATAAGTGGGAGAGGAAAAAGAAAATCATGAGAGTGAAGTATTAAGGGAGAGGATTGGCAAAGGTGAAAGTTTCCTAATTTGTTTTTAAATAATCTGTCTGCTTCTCAGTTTTCCTTCTTCTCATAGCATTTAATTATATATATTGCTTTTATATTGTTTCAATTTTGACTATAACATGTGAGTCTGGGTCTGCAAGGCACATTCAAAAGGGCATGGTGAGATCGGTTCAAGATGGTGGAGTAGAAGGACGTGTGTTCACTCCCTCTTGCGAGAGCACTGGAATCACAATGAACTGCTGAAGAATCATCAATAGGAAGAAACTGGAACTCACCAAAAAGATGCCCCACATCCAAATACAAAAGACAAGCTGCAATGAGATGGTAGGAGGGGCACAATCACAATAAAATCAAATCCCATAACCACTGTGTGTGTGACTCACAAACTAGAGAACAATTATACCACAGAAGTCCATCCAGTGGAGTGAAGTTTCTGAGCCCCACATCAGGCTTCCCACCTGGGGGTCTGACAATGGAAGGAGAAATTCTTAGAGAATAAGACTTGGAAGACTAGTGGAATTTGATTGCAGGGCATCAACAGGACTGAGGGAACCAGAGACTCCACTCTTGGAGGGCACACAGAAAGTAATGTGTGCATCAAGACCCAGGAGGAAGGAGCAGTGACTCCATAGAAGACTGAATCAGAACTACCTGCTAGTGTTGGAGGGTCTCCTGCAGAGACGGGGAGTGGCTGAGGCTCACCATGGGGACAAGGACACTGGCAGCAGAAGTTCTGGGAAGTACTCCTTGACACGAGCCCTCCTGGAGTCTGCCATTGGCCCAACAAACAGCCTGTAGCCTCTAGTGTTGGGTTGCTTCAGGCCAAACAACAACAAGGGGGGAATTTAGCCCCACCCATCAGCAGCCAAGTGGATTAAAGTTTTACTGAGCCCTGCCCACCAGAGCAACACTGAGCTCTACCAACCACCCATCAGGAAGCTTCCACAGCCTCATCCACAAGAGGCAGACAGCAGAAACAAGAAGAACTACAATTCTGCAGACTGTGGAATGAAAACCACATTCACAAGAAGATAGCCAAAATGAAAAGGCAGAGGACTATGTACCAGATGAAGGAACAAGATAAAACCCCAGGAAAACAACTAAATGAAGTGGAGATAGGCAATTTCAGAATAATGATAGTGAAGACAATCCAGGACCTCAGAAAAAATGTGGAGGCAAAGATTGAGAAGATGCAAGAAATGTTTAACAAAGACCTAGAGGAATTAGAGAACAAACAACTAGAAGAATTAAAGAACAAATAAACAGAGATGAACAATGCAATAACTGAAATAAAAAAAAAATATACTAGAAGGAAACAATAGCAGAATAACTGTGGCAGAAGAATGGATAAGTGACCTGGAAGACAGAATGGTGGAATTCACTGCCATGGAACAGAATAAAGAAAAATGAATGAAAAATAATGAAGACATCCTAAGAGACATCTGAGACAACATTAACACACCAACATTCACATTATAGGGGTCCCAGAAGGAGAAGAGATAGAGAAAGGACTCGAGAAAATATTGGAAGAGATTGCAGTGAAAAAAATCTTTAACGTGGGAAAGGAAATATCCCCCAAGGAAATGCAGAGTCGCAGGAGGATAAACCCAAGGAGAAACGTGCCAAGACACATAGTAATCAAATTGACAAAAATTAAAGACAAAGAGAATTTATTGAAAGCAACAAGGGGAAAATGACATATAAAAAATGAGGGAACTTCCATAAGGTTAACAGCTGATTTCTCAGCAGAAACTCTACAAGCCAGAAGGGAGTAGCATGATATATTTAAAGTGATGAAAGGGAAAAACCTACAACCAAGATTACTCTACCCAGGAAGGATCTCATTCAGATTCAACAGGGAAATCAAAAGACTTACAGACAAGCAAAAGCTAAGGGAATTCAGCACCACCAAACCAGCTCTGCCGCAAATGCCAAAGAAATTTCTCTAAGTGGGAAACACAAGAGAAGAAAAAGAAAAAGAAAAAACAAATCCAAAACAAAGAAGAAAATGGTAATAGGAACATACATATCAATAATTACCTTAAATATGAATGGATTAAATGGTCCAACCAAAAGACACAGGCACACAGAATGGACACAAAACAAGATCAATATACATCCTGTGTACAAGAGACCGACTTCAGACCTAGGAACATATACAGACTGAAAGTGAGGGATGGAAAAAATATTCCATGCAAATGGAAATCAAAAGAAACCTGGAGTAGCAATACTCATATCAGATAAAATAAACATTAAAATAAAGAATGTTACAAGAGACAAGGAAGGACACTACATAATGATCATGAGATCAATCCAAGAAGAAGAAATAACGTTATAAATGTATATGCACACAACCTAGAAGCACCTCAATACATAAGGCAAGTGCTAACTGCCATAAAAGAAGAAATTGACCATAACACAGTAATGGTGGGGGACTTTTTTTTTTTTTTTCTTCTTCTTTTTTTTTTTTTTGCGGTACACTACGCGGGCCTCTCACTGCTGTGGCCTTTCCTGTTGCGGAGCACAGGCTCCGGACGCACAGGCTCAGCGGTCATGGCTCACGGGCCCAGCCGCTCCGCGGCATGTGGGATCTTCCCGGACCGGGGCATGAACCCGTGTCCCCTGCATCGGCAGGCGGACTCTCAACCACTGCGCCACCAGGGAAGCCCTGGTGGGGGACTTTAACACCTCACTTATACCAATGGACAGACCATCCTAATAGAAAATTAATAAAGAAACATAAACTTTAAATGAAAAAATAGACCAGATAGATTTAATTGATATTTATAGGACATTTCACCTGTAAACAACAGATTATACATTCTTCTCAAGTGCACATGGATCATTCTCTGGGATAGATCACATCTTGGGTAACAAATCAAGCCTCAGTAAATTTAAGAAAATTGAAATGATATCAAGCATCTTTTCTAACCACAGTGTTATGAGATTAAAAATCAATTACAGGGAGAAAAACATAAAAACACAAACACGTGGAAGCTAAACAATATATTACTAAATAACCAAGAGATCACTGGAGAAATCAAAGAGGAAATCAAAAAATACCTAGAGAAAAATGGCAATGAAAACACGATGATATAAAAGCTATGGGGTACAGCAAAAAGAGTTCTAAGAGGGAAGTTTATAACCATAAAATCATACCTCAAGAAATAAGAAAAATCTCAAATAAACAATCTAACCTTACACCTAAAGGAACTCTCTAAGAATTTCTCCTCCCATTGTCAGACCCCCAGGTGGGAAGCCTGATGTGGGGCTCAGAAACTTCACTCCACTGGATGGACTTCTGTGGTATAATTGTTCTCTAGTTTGTGAGTCACACACACAGTGGTTATGGGATTTGATTTTATTGTGATTGTGCCCTTCCTACCATCTCATTGCAGCTTGTCTTTTGTATTTGGATGTAGGGCATCTTTTTTGGTGAGTTCCAGTTTCTTCCTATTGATGATTCTTCAGCAGTTCATTGTGATTCCAGTGTGGGGGTGGTCATGGTGGGATGAACTGGGAGATTGGGATAGACATATGTACACTAATATGTATAAAATAACTAATAAGAACTCACCATTTAAAGAAAATAAAATTAAAATCTTATAAAGGTATGGCATGTCATTTTGAATTGGCAATGAGTCCTTTATTTTTCACACATTAATTTTTAAGTCATTACTTGAATGATAAGAGAAAGGAAAATCGGGGACAGTATGTAGTGATTCTGTGTTTTTATTGCATTTGTAAATCAAGTTGTTTAAATTTGGGGAGTACATCTATTTTTATTATAGCCAAATTTTACTCTTTATTTCTCTCTCTGTTGTTTTTATTTGTGGAATGGAAAAAAATCTGGGAAAAAAATCTGATTTACTACTTTTCAGTGTTTCTCTTAGAATTCTTTTAAGAGGTACTTTTCTTTGGAATTTATCCAGTTATTCTAAGAGGAGAGACTATCCTTTGGTATTTAGATTATGAACAAGCAATAAAAGGTATAAAAATTTATTGAAGAGTGATGTCAGTGAAAATAGTGGAGTTAAGAACTCTAAAACTCTATCCCTCCATAAAAGCAATGAACAATTTAACAGAAATGGTTGGAATCATCTTTTTCAGAGCTCTAGAAACTAATCAAAACCTTTCACAATCAGGGTAAAACTATATTTATATAAAAAAACAGAATCTTGTTAAAAAAAAAAAGTAAGATTCATGGCATTTTAACCTACCATGATCCCATCTCCAACTCCCCTGGTGAGTGGTGGCCTTAAAGAAAACAGTCTGCATTTCTGGTACACATACTGGTACCAGAAGGAGCAGAATGGACCTCATTTACAAAGAATTGTGGTTGTTTGTCTTGACCTGTCTTGTGTCTCAATGGAGGACCAGTTCAAAGGAGTTTCCTTCATCCTACCTAACTCAGAACTCTCCCAATGCTGAGGTGGCTACCCAAGGAGCATTTCTCAAAATATTTACAGGCAATTACATTAGTTGTTTCTGTCTATGGCAATGGAATACAGTTGGGGCAAACAATAAACTAACCAAACCTTGGGAGGAAAGGCTGGGGAATGAGATGTTTTGGGGAATAAGGATATGAAAAATCTAACATATTCCTGGGACTCTGAAGTCTCTGCACATGTGCAGGGCTGTATGCATGTTCAGAAAAAAAGGCCCTAAGCTCTGACCTCTGGATGACCTTCAAACTCTGCACAAGTAGGAAATGAAGTCTAAGGCAGAGCTGTAAATTGCCTAGATGAGTGTTGAAGGTGTGCACTAACACACACAGAAAGCCCATCTGCAAAGATTTGAAGACATATTTTGTTTCTGGGAGTTAATGTAGTCTCTGTCCAATCACTGGATAACCACTAAGCTAACAAAATAGAGACTTCAGTCACCCCACACAACAAAGAATATAGATTTGCAAAACTAGTTCAGAAATGTCAGTAAATAAATATATAATGACTTTTTGTAGTTGTGACAAAAAGTGGCAGAAACATACCCTGGGTATGAAGTAAAATTTATTCCCCATAATTGTCACATTATAATATTCAAAATTTCCAGAATTCAATAAAAGATTATGAAGCATGCAAATAAATAAGAAAACATGACCCATACAAAAGGGAACAAAGCAGGTAATAGAAACTGTTTCTGTGGAAGCCTGGCCCTGGACTTACTAAACAATAACTTTAAATCACATGTTTAAATATGTTCAAAGAGCTAAAGGAAACCATGACTAAAACTAAAGGATATTGTGTCACCAAATATATAATGTTAATAAAGAGATAGCCATTATGAAAAAGTATCAAATAGAAATTCTGGCACTGAAAATTATTATAACTGAAGTAAAAAATTGACTTGAAGGACTAAATAACAGATTTGAGAAAGAAGAAGAAAGACTCAATAGACAAGAAGTTAGATATATTGAGATTACTCAATCTGAGAAACAGATAGGAAAAAGAATAAAAAAAGGTGAACAGAGCCTAGGAACCCATTTGGCTACTATCAAGTATACTTGCATATGCATAATGGGAGTCCCAAAAGGAAAGGAAAGAAAGGAGCAGAAAGAATATTTGAATAAGTACTGGTAAAAAAAAAACTTCCCATACTTAAAAAATAATTAATATATACATCTAAGAAGCTCAATGAACTCAAGTAGGATAAACTAAAAGAGATCTACCCTGAGACACATTATAATCAAAGTGTTGAAAGACATAGACAGAGAGTATTGTGAAAGCAATAACAAAAAAGTGACTCATCATTTAAAAGGGGTCCTCCATATGATAATAGCTGATTGCTTAACAGAATCCATGGAAGCCAGAAGGCTGTGGGATGACATATTCAAAGTGTTGAGAGAAAACAAAAATTTTCAGGTGATAATTCTATATTTGATGGAACTATCTCTCAAAAATAAAGGAGAAATTAATCCATTCCCAGATAAACAAAGCTGAGAAAATGCATTCCTATTAGACTTGCCCTACCCTTCAAGGTGAAATGAAAGCATACTTGACAGTAATGCAAACACACACACAAAATAAAGAACACTGTAAAGGTAACTACAAAGGCAAATATAAAAGCCAGTATTCACATGTTTCTTGTTTTTAATTTATCTTTTTTCATACCTTATTTAAAAGACAACTTCATAAAACAATAATTATAAATCTAGTTTTAATGGGCACTCAATTACTAAAGATGTAATTTGTGAAAATAAAAGCATAAAGGGTGAGATGGAGTTATGTAGTAGCAAAGATTTTATGTACTATTAAACCTTAGTTGGTATTAATCCAAACTAGATTGCTATAAATTAATATGTTAACTGTAATCTCCAGGTCAGTTTCTAGGGGAATAATTTAAAAGTATATAGTAAAAGAAGAGACAAAAGTATTAAAATGGTACAGTAGAAAATATATATTTAGCACAAAACAAGGCAATAATGGAGGACTTGAGGAACAAAAGAGATATGACATATAGAAACTAGTAGCAAAATGCCAGAAGTCATTCCTTACAAGTTATTACATTAAATGTAAATAGATTAAGTTGTCCAAATAAGAGTCAGAGATTGGCAGAATTGATTAAAAAGATATGATCCTACTAAGCACTCTCTACAAGAGATTCACTGTAGACTCAAAGGCAAATATAGGTTGAAAGTAAAAGGATAGGAAAAGATATTTCATGAAAATAGTAACCAAAATAGAGCCAGATGGCTATACTTAATATTAGACAAAATCTACTTTAAGAAAATAACTGTTATAAAACACAGAGAATATTCTATAGTAATAAAATGGTCAATTCATGAAGGAAATACAACAGTTATAAAGGTATGTACCTAAAGTAAAGCTCCAAAATACATGAAGCAAATACTAACAGAATTGAAGGGAGAATAGACAGTTCAACAATAATAATTGGAGATTTCAGTACCTCACTTTCAATAATGGATAGATGAGTAGGCAGAGGATCGGAATGATTAGACTAGACTAGAAGGCTTGAACATTATATAACAACTAGACCTAATAGACATATATAGAGTATGCCACTCTAAAACAGCAGAATACACATTCTTTTCAAGTGCATATGGAGCATTCTCCAAGACAGACCTTATGTAATACCACAAAACATCTCAATAAATTAAAATCACACAAAGTATGTTCTACGCAAAAAATGGAATGAAATTATAAATCAATGACAGAAGAAAATTTGGAAAATTCACAATTATGTGGAAATTAAACAATATATTCCTAAATTGCAATAGGTCAAAGAAATAAAAGGGAAAATTAGAAAATACTTTGAGATGAATGAAAACAAAAACACAAAATACCAAACACAAGATCATGGGATGCGGTTAAACTAGTGCTCAGAGGGAAGTTTACAGCTGTAATCTTCTATATTAAAGAGAAGAGAGCTCTCAAATGAATAACCTAAATCGATCATAAGAAATTAGAAAAAGAAGGGCAAACTAAACCCAAAGCAAACAGAAAGAAGAAAATAAAGATTAGTGTAGAGATAAACAAAATAGAGTATGGAAAACAAAAGAGAAAATTTTAAAACACAAAAGTATATTCTTTGAAAATATCAACAAAATTGACAAACATTTTGACCAAGAAAAAAAGAAAAAGAATCAAATTACTCAAAACAAGAATGAAAGTGGGGGTATCACTACAAAGATCTGACTGAAATAAAAAGGATTCAAAGAGAATACTACAGATTTTAGTATATCAACAAATTAGATAACCTCAATGAACTAGGCAAATTCCTAAAAATGTACAATCTAATAAAGCTGACTAAAAAAGAAAATAGAAAATCTGAATAGACTTATAACAAGTAAAGAGATTGAGTCAGTAATCAAAAAACTTTCCACAAGAACAACAAAGAAACAAAGGACCACATAGCCTAACTGGTGGATTCTACAAAATGATTAAAGAAGGATTAACACTAATTAACACTAAGGATTAACAGTAATTAACACTGTCTCAAACTCTTCCAAAAAATAAAGAAGAGAATATTTCCTAACTCATTCTATGAAGCCAGTATTACTTTGATAATAAACCCATACCAGAAGAATAGGAATAGGAATAAAAGGAAAGAGAAGGAGGAAGAGGAGGAAGAGGGAGAAGAAAAAAAGAACACTATAGACATATCAATTATGAACAAAGGTGCAAATATCTTTAATAGAATAGTAGCAACAGAATCCAGCAGAATATTAAGAGGATTATACATGATAATTGAGATTTATCCCAGGAACTCAAGTTACTCAATGTATGAAAATCAATCAATGCAATAAGCCATGTTAATAGAATAAAGATTTTAAAGACACATGATCATCTCAATAGATGCAGAAGATGCATTGGAAACAAATTCAACACTTCTTCATGATAAGAGCACTCAGCAATCTAGGAGTAGAAGGAAACTTCCTGAACCCGATAAAGGATATCTATGAAGAACCCAGCACTAACAACATACTTACTATGAAACACTGAAAATCTTACACCCCCAGGATCAAAAAAAAAAAGGTCTGCTCTTTTTACTTCCTTTCAACATTTTACTGGAAATTCTAGCAAGAGCAATTAGGCAGGATAAATAGGTGAAATACATTTGAATTGGAAAGGAAGAAGTAAAACTGTATTCACAAATAACATGATCTTTATATACAGAAAACCCTAAAGAATCCACAAAAAAATAGTAGAGGTAATAAATAAGTTCAATGACACTGCAGGATATAAAATTGATATACAAGAATCAGTTGTATTTCTATACACTTGCAATGAACAATCTGAAAAATGAAATTAATAAAAAAATACATTCACAATAGCATCAAAATGGATAAAATGCCTAGGAATAAATTTAACCAAGGAGGCAAAAGACTTCCACACTGAAAACTACAAGACATTGCTAAAAGAAATTAAAGACACAGATAAATGAAAAGACTTTTTGAATATCCAAGAAAGATGAATGGTTAAATAAAATTAGTATAGGCATCCAATGAAATATTGTTCAGATATTTTAAAAAATGAAGTACTTATGCTACAACATGGATGAAACTTGAAAACATGCTGAGTGAAATATGTCAATCACAAAGCACCACATATTGTATGATACTTTTTCTATGAAATATCTCTCTAAACTAGGCAAATCCACAGAGCCAGAGAGTAGATTATTGGTTGCCAAGGTCTGGGAAGAGAGGGAAATGGAGATTAACTGCTTATTAGATATGGGATTTCTTTTGGGGGGAGAAAAAATGTTCTAGAATTATATAGTAGTGATGGTTGCACAGCATTGCAAGTATACAAAAAACCCCACTGAAATGTACACTTTACTATGGTTAAAATGATGAATTTTATGTTATGTAAATTTTATCTAAAACTTTTGTAAGTTTATTGGAGAAAATATGGCAAATATTTATTTTTGCCCTTGATTATCAGAATTAAAATATTATATTAAGTTAAATACATATAATAAACATATATAAATTTCCATAATAAAGTAAATGATATAATTCTTAATTTTGCAACATCTAGGTTTTTTTCCCATTAAAGGTAAAGAAGTAGAAAATCCCTCATAGGCAGCTGCCTGAAGAGAAAGGAAAAGTAGGCTTTGCTGTTTAGTATGAGAACTAGGGTATTCCTTTGAATTAAACAAATGTAAACATTTGTATCTCAAATCATTGGATTCCCAGAAATAATGAACTTTAACTATAGTTTCCACTTATATTCATTTAAATTCAAACTTGGGACTAAAATCAAAACTATTTCAAGTAAATTAAATAGACACACAAATTTATTCTATATCTTCATCACTGGAGGTAGGGCTCCTTGATGTAACTAAATCTTTCATCATTTGGAGTCATTCTAAGAGTGCACTAATTGTACTTACACTGGAAACTTTCAGACAGTAATCCATGTACTAGGATTCTCTTCCTTCAGTAAGATTACAGCTCTGCTTCAGCATGAATGTGCTTTCCCTCAGGGCTCACTAATGCCTTCAGTCGTTGCAGCATATCAAATTCCCTCTGAACTAGATTGTAATGAAATGCATGGTGCATCCTTCAAGATGGATTTATTTCAAGGTATTTAGCAGAGGCTGAATGAAACAACATTGATAAAACAACCACACTAAAACTGATAGGATCTGATAATAACTGTTTTTTATCACCATCCATTCACTTGACAAACATTTGTTTAGCAGTTGTTCATTCCTTTAGCTAGGCATTGCTCTTGATAAGGAGTTAAAGTTTAACACTCACTACTTTCAAGAAGACCACAGAACATCGGGGATATGATATAGAGACAAAAATAGAAATAATAATAATTTAATGTAGCAAGTACAATGACAGAAATATGCCAGAGTGAGAACACAAGAGAGAAGCAAGCAGCATAACCTGGATGATGAGGGAAGGTTTCTAAGAAGAGTAAAATCTGTTTCTGTGGGTAAAACAGTTAACCAGAGAAAGAGGAAAAGGGAAAGTAATTCGAGACACAGGATAATAATTCATAAAGACACACAAGTAAGAAATAACATAGAGTGTAGGTAAATTGCAAGGTACTTTGTAATGTTTCTAGAAAGGGTCAGACCAAGAAAAGCTTTGTATACCATGTTAAGAAGTTTAGCTATTATCATGTTGGTAATGGAAAACTACTAAAGAGTTTTAAGAAGCAGCAAAGTACAGATTGATTTGTACTTTACATAGTACACCTCTGAAAGAATATGAGATTTGAGGGAATATACTAGAAAATTTTAGAATGAATAGTCTGTATGATGCATATTCAATGGATACTAATGAAAAGTTCAGAAATTCATAGCATATCTCTATGATGAATTAACAAAATTAAGAGGACTTCTTGGCATATACAGGTATGGGTGTAGAAAATGAGGAAGAATGACAATTGTAAATCTAAGTACTGTTTCCTCAAAAGAAATTCTTTTCTGAGACAAGAATAGATACCAAACTAGTTGTTAGAGATTAAGCCTAGGATCAGTGCTTGGGATTGACCACTGCTATCATAAAATTACCAATCTTTTGAAAAACAAAAAGGCAAGGAACCCTAAACCTCATATATCAGGTCCTAGGTACTTGTCCTCGGTGGTGTCTATGGATTCCTCAATTCCATAACAACACGTAATCCAATAAGTAACATTTGAATGGACATTTTCCAATAAACTTGAAGAGTTAAAAAAAAAGCAAAACAAAACAATTAGCAGATAACTACAAAATGCAATCAACATGGTACTTTTTGTTTTGCTTTGTTTTAGACAGTTGTTTGGGACTGTATCTGATTGACCGTCAATGTGGTTATTACAAACATTGTAAAGACTGCAATGCATTGTAAAAAAACCCACAGTACACAGCTATTTGATAATGCCATCAATTGCTCTACAGTAAATTGTGAATATAGATATGTTCAGAGCACAAAGCAGAAAAGAGTTGAGATGAATCCCAGATAAAGCATAAAAGCATAGACTTCCCTTTTCTCCTCCTTCCCTGAAAACTTTCATCTCATAAATTGAAACAGTATCTTATTGTCCTGACCAAAATCCCTCTTTTTTCAGGAAAACACCATGAAAATTAACGTCTACTAACATCAATGTCGTTTTGAAGTAAAGAGTCTATTATAACTCCATTAGAAGAGAATTGCTTGTGGCATCAAATTACCGTGGGAAACGAGTCCATGCTCTACCTTCCCATACACACATTGCTAAGACCCCGTAGAGAATACATTAGTGGGACACAGAGTCCACTTTTATTTGCCTTAGGAAGACAGTAACCTGTAATTTTTCTTTGCCCGAGGTTTTAAAAAGGCCATTCCTGGCTGAGTCTCATGCATGATGTCAGAGTCCCATGTCCAACTCATAGTTGTCCTAGTTACCATCTGGACACCTTCTCAAAAAAAGAAGACAGTGGAATCAGCCTTCCTTGTTTCACAGTATATAGAGTGAACAAGGAATTCATTTTAACTGAGCTCCCTTTCTTGATTTTCTATTTCTGTTATAAATTTGATTTTAATTTTATAAAATAAAATTCGCAAATATTTAGTTTTAGTTTAATATTAGGTATATTCTGTCATCAAAAATTTATATTTGATTTTGTGAGGTTTTAACAATGATATGGAAATTTAACTACACTGTCTTAAAACAGATTCTTTGTCATTAAAGAAGGTCATATTTTAATGGTCATAGTATAATGTCCAAATACATGATATCAAAGTGTCTCAGCCTGATGTTACTTTAAAAGATGACACAAAACATTAAAATGATTTTTAGAGTAGGTCAAATATGGATTATGCTTACTTAAAGACACAATATTTTTTTTTTCGGTACACGGGCCTCTCACTGTTGTGGTCTCTCCTGTTGTGGAACACAGGCTCCGGACGCGCAGGCTCAGTGGCCACGGCTCACGGGCCCAGCTGCTCTGCAGCATGTGGGAACTTCCTGGAGCGGGACACGAACCCATATCACCTGCATCGGCAGGCAGACTCTGAACCACTGCACCACCAGGGAAGCCCCACAATAATTTTTTGATTGTTTATGTTAATGAAGAAAAAAGATATAAATCTTAGATAAGGAGAGTCTGTATATTAAAAGGCATAATTTTAATTCAATAGCTTAATACTTAACTCCATGAAATCTAAACCATGTTAAAGTTCATGGATGGGATGATTTGAATCTCCTTTAGGTTAATTATTTTAAGGGCTTGGACTAGTGGTAAAGCAGCTGTGTTTTCCCAAGAGGGACTTCTGTCATATTTTTAGACACTTTCATATTACATAATATTGCTTTTTCCTTCTCTAATGATTTATATATTCTTTTGAAGTGATAGGAGTTTGGTGAAACAAAAGAGGAAATACCACCAGACACATTGCTTTGGTTATTACTCATCATGTAAGCTGATTTCACCTCTTGTGACCTTTGAATCTTGGATAACTGCCCCTTTTGACTATATGGTATTGTCATTCAGTATGGAGGTAATGATTACATAGCAATAGGCTATAATGATGATCCAACAAAGAAAAGGCAAAATTCTAGATAATTTACATATCACCATGTATTCAACCAATGAATAGTTAATAACAACATCATTTAGCATATCTCACTACTCCATTCTTCTTGAACTACATCATTCACTGGACTCTTTTAGGTTCTCCTCCTTCCTTATTGTTCACCTAACATTCTTGTCTCCATCTTAAATTTCCAACCTCTAAACAATGGAATGTCTTAGGATTCCATCCTGGCATCACTTTATGTACCAATAAACTCTTGGTGGTCTCATCTTGTCCCATGGTTTTAAACACCATCTTCATGCTAATGACTTCAGGTTCATGAATCCAGCCTGACTTCTCCTTGAAATGTCTCCAACTGTCTATTAATATCCAGTTCTGTTTTTTGACACTAATTCTTGATGTCTAAAATGCATCTCAAAATTAACTTTTCTAAAACTAACCTCTTGATTCCTCTCCCTTAAACTTGTTTTTCCCTCAATTGTCCCTTGTCAATTAATAGCAACCTCATTCTTCTATTTAGAAGTCTTCCTTGTTCCCTCTCTTTTTTTCACAAGGCAGATCTGATTCATTAACGAATCCCTCTGGCTCTACTTCAAAATATATCCAGAATCCAATTGATTCTCACCAATACCACCATTAGCCCCTAGTCCAAGTCACTACTATTTTTTTTTTTTGGCCTGGATATCATAGTAGTCTGTAATTATCATTCCTGCTTACTCTGCTACTATTTATTTCTTACAAAGCAACCAGAATTGATACCTTTCACAACAAGCTCAGATTATCATTATTCAGCTCAAACTTTCCAAGGTCAGCTCATTGTATTCAGCATAAATTCAAGTTTTGATTATTGCTTACAAGCTACATGATTGGGCTCCTGTTTATTTCTCTAGCTTTATCTAATACCACTCTGATTACTCTCTCTGTCCTGATTCATTGTTGTGTTGTCTTTCTCACTGCTCCTGGAATGTGCCAAGCACAGTCCCATAACATGGCCTTTGCAATTGCTATTCTCTCTGCCTATGTATGTCTACTTATGTACATATTTATAGATAGATAAATATCACTGCATTACTTTATACAAGTTTTTGTTCAAATGTTACCTTAAAAGAGAAAACTTCCAGGACCACTCTAACTAGAACAGCACACCCATCTATTATATGTTCATATCTTTTTACCTTGCTTATTTTACCTAGTAGTACTTCAGAGCACTAACATTGAATAGGTTTATTTGTTTATTGTGCCTCTCCCCACAACCATGATGTACATCCCTTAAGGGCAGAAATTTGGTTTTATTCTCTGAAGAATCTTCAGTTTCAAGGGCAGTATGTAGTAGGTCTTAACAACAACATCTGAGAGTCAATGAATTTGTTATACCTTATACTAGGGAACATGCTCTCCTGACTTCACGTTTAAAAGTATTTTTTAAAGGTTTTCTGTTTTGAAGAAAGAAATGTCAGCTTCCCAAGCTGTCTTTCAATTTCTCAAAAACCTGCTTAAAATATAAATGATTACATAAACTCTAAAAACAAGGCTGTTACTTTGGCAAAGAGAAATCCATGGAATCCCTTGCCATTTATTTGCTAGTGCCGAATTTCTGTTTTTCAAACTATTAACTCATTTGCTTGTAAAATTATTCACATAGAATCCCTCTCAGTCTTAAAACATTTGTTCAATTCTGTGGTCTATGACTGTGGCTATCTATACATCTTAATGTTTGCCCTTTAATTCTAGTAAATAAATCTTAAATCTTCATTAGCTAATCAGCCTACTTAGCAGCAATATTAAGTATCAGGCTTATATATATGAAATAAGTATATTGCTCTTATAATTTTTAGGAAATATCTTATTTGTGTGGCCAGATATCAGTTTTCATTCAATATATGATCCTTGGATTAAGGGTCTCAGCATATATGTACTTAAGACCAATTTTCTCACTTATTACAACTGAACAAAGCAAATGCATAGATATCTCCTGATGAGATATACATTCTGTGAAATCCTACTTTGACTTGCAAGAACTTCCCAAATTCATCCAGAAGGTAAAAGGGATAGAAATATGTGAAAGAGTTTTTCATTATTTAAAAAAAAAAAGAAAACTGTAAAGTATTTGGGATTTCCTTATTAAAAAATTCAAGCTAACTCTCCTAGAATTCTCTGTCCCCTGCATCTGCCTTCCTGGCGTTCATCACATTTTGGTAGAATTATATTCTCCTCACTTTGGTTAATTGTGGGAAAAAGCAAACATTGGCTTCCTTTTCAGTATTCAAATATTATATTACTATTGTCAAATATCCAGATTTAGCACGATTTTTTTCCAGGTGTGTTTCATTCAAACCAAGAATAGCTGCTTAGTGTTATCCATCACAAAAGAATAATTCTTTTGGGTTTTTCCTCATACATACATTTCAGAATCAAGCTGAATTTGTTTTTTGGCATATGACCAGTGGTTTATGTTCCAGATTTTTGACAGCATGTTCTTCTGGCTGCAGAGGAACTAAGAAAACCTTCATATAGAATTCTTACCAATAATCATATATTTTATGATATGCCCACTTAAATATACTTTTATGGAATAATTTCTTCAGCATGCTATGGATTCATGTATAATGTATGAACATTAGAACAATTTCCTTCATTATACTTTTCTCCCTTCCAGTCCTGTGTCCTATTCTGGACACAATAAATCTGTGGTCAATAAATTTACTTCCACTTAAGTTATATACCACTTTGTCCATTGTTACTCTTTCTGCTTTAATTAGTCAAATGCATTTTAATAAAATTATGAAACAAGAAGTAATCCTTTAAATTTACCCACAAATTTATGGTTTCAGGCACTATTCCTTCTTTTAGGAAGATATGAGTTTCTATCTGAATGCTTTTTCCTTTAACCTAAAGAACCTTTTAAAATTATTTTAATGCAGTCCTCCTAGGGACACATTCTATCAGATTTTGTTATTCTGAAAAGGTTTTATTTTACTTTCATTTTTGAAGGATTTTTTGCTGGGTATAGAATTCTAAATCAACTTTTCTTTTCTTTCAACTTTAGTGAAATCATCTGATTTTCTTCTGGCTTACATTATATGTAACAGGAATTAGGTAGAATTTCTTTATATTTGGTCTCCTATATGTAACAAGTCATTTAGTCTAAGGACTTTTTTTCATCATTGTTTTTTATTGGAGTATAGCTGCTTTACAGTGTTGTGTTAGTTTCTTTTGAACAGCAAAGTGAATCAGCCACACATATACATATATCCCTTCTTCCTTGGATTTCCTTCCCATTTAGGTCACGGCAGAACATTGAGTAGAGTTCCCTGTGCTATACAGTCTGTTCTCATTAACTATCAATTTTATACATATTAGTATATATATGCCAATCTCAGTTTCCCAATCCATCCCACCTCCCACCCCATTGGTATCCATACACTTGTTCTCTACTTCTGTGTCTCTATTTCTGCTTTGCAATTCAGTTCATCTACACCATTTTTCTAGATCCCACATATATGTGTTAATATACAATATTTGTTTTTCTCTTTCTGACTTACTTTACTCTATAAGACAGTCTCTAAGTCCATCCACATCTCTGCAAATGGCACTATTTTGTTCCTTTCTATGGCTGAGTAATATTCCATTGTATATATGCACCACATCTTTATCCATTCCTCTGTTGATGGACATTTAGGTGGCTTCCATATCCTGGCTATTGTAAGTAGTGCTTCAATGAACATCAGGGTGCATGTATATTTTTGAATTATGGTTTTCTATAGGTATATGCCCAGGAGTGGGATTGTTGGGTCATATGGTAGTTCTATTTTCAGTTTCTTTAAGGAACCTCCATGTTGTTCTCCATAATGGTTGTATCAATTTATACTCCCACCAACAGTGTAAGAGGGTTTCCTTTTCTCCACACCCTCTCCAGCATTTATTGTTTGTAGATATTTTGATGGTGGCCATTCTGACTGGAGTGAGATGATACCTCTATGTAGTTTCGATTTGCATTTCTCTTATAATCAGTAATGTTGAGCATCTTTTCATGTGTTTCTTGGCCAACTGTATGTCTTCTTTGGAGAAATGTCTATTTAGGTCTTCTGCCCATTTTCTGACTGGGTTGTTTGTTTTTTTGTTATTGAGCTGCGTGAGCTGTTTGCATATTTTGGGGATTAACCCCTTGTCAGTTACTTCATTTGCAAATATTTTTGCCCATTCTGAGGGTTGTCTTTTCATCTTGTATATGGCTTCCTTTGTTGTGCAAAAGCTTTTAAGGTTCATTAGGTCTCATTTGTTTATTTTTGTTTTTATTTTCATTACTCTAGGAGGTAGGTCAAAAAAGATCTTGCTGTGATTTATGTCATAGAGTGTTCTGCCTAAGTTTTCCTCGAAGAGTTTTATAGTCTCTGGCATTACCTTTAGGTCTTTAATCCATTTTGAGTTTATTTTTTTATATGGTGTTAGGAACTGTTCTAATTTCATTCTTTTACATGTAGCTGTCCAGTTTTCAGGGAAGGGTAAGCTGGGACAAAGTCAGAGAGTAGAACTGACATATATACAGTACCAAATGTAAAACAGATAGCTAGTGGGAAGCAGCTGCATTGCACAGGGAGATCAGCTCAGTGATTTGTGACCACCTAGAGGGGTGGGATAGAGAGGGTGGGAGGGAGGCAGAAGAGGGAGGGATATGGAGATATATGTATACACATAGCTGATTCACTTTTTTATACAGAAGAAACTAACACAACATTGTAAAGCAATTATACTCCAATAAAGATGCTAAAAAAAAAAAAGAGTGTTCTGCCTATGTTTTTTTTTTTTTTTTAATAAGAGCTTTATAGTGTCTAGCCTTACATTTAGGTCTTTAATTCATTTTGAGTTTATTTTTGTGTACGGTGTTATGCAATGTTCTAATAACATTCTTTTACATGTATCTGTCCAGTTTTCCCAGCACCACTTATTGAAGAGACTGTCTTTTCTCCATTGTATACTCTTGCCTCCTAATTCATAGATTAGGTGACCATAGGTGCATGGGTTTATCTCTGGGTTTTTTATCCTGTTTCATTGATCTATATTTCTGTTTTTGTGCCAGTACCATGATGTTTTGATTACTGTAGCTTTGTTATAATTGGAAGTCAGGGAACCTGATTCCTACAACTCCATTTTTCTTACTCAAGGTTGCTTTGGCTCTTCGGTGTCTTTTATGTTTTCACAGAAATTGTAAAATTTTTGTTCTAATTCTGTGAAAAATACCATTGGTAGTTTGATAGAGATTGCATTGAATCTGTAGACTGCTTTGGGTAGTATAGCCATTTTCACAATATTGATTCTTCCAATCCAAGAACATGTTTTATCCTCCATCTGTTTGTGTCGTATTTGATTTCTTTCATTGGTATCTTATAGTTTTGTGAGTACAGGTCTTTTACCTCTTTAGGTAGGTCAATTCCTAGGTGTTTTATTCTTTTTTTTTTTTTTTTTTTGCAAATGTAAATGGGAATTTTTCCTTTATCTCTCTTTCAGATTTTTCATTGTTAGGGTATAGGAATGAAAGATATTTCTGTGTATTAATTTTGTATCCTGCAAATTTACCAAATTCATTGATTATCTCTAGTAGTTTCCTGGTAGCATCTTTAGTATTTTCTCTGTACTGTATCATGTCATCTGTAAACAGTGACAGTTTTACTTCTTCTTTGCCAATTTCTATTTCTTTTATTTCTTTTTCTTCTCTGATTGCCATGGCTAGGACTTCCAAAACTATGTTGAATTATAGCGGTGAGAGTGGATCTTAGAGGAAATGGTTTCAGATTTTCACCATTGAGAATGATGTTTGCTATGGGTTTTTCTTATATGGCCTTTATTATGTTGAGGTAGTTTCCTTCTATGCCCACTTTCTGGAGAGTTTTTTATCATAAATGGGTGTGGAATTATGTCAAAAGTTTTTCTACGTCTATGGAGATGATCATATGGCTATTATTCTTCAATTTCTTAATATGGTGTATCACATTGATTGATATATGTATATTGAGGAATCCTTGCATCCCTGGGTTAAATCTCACTGATCCTGCTGTATGATCCTTTTAATGTGTTGTTGGATTCTCTTTGCTAGTATTTTTTTGAGTATTTCCGTAGCTATATTCATCAGTGATATTGGTCTGTAATTTTCTTTTTTTGTGGTATCTTTGTCTGGTTTTGGTATCAGAGTGATGGTGGCCTCATAAAATGAGCTTGGAAGTGCTCCTCCCTCACCAAATTTTTGGAAGAGTTTGAGAAGGATGGGTGTTAGCTCTTCTGTAAATGTCTGGTAGAATTCGCCTGTGAAGCCATCTGGTCCTGGACTTTAGCTTGTCATAAGATTTTTAATCACAGTTTCAACTTCATTATGTATGATTAGTCTGTTCATATTTTCTTTCCTTCCTGGTTCAATCTTGGAAGGTTGTACCTTTATAAGAATTTGTCTCTGTCTTCCAGGTGTCCATTTTATTGGCATAGAGTTGATTGTCATAGTCTTTTATGATGCTTTGTATTTCTGTGGTGTCCATGGTAGCTTCTCCTTTTTCATTTCTAATTTTACTGATTTGAGTCCTCTCCTTCTTTTCTTGATGAGTCTGGCTAAGGGTTTATCAATTTCGTTTAACTTCTCAAAGAACCAGCTTTTAGTTTCATTGGTCTTTGCTATTGTTTTCTTCATTTCTATTTAATTTATTTCTGCTCTGATTTTTATAATTTATTTCCTTCTGCTAACTTTGGGTTTTGTTGTTCTTGTTTGTATAGTTGCTTTACATGTAAGGTTAGTTTTTTTATTTGAGATTTTTCTTTTTTCTTGAGGTAAGATCGTGTTACTATAAACTTCCCTCTTAGACCTGTTTCTGCTGCATCCCATAGGTTTTGAGTCATTATGTTTTCACTGTTATTTGTTTCTAGGTATTTTTTGATTTCCTCAAAAATCATTCAAATGATTTTGAATCTTCAGTGATCTCTTGGTTAGTTAGTAACATAATGTTTAGCCTCCCTTTTTTTTTTTTTTTTTTTTTTACAGTTTTTTTCCCCTGTAATTGATTTCAAATCTCATAGCATTGTGGTCAGAAAACATGCTTGATACAATTTCAGTTTTCTTAAATTTACTGAGGCTTGATTTGTGACACAAGAGGAAATGATCTATACCATTGGTAATTTGATAGAGACTGCGTTGAATCTGTAGATTGCTTTGGGTAGTATAGCCATTTTCACAATATTGATCCTTCCAATCCAAGAACATGTTTTATCCTCCATATGTTTGTGTCATATTTGATTTCTTTCCTTGATTTGTGACCCAAGAGGAAGTGATCTATCCTGAAGAATGTTCTGTGTGCACTTGAGAAGAAAGTGTATTCTGCTGCTTTCAGATGGAATGTTCTATAAGTATCAGTTAAGTCTATCTGGTCTAATGTGTCATTTAAGGCTGGTGTTTCCATATTTATTTTCTGTCTGGATGATCTGTCCATTGTTGCATGTGGGGTATTAAAATGCCGCACTACTGTTGTGTTACTGCTGATTTCCCCTTTTATGACTGTTAGCATCTGCCATACATATTGAGGTGCTCCTATGTTGGATGCATAAATATTTACAATTGTTATATCTTTCTCTTGGCTAGATCCCTTGATCATTATATAGTTTCCTTCTTTGTCTCTTGTAATAGTCTTTGTTTTAAAGTCTGTTTTGTCTGATATGAGTATTGCTACTCCAGCTTTCTTTTGATTTCCATTTGCATGGAATATCTTTTTCCATCCCCTCACTTTCATTCTGTATGTATCCCTAGGTCTACAGTGGGTCTTTTGTAGACAGCATATATATGGGTCTTGTTTTTGTATCTGTTCAGCCAGTTTGTGTGTTTGGGTGGGAGTATTTAATACATTTAAGGTAGTTGTTGATTTGTATGTTCCTATTACCACCTTTTAAATTGTTTTTGGTTTGTTTTTTAGGTCTTTTTTCTTCTCTTGTGTTTCCTGCCTACAGAAGATCCTTAGTATTTGTTGTAAAGCTGGTTTGGTGCTGCTGAATTCTCTTAGCTTTTCCTTGCCTGTAAATCTTTTAATTTCTCTGTCGAATCTGAATGAGATCCTTGCTGGATAGAGTAATCTTGGTTGTAGGTTTTTCCCTTTCATCGTTTGAAATATATCCTGCCACTCCCTTCTGACCTGCAGAGTTTCTGCTGAAAAATCTGCTGATAATGTTATGGGGATTCCCTTGTATATTATTTGTTGCCTTTCCCTTGCTGTTTTCAATATTTTTCCTTTGTATTTAATTTTTGTTAGTTTGATTCATATGTGTCTTAGCATGTATCTCCTTGGGTTTATTCTGTATGGGATTCTCTGCATTTCCTGGACTTTGGTGGCTATTTCTTTTTCCATGTTAGGGAAGTTTTCAACTATAATATTTTCAAATATTTTCTCAGACTCTTTCTCTCTCTCTTCTTCTGGGACCATTATAATTTGAATGTTGGTGCATTTAATGTTGTCGCAGAGGTCTCTGAGACTCTCCTCATTTCTATCCATTCTTTTTTATTTATTCTGCTCCTCAGCACTTACTTCCACCATTTTATCTTTCAGCTCACTTATCCATTCTTCTGCCTCAGTTATTCTGCTATTGAGTCCTTCTAGTGTATTTTAAATTTCAGTTATTGTGTTGTTCATCACTGTTTGTTCTTTAGTTTCTCTAGGCTCTTGTTAAACATTTCTTGTATATCTTGATCTGTGCCTCCATTCTATTTCTGAGACTTTTGGGTCATCTTTACTATCATTACTTTTAATTATTTTCAGGTAGATTTCCTATTTCTTCTTCATTTATTTGGTCTTGTGGGTTTTTACATTGCTCCTTCATCTGCAGCATATTTCTCTGTCTCCTCATTTAGACTACTTTACTGTGTTTGAGGTTTCCTTTCTGCAGGCTGCAGGGTCCTAGGTCCTCCTGCTTCTGGTGTCTGCCACCAGTGTGTAAGGTTGGTCCAGTGTCTTGTGTCGGTTTCCTGGTGGGAGGGACTGGTGCCTGAGCTCTCGTAGGTAGAGCTGGATCTTGTCTCTCTGATGAACTGGAGTCATCAGGTGGTGTATTTTGAGGTGTCAGTGAGCTTAGTACAACTTTTGACAGCCAGTCTGCTGATGGATGGGTTTGTGTTCCTGTCTTGCTTGTTGTTTGGCATAAGGTGTGTAACACTGGAGCCTGCATGCCGTTGGGTGGAGCCGGGTCTTGGAGTTGAGACGGAGACATCCGGGAGAGCTCTCGCTGTTTAATATTTCCTGGGGGCCTAGAATTCCCTAGTGGTCCAACATCCTCAACTGGGTGCTCCCCCACCAGAGAATCAGGCTCAACCCCTGGCCAGGGAACCAAGACCCCACAAGCCACATGGCATGGCAAAAAGAATAAAAGAAAGTAGGAGGAAAGAAAACAAACAGATCAACAAACCCCAAGACAAATGGTAAAAGCAAAACCAAACAAACAAAAACAAAGAAACACATGCACACAAAAAGAAACAAAAACAAAAGTAAACAAAAAACAGAAAAAACAGACAAATGTACTCAAAAATGAAATTGAACAATTAAAAACAAAACTAACAAAGACAAAAATCAAAATGAAAGCAGAATGCAAACTACAACAAAAAGCAACAAAAACATAAAACAAATACACAAAAATGACCTAACAAACAGGATTTTAAAAAAAAGCAGAACAAAGAAAAAAACAAAAACCAAGAAAAACACAAAACAAAAAATAAAGTAAAAATAGGAAAAATTTAAAATTAAAAAATTAAAATAAAAAACATAAAAATTAAAATAATAATAATAATAAAACAACAGAACACAACTTTAAAAAATAATAGTAATAATAATATTTTCCTGAGGTCTCAGCTGTCAGTGTCCTTGACCCCATCATGAGCCATAGCCAACCTCCTCCTCCCCAGGACGTCCTCCAATACCTCTAGGTAGGTAGATCTCTGGTCCTGCTCTGGTCACTGTGGGGGCAGCTCAGACTCTGACCTGGCCCCATTTCTATGTGTACCTGCCCCCAAATTCCACAGTTGCTAGGGAACACTAGTTGTTCATTCAGATATTCCATAGACACAGGGTTTCCCTAGCTGATCACAGAGATTTAATCTGCAGCTTGTGCAGGTGCACAGAAAGATTTTCATACCTCTTCTTTAGTCACCTTGCCCCTGGGGCTTAGTTGTGATTTTATCCCCACCTCTTCAAGTGGGCCACCCACAGGAGTCTGTTCATGAGGCTGCCCTAGAGCACTTGGCTCTGCCCTGGTGATGACAGGGCATGGAGGTGGCATGGCTGTCAGAGTCACAGGAGCCCTGGTAGCAACAGGTGCACCAGGGAGTGAGTGGCTGTAAGAGATCTGGTCCTTTCAGTGATGAGGTGCACAGAGAAGCTGGTGGCCACAGGTGTGAGAGCTCATCATTGGTTTTTAATAGTTAGACTATGATGTGCCTTGATGTGGTTTTATTCATATGTATCCTGTTTTGGTTTCATTGAGCTTCTCGAATTATAAATTTATGTATTTTACCAAATTTAGGAAAATTTCTACCTTATTCATTCAAAATTATTGTGTGCCCTATCTTCCTCTCCATCAAGGACTTCAATTACATTTATGCCAGAAAGCTTATTAATGTTCAATAGGTCATTGAGTCTCTATTCACTTTTCTATTTATCATTTTTCCTCTCTGTACTTCAATTTTGGTAGATTCTAGTGCCCTGATTCATTTTCTTCCATGGCATCTAACATGTAGTTAAACTCATCCAGTGACTTTTTTGCCCCTGATATTCTATTTTTCATCTCAAGAAGTTGCATTTGCTCATTTTTTAAATAGGTTTCCTTTTTTCTCATAATCATGTTCATATTTTCTTTTAAATTCTTGAGTATATTTATTCTTACTTTAAATTCATTTTCTGCTCATCCCATCACCCTATTTAAGGGCTCCAAAACTATAGCCCATGGGACTGTTTTTGAATGGTCCATGAGCAAAGAATGGTTTATGTATTTTTATAAAGAATTGTAAAAACACACACATAAATACACAACACAATAAAATGAAGAAAAACATGTGACAGAGACAATATGAGGCCTAAAATATTTACTTTCTGGCCCTTTGCAGAAAAACTTTGTTGATGTTTAATCTATATCATTTCTGAGTCCATTTCTGCTAACTGATTTATCTTCTGGTTATGGGTTTCATTACTCTATTTCTTTACATGTATAGTTATACTTAATTGGATGCTGGTTATTATAATATGTATGCTTTGTTGGTTGTCTATAATCTAAATTTGTGTGACAATGAAGGTGAAAAGTCATATAAAGTACTAATATTGTTATTTTTGTGCTTTATTGAGATGTAATTCACGTACCATACAATTTACCCATTTAAAGTGTACAATAAAATGGCTTTTAGTATATTCACAGAGTAGTGTATCCATCCTCACAATTAATCTCAGATTACTTTCATTACTCTAAAAAGAAAACCCACATCCCTTAACTATCAGACCCCAAGTCTCCCATCCCCTACAGTCCTAGGCCACCACTAATTTCCTTCCTGCATCTATAGATTTGCCTATTGTTGACATTTCATTAAAAAGTAATCACATAGGGCTTCCCTGGTGGCACAGTGGTTGGGGGTCCGCCTGCCAATGCAGGGGACGCGGGTTCGTGCCCCAGTCCGGGAGGATCCCACATGCCGCGGAGTGGCTGGGCCTGTGAGCCATGGCCGCTGGGCCTGCGTGTCTGGATCCTGTGCTCCACAACCGGAGAGGCCACAGCAGTGGGAGGCCCGTGTACCACAAAAAAAAAAAAAGTAATCACATAATATGTCATCCTTTGGGACTGGCTTCTTTCACTTAGCATTATGTTTTTAAGGTTCATCTATGTTGTAGCATGTATCAATATCTCATTACTATTTATGACTGAATACAACATTTGTATGACTATACCACACTTTATTTATCTATTCATTTGTTGATGGACACATGGGCTATTTTTACTTATTTGTATTATGAATAATGATGATATAAACATTCTTATACAAATTTTTCGTTTACATGTATTTTCATTTCTCTTGAGTATATACCTGGGAATGGAATTGCTGGGTTATATGGTAGCTATATATTTAGCTATATTAGAAACTACCAGACTATTTTCTGTAGTGGTTATACCAATTTACATTCCTACTAGCAATGTATGAGTGTTCTAATTTCTCTAAAACTATGACAACACTTGTTATTATTTCTCTTTTTTTAAATTATAGCCATGGTAGTGGGTGTGAAGTGGTATCACATTGTGGTATTTATTTGCATTTCCTTGATGGCTAATGATGATTTTCAAAAAGTTTCTCCCATGCTGTGGGCTGTTTTTTCACTTTCTTCATGGTGTCCTCTGGAGCACAAAATTTTTATATTCAGTGATGTCCAGTTTATCTATTATTTATTTGTGTGTGTGTGTCCGTGGCTTTGATGTCATATCTAAGAACCCATTAGCTAATCACAAGGCATGGAAATTTACTTCTGTGGGGTTTTTTTCTAAGAATTTTATAATTTTAGCCCTTACATTTAGGTATTTAATCTGTTTTGAATTAATTTTTATATGACATCAGATAAGGTGTCCAACTTCATTATTTCACATCTGGATACTCAGTTACTCCAGCACCATTTGCTGAAAAAACATCTTTTCCCCCATTGAATTGTTTTGGCACCCTAAACTTGTTTTTAATTTTGAATCCTAAGAAATGATCTCAATAACGTCCATGAGTCTCCAAATAACACTGGGAACTGCTATAGAGAATGAATTTAGATATTTGTATTCAATGTAGGACATTCCCAGAAGCCATTTGAAAAACAACCTTTCAATGTGTCCTAAATCCTTTTCCTCCTGAGATAAAGAGATTATGCAGAGTAGTATGGCTATCATATATAATTGAGTAAAATGTGGTTTCTAGCCTTATGAATGGGCTCCAATTTCTTTAAAATATTTAAGCGTATCTTCATCACCCATTGCCCATCTCTAGCTATGATAAGACTGAATAAGACCTTACAGGACCCAAGTATTCTTTCACACAATTTCTGTTTCTCTTACTCAAATAAAGATAAACTTGCAGCTATCTTATTAAATCCTCAAAGTTATGAGTTTAAGTTCTCAGTATAGATAGACTTATTCAACTGAATTTTGTCCCAAAACTTACTGTGTAGCCTCAGCATATTTTTAAATTTCTTCAAGTCTCAGTTTCCTCATTTATAAAGTGAAGACAACAATAAGACTTCATATTATTGGTGTAAACACTTGGCATAGCTTTGGGCTTATAGTAAGGGTTCAATACATGTTAGCTGTAATTAATCAACAAAATATATTCACTGATTATTAATACCAGGCACTGTGTTAAGCACTGGAAATAACAAGATAAATAAGAACCAGTCCTTGACTCTAAAGCAGGGACTGATATATGCTGTCTCTACCAGGCTCTTATATATTTGCTTAAAGATTCCCTCTTTGGGTGTGTTTTCATGCTTAGTCATCTTACTTGCTCTTCAGACATTCAGTGGTTTCTTTGTTTTTATCTACCCTCCCAAAATACAATGAGATATGTACAAAGTGATCAAATATCATCATTTACATTTTGACTTAAACTCATTTACACCAAAGGGTGTATTAAGATATAAGGTTCAGTTGTCATTTGTTTCCTCATTTATTCATCAATCCAATCATCAAAATTTATTGACCACTTACTAATGTCAGGCACTGAGAAAAATATTGAGAATGATTCCTAAACTAAAAGAAAGAATATAAGTTATGAACATGAATAACAAGAATTCAAGATGATATGATAATTACTTAAAGATAATTATATACAAATGTTGCAAATGTTCAAAGAAAAATGAGGCAAATCTGTTTGAAGGTATAATGTCAGCAATGGATTACAATCTTCAAGAATAAAATATAAATCAACAAGAATAAATGAAGAATTTCTAAGTGGAGAGAGCAGCAGTGTAAAGAGTAAGATTTTGTTAGGTGGAGAGAAAAAGTGGAGGACAGGGATTTATACCTGCTTCAGAAAAATCCAATACCTTAAAAATGTCATTAAGGAAAATCAGTTTCAGTACTTTTAATATATCTGAGTTCTGCTTCAAAAAGCCTCAGTCTTTCTCCTCCCCTCCCTTTTTTTTTTTTTTTCTTTTTTTTTTTTTTTTTTTTTTGCGGTACGCGGGCCTCTCACTGTTGTGGCCTCTCCCATTGCGGAGCACAGGCTCCGGACGCGCAGGCTCAGCGGCCATGGCTCACGGGCCCAGCCGCTCCACGGCATGTGGGATCTTCCCGGACCGGGGCACGAACCCGTGTCCCCTGCATCGGCAGGCGGACTCTCAACCACTGCGCCACCAGGGAAGCCCCTCCCCTCCCTTTTTAACTTCCTTTTTGCCTCACTCTTGCTTCCTCTCAAGGCTTTGTTTAAGTAGTACAGATAACAGGAACTCAGACCCTATGCTAAATGTTGCCTCTTCTTATCATTTCATCACAACTGGTGAAACTGGTTCATTATTATGAGTAAGATGACTATAAAGTCATTACCTTAGACATGTAATTCACATTTTTAAGACTAGTTTCTGCTTTCCTGTCTCACGTGTGCCCACATATATTGCACTTCACCTATGGGAAACATGAAGAAATTGTTCAAGGAACTTGCAGTTAGTGGAATGAACCATGCAGACAAATCAAAATAAATCTCAGGATTAGACCTGTCTTCAAGATGGAATAAGATTCCAAATCTCAAACACCTCAATATTTGACCATTCATGAAAAATAATTCCTGAAGAGACAGATAAAAAGGAAAAGTCCAGGAAAATGTCCTATGTTTATCACTACAACATTGTATTGCCAAATCATATATAGTGTATTTGGCCTTTAGAAATTAGGCTGGGCTTAATCATATAATATGATACAGGAAGACAAATTTTCCCCAAAAAAGAAAAGCCTGCATTATCCAGGACAATTTCTTCTTTCTTTTGATTCTTTTTCTGGTTCCTACTTTGAAAACATCCCACTCAAAGCCCATCATAACAAACTGAATATATTAAAAGCAAGTGCTCCAAAAATGAAAATTAAATTCAAGGAGAGCAAGACACAAAGATAACATTTAATAAGGAGACAAATGCTCTTTCTTTTTAACACATAAAGATCCACTCCCAGAACCAAGGTTGGTGTCTTCTTAGCCATGATCCAGCCAGCACTCCTCCTCAAGGAGTGAATGACATAAGATTGAGGTTCCCCTAAGGTTAGGTTTTGTATCCAACATCCTGTACAAGGTGGTAGGGACAGTGTTTGTAATAAAGAATCCTAACTCTTGATGAATTCCTGGAATTCAATGTAAGTGAGTGATAATATATATATGTGCTTGAGTTATTGATGATAATGGTAATAGTGAGGATGAATATTGCTAATATATGAAAACCTATAGCCATTGGTGGATAGTAAATGTAAGTTGCTGGAGAACTAGCATACTGAAAGGAAGAATTTTAGATTTTATATAAACTATGTATAAATAAAATTAAAACCATTTATGTGATTGCTTATATTCCTATTTACTACACAATGTAATAGTAATATAGATATTATTAAATATATAGAATTATCTCTTTAATATATACTATTTGATTAAAGAGTTAATCTGTGTGTGTATATAGTTGTCATGGTTTGTACCTCATTAAAAACATCATCTGCTTACAAGATTAAAAAAAAAATAGAAGAAACATTACTGCTCATGCTAAATATATTATACATATAAAACATTCAAAATAGTAACAATTCACAGTTGAGACTATATTCCATTCTTGAATTATTTTGTTTAATAAGTCAGGTTATTGTTTTATTTTTAATTTCTCTCAGTTGAATGGACTGTAATTTCTTCTTGACCTGTCATGTCTTTGAAACATTATAACCATTTGAAAACAATTAAATGCTTCATGTCCTGAAGAGTAAGTCTGTGAATTGGTTTCTATTGATTACTAATAGGTTAATAATCACTCTAGCCTATTGTTTCGGTTCATATGACGAAACAGATAACCTGAAATTTTATATATTAACTTCTCATGACAAGTACCAGTGTTTACTGTGATATGTTCTTCAGCAAAGCTTTTCTCACAGTTATTCATTCTTTGAGTATAAGTTGAGTAAGGCCAAGTTGCTTCCTAAAACAAGAACAGATTCTACTTTGTCCAACAAGAATGAAAAAAACTCAGAATATAGTTTAAAGATACTTTTTTTCTACTGTAAATGGCACACAGATGGTGCTTAACTGTTATCTGAATCAATTCCAAAAATGTGCAAAATCCTTAATAGAACTGAAGATGGTTGAGGTTCTATGAATATCTTTAGAACTTATAAGTTTTTTTCTAGACTTTAGATTGAAATTTTATTACTTATAATGTTGTTTGTAGGAAAACCATTTTCAGGGGAAATGACTTTGGATTACATTTAATAATGTCTGTCTAATAAAATATTTTAATTTACTTTGTGCATCATTGCATGGATAGAAAGACTCTAAAAACCCAAATACTTCTGACTTCACTCCCACTCTCTGGGTAACTTGTATGCTCACAGATGGAGATTTTAACAATTTTATTTGGATTTCACTCTTCCTTGAGAGATGTATCATTCTGTTTCCAGACTCTATCTCACTACATTATTTTCTTGCATTTAATTATTCTTTCTTCACTTTCATATTCCTTCTTCGATTTCATCACTTAACTTTCTTCTTATCTTTTTAATAGGAAGGTGACAAAAGCAGGGGAGAAGAAGGTAAATGAATGGGAAAAAAAGAGAAGAGAGAAAAAAAAGGAAGAAGAACAAGATTGTAAATCGCATGATTCCAACAGAAGGCCTGGCATACACTCAATGACTCTCATATACAAGCCCATGTCCACGTCTATGAAATGACCATGACATGCCAATATTTCCTATTGTGGAGTCAAAGATGACTTGAAAACTGTCCTGGAAATCCTTGGGCTCAAGGAAACATAGAAATACATGTCATTTAAATAGAGCAGTAAATTGTGTCCCCATTCCCAAATGAATATGGAAATCTTGAGTGTCCAGAATCAAAAAAGGGTCCCATGCTTCCAAAATTAAAAAAATAATGGACAAGAGCCCAGCATAATTGAGAGATAGTACTTCTACTTGAATCAGCTCTCTAAGATCCCTGAAATAATATTTATCTCCTGGGTATGTTTCTGTTCAATACTACTATGTACAAGTTACTCTACTGGGTCCTACCTTGCATAGATAAATGATAAATGGTCCCTGATTCCAAGAACCTCATCATACAGCAAGGGAGGCAAATGCATAGAAAGTAAGAATCTATAGGGTCTTATAAACAAAGATTTATTTATTCTGCCTGTGGACTGGGATGGAAATGAGCAAAAGGTTGGTAGAGACTCAGAATACCTTAAAAGAGCTTAAAGATTGAAAAATCACAATGAATTAGTTTGACTTGCAAACAGTTTTTTATGTATAGTAAGGATCAACTCAGAAGTGAATAGTAACTTTTTCTTCTGGCAAAGCAGATATGAACAACCTTAAAGATGTGTCTGAAGATGAGCTGATGGAGTCTTTCAGAGAAAAATAAAAGTAATAAGATAGATATTTTACTCTATAATTTACTCTATGTCAGAGTCAGCACATTCAAATACCTATAAAGGCTAAACAGAAAATGTAGATGAATGAATGAAACAGGGTACAGATTAAATATATATGAATGGAGTTCATTTCCATAAGGAAAACACAATACCATCTCAGGTTAGCTTTCATTTATTTCACTTTTGATAAATACATGGGTAAAGATACATAATTCTCTGACATTTGCTCTCAATCTGGGAAACAATAGAAATTGTTAGGGACTGTGGCAAACTGGAGAGCATGCCCAAAGAGGGTAATTGCTACTTAGCTTCTGCCAATTTTCGGTATTCCAGAATGTGGGGCAAATATTAATTATTAATTAATTAATTAATTAATTAATTAATTAATTAGTTGAGAATTGAAAATACTTAATTTTTATGTGAATTATTCTAATTTTTATGAGGTATAGTTTACATAAAATTAAATTCATTCTTTTTAGTTGTACAATTCAGTGAGTGTTGGTCACTGTATATGGTCATGTACACACCACCAAAGAGCATTTTCATCATCCTCCAAACTTCCCTAATGTAAATTTTTGGTCAGTCCTTTCCTACTACAACTGGCCCTTAACAATCACTTATGAATCTTCTGTTCTTGTAGTTTTCCCATTAAAAATGTTTTATATAGAGGAAACCATACAATATGAAATATTTTGTGACTTGCTTCTTTCACTTAGCATAATGATTTCAATATTCACCCATGTTGTTTCATGTATAAGTATGTACATGTATTTTTATTTTTGAGAGGTATTCCATTGTATGGTTATATCACAACTTGATTACCATTAACCAGTTGCCAGAGAGCTTAGCTGTTTCAAAAATTTGACTATTATGCATAAAGTTGCTAAAAACATTTTTCCACATTAATTTATCTTCAGGCAATATCTATAAGTGGATCTGCTAGATTTTATTGGCATGTGTTTAATTTAATAAGAAACTATTTTCTAAACTGTTGTACTATTTTACATTTTGCATTCTCACCAGCAATATTTCAGAGTTCCAGCTGCCCCACAACTTCTCTAGGTATATATGGTCTTCTCTAGGTATATATGGTAACACTAGGTATATATGGTATTTTTTGTATTAAATTTTAATTATTCTAATGCATTTGTATTGGTATCTGTTTACGGTTTTAAATTGTATTTTCCTAATGTCTAATGATGTTGAGCATTTTTTTATGTGCTTACACCTACTTATGTATCTTCTTTGATAAAATTTTGTTTCAAAGTTTGTGTCCATGTTTTGGGTTAATTGTCTTATAATTGAGTTGTAAAATTTCCTTGTAAACTCTGTAGATAAGTTCTTTATCAGAATGTGTTTTGAAAGTATTTTTCCTAGTTTTTGGATTTTTATTTTCTTAAGAGTATCTTTTGAAGAGGAGAATCTTTTAATTATTCTTACATTGAATTTGTCAATTTTTTTCTCTCATGGTTCATGATATTTCTATTCTATCTAAGAATCATTGGCTAACCCAGTGTCATAAAGAGGTTCCCTTATGTTTTTTTCTAGAATTTTTATAGATTTGGTTCCTACATTCAGGTCCATGTTTCATAAGATCAAAATTTTAATATTGTCAAAGTTCATTGTTTTTCCATATATGTATCAAATTGTACCAACACTGTTGGTTGAATAGATTTTCCTTTTCCTATTGAATTATCTTGTCAAGGCTGTCTAAAGTTAATCAACAAGTCATGTGTGAGTCTATTTCTGGATCCTTATCTGTTTCATTGATCTATATGATTGTTCTTATGCCAGTACCACATTGTCTTTAGTAATGTATCTTTCTAAGTATTTAACTCAGGTAATATAAGAGTACAGATTTTTCTTCTTTTTCCACATTGTATGGACTATTCTAAATATTTGGAGTTTCCATATAAATTTTAGAATAAACTTGTTAATTCCTATGAAAGTGTTTTGATTTGAATTTGAGGGATGTTGCACTGGATCTGTAGATCAGTTTGGGAGAAAGTAATATCTTAACAATATTGAGTCTTTCAAACAACGAAATACCTTTATTATTCAGAAATGTTTTGCCATTTTTAATGTACACATCTTACATATGTTTTGTTAAGCTGATGATAATGTCATCTATTTTGTTGTCATATATCATATATTATTTTTTTAATTTATCATTTCTAATTATTCATTTCTAGTATATAGAAATTCAATTAATAGTTTACATTGATTTTATATCTTAAGACATCACTCACTTACCACTTATTGATTTTAGCAGTTTTTTAAAGTAAATGTATTTTTAAGACTTTCTATATGGATAATCATGTGAGCTGTGAATGAAGAAAATTTTATATATATTTTTACAATTGGTATGTTTTTTTCTTGCTTTATCTTCATTTATTGAAGTGGCAGTGAACTCCAAATATGTTGACTAAAAGTGGTGAGGACAACTTTTCACCATTAAGTAAAAGCATAATTTTTTTTGTAAGGGTTTTTCTGTTTGTTTGTTTTTTGTTTATGTGTTCTATCTACAATTGAGTGAGGAGTGTTGAAAATCTCCAACTGTAATTGTGGATTTGTCTGTTTCTCCTTGCTGTTCTATCATTTTCCTTCATGTACTCTGAAGAACTGTTGTGAGATAGTTCAGATCCTATCTTTATGATTATTAGGATTGCTTTATCTTTCTGATTTAATTAAACTGTTTTCACCTTGCAATCTCTTTATCTCTGTTAATACTTACTTTACTGTTGCAAGGATATATTTTTCATCATTTTACTTTTAACCTATTTCTTTATATTTAAAGTAAATTTCTTGAAGATAGCATATATTTGGGTCTTTTTAAATCCAATTTGACCATCTCTACCTTGGATTGAGTATTTAGACCATTTACATTAAATGTATTTATTGATATAGTTGGGCTTAAATCTGTTCTCTTGCTATTTGCTGTCTAGTGTCCCACCACTTCTTTGTTTTTCCTTTCTCTTTTCCTGCCATTTTTGAATTGAGTTATTTTTATAATTCCATTTTGTCTCCACTATATTCTTATTAGCTATTAGTATATATCATAGTTTCACTTCTCAATTGTTGACCTGCATTTTATAATATGCATCTTTAACTTATCATAGTTACCTTCAAATAATAATATAACTTTTTTGCATATTTTAAGAACCTTACAACTGTATGCTTCTATTTTTTGCCTCCTACCATTTACACTATCATTGTCATATATTTTACTTTTACATATGTTATAAACCCCACAATATTTTACTATTCTCTTTTAGACTAACAATGATTTTTAAAGAGATTAAAAATAAAAGAGAATTTTTTTCTGTTTACTCACATTTTTACCATTTCTGGTACAAATTCATTTCTTTGTGTAGAGACAGATTTCCAACTGACTTATATTCTTTCTGACTGTAAAACTTATTTTAATCTTCCTTATAGTACAGGTATGCTGGTGATAAATTCTCTCAGTGTTTGTTTTTAATCTGGAAAATTATTTATTTTGCCTTTATTTTTTAAAGAGAATTTTGTTGGTTGTAACAGTATCAGTTGACAAGTTTTTTTTTTTTTCTTTACCCAGTCAACATGTAATTTCATTGACTTTTGGCTTACTTTATGATAAGAAGTCTACTGTCATTATTAGCTTTGTTCTTCTCTATTTTTCCATATGTTTCTTTTTCTCTGATTGCATCAAGATTTTCTTTTTTTTTTTACTTTTGGCCTTCAGCATAGTGGCTGTGATGTTCCTAGGTGTATTTAGCCTGATTAGGATTATTTGAGACTCTTGGAAATATTGTTTATTGGTACAGGGCAGAAGAATATGCTACCTCAAAATACGCTGCTTGGTATATTAATTAATTTTGAGTTGTAGACACTGGATAAACAGAAAATTCAAGGAGAGGGTTTCTCTGAATTTTGCTTATCTGCTTTAAGACAGATCCACTGAAAGGAACTCCATTGTCATAGATATCCTCACTGGGATTTTCATAAACTAGGGAAATTGACTCATCACAGGAGAGGAGATCAGAAGTTGACACCACACCCAGACAAATTTTATCACAAATACCTCCTGTCTATTCCTCTAAGGACCCATTCATCTTTCTTAAAAATTACTTACTATTTCCTACAAGGCTTATATGCCCTCTTCCCTTTCCCTGTTAAGATGGTATTTAACCCTATATTCTAAAGCCACCTCTTTCTTACTCATTTTTCCTGGATACCACTCGTGTATACATGGGGTATTAATTATAGTAAATTTTTATTTGTTTATCTCTTGTTAATCTGTCTTTTATTAAAGTAGCCTCTAAGAACTCAGAAGGGTAAAAGGATAATTATTTTTCCTCCCTTACATTGGCTTCAATCAATCTTGGAGAATTCTTGGCCAGTATCTTTACGTATATTGTTGTACCCCTATTTCTCTCTTATTTCATTATGGGATACCATTCCAAGTATATCATAGAGTTTTATAGTGTCCCACATATGCCCCAAATGCCTTGATAGACATTTATTTCCTTAATGTTAATATGCTTTATTCCCAGAAACTACTCTGTTAAATATTCTAATTTATTAAGCTTACCTGTAGGAACTTCCATGATAAAATTATAATTCAGGCACTATTAAATTTAAGTCTGGGGAGAAAAAAAGCAGAATTTCACTCTTCTTTGTATACGAGGGCTTAAGTAACTATTTTTGGTATTTTCTGTAAAGGAGAGAATGAGCCTTTGAGATTTGGACAAATTCCCTGATTATATACAGTGGCACCAGGAATGTTCAAACTGGATTGCTGCCAAATACAAAAAACAAAACAAAACTAAACAAAAACCCAAAAAAACTAAGGCAGGGTTTTTGGAGTTTAACAAACAAAATGTCCATTAATTTAGGCCATCTGGCAAGTGCTTCTGTGTGTGGGTCATACAGTTAGGGATCTTTCTGCTCTGTGGTTTTTAACCAGATTATTTGTAATGATGAGGTTCAGATAGTCAATATTAGGCAAGATTATCCCAAACTATCATTTACTAATCTTTTTTATAGTGGATCTTCCAAAATGGTCCTTTGGATACATATTAGTTTTCATTAAACCCTGTTTACTCCTTCCTTCATTTTTTCATTTGTTGTCCATTGTAAATTCTTACCAAACCATAGTTTTAACATTTCTCCACAGGAAAGCACTATATTTAAACTTTAGGTATTTAAATATTACCTTCATGATATTTTTCTTATTCACATACCACTTATACCAAAATTTACTCTTTAACGAAATTTAAATAGATTTTTTTATTTAGCCTTATCTTAAGCAATTATATTCATCAAATTAGTGGTTCTCAATCTTTAGCACACATTGGAATCACCTAGAGGGCTTGTTAAATATCACAGACTTCTGGGCCTAACCCCCAAAGTTTCTGATTCAGGAGGTCTAGGGTAAGGTTTTATAATTTACATTTCTAATAGTGTCCCAGGTGATACTGATGTTGTTTGTTTGGGAACCACATATTAAGAACCTCAACATTGTGGTATTGTTGTGTTAATTATGCAAACACACATATATCCACACATGTTTTCTAATGCAGTTATAGATATTCAATACGTAATTATTAAAATCAAAAATTTGTTTCATAAACCACCAACAAATTTTCTCACCTATCACGCTATTTTAGGAGGAATTGTCTAGCAGATCTCACTTGATTTTCCTGATGAATAATCCTCTATCTGATTATTCTTACTTCTTCTCTGTTTTTCTCCTTTGATTTTAAAATTCTGAATGCCTATTATGTTACCTGACCACAGATAGAATGTCACTTGGCATACCCCATACACCTAGCATAGAGGGTTATCAGCTGCCCATTAGCTGCTGGGAACAAAAGTTTTGCCTCAAGAAACCTAGGGAAAATAAAGTGTCCAACATTCACTAGCACAGAAAACTCAGTCTTCACACTATGACTTAGAATAGCACTGCACCCTCTCTTCCCCTTACCTCTGTTGCTAAATCATTATTCTGAATCCTAGAAGTCCATGTTCTCTTCATCATGTTACTTCTATATTAGTGGTAAGTAATGGATTTGGAAAAATGCATTTAAGGATGGTTCTTTATTGACACATATTGACACTGAAGAATATAAATGCTGATTACACAAATAATATGACAAGTAGATTACTGAGATATCAGTATTATTTTTATTATTGTCTAATGAACATTACTATTACTAATGCTCTTAAGTCAACAATGACAGGGTCACCAAAGTCAGAAAAGAAATGGAAATTCAAGGCATTTACTAAAACCATACCCAAGCCATTTAAGTTAAGAAACTCGGGGCCATATTTTCACAAACAAAAGGAAAATGTACACCTTGCTTACTTTCACCCTTAGGATTTCCCTCACAATGATTTCTCATCTGGAATGTCTTCATTTCTCACCTCTATCAATTCAAGCTTGAACTTTGCTTTAAGGCTCAGCTGGAACACCACTCCTCTAACAGAGTATTCATCAATCTTTTATTCCTTGGAATACCTAAAGCAATTATAGAATGTACTGCTTAGCACTTATATTCTGTTACATATTTTTCAACATTGTTTAATAAATATTATTTTTTCCTCAACTGAAGAGAGAAGGGTGTCCCCCACTGTCCCTGTAACTGTGTTAAGTATTTCTCAGTGATTCATTTTGATTGGGTTTATATATTCTAGTGAATCCTAAAGAAACATCTAATTATATTGCTTTTCTTGTTATTTAAATCCATTTCTTATTTTACTCATAGATAAAAATAGTCTGACCCCAAATTCTACTTATTCATTATATGATCATATATAAAGTTTATATATGTGTATATTTTACCTATTGTCTTCTTACTAATTTTTCTTTAATTTATTATGGTCAATATAATGCAACTTTATAGAGAATTGGTCATTTTAACTCAAATTCTTTAACATTGCATCTTATTTTCAGATTAGATGCCTAAACAAATAAGCTCTGAATACTTAAAGAATCAAGAAAAATACCCCTAATTTTATATCTGTAAGAAAGAAATTATAAAGCATGATATGATTTTTCTGCTTCAGAAAAAAATACATAATAGCTAGCATCAGGAAAATTAAAGTTGTGGCTATAAAACATCATATGACTAATTTTTTTTTTTTGCATTTTTCTTTTGTTAACAAGACATTTGGCATCATGTAGACAATGGTAAAGTCTACATGATGTCAAAATGCTTACCTTAGCAGTCAACTGACACATGGGGGGGTGAAATCAACAAGATTTCTTTCCTATACTTGATGGTATTTGACATTTTTAATGGAAACAACCATATTAACTGATATTTTTGAAGTTTATATTGTAGTCCCTCAAATTTAGACTGAGTCTGGAAAAACAGGAATATTATTTTGTGTCTGCCAGGAGGCCCCTTGCCACTCTATCAAACCTATGGAGGACTTCTGGCTTAAGGGAGAGATGTTTTACCACTGTCAGATCTAGTTGAAATCTGCTGAGGAGGAAGGGGAGATGCTTTATTGATCACAAACAGAAATTGTCTCAAGAAGCTTCTACCTTTACAAATAAAAGCTCATCTGAAAACATTTGTGATACTGAAAGCATGATGAATTGGTTCATAGGAGGAAACAGACCACTTTTTGAGCAGAAATGCCACCATTCAACATTTTTCCTTTGTGTAAAAGTACAGAAAATAGTATTAAACTAAGCAGTCATCAATATGTCCTGCCATATTCTAATTACACCATAATTTTTCTTGTGTTTGATAATAATTCAGATTCTGACAGTTTCCTCTGAGGTGTGAAAACATTAACTTATAAACTCTAACACCCATTTTCCAAAAAAGTACTAAGGTAAAACCAGTATCTAATGCTAATGGGAAATAAGTCTTGGAGCCAGAAGATTTGGACTCAAGTCTCTGCTACCTCATTAACCAGTTCTGCTCTATCATTAACTAATTATGTCACCTTGGGCTGTTTTAACTTTCTGACTCTAATTCTCTCATCTATAAAATGCAATTATTAATATCTGCTTTACCCTTCTGTGGTGAGATTAAACGAAATAAGAGGTAGAAATGGTAAACCACAAAATGCCAAAACAATAAAATAAAATAAAAATTGGCAGCCCAGATCACTGACATCTTTGTTATTGTTATTCATATTACCTGGAAGCAAATAGACTTAGAGCTATTGCACATTTTCATGTACTCCTAATAGCCACAACTCAATCACTGTCCTTTAAAAATACAGATGTTTAAAGTCCCACCCTCTTGAGAATATTTAGTGTCAAGTTGGATAAAACACCTGTATGATTGACTTAATTATTTATTTTCTTTTGAATGTTAGTGCCATGAGGGCAGAATCTATATATATGTATTTGCAATTGGTCAATCAAAAGAAAAGCCTGAAAAATTCACAAAGAATAAAAGGTGCCTTGCAAAGATGGCAATCATATTAATAACTAAACAAATAAACATAATCCAGTGTCATTCAATATGCAATGGTGGAAAAGATTGTCAAATTCATAGAATCTTAAGATCTGGAAGAGACCTTAAAAATCGAATTCTCTACCTCTTCACCTCATGAGAGAATCCTCTCTACCATTTTACAACCAGCAAGATCCTTTTCATTACATCCCAGCAGTCAAGTTTTTCTTCTCCACTCTACAGCTATGTGTTGCCTGGTTTCACAGTCATTCCTCAAGTGGCATAATAGTTTTTCTAGATTTCTTCTGATTTTTTATGGGAAGTTATCACAAATTATTATGTCAGCTCTTGGTGAGAGATCTCAGAGAACCATTTAGGGTGGAAGGACTGATTGGCAATGAAAACAACCTCTTTTGCCTGCTATTAAGATGACTTTTAAAGTGCTAAATAGTTTCAAAAGTTATTTCAATCTAACATATATTTACACAATCCTAAATAAAATACATTTCATTTCTGTTTGTTAATATCTCTATGTCTCTATACAATTTTTTAATTAAACATGCTTTTTTTAAGTAGATATTCGGATAGTTTTACTCTACTAGGTATTTTCAAATCTGTTTATTAAGAGGAGCATAAAGATGGCAGAAGAGTAAGACTCGGAGATCACCTTCCTACCCACAAATACATCAGAAATACATCTACAAGTGGAACAACTCCTACAGAACACCTACTAAACACTGGCAGAAGACCTCATACCTCTCAAAAGGCAAGAAACTCCACACGTACCTGGGTAGGGCAAAAGAAAAAAGAAAAAACAGAGACAAAAGAATAGGGACAGAACCTGCACCAGGGGGTGAGAGCTGTGAATGAGGAAAGGTTTCCACACACTAGGAAGGCCATTTGCGGGTGGAGACTATGGGTGGCAGAGGGGGGAAGCTTCAGAGCCATGGAGGAGAGCTCAGCAACAGGGGTGTGGAGGGCAAAGTGGAAAGATTCAAAGGGGATGAGGACCCCAGCAGGAGTCACCTCACATAAAAGGTCCCACATCACAAAGAGGATGAGGAACCCAGCAGGAACCACCTCACACCAAAGGGCCCACATCACAAAGGGCCACACAGAGGATCAGTGCACTCAGCACTCACCATCCTGAAAGGGTTTTCTGCTCAACAACCAGGGAGGATGGGGGTTGGGAGCTGAGGCTCAGGCTTCAGAGTTCAGATCCCAGGGAGAGAACTGGGGTTGGCAGGGTGAGTGTGAAGGGACTAGTGCTCCACAGCCAGCCAGGGGGGAGTCCGGGAAAGTCTGGAGCTGACGAAGAGGCAAGAGAATTTTTCTTTTTTTAATTTTATTTATTTTGTTATTTGTATTAACATCTTCATTGGAGTATAATTGCTTTACAATGGTGTGTTAGTTGCTGCTTTATAACAAAGTGAATCAGTTATAAATATACATATGTTCCCATATTTCTTCCCTCTTGCATCTCCCTCCCTCCCACCCTCCCTATTTGACCCCTCTACGTGGTCACAAAGCACTGAGTTGATCTCCCTGTGCTATGCGGCTGCTTCCCACTAGCTACCTATTTTACGTTTGGTAGTGTATATATGTCCATGACACTGAAGAGACTGTTTCTTGCCACTTTGTTTCCTGGTGCACGAGGAGAGGGGATTCAGAGCGCTGCTTAAAGGAACTCCAGAGATGGGCGTGAGCTGCAGCTATCAGCTTGGACCCCACAGACGGGCATGAGATGCTAAGGCTGCTGCTGCAGCCACCAAGAAGCCTGTGTGCAAGCACAGGTTACTATCCACACCTCTCTTCATGGGTGTCTGTGCAGCCTGCCACTGTCAGAGTCCCGTGATCCAGGGACACCTTCCACAGGAAAACGCATGGTGCACCTCAGGCTGGTGCAATGACATGCCGGCCTCTGCTGCTGCAGGCTTCCTCCAGATCTGTACCCCTCCCTCCAGCCAGCCTGAGTGAGCTAGAGCCCCTGAATCAGTGACTCTTTTAAACCCGTCTTGTCTGGATGAAGAACAGACACCCTCAGGGGACCTACAAGCAGAGCCAGGTCCAAATCCAAAGCTGAACCCCGGGAGCTGTGTGAAAAAAGAAGAGAAAGGGAAATCTCTCCCAGCAGCCTCAGGAGCAGCAGATTAAATTTCCACAATCAACTTGATGTACCCTGAATCTGTGGAATACCTGAATAGACAAAGAATCATCCCAAACTGAGGAGGTGGACTTGGGAGCAATGATATATATTTTTAGCCTTTTTTTCTTTTTATGAGTGTGTATGTGTATGTTTTTGTGTGTGATTTTGTCTGTAGAGCTTTGCTTTTACCATTTGTCCTAGAGCTCTGTCTGTCAGTATTTTTTTTTTTACTTAAAATATTTTTCTTCATAATTATTTTTTATTTTAATAACTATTTTATTTTATTTTACTTTATTTTATTTTATCTTCTTCTTTCTTTCTTTCTTTTTTTTTCTCCCTTTTATTCTGAGCCATGTGGAGGACAGGCTCTGGGTGCTCCAGCCAAGCATAAGGGCTGTGCCATTGAGGTGGGAGAGCAAATTTCATGACACTGGTCCACAAGAGACCTTCCAGCTCCACGTAATATCAAATGGCAAAAATCTCCCAGAGATCTCTATCTTAATGCCAAAACCCAGCTCCACTCACTGACCAGAAAGCTACAGTGCAAGACACCTTATGCCAAACAACTAGCAAGATAGGAACACAACCCCATCCATTAGCACAGAGGCTGCCTAAAATCATAATAAAGCCACAGACACCCCAAAATGCACTACCAGACGTGGACCTGCTCACCAGAAAGACAAGATGCAACCTCACTCACCAGGACACAGGCAGCAGTCCCCTCCACAGGGAAGCCTACACAACCAACTGAAACAAACTTAGCCCCTGGGGACAGACACCAAAAACAATGGAAAAAACGAACCTGCATTCTGCAAAAAGGAGACGCCAAACACAGTAAGTTAAGCAAAATGAGAAGACAGAGAAACACACAGCAGATGAAGGAGCAAGGCAAAAACCCAACAGACCTAACAAATGAAGAGGAAATAGGCAGCCTACCTGAAAAAAAATAAGAATAATGATAGTACAGATGATCCAAAATCTTGGAAATAGAATGGAAAACATATGAGAAACATTTAACAAGGACCTAGAAGAACTAAAGAGGAAACAAGCAGTGATGAACAACACAAAAAAATGAAATTAAAAATTCTCTAGAAGGAATCAATAGCAGAATAACTGGGGCAAAAGAACGGATAAGTGACCTGGATGATAAAATAGTGGAAATAACTACTGCAGAGCAGAAGAAAGAAAAAAGAATGAAAAGAATAGAGGACAGTCTCAGAGACCTCTAAGACAACATTAAATGCAACAACATTCGAATTATAGGGGTCACAGTAGAAGAAGAGAAAAAGAAAGGGACTGAGAAAATATTTGAAGAGATTATAGTTGAAAACTTCCCTAATATGGGAAAGGAAATAGCTAATCAATCCAGGAAGCATAGAGAGTCCCATACAGAATAAATCCAAGGAGAAACACACCAAGACACATATTAATCAAACTACCAAAAATTAAATACAAAGAACAAATATTAAAAGCATCAAGGGAAAAACAACAAATAACACAAAAGGGAATCCCCATAAGGTTAACAGCTGATCTTTCAGCAGAAACTCTGCAAGCCAAAGGGAGGGGCAGGACATAATTAAAGTGATGAAAGGGAAAAATCCACAACGAACATTACTCTATCCAGCAGGAATCTCATTCAGATTTGACAGAGAAATTAAAAGCTTTACAGACAAGCAAAAGCTAAGAGAATTCAGCACCACCAAACCAGCTTTACAACAAATGCTAAAGGGACTGCTCTAGGCAGGAAACACAAGAGAAGGAAAAGACCTACGATAATAAAACCAAAACAATTAAGAAAATGGTAATAGGAAGATACATATTGATAATTACCTTAAATGTAAATGGATTAAATGGTCCAACAAAAAGACATAGACTGGCTGAATGGATACAACAACAAGACCCATATATATGCTGTATATAAGAGACCCACTTCAGACCTAGGTACACATACAGACTGAAAGTGAGTAGATGGAAAAAGATATCCCATGCAAATGGAAATCAAAAGAAAGTTGAAGTAGCAATTCTCATATCAGACAAAATAGACTTTAAAACAAAGATTATCACAAGAGACAAAGAAGGACACTACAAAATGATCAAGGGATCAATCCAAGAAGAAGATATAACAATTGTAAATATTTATTCACCCAACATAGGAGCACCTCAATACATAAGGCAAATACTAACAGCCATAAAAGGGGAAATCGACAGTAACACACTCATAGTAGGGGACTTTAACACCCCACTTTCACCAATGGACAGATCATCCAAAATGAAAATAAATAAGGAAACACAAGCTTTAAATGATACATTAATCAAGATGGGCTTAATTGATATTTATAGGACATTCCATCCAAAAACAACAGAATACACATTCTTCTCAAGTGCACATGGAACATTCTCCAGGATAGATCATATCTTGGGTCACAAATCAAGTCTTGGTAAATTTACAAAAATTGAAATTGTATCATGTATCTTTTCTGACCACAATGGTATGAGACTAGATATTAATTACAGGAAAAAATCTGTAAGAAATACAAACACATGGAGGCTAAACAACACACTACTTAATAACTAAGAGATCACTGAAGAAATCAAAAAAATGACAATGAAAACACAATGACCCAAAACTTTCGGGATGCAGCAAAAGCAGTTCTAAGAGGGAAGATTATAGCTATACAAGCCTACCTTAAGAAACAAGAAATATCTCAAATAAACAACCTAAACTTACACCTAAAGCAATTAGAGAAAGAAGAGCAAAAAACCCCAAAGTTATCAGAAGGAAAAAAATCATAAATATCAGATCAGAAATAAATGAAAAAAGGGCCTGCCAATGCAGGGGACATAGGTTCATGCCCCGGTCTGGGAAGATCCCACATACCATGAAGTGGCTGGGCTTGTAAGCCATGGCTGCTGAGCCTGTGTGTCCGGAGCCTGTGCTCCACAATGGGAGAGGATACAACAGTGAGAGACCCACATACAGCAAAAAAAAAAAAAAAAAGAAATGAAGGAAATGGTAGCAAAGATCAATAAAAATAAAAGCTTGTTCTTTGAGAAGATAAACAAAATTGTTAAACCATTAACCAGACTTATCAAGAAAATAAGGGGGCTTTCCTGGTGGTGCAGTGGTTGAGAATTTGCCTGCCAATGCAGGGGACATGGGTTTGAGCCTTAGTCTGGGAAGATCCCACAAGCCACAGAGCAAATGGGCCCGTGAGCCACAAATACTGAGCCTGCGCATCTGGAGCCTGTGCTCTGCAACAACAGTGGCCGTGAGAGTGAGAGGCCATGTGCTGTGATGAAGAGTGGACCCCACTCACTGCAACTAGAGAAAGCACACGCACAGAAACGAAGACCGAACACAGCCAAAAAAAAAAAAATAATAATAATAATAAATTAATTAAATTTAAAAAAAAAGAAAATAAGGAAAAAGACTCAAATCTATAGAATTAGAAATGAAAAAGGAGAAGCAACAACTGACACTGCAGAAATACAAAGGATCTTGAGAGATTAGTATAAGCAACTCTATGCCAAAAAAATGGACAACCTGGAAGAAATGGACAAAATCTTAGAAATGCACAACCTTCTGAGAATGAACGAGGAAGAAATAGAAAATATGAACAGACCAAACACAAGCACTGAAATTGAAACTGTGATTAAAAATCTTCCAACAAACAATAGTCTGGGACAAGGTAGCTTCACAGGTGAAATCCATCAAACATTTAGAGAAGAGCTAACACCTATCCTCAAACTCTTCCAAAATATATCAGAGGGAGGAAAACTTCCAAACTCATTCTACGAAGCCACCATCCCTCTGATACCAAAACCAGACAAAGATGTCACAAAGAAAGAAAACTATAGGCCAATAACACTGATGAACCTAGATGCCAAAATCCTGAAGAAAATACTAGGAAACAGAAAAAGGATCATCCTCTATGATCAAGTGGGGTTTTTCCCAGGAATGCAAGCCTTCTTCAATATACACAAATCAATCAATGTGATACACCATATTAACAACTTGAAGGAGAAAAACCATATGATCATCTCAATAGACGCAGAGAAAACTTTCAAAAAATTCAACACCCACTGATAATAAAAACCCTGCAGAAAGTAGACATAGAGGGAACTTTCCTCAACACAATAAAGGCCATATATGACAAACCCACAGCAAACATCATCCTCAATGGTGAAAAACTGAAACCATTTCCACTAAGATCAGGGACAAGAAAAGGTTGCCCACTCTCACCACTATTATTCAACATAGTTTTGGAAGTTTCAGCCACAGCAATCAGAGAAGAAATAGAAATAAAAGGTATCCAAATCAGAAAAGAAGTAAAGCTGTCACTGTTTGCAGATGACATGATACTATACATAGAGAATCCTAAAGATGTTACCAAAAAACTACTAGAGCTAATCAATGAATTTGGTTAAGTAGCAGGATACAAAATTAATGCTCAGAAATCTCTTGCATTCCTGTACATTAATGATGAAAAATCTGAAAGTGAAATTTAGAAAACACTCCCATTTACCATTGCAACAAAAAGTATAAAATATCTAGGAATAAACCTACTTAAGGAGACAAAAAACCTCTATGCAGAAAATTATAAGACACTGATGAAAGAAATTAAAGATGATACAAATATATGCAGAGATATAAGATGTTCTTGGATTGGAAGAATCAACATTGCGAAAATGACTCTACTACCCAAAGCAATCTACAGATTCAATGCAATCCCTATCAAACTACAACTGGTATTTTTCACAGAACTAGAATAAAAAATTTCACAATTTGTATGGAAACACAAAGACCCCAAATAGCCAAAGCAGTCTTGAGAAAGAAAAACAGAGCTGGAGGAATCAGGCACCTGTACTTCAGACTATACTACAGAGTTACAGTAATCAAGACAGTATGTTACTGGCACAGAAACAGAAATATAGATCAGTGGAACAGGATAGAAAGCCCAGAGATAAACCCACAAACATATGGTCACCTTATCTTTGATAAAGGAGGCAAGAATATACAGTGGAGAAAAGACAACCTCTTCAATAAGCAGTGCTGGGAAAAGTAGACAGCTACATGTAAAAGAATGAAATAAGAACACTCCCTAACACCATACACAAAAATAAACTCAAAATGGATTGAAGACCTAAATGTAAGGCCAGACACCATTAATCTCTTAGAGGAAAACATAGGCAGAACACTCTATGACATAAATCACAGCAAGATCCTTTATGACCCACCTCCTAGAGAAATGTAAATATAAATATAAATAAACAAATGGGACCTAATGAAAGTTAAAAGCTTTTCACAGCAAAGGAAACCATAAACAAGATGAAAAGACAACCCTTTGAATGGGAGAAAATATTTGCAAATGAAGCTACTGACAAAGGATTAATCTCCAACACATCCAAGAAACTCATGCCGCTCAATATCAAAAAAAAACAAAAAACCCAATCCAAAAATGGGCAGAAGACCTAAATAGACATTTCTCCAAAGAAGATATACAGATTGCCAACAAACACATGAAAGAATGCTCAACATCATTAATCATTAGAGAAATACAAATGAAAACTACAATGAGATATCATGTCACACCGGTCAGAATGGCCATCATCAAAAAATCTACAAACAACAAATGCTGAAGAGGGTGTGGAGAAAAGGGTACCCTCTTGCACTGTTGGTGGGAATGTAAATTGATACAGCCAGTATGGAGAACAGTCTGGAGGTTCCTTTAAAAACTAAAAGTAAAACTACCATATGACCCAGCAATCCCATTACTGGGCATATACCCAGAGAAAACCATAATTCAAAAAGAGTCACGTACCAAAATGTTCAAAGCTCTGTTTACAATAGCCAGGACATGGAAGCAACTGAAGTGTCCCTCAACAGAGATGAACGGAAAAAGTATATGTGGCACATATATACAATGGAATATTGCTCAGCCATTAAAAGGAACGGAACTGAGTTATTTGTAGTGAGGTGGATGGTCCTAGAGATTGTCATACAGAGTGAAGTAAGTCAGAAAGAGGAAAACAAATACCATATGCTAACACATATATATATATATAGAATCTAAGAAAAGGAAAAAAAAGATTAGAATAAGCTAGGGGCAAGATGGGAATAAAGATGCAGACCTAGTAGAGAATGGACTTGAGGATCCGGGGAGGGGGAGTGGTAGGCTGGGACAAAGTGAGAGAGTGGCATGGATATATATACACTATCAAACGTAAAATAAATAACTAGTGGGAATCAGCCACATAGCACAGAGAGATTAGCTTGGTGCTTTGTGACCACCTAGAGGGGTGGGATAGGGAGGTTGGGAGGGAGGGAGATGCAATAGAGAAGAGAGATGGGGACATATGTATATGTATAACTGATTCACTTTGTTATAAAGCAGCAACTAACACACCATTGTAAAGCAATTATACTCTAATAAAATGTTTTAAAAAATTCCGTTTTTTAAGGTTGTGACAAGTATAGTTGGGCTTGTTTTACACATAAAATTAATGCATACATAGCATATTAATTTCAGATTCACAGATTAATTTATATAAATAATATTGAGTTGGCCAAAAAGTTTGTTTGGGTTTTTCCATAACATCTTACAGAAAACCCCCCCAAAAAGTTTAGCCAACCCAATATTTTCACTATTATGTTATGCTATTCTTCAGGTGTTCTAAACATCTCTGTTCTTCCTCTGTCTTTTGCTTTTTTCTCAAATGTAATCAAGTACTTCACCAGAAAGATAAAACTATGTATTCCTACCTACAGGTGGAAATTTTAAAACATTTGTTTTATCAGGAACTTGGTAAAGCACAAGAAAAAATGAAAAGAGAAAAATTGAAAATACATTTTAACTCATATTCTCCAGTCCTCAGAAGTCTGTGACTTCAAAATAAAGTAGTACTTCCTTTGTTTTACTGTTTTATCTTGGTACAGACACTCATCCTGTTTGACTTAGAGATGCTAGTCTTTTATTAGATTTCCTTCTCCCAGGTGCCTCTGGAAATCCTGAGAACATTTGTTATGCTCTCAAAACATAGGCTTTCAAAATCTTTTCTGGTACTCACTAGTCACTTGGACCCAGGACCCTGATTATAGACCTTGTTCCCCAGTTCCGTGCTGAGATTCAATTTATATGTATCTCTGGAGGGGTTCCCCTTCTTCTTTGACTTCACCTCAAGCATAGTGGCAAGCTCATGTCTCAATTCTCTGAAGCACAACAGGCGTATGCAATGTGTTTAACAAGGCTGTTCCAAAAAGAAACAAGAGAAGGGAACTGTAATACAGAAAACTTATATTTGGTTGTGGTTGTTTTTAGAATCTATAATCTCAAGCCACAGGTCAAAGGTCTCCTGGGACCATTTTTTCCATTAGATTTTGGCCTCCCTCACTGTGGTAAAAATCAACTTCTGTGCCATCTCTTGTCTTCCCTGTCTCATAGAGTTCAGCTTAATTCCTGGTAAATGGACAAGGAGAATTTACTAACTACCCCTCTTCTTCTGTAGGCTAGATGCCAACTCCCTGAGGCTAAAGAGAAAAGAAATGGCTTTCCTCTTGACACCCCCAGGAGATCTCAATTTCTGCCCTTGATTGACCTCTCCAAGCCTGATTCATGGTGCACATGCATTCTCTTCAGGGAGAAATTCAACCCTTTCCCACAGGTATTGGTCTACCCAGGCACCCTTAAGGACAATTCCACAATACAGAATTGCCTGTGTATTTCCGAAAGTGTAGAATACTGTGCATTGAAAAACATAAATGAAATCAACTAGGTTGGGGCTAGGTAGTAACACTTTGGTTTCTGTTTCCAGCATTTTGTGAGCAAATGCTTGCATGTGAAGCATACAAACAAATGAAGAAATAATAGTGCTACCAAGGGCAATCTCAATCAGAACAACATTACCAAAGAAAACATTTTCTAACTTAGTCTTAAGTGTCTGCATGTAGATTACTTTTCTGATATCAAGATATTCTCAAGAAGAAAACATAGGTAACTTTCTGTATGTCTGAATAACTTTAAAAATCCCCAAAAGATAAACCTTCGCAGAATAAAGAAAAAAATCTTTCACAAGAGGAAAAGAAAAAAAAAAACTCCATCCTAGAAAACAAAAATTAAGTTCTAGTAATTGTTTAAAAGTCAGCATTTTAGAACAGTTCTAGGTTCACAGCAAAATCATGAGGAAAAGACAGAGATTTCCCATATACTCCCTGCCCTGACACCCACATAGCTTCCCCTATTATTGGCATCACCCACCAGAGTGGGTGGTACATTTGTTAGAATTGATAAACCTACATTGACACAACATAATCATCCAAAATCCTTTATTTACATTAGGGTTCATTCTTGATGTTGTCTATTCTATGGGCTTGGACAAATGTATAAGGACACATATCCCTCATTGAAGTATTATACAGAAATTTTTCACTGCCCTAAAAAATCTTCTATACACTGCTTATTAATCTCTCCCCTTCCCCCAATCCCTCACAACCACTGATATGTATAGTCTCCTTATTTTTGCCTTTTCCAGAATGTCATATAGTTGGAATCATACAGTATGAAAAGTATTACTTTTCACACTGGCTTCTTTCACTTTGTAAAATGCATTCCATGTATTTTCAGTGCTTGACAGCTCATTTCTTTTTTAGTCCCATTGTCTGAATGTACCACAGTTTATTTATCTATTCATCTATTTAAGGATATCTTGGTTGCTTCTGAGTTTTGTTAATTATGGATGAAGCAGTTATAAATATCTGTGTGCAGGTTTTTGTTGTGGACCTAAGTTTTCAACTCTTTTGGGTTGATACCAAGGAAGATAATTGCAGAATTATATCGTAAAAATATGTTTAGTTTTGTAAGAAACCATCAAACTGTTTTCCAAAATGGCTATATGATTTTGCATTCCCAATGAATGAGAGTTCCTGTTGCTCCACATCCTTGTCAGCATTTGGTATTGTCAGTGTTATGGATTATGGCCAATCTAAAGGCTGTGTAGTGGTATTTCATTGTTGTTTTGATTTGCATTTCCCTGATCACATATGATCTTTACCTATATTTATTTCCCATCCGTATTACCTATACTATACCTATATGTATTACCTAGACTTATTTCCCATCTGTATTTCTTCCTTGGTCAGGTGTCTGTTAAGATCTTTGGCCCATTCTTTAATTGGATTGTAGGTTTGCTTATTGTTGAGCTTTAAACGTTCTTTGTATATTTTGGATCATATTCATCAGATTTGTCTTTTGTAAATAGTTTCTTCCACTCTGACTTGTCTTCTTGAACTGTTGACATTTCTTTCACAGGGGAAAGTTTTTATTTCTTTTTAAAAAATGTTTATTTAAGTATAGTTGCTTTACAATGTTGTGTTAGTTTCAGGTATACAGCAAAGTGCATCAGTTATACATATACATATACTGACCCTTTTATAGATTATTTTCCCATATAGGCCATTACAGAGTATTGAGTAGAGTTCCCTATGCTATACAGTAGGTTCTTGTTAGTTACTATTTTATATATAGTAGTGTGTATATGTCAATCCCAATCTCTCAATTGATCCCTCCCTCCCCCACCCCACCCCCATTATCCCCTGGTAACCTTAAGTTTTTTCTACACCTGTGATTCTACTTCTCTTTTGTAACTAAGTTCATTTATACCCCTTTTTTTAGATTCCACATATAAGCAATATCATATGATATTTGCCTTTCTGTGTCTGACTTAACTTCACTCAGTATGACAATCTCTAGGTCCATCCATGTTGCTTCAAAGGGAATTATTTTGTTCTATTTTGTGGCTGAGTAATATTCCATTGTATATATGTACCACATCTCCTTTATCCATGTTTCCTACTCCTCCACCACCTTGATCCCCAATCTCCAGAATTTTTTTTAATTTTAATGAAGTTTAGCTTATCCATTATTTCTTTCATAGTGATGCATCTAAAAGTGCATCACCATTTCCAAGATTATTTAGGTTTTCTCTTGTGTTCTCTACTAGGAGATTTATAGTTCAATAGTTTTGTGTTTTCCATTCAAGTCTATGATCCATTTTGAGTTAATTTTTGTGAAGAGTGAAAGGTTGTTTTAATAACTTAAAAAAATTTTATTTTACATTGGAGTATAAGTGATTTGCTATGTTGTGTTAGTTACAGGTGTACAGCAAAGTGATTCAGTTATATATATATATATATATTTTTTTTCTCTTTCAGATTTTTTTCCCATATAAGTTATTACTGAATAATAAGTAGAGCTCCCTGTACAATACTAGGTCTTCGTTGATTATCTATTTTCTATGTATATAGTATGTATATGTTAATCCCAAACTCCCAATTTATTCTTCCTCCCCACCTTTCCCCTTTGGCAGCCATAAGTTTGTTTTCTACATCAGTGAGTCTGTTTGTAATAAGTTCATTTGTATCATGTTTTTAGATTTCACATTTAAGTGATATCATATGATATTTGTCTTTCTCTGTCTGACTTACTTCATTTAGCATGATAAACTCTAGGTCCATCCATGTTGCTGCAAATGGCATTATTTCATTATTTCATTCTTTTTTTTTGTGGTATGCAGGCCTTTCAATGCTGCAGAGCACAGGCTCTGGACATACAGGCCCAGTGGCCATGGCCTATGGGTCCAGCCGCTCTGCGGCACGTGGGATCCTCCCAGACTGAGGCAAGAACCAATGTCCCCTGCATCAGCAGGCGGACTCTCAACCACTGCACCACCAGGGAAGCCCCTTCATTCTTTTTTTAAAATAAACTTTTATTGGAGTATAGTTGCTTTACAATGTTGTGTTAGTTTCTTCTGTGCAGCAAAGTGAATCAGTTATACATATACATATATCCATTCTTTTTTAGATTTCCTTCCCATTTCAGTCACCACATAGCATTGAGTATAGTTCCCTATGCTATACACTATGTTCTCATTAGTTATCTGTTTTATACATAGTAGTGTATATATGCCAATCCCAGTCTAACGGTTCATCCTACCACCCTTCCCCCCTTGGTAACTATATGTTTGTTCTCTACATCTGTGACTCTATTTCTTCTTTGAAAATAAGTTCATCTGTACCATTTTTCTAGATTCCACATATAAGTGATACTACACAATATTTGTTTTTCTCTTTCTGACTTACTTCACTCTGTATGACAAGCCCTAGGTCCATCCACGTCTCTTCAAGTTTCACTATTTTGTTCCTATTTATGGCTGAGTAATATTACATTGTATATATGTACCGCATCTGCTTTATCCATTTCTCTTTCAATGGACATTTAGGTTGCTCCCATGTCCTGGCTATTATAAATAGTGCTGCAATGAACATCGGGGTGCATGCATCTTTCAAATTCTGGTTTTCTCTAGATATATGCTCAGGAGTGGGATTGCTGGATCATACAGCAGCTCCATTTTTAGTTTTTTAAGGAACCTCCATACCGTTCTCCATAATGGTTTTACCAATTTACATTCCCACCAACAGTGTAAGAGGATTCCCTTTTTTCCACACCCTCTCTAGCACTTACTCTTTGTAGATTTTTTTGATGATGGCCATTCTGAATGGTGTGAGATGATACCTCACTGAAGTTTTGGTTTGCATTTCTCTAATAATTAGAAATGTTGAGCATCTTTTCATGTGTTTTTTGGCCATCTGTATGCTTTACTTGGAGAAATGTCTATTTAGATCTTCTGCCCATTTTTTGACTGTGTTTTTTTGTTTGTTTGTTTGTTTTTGATATTGAGCTCCTGAGCTGTTTGTATATTTTGGAGATTAATAATCCCTTGTTGGTTGCATCTTTTGCAAATATTTTCTCCCATTCTGTGGGTGGTCTTTTCATTTTGTTTATGGTTTCCTTTGATGTGCAAAAGTTCTTGAGTTTAATTAGGTCCCATTTGTTTATTTTTTGTTTTATTTCCATTACTTTATGGATGGATCTAAAAAGATATTGCTTCAATTTATGTCAAAGAGTGTTCTGCCTATGATTTCCTCTAGTAGTCTTATCATATCCAGTCTTACATTTAGGTCTTTAATTCATTTTGAGGGTTTTTTTGTATATAATGTTAGAGAATGTTCTAATTTCATTGTTTTACGTGTAGCTGTACAGTTTTCCCAGCACCACTTATTGAAGAGACTCTTTTCGTTATATATTCTTGCCTCCTTTGTTGTAGATTAATTGATCATAGGAGTATGGGTTTATTTCTGGGCTTTCTATCCTCTTCCATTGATGTATATTTCTGTTTTTGTGCCAGTACCATACTGTTTTGATGATGGTAGCTGTGTAGTATAGTCTGAGGTCAAGGAGCATGATTCCTCCAGCTCCGTTTTACTTTCTCAAAATTGCTTTGTCTATTTGGGGTCTTTTGTATTTTCATACAATTTTTAAATTTTTTTGTTCTAGCTCTGTGAAAAGTACCATTCACTATTTGATAGGAATTACATTGAATATGTACATTGCCTTGGTTACTATAGTCATTATGACAATGTCAATTCTTCCAATCCAAGGACATGGTATATCTTTCCATCTGTTTGTGTTATCTTCTCTTTCTTTCATCAGAGTATTATAGTTTTCAAAGTACAGGTCTTTTGCCTTCTTACATTTATTCCTAGGTATTTTATTCTTTTTGATGTTATGGTAAATATGGTTGTTTCCTTAATTTCTCTTTCTGACCTTTCATTGTTAGTGTATAGAAATGCAACAGATTTATGTGTATTAATTTTATATACTGCAACTTTACCAAATTCATTAATGAGTTCTAGTACTTTTCTGGTAGCACCTTTAAGATTTTTTATGTATAGTATTGGATTGGTCAAAGGTTCATCTTTAATAATTTTTATGTATAGTACTGTATTTGTCAAATGTTCATTTGTGTTTTTCCATAAATTCTTACAGAAAACTTGAATTAACTTTTTGAAGAAGCCAATATCATGTCATCTGCAAAGAGTGACAGTTTTACGTCTTCTTTTCCAATTTAGACTCATTTCATTTCTTTTTCTTCTTTGATTGCTTTGGCTAGGACTTCAAATACTATGTTGAATAAAACTGGTGAGAATGGACATCGTTCGTTTGTTCCTGATCTTAGAGGAAATGCTTTCAGCTTTTCATAATTGAGTATGATGTTAGCTGTGCGTTTTTCATATATGGCTTTTGTTATGTTGAGGTAGGTCCCTCTATGTCCACATTCTGGAGAGTTTTTATTAAAAATCAATGCTAAATGTTGTCAAAAGCTTTTTCCACATCTGTTGAGATGATCATGTGGTTTTTATTCTTCAATTTGTTAATGTGGTGTATTACTCTGATTGATTTGAGGATATTGAAAATTCCTTGTATTCCTGGGATAAATCCAACTTAATCATGATGTATGATCCTTTTAAAGTATTATTGCTAGTATTTTGTTGAGGATTTTGCATATATGTTTATCAGTGATATTGACCTGCAATTTTCTTTTTTTGTTGTATCTGGTTTTGGCATCAGCATGATTGTGGCCTCATAGAATGAGTTTGAGATTGTTCCTTCCTCTGAAAATCTTTAGACTAGTTTCAGAAGGATAGGTATTAACTCTTATCTAAATGTTTGATAGAATTTGCCTGTGAAGCCATCTAGTTCTGAACTTTTGTTTGTTGGGTTTTTTTAATCACAGTTTCAGTTTCATCACTTGTGATTGGTGTATTCATATTTTCTGTTTATTCCTGGTTCAGAGATTTTACTTTTCTAAGAATTTGTCAATTTCTTCTAAGTTGTCCATTTTATTGGCTTATAATTGTTTGTCAAAGTCTCTAATGATTCTTTGTACTTCTGTGGTTTCCATTGTAACTTCTCCTTTTTCATTTCTAATTTTATTGATTTGAGCCCTCTCCCTTTTTTTTCTTGATAAATCTGGCTAAAGGTTTACCAATTGTTTTGTCTTTTCAAAGAACAAGTTTTTAGTTTAATTGTTCTTTTCTATTATTTTCTCATCTCTATTTCATTTATTTCTGCTCTGATCTGTATGATTTCTTTCCTTCAACTCACTTTGGGTTTTGTTTGTTCTTCTTTCTCTAGTTGCTTTAGGGGTAAGGTAAGGTTTTTATTTGAGATTTTTCTTGTTTTTCTGAGGTAAGATTTTATTGCTTTAAACTTCCCTCTTAGAACTGCTTTTTCTGCATCACATAAGGTTTGGCTCATCGTGTTTTCTTTGTCCTTTGTATCTAGGTATTTTTTTATTTCCTCTTTGATTTCTTCAGTGATCCATTGGTTGCTCAGTAGCATATTGTTTAGCCTCCACGTTTAGCTTTAGTAGCATATTGTTTGTGTGTTTTTACATTTTTTCCTTGGAGTTGACTTCTAATCTCATAGTGTTGTGGTTGGAAAAGATGTTTGATATGATTTCAATTTCCTTAAATTTACCAAGGCTTGCTTTGTGGCCCAGCATGTGATCTATCCTAGAGAATGTTCCATGTGCACTTGTAAAAGATGTGTATTCTGCTGCTTTTGGATGGAATGCTCTATAAGTATCAATTAAGTTCGTTAGGTCTAATATGTCATTTAAAGTCTGTGTTTCCTTATTGGTTTTCTCTGTGGATGAGCCATCCTTTGATGTAAATGGGGTTTTAAAGTCCCCCACTATTGTGTTACTGTCAATTTCTCCTTTTAAGGCTGTTAGCATTTGCCTAATATATTGAGATTCTCCTCTGTTGGGTGCATATATATGTATAATTGTTATATCTTCTTCTGGTATTGATATTTTGATCATTACATACTGTCCTTCTTTGTCTCTTGTAACAGACTTTATTTCAAAATCTATTCTGTCTCACATGAATATTGTTACTTCAGCTGTTTTTTGATTTCCAGTTTCACTGAATATTTTTTCTATTCCTTCACTTTCAGTTTGTGTGTGTCTCTATGTCTGAATTGGGTATCCTGAAGACAGCTTTTATATGGGTCTTGTTTTTTTATCCATTCAGCCAGTCTTAATCTTTTGGTAGGAGCATTTAATCCATTTAAATTTAAGGTAATATCCATATGTATGTTCTTATTGTCATTTTGTTCATTGTTTTGGAATTTTTCAAGGTATTTTTTCATCCTTTTTTTTTTCTTTTCCTGTGATTTGATGACTATCTTTAGCATTATGTTTGGATTCTTTTTTCTTTTTTGTATGTGTGTATCATAGATTTTTGGTTTGCAGTTACCTTAATGCTTTGGTATAACAACCTATATGTATACCTGATTGTTTCAAGTTGCTGATCTCTTAATTTCGACTTTATTTTAAATATTCTGAAAATATCCTCTCCTCTTTTCATGCTTACTGTTTTTGATATCATTTTTGTGTTGATTTTTTCCTATGTTTAGTGTATGTTTGCTTCTACCAGTGAGCTTTCCCATTTTGTATTTTTCTTGTTACTAGCTGTGGCCTCTTCTTTTCTGCCTAGAGAAGACCCTTTAGTATTTTTTGTAAAGCTAGTTTGGTGGTGCTGACTTCTTTTAACTTTTGCTTGTCTGTAAAGCCTTTTATTTCTCCATCAAATCTGAATGAGAACCTTGCTGGGTAGAGTATTCTTAATTGTAGGTTTTTCCATTTTATCACTTTTAATATATTGTGCCACTCCCTTCTGGCCTGCAGAGTTTCTGCTGAAAAATTTGCAATAACTCTATGGAGATTCCTTTGTATGTTATTTGTTGATTTTCCTTCTTGCTTTTAATAGTTTCTTTTTTCTTTAATTTTTTTCAGTTTGATTACTATGTGTCTCTGTGTGTATCTCCTTGGGTTAATACTGTATGGACTGCTCTTTGCTTCCTGGACTTGGGTGACTTTTCTTTCCCATGATAGGGACGTTTTTTAGCTATTATCTCTTCAAATGTTTTTCTCAGACACTTTCACTCTCTCTTCTCCTTCTGGGACCCCTATGATGCGAATGTTGTTGTGTTTTACTTTGTCCCAGAGGCATCTTAAACTGTCTTTGTTTCAAAGTATACTTTAAAACAAAGTCTATAATAAAAGACAAAGAAGGGTTTCATATAATAATAAGAGGATCAATTAAAAAAGATATAAGATTTGTAAATATATATACACCTAATATAGGAGCAGCTAAATATATAAAACAAAAGAAATAAATGGAGAAACTGACAATAAAACAATAATACTAGGGCATTTTAACACCATACTTACACTAATAGACACCTAATAGAGACAGAAAATCAATAAGAAAATAGTGACCTTAAATGACAGAATAGCCAGTTGAACTTAATAGATATCTACAGGACACTCCATCCAAAACAGAAGAATACACATCTTTTTCAAGTGCACATGGAATTTCCCTAGTTTAGATCACACAATAGGCCACAAAACAATCTCAACAAATTTAAGAGGATAACAATTACATCAAGCATCTTTTCCAACCACAACGGTATGAAGCTAGAAATCAATTACAACAAGAAAAATTGGAAAAACACAAACACATGGAGATTAAACAACATTCTACTAAAAAAAAACAATGGCTCTGTGAAGAAATCAAAGAAGACATTGGAAAATACTTTGAGACAAATGAAAACAAAAACACTACTTTTCAGAATCTATGGGACACAGCAAAAACAGTTCTAAGACAGAAGTTTATAACGATACTAGTTTACTTCAAGAAACAAGAAAAATCTCAAATAAATAATCTAACCTACCATCTAAAGGAATCAGAAAAAAACTTGCAAAGTCAGCAGAATGAAGAAAATATTAAAGAGCAGAAAGAAAATAAATAAAATATAGACCAAAAGAAAAAAAAAATCAGTGAAAGCAAGAGGTGGTTTTTTTGAAAAGTTAAACAAAATTGATAAGCCTTTAACCAGGTTCATTAACAAGCAAAGAGAGAGAACTAAAACAATAAAATATGACATGCAAAATGAGAAATTAAAACTGATAGTACAGAAACACAAACCATCATAAGAGAATACTATGAATACTATATGCCAACAAATTGGACAACTTAGAAGAAATGGACACACTCAAAGAAACATACAGTACTCCAAGACCACCAAATCAGGAAGAAATAGATAATTTGGGCAGATAAATTACTAGTATTGAAACTGAATCAGTAATAATAAAAAAACAACTCCCAACAAACAAAAATCCAAGATCAAAAGGCTTCACATGGAAATTCTACCAAACATATAAAGAAGAGATATTATGAGACTGGCATGCTTCTGGGTATGCTAAGAGGGCAGCTTTCTTGCCTATACTTCTCAAACTATTCTACAAACTGGAATAGGAGGGAATACTTTCAAATTCATTCTATGCAGCCACCATTACCCTGATACCAAAACCAGACAACAAAAAACAGAACAAAAATAAAAGCAAATTACATGTCAATATTACTGGTGAACATAGATTCAAAAATTCTCAACAAATTAGCAAATCAAATTCAACAACACATAAAATAACATAAAACATGATGAAATGAGATTTATTCCAGGACTGCATAGTTGTTCAATAGCCATAAATCAATTTATGTGATATACAACATTTACAAAACAAAGAATAAAAACCACATGATCATCTAATAGATGCAGAAAAAACACTTGACAAAATTCAACATCCATTCATGATAAAAACTCTCAACAAAGTGGGTATAGAGGGAACATACCTCAACATAATAAAGGTGATTTATGACAAATCCACATCTAACATCATTCTCAACTTTGAAAATCAGGAACAAGACAAGCATGCCCATTCTCAACATTTCTATTTAATATTGTTTTGGAATTCCTAGCCATAGTAATCAGACAAGAAAAAAAAAAGCCCATCCAAATTGGAAGGGAAGAAGTAAAACTATTTGTAGATGACATGATGTTTTATGGTGAAACTCTGAAGTCTCCACCAAAAAACTATTAGAACTAACAAATGAATTTGGTAAAGTTGCAGGATACAAGATTAATAAACAGTTGTATATTAATTGTACAGTCTGTTGCTTTTATATACACTAATAATGAACTAACAGAAAGATAAAGCAAGAAAACAGTACCATTAAAATCACATCAAAAAGAATAAAATACTTAGGAATAATCTTAACTAAGGAGGTAAAAGATCTGTACTTTGAAAACTCTAAGACATTGATGAAAAAAATTGAAGATGATGCTAATAAATGGAAAGATATACCATGTTTATGGATTGTAAGAATTAGTATTGTTAAAGTGTCCTTACTGCTCAAAGAAATCTATAGATTTAATGCAATCCCTATCAAAATACCCATGACATTTTTCACATAACTAGAAAAAAACAATCGCAAAATTTGTGTGGAACCACAAAACACCTGTAATAGCCAAAGCAATCTTGAGAAAGAAATATGGAGCAAGAGGAATGAGGCTCCATGACTTCAGACTCTACTACAAAGCTACAGTACTCAAAAAAGCATGGTACTTGCACAAAAACAGACATGTAGATCCACTGAACAGAATAGAGAGACAGGAAATAAACCCATGCATATATGTATTTTCACCTATGATAAAGGTTGCAAAATTATACAATTGGGAAAAGATAGTCTCTTTAATAAGCGTTGGTGGGAAAACCAAGGAGCTACATATTAAAGAATGAAATTAGAGTATTTCCTCATACCACATACAAAAATAAACTCAAAATGGATTAAAGCCCTAAATGTAAGACCTGAAAGCATAAAATTCTTACAAGAAAATGAAGACTTCACTCTTTGACATAAGTCTTAACAATATTTTTGGATCTGTCACCTCAGGCAAGGGAAACAAAAGCAAAAACAAAAAATGGAACCTAATTAAACTTAGTAGCTTTTTCACAGTGAAGGAAACCATCAACAAGATGAAAAGACAACCTACTAAATGAGAGAAGATATTTGCAAATGATATGTCTGAAAAAAGGTTAATACAAAAAAACTTTAAAAATCATATAACAATATTACAAATACAAATAACCAGATTATAAAATGGGTAAAGATCTGAATAGGCATTTTTACAAAGAAAACATACAGATGGGAAACATGAAAAGATGCTTAATATCACTAAACATTAGAAAAATGCAAATCAAAACCACAATGAAATATCACCTCATACTTGTCAGAACAGCTATCATCAAGAGAACAAATAAAAATTGCTGGTGACAATAAGGAGAAAAGGAAACCTGAGTTCATTGTTAGTGTGAATGTAAACTGGTACAGCCACTATGGAAAACATTGTTGAGGTTTCTCAGAACATTAAAAATAGAACAACCATATGATCCAGCAATCCCATTCCTGGGTTATACTCCCCCCCAAAAAAAAACACTGATTAGAAAATATATATGCACCCCAATGTTCATAAAAGTATTATTTATAATAGCCAAGATATGGAAGTAACTAAGTGTCCATCAACTGATGAATGGATAAAGAAATTGTGATAGATAGATAGATAGAGAGAGAGAGAGAGAGAGATACATATAAATATAGATATAAAGAGACATGGAGAGAGACTATTATTCACCCATAAAGAAGAATATAATCTTGCCATTTGCATTAACATGGATGGACCTAGATGGTATTAGGCTTAGTGAAGTAAGTCACACAGAGAAAGACAAATAGTATGGGTTTTCACTTCTATGTGGAATCTAAATAATCAAACAATTACATATAACAAAAACAAGAACAGACTCATAGATAGAGAACAAACTTGAGGTTATTAGTGATAAAAGGGATGTGGGGAGGGGCAAGATAGGGAAGGGGATTAAGAGATACAAAATAATAGATATAAAATAAATAAGATATAAGGAAGTAATGTACAACAAGGAATATAATGAATATTTTATAACTTTAAATGGAATATAACCTAAAAAAACATAGAATAACTATGTTGTACTTCTGAAACTAATATATCATTGTAAATCAACTATACTCCAATTTTTAAAAAAAGAGCTAGAATGGCTGAATGGATAAAAAGCAAGACCCATATACATGCTGCCTACACGAGACTCACTTCAGATCTCAAGACACTCACAGACTGAATGTGAGGGTATGGAAAAAGTCATTCCATGCAAATGGAAAAAAAAAAGAAAGCTGGGTAACAATACTTATACCAGACAAAATAGACTTTAAAACAAAGACTCTAATAAGAGGCAAAGAAGGTCATTGCATGATAAAAACAGAATCGATCCAGCAGAAAGATAAAACAATTTTAAAACAATTTTAAATATATGTACACCCAACATAGCAGCACCTAAATACAAAAAAGCAAATATTAACAAACATACAGGGAGAAATTCATAGTAATACACATATAGTAAGGGATTTGCACATCCCACTTACCTCAATGGACAGCTCATCCAGACAGAAAATCTATAAGGAAACTTGGCCTTATACAACACATTACCAGATGGAATTAAAAGATAAGTATAGAACATTCCAACCAATAGCAGCAGAATACACATTCTTTTCAAGTGTAAATAGAATATTCTCAAGGATACATCATATTCTAGGCCACAAAACAAGTCTCAATAAATTTAAGAATACAGAAGTCATGTCAGGAATTTCTTCCGACCACATGGTATGAAACTAGAAATCAACAACAAGAAAAAAACTGTAATAAATATAAACATGTGGAGGGTAAGCTATATGATACTAAACCACCTAGGGGTCACTGAAGAAACCAAAATCATACCAAAACGACCTGGAGAGAAACTAAAATGGAAACAAAAGATCCAAAACCTATGGGATTCAGCAAAACAGTTGTAAGAGAGACATTTATAGTGATACAAGCCTACCTCAGGAAACAAGAAAAATCTCAGTAAACAATCTAACCTTATACCTAAAGAAACTAAAGAAAGAACAACAAGCAAAAACCAAAGTTAGTAGAAGGAAAGCAATATAAAGATCAGAGCAAAAATAAATACAGACTAAAAAATAAAAAATAGAAAAAATCAATAAAATAAGAGCTGATTCTTTGAAAAGATATATAAAATTGATAAACTTTTACCCAGATCCATCAGAAAAAAAAAGAGAGAGAGAGGGGTCCACATAAAGAAAATCAGATATAAGGAAGGAGGAGTTACCAAAAACACCATAGAAATATAAAAGACCATAAGAGATTACTACAAATGATAAATGTCCAACCTAGAAGAAATAGACAAATTCCTATAAATGTAGTCTCCCAAGACTTAATCAGGAAGAAATACATAATGTAAACAGATTGATTACCAATAATGAAATTAAATCAGTAATTTAAAAACTCAAAAAAAGTCCAGGACCAGATGGCTTCACAGACAAATTTTATCAAATATCTAAAGAGGAGTTCACACTCATCCTTCTCAAAGTCTTCCAAAAAAACTAAAGGAAAGAACACTTCCAAATTCATTCATTCAGGTTATCATCACTCTGATATCCAAACCAAAGACACACACAGAAAAGAAAATTACAGACCAATATTACTGATGAACAATGATGAAAAAATCATCAACAAAATATTAGCAAAACTAATTCAACAATACATTAAAAGTATCATACATCATGATTAAGTGGGCTTTATCTCAGGGATGTAAAGATAGCTGCAAATAAATCAATGTGATATACCATGTTTAAAAATTGAAGAATAAAAATCATATGATCACTTCAATAGATGCAGAAAAAAATTTGATAAAATTCAACCTCCATTTATGATAAAAAGTCTCAACAATAAGTATAGAAGGAATATATCTCAAAGTAATAAAGGCTGTGACAAACATATGCAATACTCAATGGTTAAAAGCTGAAAGCATATCTTCTAAGATCAGTAACAAGAGAAGGATTCCCACCCTCACCATTTTTACTCAACATAGTATTGGAATTCCAAGCCACAACAATCAGACAAGAAAAAGAAAGAAAAGGAAAGGAATAAGTAAAACTGTCACTATTTGCATTGACATGATAACATGCATAGACAGTCCTAAAGAACCTACCAAAAAAACTATTAGAACTAATAAATTCTGTAAAGTTGTCAGATATAAAATTAATATAAAGAAAGCTACTGTGTTTCTATAAATAACTACCATCTATCAGAAAGGGAAATTAAGAAAATAATCTTATTTACAATTGTATCAAAAAGAATTTAAAAATACCTAGGAATAAATCTAAATGACCTAAAAGACCTATGCTCAGAAAACTATAAGACATTGTTGAAAGAAATTGAAGATAATACAAACAAAAGTAAAGATATACCATGCTCATGGATTAGAAGAATTAGTATTGTTAAAATGACTCTAGGGACTTCCCTTATGGTGCAGTGGTTAAGAATCTGCCTGCCAATTCAGGGGACATGGGCTCGATCCCTGGGCCAGGAAGATCCTACATGCCATGAATCAACTAAACCTGTGTGCCACAACTACTGAGCCTGCACTCTAGAGCCTGTGAGCCACAATATCTGAGCCCACATGCCACAACTACTGAAGCCTGTGAGCCTAGAGCCCGTGCACTGCAACAAAGAGAAGCCACCACAATGAGAAGCCTGTGCACTGCAATGAAGAGTAGCCCCCACTCACCACAACTAGAGAAAGCCCGTTCACAGAAACAAAGTCCCAACCAGCCAAAAAATAAATAAATAATAAATACATTTAAAAAAAAAAAGACTCTACTAGCCAAGGCAACCTACAGATTCAATTCAATCCTCATCAAAACACCAATGGTATTTTTCCTAGAACTAGAAAAAATAATTGTAAAATTCATATGGAAACACAAATAGCCAAAACAATCTTGAGAAAGAAGAATAAAGCTGGCTCTCTCATGCTCCCTGATTTTGAACTGTACTACAAAGCTATAGTCATCAAAACATTTTGATAGTGACACAAACAAAAGACACACAGATCAATGGAACAGAATAGACAGCCCAGAAATAATCCTGCACACTTGGTCAATTTACTTATGACAAAGGAGGCAAGAATATACAATGGGGAAAAGACAGCCTCTTCAATAAATGGTGTTGGGAAAAGTGGATATCTACATGTAAAAGATTCAGAATAAGCTACTTTCTTATACCATATACAAAAATAAACTCAAAATGGATTAAAGACTTAAATATGAGACCTGAAACCATAAAACTCCTAGAAGAAAACATAGGCAATATGCTCTTTGACATTGGTTCTAGCAATATTTTTTGGATATGTCTCCTCAGGCAAGGGAAACAAAAACAAAAAAAAAAAGCAAATAGGATTCATCAAACTAAAAAGGTTTTACACAGTAAAGGAAACTATCAACAAGAGTAAAAGGCCACATACTGAATGGGAGATGACATTTGCAAATGATATGTCTGATAAAGGGTTAATATCTAAAATATATAAAGAACACATATAACTCAAAGTCAAAAAGCCAAACAATCTGATTATAAAATGGGCATACACCTGAATAGAAATTTTTCCAAAGAATATATACAGATGGCCAGCAGACACGTGAAAAGATACTCAGCATCACTAATCATCAGGGCAATGCAAAAGAAAACCACAATGAGACATCACCTCACATCTGTCAGAATAGCTATCATCAAAAAGACAACAAATAACAAGTGTTGGCTAGGATGAGGAGAAAAGGAAATCCTCATGCACTATTCGTGGGATTGTAAATCTGTTTGGTCACTATGGAAAAAATTATGGAGTTTCCTCAAAAAAATTAAAAATAAAAATGTCATGTGATCCAGCAATTTCACTTGGGTATTTACTCAAAAAATCCTACTAAATTGAAAAGATATATACATGCCAATGTTCATTTCCACATTATTTACAATAGCCAAGATATGGAAGCAACATAACTGTCCATCAATAGACGAATGGAGAAAGAAGATCTGGAATACAGTGGAATATTATTCAACCATAAAAGAGAATGAAGTCTTGTCTTTTGCAAAACATGGATGTATCTAGAGGGTATTATGCTAAGTGAAATAAGTCAGACAGAGAAACACAAATACCAAATGCTTTCACTTAGATGTGGAATTGAAAAAAACAAAGGCAACAAACAAAACAAAATGAAAACACTCATAGATATAGAGGACAATCAGATGGTTGCCAGAAGGAAGGGAGTGGTGGGATGTGCAAATAAGTGAAGGGAATTAAGAGGTACAAACCTCCAGTTATATAATAAATAAGTCCCAGGGATGTATTTTACAGCATAAGGAGCATGGTTAATAATATTGCAATAACTTTGCATGGGAACAAATGGTTACTAGAATTATCATGGCGATCATTTCATAATGTATGCAAATGTCAAATCATCATGTAGTACACCTGAAACTAACTTAATATTGTACACCAACTATAATTCAATAAATAAAAGAAGTATTTGCATTGGTTAAAAGAAAGATTCTATTATGCATGAAAGAAGGGAATCAATGCTTTGGTTAACTTAATACAATCAATCGTTTTTTCTTTTTTCTCTGAGTGATGTCAGTTATTTTGGCATTTCTTGTATTCTTAAGGTTACCAATAGCTGTTACAACAGATATATATCCAAATTTCAGTGGTTTAACATAATAAAAGTGTATTTTTCCTCTCATAACAATTCAATGAGAACATTTGGCACATAACTTTCCATGTAATGATTCAGGGCAAATAATCTTTCCATGTTCTGTCTACCACATCCCCTAAGGGTCTCATGGTGTTTTGTTTACAGCTTGGGAGAAAGGGGAAGTGAAAGTAGAGAAAGCACATCTACTTCTTTATCAATTTGGCTAAGAAGTGGTACATCTCTACTCATATTCCATTTACAAGAGGGAATTTTATGTCCCTCTCCCGCCTACAAATATGCAGAGCAGAAAATGTAGTCATTTGGACAGCAGCTTCCTAGCAAATATTCTCCTTTATGGAATGGGAGCATGGATATTTACTAGACAGCTGAATGTGTCTGTCACAGTTTCCAATAGCTGGACATTTAGCCTCAGATAGACAAAATCATATGATAGTTATTGAATGAATGAATGAGTGTATTTATGCGCATGTTTACATATTTGAGGATATACGTGTTAATTAAACCTATAGAGACTACAGTGAACATCAGTTGTTTTAGTTTGTGGGATATTCCTTCCTACTGGTAATACATTTTTTATGGTTTGGCTAGAGCCACAAAACCCATGGCCAATTCAGGAACACATTGATCAGTCCTTGTGATCCAGAGTGGACTTGACCATTCCTCTGGTAGCAGTAATTGGCTCATGAACCAATCTGGGTTCTCCACAGGGTTTAGTAGCTTAGAGGATGTAAATATAGCACTGCCAGCAGCTATAATGCCCTTCATAAGAGTGTTCATTAGAAAGCCTCAGAGACCATTGGAGAAGACCTAGCCCAAAGTTATTTTATTTTCTCATCTTCATTTATCATATGTCCTTCTTACTTGTACTCTCCCTGGTATGGTTCCTAAAGAATGAGCAGCAAGAAGAGAAAAGAGCTAATTAATAATGAGGACAAGTATATAAACAATGGAGGAGAGCATGTGCAGAAGATGTTGGTCTGGTTGGCAGCAGAGAGGGCAGAGGCTTAAAGGAAGATGCTGTTGCTCAGTAATGTGTGGCCATATCAGAAAGTATTTTTAAAGTTGGAAAAATCAGTGTGAGATTTCTTCTGTGAACAGTAGGTGGACATTAAGATTTTTGAAAAAAAGTAGAAATATTGAATCATAAAACAAGTAAGAATTCTGATTCAGAACTGAAAATTGGGTAATTAGAAGATAAATCAGCCTCCTTGTGGGAAAATAAAAAATGGAATCATACAGGGTGATATCAGAGTGGGCTTGGGCTAGGAAACTGGCCTTGTATAAGAATTATAGTAACTAAAAGAATTACATATAGAGTCCCAAAGTAAGGAAAAGTCATATGCACTGAGATTTCAGGTGAAAAAATGGAGATAAGATACCACTGACTAAAACAGAAAATTTAAATGAGAATGGCAGTTTTGGAGAAATACCATCAGTTCTGTTTTAAATGTATATACTCAGAAAATGTTGAGTTTCTGAGTATAGCAAATCACACAGGAAAATTTTCCAATAGAACTAGTTATAGGGGACTTCCCTGGTGGTCCAGTGGTTAAGACTCTGCACTTCCACTGCAGGGGGCGTGGGGCAGCTAAGATCCCACATGTTGCGTGGCGTGGCCGGAAAAAAAATGAACTAGTTATAGAGCATATAGTAAGGGCTAAGAACTATGATAAGTGATTTATTTACAGATACTATCAAATTTGATTCTCACAACACTTCTTGAGGTGCTTAATGAGAAGGTTTAATGGCTTTACCTAAAGTCCCAGAACTACCAAGGGCCAGGGCTGGGAGTGAAGCCAAGACTCAGCTGTCTTCCAGGCTCATCCTCTTAATAATAACATCTCCTATTGTCCTGTCTTCCTGAAGATACTTTGGAGGAGTAACCAACATGACTCAGTGACTAACTACGTATAGGCCCTGAAGGATGTGAAACAGTCATTACTTCCAAAGTAAGGGTGTACATATGCATTTTAAAATCATTGGTACAGAGATGATTGTGTATCCTTTGAGAAGGGCATGGACAGTTCTCATGCTGTGGTAATGAAGTGAGGAATATGGAACAAAGACAAGATCTTAAGTATCCATACACACAATAAGGTCCTGCACAGATAAAAAGAAATAATAACAGGGCAGAAAAAGGAAATTCAGAGAAAGTGGAAGACTTCGAAATGGCAGGTTTTAAAGTATATAGTATCTTAGAAAGCCAGGAAGAAGAGGTTTAAAGAAGCTGGGTTTAATTACTCAGGTCTAAGGCAACAAAAAATCAAGGTACAATTGTGAAAAAATAGATTTGGCCATTATGATACCATGGGCACCTCAGTGAATGCAGTTCCTTAGTAATGTGGAGCAAGCCTGTGGCAGTGAAATAGAAAGATAAAGGTACAGAAATAGAAACAGTGGGTCTAATTCTGCCTTCACATGGATTTTTTTCTTCATCTGCTTCTGTATCATATAATCATAACTGCATATAATTTATGTTTCTACATTTGAAACTCTTATCAGAATATTCACTTCATTTAGACTTGATCCTTTGCTCACTGGTTCTCTCAATTATTCTCAGGTCATCTGTCAGCTCATAAGCATCTCCATTCTCCAAAAAGAAGAGAAATTGCTGTCTATGTTGTAAATCCCAGTGACTTAGAACATGTAGAAATCCTTTACATGGGGAAACAGTGGGAAAGATCTGTGTAGTGATAAAGGAAAGAGGACAGACTTGGTAGAACTTTTTAAAGGAATTCTGTCCTTTCCCTGCTGTTACCTGTCTGATCACAAATCACTCACAGCCAGATGGGCCTAGATTTGCATGATCTGATTTTCTGGCAAAGGCCAGACTTCTCTCACTTCTCAAAGTAAAGTATCCAGTCCTGCTGCAGAAGCAGTCCTTCTTTTAGATTTCAACATGGAATTTTTATGCTGTTTTGCTTGCTCCTCTTTGGTGTTATAAAACAGTCAAGCAAGATGAATATGGCTGGCAATTTATACTAGTAACTTGCATTGAATTGTACTTGGATGACTTATTAAATGAAGGATATGATCAATATTACATCTGTCATAAATGAAAAACTCCACTTTTGAATGGATTTAATCCATTCATTGTTTTATGAGCAGAGTGACCTCCATAGAGAATCACAAATCCAAATAATGTCACTGAGTGATGGATTTTATGTTCTCTTCTCAGACATGGCTAAAAAATGTGTGAGAGCCTTATGCAGAATGAGGGTTCCCCTTTGGCAAAACATTGAAGCACTGAAAGAATCTTTCATAGAAAAGTTTCATGAGACTATCAGGAAATGTCTTTGTTCAGCTGCAAAGATTATAAAAAGCAATGCAATAAATGGCAGATGGGTAAATATGGCCTCAGATAAACAGAACCTCTTGTTTCCTTACTAGTCCCTATGCAATCATTTAATGAAAGAGGCTAGATTTGGAAGTCTAAGGTTCCTTCACTTGGTGAATGTTGTTTAGCTCACTCACTGTGTTTTGCAACAATGCCAAGGAAATTAAAAACCATGAACGTTTCCTCATTTCCTTAACAATATTTCCTAGTATATATAATATTTTTCATTAATTTGTAATGCTAAATCTCGTTTTGATGAACTATAATATCTTCCATACAAGACACAATCCATTTTGTGTAAACTCAACTCTAAGATAAAAATGGATGACTACCATTGTAGAATTCTCTAGAACAATAGTAGTCATCCATTTTAAATTAATTTTAAATAAAATTAAAATTATTTAATTCTATAAGACCTCAATGAGATAGGTTATATTATTGTCCCATTTTTAGACAAGAAAACTGAGAAATAAATATTATTTTTTTTGTTTACATATCATCTGTGGCTGCTTTTTTTAAACTGAAGTATAGTTGATTTACAATATTGTGTTGGTTTCAGGTGTACTACAAAATGATTTGGTTATATATATATATATATATATATATATATATATATATATATATATAATTCTTTTCCATCATATTCTATTTACAAGACAGTGAATGTAGTTCGCTGTGCTATACAGTAAATCCTTGTTGTTTATCTATTTTATATATGGTAGTATGCATCTGTTAATCCCATACTCCCAATTTATCCCTTGCTCCCTTCCCCTTTGGTAACCATCAATTTGTTTTCTATGTCTGTGAGTCTGTTTCAGTTTTGTAAATAAGTTCATTTGTACTATTTTTTAGATTCCACATATAAGTGATATAATATTTGTCCTTTTCTGTCAGACTTACTTCATTTAGTATGATAATGTCTAAGTCCATTCATGTTGCTGCAAATGGCATTATTCCATTTTTTATGGCTGAATAAAGAAATATTTTTAAATTGCTTAATATCAAATAGCATGCTTCAGAACTCCAGAACTCTCACTCTTAACCATTATATATAATTCCTCATAAACCTCATAAATCACTTGTAGAAGAAAATTTCCCAGAGTGAAGATACATTATTCTACTGATTAAAAGGGCTCATCAAGTGCCCAGTACAACACATGAAAAAAATATCTCACCAAAGTTCATCTTTTTGAAATATCACAATAGGAGTGAGGGGTAGTAACTACAGATTTTAGAAAGAAAAAATATCACCTACAAAGGGATACAGAATTATATGACATAAGGTATTTTAACAGCAAGTTTCAATGCTAAAAAATGTATACCCAGCCAAACTCTTAACAAATAGATAGTAGAATGAAGACATTTACAGACAACTATGGCCTCTGAAATTTTATCTGATATGTAGCCTTTCGTAGGGAGTTCCTTGAGAGTGTACTACAGCAAAAACAAATGAGTAAGTAGAGAGGAAGAAACAGGTTTCAGGAAACCACAATTGAAACCCAAGAGAACAGTAATAGGCCATCCCAGGAAGATGTTGTGCCCCAGGCCCTGAGAATCCTGAGGCAGAACTGGATAAAATTCACTAAGGAAAAAGCTTACTCACTAAAATGTAAGAAATGATAGCATGTTTGTAAAGAAAAAAAAGAAAGAAAGAGGGTTACTTTAAGTCATTTTCTTGGGGAATGGGAGAGAATGGATATTTCAGAAAGGGAAATTAATGGTTTGATTAAGAGTATATTGGGGAGGAGATTGGTTCAAGATGGTGGAGTAGAAGGACATGCACTCACTCCCTCTTGTAAGAGAACCGTAATCACAACTAACTGCTGAACAATCAACAACAGGAAGACACTGGAACTCACCAAAAAAGAAACCCTACATCCAAAGACAAAGGACAAGCCACAATGAGATGGTAGCAGGGGCACAATCACAAAAAAATCAAATCCCATAACTGCTGGGTGGGAGGGGGGGTTGGTGACTCACAAACTGGAGAACAAATACCACAAGAGTGCACCCACTGGAGTGAAGGTACTAAGCCCCACGTCAGGCTTCCGAACATGGGGGTCTGGCAATGGGAGAAAGAATTCTTAGAGAATCAGACTTAGAAGTCTAGCAGGATTTGATTGCAGGACTTCAACAGGATTGGGGAAAACAGAGACTCCACTCTTAGAGGGCAAACACAAAGTAATGTGCACATCAGGACCTAGGGAAAGGAGCAGTGACCAGAACTATCTGCTAGTGTTGGGGGTGTCTCCTGCAGGTAGGGGGTGGCTGTGGCTCACAGTGGGGACAAGGACACTGGCAGCAGAAGTTCTGGAAAGCGATCCTTGGCATGAGCCTTCCCAGAGGCCATCATTAGCCCAACCAAAGAGGTAAGTAAGCTCCAGTGCTGGGTCACCTCAGACCTAAAAAACAACAGGGAGGGAACTCAGCCCCACCCATCAGCAGAGAAGCAGATTAAAGTTTTACTGAGCTCTGCCCTCCAGCAGTCCCTCTCATTAGGAAGCTTGAACAAGCCTCTTCGATAACCTCATCCACAAGAGGGCAGACAGCAGAAGCAAGAAGGACTTTAATTCTGCAGCGTGTGGAACGAAAACCACATTCACAGAAAGGTAGACAAAATGAAAAGGCAGAGGACTATGTACCAGATGAAAGAACAAAATAAAACCCCAGAAAAACAACTAAATGAAGTAGAGATAAGCAAACTTCCAGAGAGAGAATTCAGAATAATGATAGTGAAGATGATCCAGGACCTCAGAAAAAGAATGGAGACAAAGATTGAGAAGGTGCAAGAAATGTTTCACAAAGATGTAGAAGAATAAAAGAACAAAAAACCAGAGATGAACAATATAATAACTGAAATAAAAAATACACTAGAAGGAATCAATAGCAGAATAACTGAGGCAGAAGAACAGATAAGTGACCTGGAAGACAGAATGATGTAAATCACTGCCATGGAACAGAATAAAGGAAAAAGAATGAAAAGAAAAGAAGACAGCCTAAGAGGCCTCTGGGACAGCATGAAATGCAAAAACATTCTCATTATAGTGTTCCCAGAAGAAGAAGAGAGAGAAAAGGGGCCCAAGAAAATATATAAAGAGATTATAGTCGAAAACTTCCTTAACAAGGGAAGGGAAATAGCCACTGAAGTCCAGGAAGCACAGAGAGTTCAAGGCAGGATAAACCCAAGGAGAAACATGCCAAGATACATGGTATTCAAATTGACAAAATTAAAGACAAAGAAAAATTATTAAAGGCAAGAAGGGAAAAATGACAAATAACATACAAGGGAACTCCCATAAGGTTAACAGCTGATTTCTCAACAGAAACTCTACAAGCCAGAAAGGAGGGGCATGATATATTTAAAGTGATGACAGGGAAGACCTACAACCAAGATTACTCTATGTGGCAAAGATGTCATTCAGATTTGATGGAGAAATCAAAACCTTTACAGAAAATCAAAAGCTAAGAGAATTCAGCACCACCAAACCAGCATTACAACAAATGCTAAAGGAACTTCTCTAAGTGGGAAACACAAGAGAAGAAAAGGAACTACAGAAACAAACCCATAACAATTAAGAAAATGGTAATAGGATCATACATATTGATAATTACCCTAAATGTGAATGGATTAATTGCTCCAACCAAAAGAAAAAGGCTCACGGAATGGATACAAAAAAAAGACCCATAGGACTTCCCTGGTGGCACAGTGGTTGAGAGTCCACCTGCCGATGCAGGGGACATGGGTTTGTGCCCTGGTCTGGGAAGATCCCACATGACACAGAGCAGCTAGGCCCATGAGCCATGGCCGCTGAGCCTGTGTGTCCAGAGCCTGTGCTCCACAAAGGGAGAGACTGCAACAGTGAGAGGCCAGCATACCACACACACACAAAAAAGAGAGATCCTTATATATGCTGTCTACAAGAGACCCACTTCAGACTTAGGGACACATACAGACTGAAAGTGAGGGGATGGGAAAAGATATTCCATGCAAATGGAAATCAAAAGAAAGCTGGAGTAGCAATACTCATATCAGACAAAATGGACTTTAAAATAAAGGATGTTACAAGAGACAAGGAAGGACTCTACCCAATGATCAAGGGATCAATCCAAAAAGAAGCTATAACAATTATAAATATATATACACCCAACCCAGGAGCACCTCAAAACATAAGGCAACTGCTAACCACTATAAAAGAGGAAATTGGCAGTAACACAATAATCATGGGGGGTTTTAACACCTCACTTACACCAATCAACAGATCACCCAGACAGAAAATTAATATGGAAATGTAAGCTTTAAATGACACAATAGTCCAGATAGATTTAATTGATATTTATAAGACATTCCATTCAAAAACAGCTGACTACACTTTCTTCTCAAGTGCACATGGAACATTCTCCAGGATAGATCACATCTTGGGTCACAAATCAAGCCTCAGTAAACTTAAGAAAAGTGAAATCATATCAAGCATCTTTTCCGACCACAACACTATGAGAGTAGAAATCAATTACAGAGGAAAAAATGTAAAAAACACAAACACATGGAAGCTAAACACTACATTACTAAATAACCAAGGGACGACTGAAGAAATCAAAGAGGAAATCAAAAAAATACCTAGAGAAAAATGATAAAACATGATTATCCAAAACCTATTGGATGCAGCAAAAGCAGTTCTAAGAGGGAAGTGTATAGCAATACAATACTACCTCAAGAAACAATAAAAATCTCAAACAATCTACACTTATACCTAAAGGCACTAAAGAAAGAAGTAAAAACAAAACCCAAAGTTAGGAGAAGGAAAGAAATCATAAAGATCAGAGAAGATAAAAAAACAAAGAAAACAATAGCAAAGATCAATAAAACTAAAAGCTGGTGTTTTGAGAATATAAACAAAATTGATAAACCTTTAGCCAGACTCATCAAGAGAAAAAGGGAGAGGAATCAAACCAATAAAATTAGAAATGAAAAAGGAGAAGTTACAATGGACACCACAGAAATACAAAGCATCATAAGAGACTATGACAAGCAACTCTATGGCAGGAAAATGGAAGAAGTGGACAAATACTTAGAAAGGTATAACCTTCCAAGACTGAACCAGGAAGAAATGGAGAATATGAACAGACCAATCACAGTAATGAAATTGAAACTGTGATTAACAGTCTTCCAACAAACAGAAGACCAAAACCAGATGGCTTCACAGGTGAATTCCATCAAACATTTAGAGAAGAGTTAACACCCATGTTTCTCAAACTCGTCTAAAAAACTGCAGAGGAAAGAACATTCCCAAACTCATTCTACAAGGCCACCATCACTTTGATAACAAAACCAGACAGAGATACTACAAAAAAAGAAAATTACAGACAAATATCACTGATGAATATAGATGCAAAAAATCCTCAGGAAATACTAGAAAACAACATATTAAAAGGATTATACACCATGATCAACTGGGAGTTATCCCAGGGATGAAGGTTTCTTCAATATATGCAAATCAATCAATGTGAAAAACCATATTCACCAATTGAAGAATAAAAACCATATAATTATCTCATTAGATGCAGAAAATGCTTTTGACAAAATTCAACACCAATTTATGATAAAATCACTCCAGAAGGTGAGCATAGAGGGAAGCTACCTCAACATAATAAAGGCCATATATGACAAACCCACAGCAAACATTATTCTCAATGGTGAAAAACTGTAAGCATTTCCTCTAAGATCAGGAAAAGGACAAGGATGTCCACTCTCACCACTATTATTCAACGTACTTTTGGAAGTCCTAACCATGGCAATTAGAGAAGAAAAAAAAATAAAAGGAATACAAATTGGAAAAGAAGAAGTAAAAGTGTCATTGTTTTCAGATGACATGATATTACACATAGACAATCCTAAAGATGCCGCCAGAAAACTACTAGAGCTAATCAATGAAATGGACAATTTTTCAGGATATAAAGATAATGCACAGAAATCTCTTGCAATCCTATATGGTAACAATGAAAGATCATAAAGAGAAATTATGGAAACAATCCCATTCACCATTGCAACAAAAAGAATAAAATACCTAGGAATAAACCTACCTAAGGAGGTTAAATACCTGTACTCAGAAAACTATAAGACATTGATGAAAGAAATCAAAGATGACACAAACAGATCAAGAGATATACATGTTCTCAGATTAGAAGAAACAATATTGTGAAAATGATTATACTACACAAAGCAATCTAGAGATTCAATGCAATACCTATCAAATTACCAGTGACATTTTTCACAGAACCTGAACAAAAAATCTTAAAATTTGTATGGAGACACAAAAGACCCCGAATTGCCAAGGCAGTCTTGAGGGAGAAAAACAGAGCTGGAGGAATCAGACTCTCTGACTTCAGACTATACTACAAAGCTACAATAATAAAGACAATATAATACTGGCACAAAAACAGAAATATAAATCAATGAAACAGGATAGAAAACCCAGATATAAACCTACGCACCTATGTTCAACTAATTTATGACAAAAGAGGTAAGGATATACAATGGAAACAGACAGTCTCTTCAATAGTGGTGCTGGGAAGACTAGACAACTACATGTAAAAGAATGAAATTAGAACACTCCCTAACACCATACACAAAAATTAACTCAAAATGGATTAAAGACCTAAATGTAAGACCAGACACTATAAAACTGTTAGAGGAAAACTTAGGAAGAACACTCTTTGACATAAATCACAGCAAGATATTTTTTGATCCATCTCCTAGAGTAATGGAAACAAAAACAAAAATAAACAAATGGGACCTAATGAAACTTCAAAGCTTTTGCACAACAAAGGAAACCATAAACAAAACAAAAAGACAACCCTCAGAATGGGAGAAAATATTTGCAAATGAATCATAAGACAAACGATTAATCTCCAAGATATATAAACAGCTCATGCAGCTCAATATTAAGAAAAGCAAACAACCCAATCAAAAAATGGGCAGAAGATCTAAACAGCCATCTTTCCAAAGAAGACATACAGATGGTCAAGAGGCACATGCAGAGCTAACATCACTAATAGAGAAATGCAAATCAAAACTACAATGAGGTATCACTTCACACTGGTTAGAATGGTCATCATCAGAAAATCTACAAACGACAAATGCTGGAGAGGGTGTGGAGAAAAGGGAACCCTCTTGCACTGTTGGTGAGAATGTAAATTGATACACCCACTATGGAGAACAGTATGGAGGTTCCTTAAAAAACTAAAAATAGAATTACCATGTGACCCAACAATCCCACTACTGGGCATATACCCAGAGAAAACCATAATTCAAAGAGACACATGCACCCCAATGTTCATGCAGCACTATTTACAATAGCCAGGTCATAGAAGCAACCTAAATGTCCATCGACAGATGAATGGATAAAGAAGATGTGGTACATATGAACAATGGAATATTACTCAGCCATATAAAGGAAAGAAATTTGGTCATTTGTAGAGACGTGTATGGACAGACTGTCATACAGAGTGAAGTTAAGTCAGAAAGAGAAAAACGAATATCATATATTAATGCATATATGTGGAATCTAGGAAAATGGTACAGATGAACCGATTTTCAAGGCAGAAATAGAGACACAGATGTAGAGAACAAATGTATGTACACCAAGGGGGGACTTGGGGGGCCTGAATTGGGAAATTGGGATTGACCTATACACAGTAATATGAATAAAATAGGTAAGTAATAAGAACTAATAAGAACCTGCTGTATAAAAATAGATAAAATAAAATTTAAAGTTGAAAAAAAAAGAATCAAGAATGGGCAGAAGTAAGAAAAAGTTATTTTGAAGCAGAAGTAATTACCAGTTGAGAGAATTTTATCTTGTCCTTCTAAGATGACCATGGTAGAAATTTCTTTTACATTTCCAATTAGGTCACCCCCAAGGTAATTTTTTTCTAATCACCTTTTGCTGGTTGGAAAGGGACTTTCTTGTGGGTGATGCAGAATGAAGGAGGAGTGATGCTAAAGAGCTTTCCTTCCCTACCCCTGCCATCTTCACCCTTAACCTTGGCCCTATCGCCTAGAGGAGAAAGAGACTAGATTCCGAAACAGAATCAGCCAAAATGGCCTGGATCTAAAGTAACATTTTCTGAAAATTTCCAAGTCTATGCTCGCATTGTGAGAGGGAATTCATCAAGGAGGGATGAGGAGAGACACTGTTAATAAAGGAATCAACATTTCAATTTGGAGTAGGAGTTAGTCAAGTCAAAGTGAGCAGTGGGGAAAATTTTCCAGGAGGAGGGAATAGCTTTGTCCAGAAGTGAGGAGACCATTTCACGTTCTGATAAAGTGTTCCGTGTGACCACATTGTGAAAAATCTTAATTCATGTGAGAAAAATACACCAAAAAGAAAGAGAGCAGTTCAGAAAATCCTTGCTGGAGGAATGGACTCCTCAAACCTGAGCTATTCAACATGAAACAGTTCTGAATCCATGTCCAAACATAGGGAATTTGGATGTTCCAATATATATATATATTTTTTAATGAGAAAAGAGAACAAACACATGTGAATGGAGAAATAAAACTTTACATAAAAAATCCACAGAGCAAGAAAAATGGTGGAAAGCAAATGTGATCACACTGAGTAAAGATAGTTTCTATAGTGTTCAAACATGTTGAAGAATTAGCTATAGACTTGCAAGACCAAAGTCACATTAAGAGCATTTATGAACTATTTTCTCACTATGAAAGTCATGGATGTTGGATGTTCACATTTAACAAGGTAGGATTAGTGACCCACAGGGTGCATGTGCTGTGGCTTCATGTGGTACTTAATGGGAAGAATGTGTCCCAGGACCAGGTCAGGAAGTAAATGGCCCTTTCACAATCACAGTACATATCAAGGTAGCCAGGCCAGTAAAGAGAGACCTGAAGTGGCGTTCACTAAAATAGAGTAGATCGCTTAAATTCTGGTCAAAGTAACACTCATTTGAAGACAATAACTGCCTTTGAAATCTGAACAATGAGAGTCAAGAGACAAAACAGGATTAATTCAGGACATTTCCTGATCCATTCCAGGATTGCAACAAAAGAACTGTGTGTCTTACTCTAGTGGTGTACAAGCTGTGTGTTTTCACATAGAGGTTTTATTGCTGCTTATATTTTTTCTTATTAATCATATTCCATATATTTTGGCAGCCTGTGTACTGTGCTTTTGTTTTATATCCATGAGATGAGAGAATATTATTCAGGAAGCAAGTCAGCCATCATTTTTGACAAAATATACTCAAACATCTTATGGGAGCTCCTCCACCCTCCAGAAGGAGACACAATTGACTTTAATATCAAAGTCACAGCTGTAGGGAGTGCAGTTTTTACTAAGAGGAAGAAGTTGAGGCCTAAAGTAAAGAAGGTCAGGAGGAAGCACGTTAGGGTTTAAGGAGAACTGGAAGCGTTTGAAAAGCACATATGGGCAATGGATTTTACTGGGCTAGAAGTTTGGGGACAAACATTAGTATTAAAAAAATGGGCATTATTCTATAATTTAATTTAATTTTATGCAGAGGCATATATTCCCTGAAAATCCAAGTGGTGAGGATTCTGTGACTAGAGGCCTCAGTCATTCCTCTTTCCCTCAGGAACATTATTAACATTATTATTACTGAAATATAACCAACAAATATTTTTAAAGTATTCACTAGTTATCTATATATAATGGTCCTAGGATAGAATGTTTTTCTTTGAAATAACAGAATTTTTAAAAAGCAGAATAAAGAGCAGTTATTCCTTTTTTTTTTTTTTTTGTGGTACACAGGCCTCTCACTGTTGTGGCCTCTCCCGTTGTGGAGCACAGGCTCCAGACGTGCAGGCTCAGTGGCCATGGCTCACGGGCCCAGCCGCTCCGTGGCATGTGGGATCTTCCCGGACCAGGGCACGAACCCATGTCCCCTGCATCGGCAGCCGGACTCTCAACCACTGTGCCACCAGGGAAGCCCAAGAGCAGTTATTTCTTAAAAATAAAAAAGGGAAGATACACAAACTCTACTACATTTTTTTATTACAAATAGATTATAAATTCCTTCTACAAAATTAAGGAAGTACAGGTTAGGAAAACTGTACACAGTTTAAAATAAACTTTGAATCTCATCATACCTAGCTTTTTAATCTGCTTTTTCATTTATATTTATATATCATGAAGAGTAAAGAGTCAGATACTTGACTTCCTTTTACTCCCCCTTTTCATTTATTTCTTTCATAATCAATAAAGCTGGTTTCAGATATTTTCTCTCAATTTTTTAATTTATCAAAGCTTCAAAGGGTAGCAAGGGAAAACACTAATCTATACATAGACAATGCAAAACTAAAATAGACTGTCCTCATCTTGGCCAAGAATTAAAGCACTTAATACTGCTATGGGAAGAAAAATAGTCCTTTCTTCTGATTGAAATACTAATGTATGCAACTATCTAGTAAGAATAAAAATTCAGTAAGATGGGCTTCCCTGTTGGCGCAGTGGTTGAGAGTCTGCCTGCCGATGCAGGGGACACAGGTTTGTGCCCTGGTCCGGGAGGATCCCACATGCCGCAGAGCGGCTGGGCCCGTGAGCCATGGCCGCTGAGCCTGCACGTCTGGAGCCTGTGCTCTGCAACGGGAGAGGCCACAAAAGTGAGAGGCCCACGTACCACAAAAAAATTCAGTAAGATGACCAATAATGCTCTCTCTACTTTATATTAATACCTATTAGGCATTACAGAGGAAAAGAAGACTCAATGTCCTCTTTTTTTCCACATTCAGGTTTATGTTATTAAAATAAACAGATTACTTACAGTGGAGAATTTGTCTTGTGTTTCCAAATTCAATCTGATTTGGTAGTATTAAGCCTAGGAGCTTATTAGGAAACCTTTAAAAATAAGCTTATTCACATTTCTGCTTGAATAAAACATTATTGTGAAATAAATCTCTTAGATGTGCAATTATATTATGTACATGTCTTAAACTTTATTTTACCTATTTATTTATTTACTTACTTAAAGTATATCCTGAATGGGGTGTTACCTTCGTGGTCTAAATATTAGTGAACTGTCATAAGTAAAAGTCAGTGAGCAACCAGGACTTCTGGAATATGGACTCAATCCCTCTCACTTTAATATGTCAGCCTACAGTGCTAACATATGTGAGTATATCTGCCATTGCCCTAAGAGCATATTACAACCCCTATGCCTATCCTTCTTCCTTATTAGATTGGAAGCTCCCTGAGTATTGGGATCTTATCTTTCATGCCTTCATGTCATCTTCACTTCATATCAAAACAATGGAAGTGTAGAAAAGTTGAACAAATATTTGCTAAGTGAATTAATATATGTCATCCATTCACACCAGGTCATCAAACTACTTTTTTTGTTGACTTAGTGAGTATATGTCTTCAAACATGTCTGTTAGAAAGAATATCAACCCCTGAAAAAATGTAGCACTATTTGAAATGTTCTATTTTATCACCACTCTGTTTATCTGTTCTCAAGGACTCATGGCTAAGGCATTTTAGACAGGAAAATAGAACATACCATGAAAATGAAGATAGTTTGAGATAAAACTGACCCTCACACTTATCCCATGCAAAATCAAATTAAGCCCTCCATATCTGATCGGGTTATTGAAATGGATGGCAGATAAACCCACAGAAAGATGATACTAATAAATAAATTTTGGGCTCTCAATGACAAGGTGGGGGGAATTTGTATATTTCTCTCAATCTTTTTTCTGGTGTTTTTAGAACTTAATCTTCTATATTTGGGTCAACAAAGTTGGGAAGGGTCAACAATTCCCAAGAATAAAGGAGAAAGTAATAAGGTGGTTGTGGGGCTTTGTGGACTATAATTAAAATCCTTATTTTTTAACAGGAAAATTACTTTTACCCACATTTTTCTTTAGAGCCCTTGAACTATACTTGAATCCCTCTCTTTAATATGTAGCAATACCATGCTTTTTTTGCTAAGAAAGCTGCACTGTGCTAGTATCAAAGTTGAGATGCAAGACTGGGTTGAATATCAAAATGTGTTTCTTTGTAGACATATTGTGCCGGTTGAATCACCTATACACAAGGGAATTATTTACTTCGTTTTAATTTATTTAAAATATCTTAGAAACCATTTGATGGCAAACCATTCTCACTGAAAAGGAAATAGTGACATCTGGTGGAATATTTTTATCTAAAAGCCTAGTCATTAACATTTCTACTCCCTCAAAATAAATGTTTAAAATATACATTCTTTCCCTGGAGAACAAATGTGCCTTTGTAATGGAACTGTCATCTGCTATATATCATGATGTTACATTATGGTTCCAATACCAGTAACTAATTCCCTTCTTAAAATAAAAACATGGAGATTCTTCAGTTAATGTCCACAGCAATAAATCTTAAAAAAAAAAAAAAACCAAAAACTGATTACAAGGATTTGAGTCTTCTATCATTCTAGCCATTTGAGCAACACAATCTGAAAGTCACAAGCAAAATGATATGTACAGAGATATGTAAACATACTCGTATATATATATGTGCATATATGTGTATGTATATATTAATTATATATTATATGCTTATGTATATATTAATTATATATGTTATATTATTACATTATATTAATTATATAGTATATGTGTATATAATATGTTCATACATATATATAATTATGTATAATTATATGTACATACACATATTAATTATATATTAACATTAATTATATATTTACACTTTATAAATTTATATAAATATATATATATATATATACAATATAAAAACATAACTTCTGAGGTCAGGTAACCTGGAGAAAAGTGAAACATGCTTTTATAATGCTCAAGAGGGCTTAACCCAGACCATAATGAATTTGCAAATATTCAAATGCTTGTGTAACATATGATTTTTAAATTAATTTACAATTACATATGAATAGTGAACCATGAAGTAGTCATCAATTACAGTACTGAATGATGGTCTAGCCTGGTGCCCACATAGCAGCCACAAAGGGTAAATGTTTCCATGATTACTAATTGTACTACATGTCCTGGAATGTGAGTCATTTGTAGGTACTGTGTATTGCAAATTCTAAGTCAAATAAAGCCAAAGACCTCCTCTAGGTTACATGGTTCTTGAGAGGTAGTTTAGATCTTAGACTTGGATTCCCACAGACCTGGGTTAGAATCCTGGTTTCAAATTGGTTAAGTCATTTAATTTCTCTGTATCCCCATTAGTAAAATGTGGACAAAAGTGCAACTGAGTTGTTATAAGTATTAATGGAAAAATATATGTAAAACACTTTAACAGAGTGACTGGAAAATAATGCTTATTTGTAACAGTTATGATTACTCTTATTACTCCCTTTCTATGTCACACATTGTATAATACATTGTGTAACACAGTATGTTGTATCACATATTTATTTTTGTGTAAAAGTTTCTGACCTTAAATAAAAAGGTCAGAGCTACACAGCACTTGAGAGCTTGGAGTCTAGAGCAAAATCAGAATGTGGTTCAAATCTTGGCTCTGTCATTTACTATGTGGTCTTGGGCAAGTTACTTAATTTTTCAGTGATCCAGTTTCATCAGTTATAAATGAGGATAAAACTTTATCTTACCACATACAGTTTTATTATGAGAATTTATTGTGAGGTTTTATTGTGAGGATTAAATGTGTTTATGCATGTGAAGCTTTAGAGCACTGCCTGGCAGAAGGTAAGAGCTTTATAAATATTACCTCTTAGTATTGCATTATCTAAAATGTAATAACACAGAAAACAAAGAGAACACTTGGTCTACTATTCCAAATAATTTCAGTGGAGAAGTTGATCTAACTTTGACTCCTGAAGTACAAATAGCTCAGAAGAGAATTCCGTGGCCACTGCCACTGATCACTTCAGCTTGCTTATCCATTGATGAGTATATGTACTCAATTGAAATGTGTACTTCATTTTTCCTTCTTATGTATATATGATCTCACCTTGGGCCTAAATTATGCTCACTGTTGGGATTCAGACATCACTGGGTATCTCTGGCTGACAGGAAGAAATTTCATTGGGGTAGTATTGTGAGTTGGACCTAGATGGTAAATAGAAGCCAAATCAAAAAAGGCCTTGAGTATTAAGCTTATCTATCAAATGGGAACGTTGTAATGTATAGACTCTTGTTCTGTGTCTTTCATGTACCATTTCCTGTAATGGACATAAAGCCCTTTCTCCTGTATCACGTGGAAATGTAGAAGCTCAGGATTGGGTGAAACGAGCTCCTAATTCCAATCTGAGGCAGGAATTCTGTCAACATTCCTCTTGAGTGATTTTCTGTTCTCTGCTTGAACACCTCCAGTGACTGAGAACCATCACCTCTTGAGATATCACATTATGCCTTTTAGAAAATAATTAATGTAACTAAAGTCAAACATGAAATATTGAGCAACCCATTTATTTCCCATCTTCATCTCCAAAATCCAAGTAAAACAAGTAAAGAATTGCTTTTTTAAAATTCCACAAGAGCAAAGAGCCAGGGATGTTAATTAAAGTTTGGAAGCTGATTTGACAGAATAGAGAAATGATAAACTCAAGTCTGCAAGGCAGAAGACAAACCATGGAAAGGCTCAGTCAGGTACATCTGAAGTGTGATATGGGGCTGAAAATGAGAACTTATTGAAAGGCTGTTTAAAAAAATCAGACACCCAGATTCTCTCCCTCACCTCATAAAGCTGGAGAACTGTCCTCCCTCTCACCCAGGCATATTGAATTCCTTTCTGAAGATGTTGAACCATAAAGATTGTCAACACTTGGACACCAGGCAGAGGGGATGGTGGAGGTGAAGCACCTTCTGAAAACAAGAGGATTAAGTGTAGTTCTGTATATTGAACACTGAGCCTCTCAAAAGGCCTTCCAGCACAGTAGTCACCACCCAAATCCTTCCCCAATTTCATCTGTGGAAATTTACAAGCCCAAGAGAAATATCTCTGATACTGATACTTAAGGATCTCCCTAAGTGATCACTCTCCCAAAATGATCACCTTGTGGTGAGGTCTACCATTTGCCTAACCTCACGCACATCACAGAATTTAATTGCCTTGCTGTTGTGGATTCTGTAGTGTATCATCTAGATTCTCTCTTTAGGACTGAGATGATGCTCCTAGTTGCTGGATGTATTAGTGGCTTTTGGATCATAGCTGATTTCCTCTTAGGAAATCACCCCAAATGAAGAGAGTTGCCTTGCCCAGAGGACTAGCCCAAATCCATTGATTTGTAGATGATTACAGTCTTTCCCGGAGAACATCCCAAATCCAACAATTTGTAGATGTGAGGCAAAGAGGTCTGGCCCTCTTGCCTCAATTTAGTCCATCTCTCATGTGTTATCCCAATACTGGAGTTTTCCTTGTGTTTCCCTGATAACTGATTGAAACCATATTCCTACCCAATTTCTCTCTCTCCCCCTCAGGTGTTGATCCCAAGAAAATCCCGAGTAAACCTGCTGCACAATATATTTTCCAGGGAACCTAATCTAACAGACTCAGTCTAGAATATGAAAGGATGTCCCAGCCTTCAGATTTTAGGAAAGACTCTAACATGAAACACTGAGTCCAAATCAATGCACAGTGAGGAGGGAAAAAGGAACTTGAAGGAGAAAGGTAATGCAGAGAATATTAACACTAAATTATTCTCAAAGAGATAATACTTCATTCATAAAATGAAAAACAGGATGGTCTAAGAACAGAACTTTCAGAGAACAAAGGTGAGCTCTTGAGAATTAAAAATACAGTAATAGAAATAAAAATTTTGATAGACTGAAAGATAGAATTGTGGAACTCTTCAGAATATAGAACAAAATACAGAGAGATGGAGAGTAAGAAAGACAGCATGAGAAACTTAGATCTGGGAGGCACAGCATTTTACTAGAAAAGTAATTTTAAAAATAGAAAAGTTCTTAAAAAACTAATAGAGAACATGAGAAAATTTCTCAGAACTGAAGGCCAAGAGTTTCTAAAGTATCCACACAATCAATAAAAAAGTTCCATATAATGCAAATCTCTGAGAAGTTTCAGACTAGAAAGTATAAAGAGAATTTACTGAAAACTTTCCAGAAGGAGAGTAAACAAATAAATGCAACATATATGCAAAGGATAGTCTCAGGCTTCTTACCAACAATCCTGAAAGTTAGAAAACAATGATGAAACCCATGCCTTTCAAATTTGAGGGAGTGTAATTTCCAATCCAGAATTCTAGGCCCAGGAATATTCTTAATCAAATTTAGGAAAGAATAGGGACATTTTCAGCTGGTCAAGTTTCAAAAATTTTATTTATTATACGTGAGAAAGCTTACTAGAAAAAATGTTCCATTAAAATAGAGAAATAGAATAAGAAAGAGGAGACTGTAAAATTTAGGAAATAGGTAAATGGTATTGAAAGGACCACAGGTGCATCAAAATAGGACCCAGTGAGTTGAAGACCCCAAAGAGAACTTTGCTAAGAAAAAAGGGCACTGAAAGATTGACCAACATGTTTTACTACATTGATTGAAGCCTTGCATCTCTGATGGAGAGTTTGAGGATGAATTAATAAAAGCACCCAGGGGAAATAGCAAAAATAGGATAATCATTAATTCTAAGGAAAACAAAACATTGTATAAGACAGAAAATATCATCTTAATACTTTATGTGACTCAATCATGAGCTATTTATACAAAGTACATTCTGAATATTGATTTAACCAGAAACAGTTATTTAAATATGCTGGGAGAAGGGGAGAAGAGGGCACAAGGTGATAGAGAAATAAATTCCCATTTTCTATAGTAGAAGTCATTAGATTTAATGTTTTTAAAGCAGAATATGCATGATATTTAGAAAACAGAGGGACGTACTGGAAACATAAGTGAAAATAGTCCCTAGATGTTGCTCTAGGGAGCAAGGATTATGGTGGGGAGAGAGAAGATAACTGTTGTTTTAAATTACATGCTTTGCAGTGTTATTTGTCTCTGTAAACAGAGTGTGTTTACACTCTCTGTGTTTACACAGAGTGTGTGTGTGAATTACTTTGATAAACATTTTTTTAAATAAACATTTAAAATAAAATGTCTTTCTTGTTCTGACCTAATATCTGTCTCTCTACCTTCTGGTCCTAATTACACTCTCCGTGACTCAACATACAAAAAAATTAAGACTTTCTCTTCACCATGACTATCCTTCAAGTACTTTAAACCAGAGCTCTTATTCTTCCTTCAGTTTGCATTTATAAGGGCTAAAATCTCCCGTTTCATTCAACTGCACCTTATGTGAAAACATGTGCTTCCCTGACTTGATTGCTTTTCTCTGTACTCAATGGAGTGGTATCTGGAGCTGAGGAAGATACTCTGGAGATAAGTCTGGCTAATTTACAGCAACATTATCACTTCTTTCATTCTGTACATTATAATCCATTAAAGGCAACAAAGACCACATTAACTATCTTAGAATCCAAAACACATTAATGCTTCATAGTGAAATCTTAAAGTCTCTTCTGCACATATTATATTTAAGTCACCTATCCTACGGGTAGAATTTGCTGTTTAGATCTTTTTTTTTTTTTTTTGTCTTGGTAGAGAGCCTTATATTTACCTCTGTTAAAGTGTGACTTATTAAAGTCACCTTGTCGTCAAACTGAAAAGAAAATATATTTGGCTCTTGATCTATTCATAGATGATATTAGCTAACTCTTCCAAATTTGTGTCACATAAATGTGATAGCTGTACTTTCAATTCAGGTCTTGAATAAAAATGGCAAACACCACCAGACCTAGCAAGACTGAGCCCTTCAGCCACTGGAACACGTGTTTCAGTTTACCAACCATCTGTGTTAGTCAGCTTTAAGTTACAAGTTTTTCAACTGTTACAAGATCAGCGAATCTGGCCCAGAGCCAGATACACCAAGTAGGTAAGAGTCTTATATTTTAGCCATTTTATTAGCCCAGTCGTTAAAAAGATAAATTAATATAATTAAATGTATTACTCTTTATTCTGATACAAATTATTATGAAACAAATACAAGCAGCTACTATCATTCTTACTTCATTAGCTATTCAGACACAGAGCCGTTATTTGACTTGTCTGTTATAGTGACAGACCTGGATACAAGTTTTGATTTCGGCTCCTGACTTCAAGCCCTATTCTTTAGAAGTGTCTTGGAATATATTATTATTGCTGTTGTTGCTGTTGTTATCTTAATGTGAGTTTGTAAGCCAAAGATTTTTATCTTCATTTTCATACCCTGAAATCCCACGTAGATATAGCATAACTCAGTTCTGGAGGTCATGCCACAGATATTTACATTTTAACGCGCAAACCCTGGCCTCCCCAGGCCCAGCTATTCCCATTGCTTTCTGACAACTGACTGAAGATGCAGCTTTAAGCCTTTAGATGTTCCTAGGCAAAGAGTCTGTACTTTGACATTTGCATTTATCTCATTATGTTTGACTGGCATATTGAGATCCATAAGCTTGTGGTTAATATACTGTCAAGGATTCTTAATTAAGCTGGTTGTACAAAAAAGGCATCAGAGTCTCTTGAGAAATGTATAATCTTTGCCAGTCATTCACTTTGAATTTGCCTTGTTGCCCTGGTGGTATAATAGTAGCACTACAGGGAAGATTGGAGGCTTGACATAACAACCAAAGGCTTGTAACCTGGTTCTGCCATTTGAGTTGGGAGGCAAGGAAAACTGTCATGACAGAGAGGGGAGACATGCAGAATACCTAAGTTCATATTCCCTATGGACAAATGAAACAGAAAAACAAAATATATCACAGGCAAAGCTGCCAGTTGTCATACTCCAGGGAATTAGTGAACATTAACATGTTTACTTTTTACTTACTTTTTCCTACTAGCCTTTTCATGAAATCAGGGAAGCTGAGGCAAAAAACAAATCTCTACTGAATAAAAGCCACATATATGTGGCTGTGTGCTGTAAGACAGTGGCTCTCAAAGTTTGCTGCAGGGACAAGCAGGACCAGTATCAGCTGGCAATTTAGAAATGCAAATTCTCAAGTCCCACTCCAGAGCTATTTAATCAAAAACTTTAAGGAGAGGGCCCAGAAATGGGTGTTTTAACAAGTCACCCAGGTCACTCTGAAGCACTTCAGTTTGAGAACCACTGGTATAAAGGAACCACCCAAATTTTCCAAGGTGGGAACCTCTCAAAAGAGATGATTGAGTGATTCTGAGCAAGGTAAGGACAGCTCATGGAAAACTCTAGGCTGAGTATACTCATTTTTTCCCCTGCCTGCTTGGCCGTCGTTACATTAGCATCCCCTGTGTGGCAAAAGCCACAGGGACTACAGTGTCCATCAGATGTCCTTAGGGGTTTCCTTTAAGAAGCAGCATTCTTATAGGAGAGGCATGATGCTTTTCTCCCCATGATCCATTACCTGCCAAAGTAACTTCCACCTTTGCCTTCTGTCTTCTTTGCTCTACCTCATGATCATGAACCTTGTGAGAAAATTAATTTTGTTGACTTTGGACATTATGCATTCATGTCATTCACACCTTCCTTCCCCTTCCTGTTCAGGATTCCTCCAGGCATCCCCTTTATGGCCTGACCAGCAGGATGCTGTGATTTAAATATAGGTCATGCAATGCATAGTGCTCCACTGGGATCTAGACTGCTCTGCTTTCCTTATACCCTGTTTATTTCTAATGATCCCATTCTCAATTTTGTTCCAAACCCCTAGATGATGCTTTCCTGGCACATGATGGTTGAGACGTCTCAGCTCTGCTATGCCCACTGAGAATCTGTTAAATACAGAGAATGAGTATTGGGCTTTAGTCCAAGAAGGGTTTGGTGACATTTCCCTTAATTGTCATATATACCAAATATCCCTATGACATGCACCCCTGAACAGCAACTGCTCTACTAGGAGGCATATGAGGGTACATGCTGAAACAAATGCATTTAAATCTTTTCGATCTCTGGATTCCTAAGTTGTTTTCCTTTTGCTATTCACTCACTGTGCCTAACCTTTGCCAAACAACTGCAGAACTGTGATCTGGCCACAGGTTTTATTTGTTGCCTTTAGTCATTTTCAATTTCTTACCAGAAGCAAATATGAGAGTAAAAGTCAATGGAAAGCAGGTTTAGGTAAGCTCCATTCTGTCCATACATATTGCCAAGAATCCCTGCATGTACTTGAGGCAAGGAGGTAGTTTCTGCTTGGATTTGGAGCACCATAAATCAAATAACTATGGTTCAACCACCGCCAAGACCACTGACATAGCTCCCTCCCAGTATTTATTGCCACATGTAAGAACTTACAAATGCCAGCAAAAGTATGCTGCCTGCACCTGGCAAATTATTTCTGGTTTGTCAGAAAATCCAGGGGATGCTTTTGTTTGATGTTAGCATGGTTCAGTTATTGTTCCAGTGCCGTTTTAATGACAATCATTTCACAGCATCAGAAAAGGTGGGAATCACCAGGAGAACCTCCAGACCTCATATTGTATAATCCTTTTCTCCATAAATGCTCACTGACAAGCCTCTCTTCATATGTGCCAGCATTTAAAGATTTCAAAGACAGAGGTGACCAGTGAGTTGTTTTCATAGCTATCAGGTATAGTTAGTTGAGTTGTCATTTTACATGGGTGAGAAAATGATGTGTTTGATGAGCATTTCGTGAGTATCTAGTATATGTCAGCCACTGTGCTGGGGACAGTGGACACTGACCCTGCCCTCAGGAAGCTGACATCCTTTGGCATCATTTAGGAGTCCAAGTGGCTTTCTCCCTGCTTGTTTACCAACACACATGTAGCCCTAGATGTCTGAGTGCTTTTTAGCTGTTCTCTGTTGCACTGAGCTCTGTGGGATGGAGTTAGTTATATTGTCATTGTAGCATAGCTAGTGACAAGGTCATAGAGGATATGACCCAAGGCTGACCATTCCAATATGGTCACATGATTCTACTGGAGCCAGTCATAGTATTTCCTAAGGCTTTTTACTTGAACTAACAAGACGTAGAGGAAGATGTATAGGAAGCCATTCTGATGGCCACAAGGAGAGCCCCTGCCTGCAGAATGAAATCAAATAGAGAGACTAGCAAAACAGTAAAAGAAAAACCTAATGATAATCTCTGATTTCTAGGTTGTAGCTATATCTGAAGTTGGCTTTGTTCCTAGAATTCTAAGTTTCATGAGATAGTAATTACCATTTACCTCAAACTGGCTGTAGATTTTTTGATAGTTTCAAACTGAAAAAACAAAACCTATTTGAACGTACAACTCCAAACTATCCCACAGAGCTGTAGGAAATATAAAATCTAAGGCCAATTCTGAGCCACCTTGACTAGAATGAGGTTCGGAGGGCTGGTGGAAGAATTTATTAGTTTTATCAGAACTACATATCTAAAGAATGGAACCAATTTTCAGGTTAAATAAACTGAAAGGACATTTAGAAATGTATTCATTAATTCTTTTTTAAAAACGATTTATTTATTATTTTATTTATTTATTTATTTATTTATTTTTGGCTGCGTCGGGTCTTAGTTGCATCACGCAGGATCTTCACTGAGGCATGAGGGATCTTTCATTGCAGCGTGAAGGCTTCTCTCTAGTTGTGGTGTACGGGTTTTCTCTTCTCTAGTAGTGGCATGCAGGCTCCAGGGCATGTGGGCTCTGAAGTTATGGCACACGGATTCCACAGTGCGTTGGCTCTGTAGTTTGCAGCACACAGCCTCTCTAGTTGAGGCATGAGAGCTCAGCAGTTGTGGCACGTGGGCTTACTTGCTCTGCGGCGTGTGGGATCTTAATTCCCTGACCAGAGATCGAATCCGCGTCCCTGCATTGTAAGGTGGATTCTTTACCACTGGACGACCAGAGAAGCCCCTATTCATTAGTTCTTACACACTATGTGCTTTTTGTTTTCTGTAAATATGAAATAAGAAAGCTCTAACTCATATCCCTTGTCATGATAGTCACTGAAGAGGGAAGTGTACAATGAGTAGAAAACATGACCCTCGTTTCAAAGAGTTACTAACCTAGTTTGACAAAACTGATATAAGCATATTTCCTGTTGCTTAACTAAAACCTAAAAGAAAAGTGATCAAAGTAGCTCACTTCTATAGCCTGTTCTACTAGGACTTTTTAGAATATATGTTATGTATAGGACTACATAGGATCAACACATTTTCCCCAGTTAGACTCCAGCTGATGCTTGGATGCATTCTATGAAGGTATGTAATATGTAATATATGAGGTAATAGAAATAACACTGAACTGAGAGCCAGGAGACTTCCTGCAGATGAGTTGTTAGCCCCAAGTTTTCACGTGACTTAGGCTTATCATTTACCTGAGTTCTAATTTATTCATCTATTCAACAAGCAATTTAAACTTTATAGGTTCTAGCACTAAAAGTCAGAGATTCATTATTCAAAATATAACACCTCAGAATAAGGAATTAGAGTTGTCCCTTAAGACTATTGTTTCTTCAGTTACTCAGCCCATGTCACCACTTTGGTGAATCCCCTGAGCTCTCTAGACAGAGATATAACACATCTAAGTATTCAAGATGGTTGAAAATAAAGAATGGAAAAAGGTATGTTAGGCAAACAATAACAGTAAGCTTGTATAGGTACATTAAGAACATTATTAAACATATCATAATTTAACAAATTGTTATAAAGTACACACCTTGTATCCACCACACAGATCAAGAAAGGGAGGATTACTGGCAGGACTGGCCCCCACCTAAAACCACTGTGCATGTCTTACTAAGCACAATGCTTTCCTTCCCTCCTTGAGATATGACAGTAACTTTATGGCAAGAATGATCTTGCTATACATTATATTTTTACCATCATTGTTTTTCAACTGTATGTGAAACAGAATCATAGTACATACATTTCTTTGTGATTTGTTTCTTTAAAGTAACATTATATTTGTCGCAGCCAGCTGCAATTTGTTCACTTTCATTATCATATAATATACCATGTGTGCCAATAATTGATTTATTTTTTTCTCTTACCCTTCCTTGCCCTAGCTTTGTGACACTGGAGCTAGATCTTGCACATATTTCTTTTCTGCCAACTCACACTATATTGAGCTTTGTTAGTAGAGCACTCTGGAGAGGACCTATAGGAAGAAGAGGCTTTTTCTTCCTGGTCCTAGTGTGTTTTCTTCTTGTTTCTGTGGTTCACAGCTGCCAGCTTCATCGGGGACACCTGGTGACACTCATGTCATGCATTTCAGTGACACCTCAGTGGATGACTGTTCAGGGAATGTCACAGCACCCCTGCAGGCAGGTTCCTAATGAGTTGCACTGGCATCCCAGTTCATGGTTTCCTGTATACCAACCCTGGCCTGTCACACCTCGGCACATTTCTCTGACATGCAGTGGCCCACAGCCTCACCCTCCCCTTGAGGTGTGAACCTCATCCTTGTAGGGACCCTTCTTCAAGCTTCTTCCTTCCTTGGGTACTTTCTCTCAGCTCTAGGCTATCCCTGTATCTGCTCTTTCTATATTGGTTAGAATTCTCTTTCCCTCTCTTAGTAGTTTATCCTCTGCTACTAATTATCTCTTTTATTAAATTTTGAAATTAGTGATATGGTTTCTGTCTCCTGCCTGGTCTCTGACTGATATATTTCATACATGTAACTATTTCTTAATTGTATTAGTTTTTTTTCAAAGAACCAGCTCTTGGTTTTGGTGATCTTCATCTTTGTATATTCCTGTTCTATATCACTAATTTCTGATCTTTACTTCACTCTTTCTTCTACTTTACTTTCCTTCCCTAACGTCTGAGATGGATGCTCATTTTATTTGTTTTAATCTTCTTATTTTCTAGTATAGGTATTTAAGGCTATAAACTGCTTTCTAAGTACTACTATAGTTCCAACATGCATGTTTCTAAGATTATGCTATCATTCAGTCTAAAACATGTTATTTCCATTTTAATTTCTTTTTAACTCATAGAAGATTTAATTTCCAAATAATTGGAAATATTCTATTTCTCTTTTTGATATTAACTTTTAGATTTTGTTTCCCTTTTTATCAGTTAACAGTCCCTATATGATGCCAGTTCTTTGAAAGTGTTGATGCTTTTATGTCTCAATACATAGGAAATTCTTATTTTCTATTTCTTGAGGTGATATTATTAGGTTCATGCAAATTTTAAATTAGTATATTTTTCTGATGAATTTTATCAGTAGGAAGCGGATCTCTTTACCTCCCTTAATGTTTTGTCTAAAATCTAATTTGTCTATTATTAGTGCAGCTATAAAAGCTTTCTCTTAGTATTTGCTTAGTGTATCTTTTCCCATCCTCAGAGTTTCAACCTTCCCATATTCTTAGGCTTTGGGTGTTTCTCTTTTAAATAGTATAATTGGATTTTTTTAAAATTCATTCAGAAAATCTTTACCTTCCTTTTATTCTACTTGCATATGTATAAATACTGGTATATTTGGGTTTAAATCTATTATCTATTTGTCCTGCTTAATAAATATTCTTTTCTCTCTTCTATATTGCTTACTTTTGTATTGCTGAATATATGTAGCATTTTCCTTTCTGGTTTCAATATTTTAATGTTTATCTTAGGAATTAAAATATGCATACTTAAAACATCAACATAAAACATGTATAATCAACATTTACCTTCCTCTCAGAAAACACAAGGGCCTGAGAATATTTTACCTGCAATTTACTCTTACTCTTGACTGATATTTCAGTTTTCCACGTATTTTGACACAATAATTTTTAGCTCTCTTAGACATTATTCTGTTTTTTATATCATTGTTCATTTACATTTACCCACATATTTACACTTTTTCCTTCTTAATTTGTTTTTGCATCTCACACCTTCCATCTGGGATCACTTTAATTCTTCCTTAAACATCTTTTGAATATCCTATTGAAATAATGCTATTAATAAATTCTTTTAGCTTCATTTCTCTGAAAATATCTTTATTTTGAAAAATAGTTTTGATGGTTTTGGAATTTTAAGTGGTCAATTCTTTTCTACAGCAAATAGAAAATATCATTACACTTTCTTCCACCTTCCATTTTTACGGTTCAGTCAGATGTCAGTAGCTTAAACAGAATTTGGGTTTACTTTGGTCTCTTCAAATTTTTAAAGATTTTTTTCTCTTTTTAGTTTTATGTAATTTTATTATGGTATGACTAGGTGTGAAGTTTTTAATTTTATTGTAGTTGGAATCCTCTGGGCCACTTCACTCTGTAAATTGAAGCATTTCTTATTTCTCATTATTATATCTGCTCCTCCTTCTGTGACTCATCAAATGTTTGTTAACCTCCTTAGCGTTCCCCCCACATTTCTCCCTCTATTTCCATCGTTTTCCCTCTCGGTGTGTATACTGAGTAAATTCCTCTGATCAATTTTTCAGTTTACACATTCCCTATTTATTTATTCTATCTGCTGCTAAACACTTCCATTAAGTTTTCTTTGTTTAACTATTTATTCAGAAGTATATAAAGTAATACAGCAAGCATAATACTCACACAGGTTCAACAATTATTAGCTCACAGCCAGTCTTTCTTCATTTATATCTTTTCTCACTTCTCTCATACCCATAACATTTTTTTATACCCATAACATTTTGAAGCTATTCCCAGGTAGCATTTCACTTCATCTGTAAATATTTCAGTGTGTTTTCCAACAGAAATATTTTTTCAAAAATAATCATAGTAATATTATCACGAATTTAATTTTAAAAGTCTTTACTGTCACCAAGTATCCAGAGTTAAATTTCCTACTGTTTTATAATATCTTTTACTCTGGTGATTTTTTTGATGTTTTCCATTAAATCATTGAGCATATTTATAAGAGGTCTTTTAAAATCTTTATTAGCTAGTTTAATCATTTCTGTAATTTCTGGGCCTGTTTTTATTGACCACTTTTTCTACCATTATGGGTCTTTTTTTTTTTTTCCTGTTTCTTCACATTTCTAGTAACTTATATTAGATACCAGACATCATAAATCTTATTTTTGAATATTGGATTTTGTTGTATCTCTTTAGATTTATGGGTTTTGTTCTGGCAGGGACTTAGGGTACTTGTGAATCAGCTTGATCTTTTCTAGGGCTCTTTTTAAGTTTTTGTAAGGCCAGGTCAGAGAAGCTTTGCTCTGGCCTTTGTTTAGTCCCACTGCTAATATGTGCCCCTTTTATATCTCTACTTAGTGGCTGTATGTTCAACAAGGTCTCTCCACTCTGGCTAGTGCAAACACAAATGATTCCAAATCTTTGTGCTCAGGTTACTGTTCCTTAATAATTATTATTTTTAAGCTTTTTTTTTTTTTTGCATATTCTTTGGAGTTCCACTTTATGTATACACAGATGGGTATTAAAACAAAGACTCAGGGAAATCCCTATGCAGATTTCTGTAGCTCTTTCTCTGCATAGTTCCTTCCTCTAGGATACCTTACCGGTAAATTCTGTCTCCTCAACTCAGTAAAATTGTTGCACTCTGTTTGGGCTCCCTACCTCTGTATCAATTCAGAAATTGCCACCAGACCTACAGTTGCTGTAATTGTAGGGCTCACTACTTTTTTTTCCCTTCCTCAGATCACACAGTTCTGAACTCACCATTGTTCAGTGTCTGAAAACAGTTGCTTCATACATTTTTTTCCAGTTTTATAGTGATTTATAATGATAAGTTTAAGTCCTGTAGAAATTAATCTCTCATAATCAAAAGAAGTCTGATAATTATTTTCTTTTAACATAGAAACTATAGATGTTTTATAATCTTTGGATAATTCTAATATCTGAAATCTGCTTCTGCTCTCTATTTTCTTCTTTGGTTCTCACTTTTACTACCTTGTAGCCTTGATGTCTATTTATCTTTGGCAGAATGATCTTCACTGCATTTTTTTTTTTTAATTACATGGAGATTCCCTAAGGCCTAGGATGTATGTGTCTTCTACCAGAGGCATTTGGATGGGAATCTCCTCAAACCTGGGGCAAAAAGAAAATAAAGGGGAATATTAGTCTACTGTCATAAATTTTTAGATATAGTTTTCCTCATTTCTCCTAGTTCATTGCTTAAGTCATACTCTTCAGTGTTTGGGGAGAAAAACAAAGAGAGTTTTAATTATGGGTTGCTCTTATTTCCTCAGTGAGACCAGTCCTAGCTTAATGTGGGATAGAATCTCTTTTAAACTGTGGATAGGATCTTTTATGAAAAACAAAAACTTGAGTTTAAGCTTCTGTTTTCCTTGCCCCAAGAGGCCCAATAGTGTCACTTTCACATATCCTCAGCATAAAACAAACAACAAATGACAAATAAATGGTTTTAGTGTTCTGATATTCTGTTTACTTCACCTGATTTTCTAGGTTTAGACTTTTTCAAATATTTAATCTTTGATATGCAGTTTCCTACTAGTATATATTAAAAATACATAAATAATATATAACTAACTTGTAAAAAATAAATAATAATATAACATATTATTCCATATATATTAATATAATTATATATTAATATATAGTATATACTAATGTATATACTATATATTAATATAATATATAATATGTACTATAATATATATTAAATATGTACTATAATATATGTGATATATATGATATATATTTGGAAAGAGCGTATAATTCCACTATATCTTACTGTTTTCAGCAAGAGAAAGTAATCTAAATAATCTAATTCATCATTCCCAGAAATAGAATTCTCTCAAACCAATTACTTAAAAGCTGAAATCATGAAGGGTGAAGAAATTGTTCTTCCTTCTCAGCCTCAGTGCAAGGTGAAGTAGTGATTTTGTGTAAGCATGACTGCTCTGAAGACCACTCTTCCCATGTGGCCTGTTCTAAAGTACAGGCTTAGAGGGATAGATAGTATTATCAGCTCCATTTGATTGTAGATCTATAACCATATTCTTTTTTCATCTTATAACTGGAAGTCTGTACCTTTTTGACCACCTCTAGTCATATTCTTCAATCAGGTTTATCTATATAATAAAGCTTATATTTGACCTCCAGTTCTCTGTTTCTTATGTCTTATTTCTCAATTGCTTCCCAAACTTAGAAAAGAAGAATAGTTACCCATTCTATCCAACCCTTCCCCCTCCAAAAAAAAAAAAAACACAACAGCATATATTAAAATATATTTTTCCTTTTAATTCCTAGATAAATTTGTATGTGGAATTATGAAAAGATAGATGAAAAAGGATGATGCAAGAAAAGAGAAAAAAATTCTATGTGTTAGTCATGGTCACTGAGATGGGAAAGAGGACTAGATATTTCCTGTTTCTCCTCTGCTACCCAGAGAATAACTTGATTATCCCTACTACTAAGTCAAATGGTGCCCTGAAGATATCTCGTTTCAGTATGTGGTTTTACAGTTTGTGGGTCCTCAAGATAAGTATGTTACATTGTTTTATTACTCAGGACAACTAAAGTCATTACACACAGCAGTGTTTCCTTCTAGCACTTTTACTCAATGACTGCTCTAAACCTCACCTGTTAAATATTCATTTGAGGGAGCTCTGCATTCCTTTAACTTCTTTGGCCAGAAAATAAGAAAACATGTATGAAATAATTAAAGACAACTCAATGAGGTTAATGTAAGAATTAAAGAAAATTTCTTAGTTCTTAAATACACCTAAAATAATGAGCCACAAAATCTCTGCTTTCTATGCACTCTCCAAATCATTCTGATTTCTGGTGCCTGGGACAGGCTAAGGTCAGCCTACACTGTAACTCAATTACCAGTCCACTAGTATCAGTTATGCACGATGAGACAACAATAATATTGGATGACAAGAGAGTCTGTTGGAGTGTAAAAAAGTTAAAAGGTCAGAAAGGTAAACAGAATCAGGGCCATTGAGAACTTTATAGGTCATTAAAAGGATTTTAAAAGCCATATGCTGTCTAGGAGACAGCCAAGATAGAGATTGTAAGATGGGAGAAATATGATCTGTAGATCAAGTCCTAGTAACAACGCTGGCAGCAGCAGCATTCAAAACCATCTGCAGCCAGTTTAGCAAACAATCTGGAGTGCCACCAGGAACAAATTAAAATAGTCAGTCCTGAAAGAAATGAAAGCCTAGCATGGATGAGTGAAATGTTGCTTGCTGGAGAATGCAGAGCCTGTAGTCTTACAATATTCTAGAAACCATAAAAAGAATTTTTCACCACCAATGTAATATGGAGATTGAAAGTTAAATTGAGGGCCGTAAAAAGAAACATGCGTGGAAAAACTGCCTTTTGAGGCAATGAACATGAATCCCAATCCCATTGGTTCTGCTAGCATAATGTGCAGCTCAGTTAGGAAGGAACAAGGTTAACTCTGCCATAGTCTGTAAGGGACACTGCTCACCTGGCCAGCCTTAGAAGCACAATAATGTTGAGTTTTGGAGCCAGCAATTTGAATAATGCCCCTTGATAATACCTAAAGTGGACTTTTAGATCAGAACTATATTAAGACTGTAACTCGCTTTGTTAACACTTGCTGAGAATGAATTCACATCATTCGGTAAACATATTGATTCTTAAATAGCAAGCAAAAGCAGAAGCAAACATACATGATCACTAACATTTACTAAATGCTTACTCTATAAGCCAACACAGTTCTATGTGCTTTATATAAAGGCTAAGGTCATTCTGACATCATGAAATACTGTTATGATTTACCTGTTTCCTTTAGGCTAAGTGCTTGGTTGTCTTATAACTACTCTTCCTAACCCTTCAATGACATTGCTCAGAGAGAAAAATCCATGTCCTGTCCTTTGCAATCATTGGGGCAGAGGATTCCTTAGAATAAGTATGGGTTTCTAGCATTGCAAATTTACATGTAGAAACTGATGAGACTAAATGTGCCTGATGATAAAACATTACCAGTGAAGTGATCATCCCCATTTTACAGATAAGAAAGCCAAGGAACCATGAAATTTAGTAGCATGAACTTTAGTGCAGTGGTCCCTTAGTGTTCAGGACCTCTCTTCCCCAACCCCATGGATACCAAAATCTGTGAATGTAAGTCCCTTACATAAAATTGCCTAGTATTTGCACATAACCTATGCAAATCCTCCCTTATACTTTAAATCATCTGTATATTATTTATAATCACTAATACCATGTAAACTTTGTGTAAACAGTTGTAAATACAGTGTAAATGCTATGAAAATACTTGTCAGCACAGGGCAAACTCAAGTTTTGTTTTTGGAACTTTCTAGAAATTATTTTTATAAATATTTTTGATCCACGGTTGGTTGAATAAGGGCCAACTATGTGTTGCTGGGCCAGAATTTGAACTCTGCTGCTTTAAAATCTTATACAAATCTAAACTCATAGTGGTTCTGCATTGTCGTTGAGTTCCTCTTGAGCCAACTTCTCAACCTCTCTCTCTCTTTTTCTGTTCCCCCATGTGGATGAAAAATATTGCTTACCATATCAATAAACAAATCAAGCCATAACATTACAGCTGCCCCAGGAAGTTAGCCCTGAGGAGACTCAGGAAGAGAAAGAACAGGATACTGGCCCCAGATAGCTGAGGTGCATATCAAAGGAATGATTTCATTGAGTCCAGACTCTTGCATCTTCTCATACATAGAAAAAGAGCTAAATTCCTTAACCTGAGATATCTGGTTTTCTTTAATTAACAGTGACTCTTTTGATGTTCTGTCTACCTGGTCTTTGTTGCAAAAACTCTTATATATCCTGGCTTCTCCCTTGCCTCTACAGAGCAGTCTCTAAGAGCTATCTGAGATGCTGTGTCCCGGGCTTAACTCCTCAGTTTTGTCCACCGAATAAAACATAATTCTCAACTTTTAGGTTGTGCATTTTTTTCAGTCAGCACCCATTACTCATTGTATAAATTTAGAAACTAATGATATGCTTCAGTATCTATCTGAAATTGTTCACAATTCAGAACTTTTAAAGACAAAGCACCCTGTAGGGAGATTTAAACACCTCCAGTTCTCTGTCTCATTTCTGCAATGTTAGAACTCCTATGCTCATTCTAAGAAGTTGTCAGCTCTAGTTGCTTGCAAAGAGCCTTGTATAGCATTTTTTTCTCTCTTGGTAATGTCACTGAGGAGTTAGGGAGAGAAGTAACAGGATAAATTTGGCAGTACAAGCATACCTCATTTTATTGCACTTCACTTCATTGTATTTCACAGATACTGCATTTTTTTTTTACAAATTAAAGGTTTGTGCCAACCTTGCTTCAGCAAGTCTACTGGCACCATTTTTCCAACAGCATTTGCTCACTTAAGTCTGTGTCTCATTTTGATAATTCTCACAATATTTCACATTTATTATTTATTTCATACTTTATTATTTCACACTTTATTATTATTATATTTGTTATGGTGATGTGTAATCAGTGATCTTTGACGTTATTACTACTACTCACTGAAGGCTCAGATGATGGTTAGCATTCTTTAGCAATAAAGTATTTGTTAATTAAGGTATGCACATTTTGTTTAGGCATAATGCTATTGTGCATATAGTAGACTAGAGTATAGTGTAAACATAACTTTTATATGGACTAGGAAGTCCCAAAATTCATCTGACTTACTTTATTGCAGTGGTCTGGAACAGAACCTGCAATATTTCTGAGGTATGCCTATAATAACTTTCTATTTGAGCTCTGCCTAAAAATGTTTTATCCCATTGTATTGACTTCTTAAAAGTGTTAAGGATAATTTCTGTGTTATACTCATAAAGTCTAGCCCCCTTTACTTCAGGAAAGAGTTAAAAGTGTTGACCAGCAGCACCATCCTGGTATTTAACATTTCAGGCTCACTGTGTTGGCTTCACGTGCAGGCTTCAAAAGATCAACTATGAATCATGGGAGATTTGCAAGTGGGCTTAAACTTCCTCAGAAATAACCCTCACCCAAGCACGAATGGGCAAGGATACATTAACTACAAAATGGTAATATTTGGTTAAACCACAGCACAACCAGTGGAAAATTAGATGAATATTTGAAGGTTTTTGTTTGTTTTACCATGATTCTCAGAAGAGGACAGTAACAGGAAAAATCCATCTGCGAGGAAGCCAGATTTTATATGTAAATTCTGAGAAAGATTCAAAAGTCGGTTAAGATTTGCATATGACTTTGATATTTTAAGTAGGATGGGTGCCTTGTAAATTTGCTCTAAAATATGGTTAAGAGATTATTCTAACTTTGAAGATTACTGTTAAAACTGCATCTTGAGCCTAATTTATGATCGAGGAAGGACATTCTGATATTCTAAAAAATGTAAAGTATCAAATTTACATACAGAGATGTATTACTGACATTGATAGTAATTGATCCTGTGAATAAAGTTTACAATAGTCATGAAGCTATTTTTGTCTTTATCACCTCTTTACACATCAGACATAATATGGACTAGAATTAAGTGTTTTAATAATTAATTCAATAGAATACCACTGATGATTATTCCATTGAACTAAATACTAACTGCTCGTTCCCTAGTTTATACAAAATTTCACAGCAAAGGAAGAAACTAAGAAGTGGGATGGAAATAAACTGAAAAAAAAAAAGAGTAGAAGTCATGTATTCAAAGCTTAAATTTGCTAGGCACATCCTAAATATTTTTACATTCAGTATTCATTTGATTGACACTACACTATTAATGGCCCTTTAGAGAAGAGGACTCCAACTATAGTAGCCAATGGGCAACAGGAAATTACCACTTAAAGGCATAAAAGTAGACTGGTATTTTAATGTTCAAGTCAGTGATTTAGGATTCAGGATTTTGACATATTCTGTAGATGGCATTATTGTTTCCTGAAGGAATACCTAAATATTTATTTCAGTAATTTTTTTCAAGAAATATTTTCACATTCTCATAAATGCCAGAGATTTCATATGTAAATACACAATCATATATATGTAAATATACATATACATCTACTCTGAAAATAACTGACATTTATATTAACCATTCAAAAAGTTGGGCAAATTTGAAAACTTGTGCATATATGCTCATAGCAACATTATTGATAATAGCAAAAAATGGAAACAACTCAAAAGTTTATCAACTGATAATGGAAAAATGAAATATATGGAAAAATGAAATATAGTATGCTCATACAATAGAATATTATTCAGCAATAAAATATAATGAAGTATTGATACATGCTACATGAACCTTAGAAACATTAAGATAAGTGAAAGAATCATAGTCATATAAAAGCATGATGTATATTTCCATTTATATGAAATGTCTAGAATAAACAAATCTATGGAGACAGAAAGTAGCTTAGTGATTCCAGGTAGTAAGGAATAGGGAGTGACTACTAATGGGTATGAGGTGATAAAATATTATAAAAATAGATAGCGGTAATGGTTCCATAAGTCTGTGAATATACTAAAAAGAAACCTCTGAATTAAATACTGTAAAAAGGCAAGTTTTATGATAAGTGAATTATATCTCAATTAATTTATAAAAATATAACTATGATCACATTTAGAATAATATAAATTTGTCAATTCATGAAAGCAACATACATCAAGAGAAAATCATTGACTAGAGTCATGTGACATATAAAATTAGGACAATTTTGATGCAGTTTCAGTCTAGATGTTATTAATTTTAAGGGTAGATAACTGATTATCAAGAAAGAGAATATATGAGGCTTCCCTGGTGGTGCAGTGGTTGAGAATCTGCCTGCCAATGCAGGGGACGCGGGTTCGAGCCCTGGTCCAGGAGGATACCACATGCGGCGGAGCAACTGGGTTGGTGTGCCACAGCTGCTGAGCCTGCACTCTAGAGCCCCCGAGCCACAACTACCAAGGACCACGTGCCTGGGGTCCATGCTCCGCAATGGGAGAGGCCACCACAATGAGAAGCCCGTGCAGCGCAGCAGGAAGTGCCCCCCACTCGCTGCAACTAGAGAAAACCCGCTTGTAGCAGCGAAGACCCAATGCAGCCAAAAATTAAATAAATGAATAAATAAAATTATATAAAAAAGAAAATATGTTACCAAATCAGCTTTCATAGGCAAATAATTGCCAATCTAGCTTAAAATTTGAGAGTCACTTTAGTAAGCAATTTAAAAATATTATTTATTATCTTTAGTAAACAAAACCATTCTTTCATGGTAAATGGAGAGAAATCCACTCAATCCAAAAATTAAGCTAATATAAATATATTCTGTCTTTTATAAGAAGATGTTATTTTTACTCTCACAGGTAAATCTATTTTAAAAAGACCCAAATAATACTATCTGTGGCTCTTTAGAATAGGACATGGTACACAAGAAGAGGACTGATATTCAGCTGGTACCACTGGTATGACCATATTAGTGGTTAAAATAGTGAAATAGTCTGTACTTTCTGGTAAATATCCTCTACCTCTAGCCTCTTAGTGCCTCCCTGCCTTCCAGTTGACCTGAACCATACCCTAGATTCCAGCCTCAGATCTCTGTACAAAGCAAGTATAGGACTGAAAATCTGGTGTTCATACAGTGCAGTTGTAAATAGTCAGAATATAACACCTAATTAGAAATAATAATCTGGCAAAAACAACAGCTAATCAAAGCATAGCATTTATAGCTTATAAATTGCTTCCACACTTTTTTTTAAATTAAAGCATAGTCGATTTACAATATTATATTAGTTTCAGGTGTACAACATAATGATTCATGTAATGCAAAGTTGTTTCAACAAATGAAAATCAATCAATGTCATACATCACATTAACACAATTAAAAACAAGATCATCTCAATTGACAAAATTCAACACTGTTTCAGTCATGACATTCAGCAAACTAGGAAGAAAATTACCTCATAATACATAATAAAGGACATCTATGAAAAACCCACTGTTAACATCAAATTCTATGATGCAACTAAAGCTTTTCTTTTAAAAAACAAGAACAAGATAAGGATGCCCATGTTTGCTACCTCTATTCAACACAGTACTGAAAGTCCTAATCAGAGCAATCTGGTAAGAAAAATAAATAAAAGTAATCCAAATTGGAAAGGAAAATATGTATAAAATTATCTCTGTTTGTAGATGGAATGATCTCATAAGTACAAATACTAATGATTCCACATTTTTAAAAAAAAGCTGTTAGGGGCTTCCCTGGTGGCGCAGTGGTTGGGAGTCCACCTGCCGATGCAGGGGATGCGGTTTCATGCCCCAGTCTGGGAGGATCCCACATGCCACGGAGCGGCTGGGCCCGTGAGCCATGGCCGCTGGGCTTGCGCATCCAGAGCCTGTGCTCCACAAGGGGAGAGGCCACAACAGTGAGAGGTCCGCATATGGCAAAAAAAAAAAAAAAAAAGCTGTTAGAACTAATTTAAAAATTCATCATTCACTTATGAACATACAAAAATCAACATCAACACAATTTCATTTTTTTACATGTAGTTGTCCAGTTTTCCCAGCACTATTTATTGAAGAGACTGTCTTTCCTCCATTTAATACCACACACAAAAATAAACTCAAAATGGATTAAAGACCTAAATGTAAGACCAGACACTATAAAACTCTTAGAGGAAAACATAGGTAGAAAAATCTCTGACATAAATTGCAGCAATATCTTTTTCAATCCATCTCCCAGAGTAATTGAAATAAAAACAAAACTAAAAAAATGGGACCTAATTAAACTCAAAAGCTTTGTCACAACAAGGGAAACAAATGAAACAAAAAGACAACCCATGGAATGGGAGAAAATATTTTCAAATTAAGCAACTGATAAGGGATTAATCTCCAAAATATACAAACAGCTCATGCAGCTCAATATCAAAGAAACAAAGAGCCCAATCAAAAAATGGGCAGAAGATCTAAATAGATATTTCTCCAAAGAAGACATACAGATAGCCAAGATGCACATGAAACTGTGCTCAGCATCATTAATGATTAGAGAAAATGCAAATCAAAACTACAATGAGGTGTCACCTCACACCAATTAGAATTGTTATCATCAAAAAATCTACAAACAATAAATACTGGAGAAGGTGTGGAGAAAAGGTAACCCTTCTACACTGTTGGTGGGAATGTAAATTGGGTCAGTCACTATGGAGAACAGTATGGAGATTCCTTAAAAAACTAAAAATAGAGCTACCATATGATCCAGCAATCCCACTCCTGGGCATATATCCAGAGAAAACCATAATTTGAAAAGATACATGCACCCAAGTGTTCATTGCAGCACTATTTACAATAGCCAGGACATGGAAGCAACCTAAATGTCCATCAACTGAAGAATGGATAAATAAGATGTGTTACATATGTGCAATGGAATATTACTCAGCCATAAAAGAATGAAATAATGTCATTTGCAGCAACATGGGTGGACCTAGAGATTGTCATACTGAGTGAAGTAAGTCAGACACAGAAAGACAAATATCAAATGATACCACTTACATGTGGAATCTAAAAAAATACGGGTACAAATGAACTTATTTACAAAACAGAAGTAAAGTCATGGCTATAGAAAACAAACTTATGGATACCAGGGAATAAGGGGTGGAGGGATAAATTGGGAGATTGGGATTGACATATACCCACTACTATATATAAAATAGATAACTAATAAGAACCTACTGTATGGCACAGGGAACTCCATTCAATACTCTATAATGACCTACATGGGACTAGAATCTTAAAAAAAAGAGTGGATATATGTATATGTATAACTGACTCACTTTGCTGTACAGCAGAAGCTAAGAAACACTGTAAATTAACTATACTCCAATAAAAAATATTAGATAATAAAAAACACAAAAAATCAGTTCTGCTTCTGTACACTAACAATGAATAATCTGAAAAGGAAATTAAGAAAACAAGTCCATTTACAATAATATTGAAAATAATAAGATACTTAAGAATTAACCACGATGATGAAGACTTGTACATTGAAAACTATAAAGCATTACTGAAGGAAATTATAGAAGACAAATAAAAAGAAAAGCATCCTAGGTTTATGGATTGGAAGACAATATTGTTAAGAAACCAATGCTACCCAAAATGATCTACAGATCCACTGAAACCCTTATCAAAACCCAATGACTTTTTTTTTTGCAGAAATTGTAAAATCCATCCTAAAATTCATATGGAATATTAAGGGATCCTTAATCACCAAACCAACCTAGAAAAAGAGCAAAGCTGGATTTCAAAACTTACTACAAAGTTACAGTAATCAAAAGAGTGTGTTACAGGCATAAAGACAGACATATAGACCAATGGAATAGAATGGAGAGCTCAGAAATAAACCCTCACATTTATCTGCTTCTGTCAAAACTTCCACTCTTAGAAAATATCCCTGGGTTAAAATAGTCCATAACATTTATTTATACTTTTGGTTTACAGGATTAATACATAAAAATACATTCACGTTTTATTGGTCCAATAACTGAGTTGTGGCTATATTGCCAATAATAACCTTTCTTGTCTCAATAGCCTAGCTGGTAATGGTATACAGGGTCAGGTAGATGGGTCAGGGTTCAAATCGTGCAGAAGAGTGGGATTTATATTAACTAAGGAAGGGTTCTATAGTTAGAGAAATACACAGAGGACAAGTTGAGAAGGGCATCTCATGATGCATGCTGTGTTAATACAGGCATACCTTGGAGATATTGTAGGTTTGGTTCCAGACCACTAAATAAGTGAATATTTCAATAAAGAAAGTCACAGGTTTTTTTCAGTTTCCTAGTACATATGAAAGTAATATTTTACATTATGGTGTAGTTTATTAAGTGTGCAATAGCATTATTTCTAAAAAACAATGTGATACCTTAATTTAAAAACATTTTATTACTAAAAAAATGCTAACTGGAACTTCCCTGGTGGCACAGTGGTTAAGGATCTACCTGCCAATGCAGGGGACATGGATTCGAGCCCTGGTCCGGGAAGATCCCACATGCCGCAGAGCAACTAAGCCTGTGCACCACAACTACTGAGCCTGTGCTATAGAGCTACAACTACTGAAGCCTGTGAGCCACAACTACTGAAACCTGCGTACCTAGAGTCTGTGCTCTGCAACAAGATAAGCCACCACAATGAAAGCCTGCACACCACAACAAAGAGTAGCCCCTGCTCGCCGCAACTAGAGAAAGCCCGCGCACAGTAATGAAGACCCAACGTAGCCAAAAATAAATAAATAAATAAATAAATACATAAATGTGTTTTAAAAAATACTAACCATCATCTGAGTAATTAGCAAGTCACAGTGGTTTTGCTGGTGGAGGGTCTTGCCTGCATGTTGATGGCTGCGACTCATCAGGGTTGTGGTTGCTGAAGGTTGGGGTAGCTGTAGCAATTCCTTAAAATGAGGCAACAAGGAAGTTTGTCACATCAATTGATTCTTCCTTTCACAAACAAGTACTCTGTAGCATGCAATGACACTTGATAGCATTTTACCCACAGTAAAGTTTCTTTAAAAATTGGAGTCAATCATCTCAAACCCTGCTGCTGCTTTATCAACTAAGTTCATGTAACATTTCAAATCTTTTGTTGTCATTCCAACAATCTTCACAGCATCTTCACCAGGAGAAAATAACATCTCAAGAAACCATTTTCTTTGCTCATCCATAGGAAGCAACTCTCCGTCCATTAAAGTTTTACCATGAGATTGCAACAGTTCAGTCACATCTTCAGGCTCCATTTCTAATACTAATTCTCTTGCTATCTCCACCACATCTGCAGTTACTTCATCCACTGAAGTGCTGAACCCCTCAAAGTCATCCATGAGGGTTGGAATCAACCTCTTTCAAACTCCTGTTAATGTTGATATTTTGATCCCTTCCTAGGAATTGCAAATGTTCTTAATGGCATCTAGAATGGTGAATCTTTTCCAGATGTTTTCAACTTACTTTGTACATAACCATCAGAGGAATCACTATCTATGGGAGCTATAGCTTTACAAAATATTTACCCTAAGTAATAAGACCTTAAAGTCAAAATTACTCCTTAATCCATGGGCTTCAGAATGGATATTGTATTATCATGTATGAAAGCAACATGAATCACATTGTCCATCTCCACAAGAGCTCTTGGGTGACCCGGTGTACTGTCAATAAGCAGTAATATTTTGAAAGGAATCTTTGTTTCTGAGCAGTAGCTCTCAACAGTAGGCTTAACATATTCAGTAAACCATGTTGTAAACAAATGTGCTTTGTCTGTTCTAGTTTTAGAGCAGAGTGGATTCAGCAGAATTCTTAAGGGCTCTAGGATTTTCAGAATGGTAAATGAGCCTTGGCTTCAACTTAAAAGTCACCAGCTGCATTATGCACTACCAAGAGAGTCAACCTATCCTTTGATGCTCTGAAGCTAAGCATTGACTTCTCTCCCCTACCTATGAAAGTCCTAGATGGTATCTTCTTCCAGTATAAAGCTGTTTTGTCTACATTGAAAATCTATTAATTAGTGTAGCCACATTCACTAATTATCTTAACTAGATCTTCTGTAAAACTTGGTGCAGATTCTACATCAGCATTTGCTGCTTCCCCTTGCAGGTTTTTTTTTTTTTTTTTTTTTGCAGTATGCGGGCCTCTCACTGTTGTGGCCTCTCCCGTTGCGGAGCACAGGCTCTGGACGCGCAGGCCCAGCAGCCGTGGCTCACGGGCCCAGCCACTCCGCGACATGTGGGATCTTCCCGGATCGGGGCACGAACCCGTGTCCCCTGCATCGGCAGGCGGACTCTCAAACACTGCGCC